>NC_079230.1:35994904-37194904 GCF_029633865.1 Lampris incognitus | reverse complement strand
CATGTTTCTCTCGAGGAGAAAACGCGTTTAAAGCCATAAAAAGATCTCACTGTGTTTTGGCATTGACCAAGCTACCAACAAACCTAAAAAATGATCAGAACTGGAGAAATTACACATTGACATTGGGTGAAATCATGTAACTCTTAAGGACGTGTTGCAGACTTGTTGAATAGATTCATTTTTCTTGTTTTGTTTGTTTTTGATGAAATTGTGCTTTTCTCGTCGAGAAAAGGCGTTTAACGCGATAAAAAGGTTTAGTGCGTTATGAATACGGGCTAGCTTACCAAAAGTACAAATGTGAACTAAATAAGGCCGGGAGTCGTTTTTATTGCTTAAAACACGATTTCTCGACCAGAATATGCTTTTTCAAAAAAGCCATGTTCCCATGGCGAGAGACTCGTTTTCTGTGAGAAAATGCATTAAAAGGAGGGATTTCATGAGAAACACTATAAATACATGTTGTACTTGTCTGAAAACGCACAGAACCTTGAAATAGAAGGTTTCTCACCAAAAAACACATTGGTGAAACCCCTATCTTAAGGCTCTGAGTGTTTGCACACATGTACAAACAGGCATGTTTAAACTATAACGTTTTTAGTGAAATCATGTTTCTCTCGAGGAGAAAACGCGTTTAAAGCCATAAAAAGATCTCACTGTGTTTTGGCATTGACCAAGCTACCAACAAACCTAAAAAATGATCAGAACTGGAGAAATTACACATTGACATTTGGTGAAATCATGTAACTCTTAAGGACGTGTTGCAGACTTGTTGAATAGATTCATTTTTCTTGTTTTGTTTGTTTTTGATGAAATTGTGCTTTTCTCGTCGAGAAAAGGCGTTTAACGCGATAAAAAGGTTTAGTGCGTTATGAATACGGGCTAGCTTACCAAAAGTACAAATGTGAACTAAATAAGGCCGGGAGTCGTTTTTATTGCTTAAAACACGATTTCTCGACCAGAATATGCTTTTTCAAAAAAGCCATGTTCCCATGGCGAGAGACTCGTTTTCTGTGAGAAAATGCATTAAAAGGAGGGATTTCATGAGAAACACTATAAATACATATTGTACTTGTCTGAAAACGCACAGAACCTTGAAATAGAAGGTTTCTCACCAAAAAACACATTGGTGAAACCCCTATCTTAAGGCTCTGAGTGTTTGCACACATGTACAAACAGGCATGTTTAAACTATAACGTTTTTAGTGAAATCATGTTTCTCTCGAGGAGAAAACGCGTTTAAAGCCATAAAAAGATCTCACTGTGTTTTGGCATTGACCAAGCTACCAACAAACCTAAAAAATGATCAGAACTGGAGAAATTACACATTGACATTGGGTGAAATCATGTAACTCTTAAGGACGTGTTGCACACTTGTTGAATAGATTCATTTTTCTTGTTTTGTTTGTTTTTGATGAAATTGTGCTTTTCTCGTCGAGAAAAGGCGTTTAACGCGATAAAAAGGTTTAGTGCGTTATGAATACGGGCTAGCTTACCAAAAGTACAAATGTGAACTAAATAAGGCCGGGAGTCGTTTTTATTGCTTAAAACACGATAACTCGACCAGAAAATGCTTTTTCAAAAAAGCCATGTTCCCATGGCGAGAGACTCGTTTTCTGTGAGAAAATGCATTAAAAGGAGGGATTTCATCAGAAACACTATAAATACATATTGTACTTGTCTGAAAACGCACAGAACCTTGAAATAGAAGGTTTCTCACCAAAAAACACATTGGTGAAACCCCTATCTTAAGGCTCTGAGTGTTTGCACACATGTACAAACAGGCATGTTTAAACTATAACGTTTTTAGTGAAATCATGTTTCTCTCGAGGAGAAAACGCGTTTAAAGCCATAAAAAGATCTCACTGTGTTTTGGCATTGACCAAGCTACCAACAAACCTAAAAAATGATCAGAACTGGAGAAATTACACATTGACATTTGGTGAAATCATGTAACTCTTAAGGACGTGTTGCAGACTTGTTGAATAGATTCATTTTTCTTGTTTTGTTTGTTTTTGATGAAATTGTGCTTTTCTCGTCGAGAAAAGGCGTTTAACGCGATAAAAAGGTTTAGTGCGTTATGAATACGGGCTAGCTTACCAAAAGTACAAATGTGAACTAAATAAGGCCGGGAGTCGTTTTTATTGCTTAAAACACGATTTCTCGACCAGAATATGCTTTTTCAAAAAAGCCATGTTCCCATGGCGAGAGACTCGTTTTCTGTGAGAAAATGCATTAAAAGGAGGGATTTCATGAGAAACACTATAAATACATATTGTACTTGTCTGAAAACGCACAGAACCTTGAAATAGAAGGTTTCTCACCAAAAAACACATTGGTGAAACCCCTATCTTAAGGCTCTGAGTGTTTGCACACATGTACAAACAGGCATGTTTAAACTATAACGTTTTTAGTGAAATCATGTTTCTCTCGAGGAGAAAACGCGTTTAAAGCCATAAAAAGATCTCACTGTGTTTTGGCATTGACCAAGCTACCAACAAACCTAAAAAATGATCAGAACTGGAGAAATTACACATTGACATTGGGTGAAATCATGTAACTCTTAAGGACGTGTTGCAGACTTGTTGAATAGATTCATTTTTCTTGTTTTGTTTGTTTTTGATGAAATTGTGCTTTTCTCGTCGAGAAAAGGCGTTTAACGCGATAAAAAGGTTTAGTGCGTTATGAATACGGGCTAGCTTACCAAAAGTACAAATGTGAACTAAATAAGGCCGGGAGTCGTTTTTATTGCTTAAAACACGATAACTCGACCAGAAAATGCTTTTTCAAAAAAGCCATGTTCCCATGGCGAGAGACTCGTTTTCTGTGAGAAAATGCATTAAAAGGAGGGATTTCATCAGAAACACTATAAATACATATTGTACTTGTCTGAAAACGCACAGAACCTTGAAATAGAAGGTTTCTCACCAAAAAACACATTGGTGAAACCCCTATCTTAAGGCTCTGAGTGTTTGCACACATGTACAAACAGGCATGTTTAAACTATAACGTTTTTAGTGAAATCATGTTTCTCTCGAGGAGAAAACGCGTTTAAAGCCATAAAAAGATCTCACTGTGTTTTGGCATTGACCAAGCTACCAACAAACCTAAAAAATGATCAGAACTGGAGAAATTACACATTGACATTGGGTGAAATCATGTAACTCTTAAGGACGTGTTGCAGACTTGTTGAATAGATTCATTTTTCTTGTTTTGTTTGTTTTTGATGAAATTGTGCTTTTCTCGTCGAGAAAAGGCGTTTAACGCGATAAAAAGGTTTAGTGCGTTATGAATACGGGCTAGCTTACCAAAAGTACAAATGTGAACTAAATAAGGCCGGGAGTCGTTTTTATTGCTTAAAACACGATTTCTCGACCAGAATATGCTTTTTCAAAAAAGCCATGTTCCCATGGCGAGAGACTCGTTTTCTGTGAGAAAATGCATTAAAAGGAGGGATTTCATCAGAAACACTATAAATACATATTGTACTTGTCTGAAAGCGCACAGAACCTTGAAATAGAAGGTTTCTCACCAAAAAACACATTGGTGAAACCCCTATCTTAAGGCTCTGAGTGTTTGCACACATGTACAAACAGGCATGTTTAAACTATAACGTTTTTAGTGAAATCATGTTTCTCTCGAGGAGAAAACGCGTTTAAAGCCATAAAAAGATCTCACTGTGTTTTGGCATTGACCAAGCTACCAACAAACCTAAAAAATGATCAGAACTGGAGAAATTACACATTGACATTGGGTGAAATCATGTAACTCTTAAGGACGTGTTGCAGACTTGTTGAATAGATTCATTTTTCTTGTTTTGTTTGTTTTTGATGAAATTGTGCTTTTCTCGTCGAGAAAAGGCGTTTAACGCGATAAAAAGGTTTAGTGCGTTATGAATACGGGCTAGCTTACCAAAAGTACAAATGTGAACTAAATAAGGCCGGGAGTCGTTTTTATTGCTTAAAACACGATTTCTCGACCAGAATATGCTTTTTCAAAAAAGCCATGTTCCCATGGCGAGAGACTCGTTTTCTGTGAGAAAATGCATTAAAAGGAGGGATTTCATCAGAAACACTATAAATACATATTGTACTTGTCTGAAAGCGCACAGAACCTTGAAATAGAAGGTTTCTCACCAAAAAACACATTGGTGAAACCCCTATCTTAAGGCTCTGAGTGTTTGCACACATGTACAAACAGGCATGTTTAAACTATAACGTTTTTAGTGAAATCATGTTTCTCTCGAGGAGAAAACGCGTTTAAAGCCATAAAAAGATCTCACTGTGTTTTGGCATTGACCAAGCTACCAACAAACCTAAAAAATGATCAGAACTGGAGAAATTACACATTGACATTGGGTGAAATCATGTAACTCTTAAGGACGTGTTGCAGACTTGTTGAATAGATTCATTTTTCTTGTTTTGTTTGTTTTTGATGAAATTGTGCTTTTCTCGTCGAGAAAAGGCGTTTAACGCGATAAAAAGGTTTAGTGCGTTATGAATACGGGCTAGCTTACCAAAAGTACAAATGTGAACTAAATAAGGCCGGGAGTCGTTTTTATTGCTTAAAACACGATTTCTCGACCAGAATATGCTTTTTCAAAAAAGCCATGTTCCCATGGCGAGAGACTCGTTTTCTGTGAGAAAATGCATTAAAAGGAGGGATTTCATGAGAAACACTATAAATACATGTTGTACTTGTCTGAAAACGCACAGAACCTTGAAATAGAAGGTTTCTCACCAAAAAACACATTGGTGAAACCCCTATCTTAAGGCTCTGAGTGTTTGCACACATGTACAAACAGGCATGTTTAAACTATAACGTTTTTAGTGAAATCATGTTTCTCTCGAGGAGAAAACGCGTTTAAAGCCATAAAAAGATCTCACTGTGTTTTGGCATTGACCAAGCTACCAACAAACCTAAAAAATGATCAGAACTGGAGAAATTACACATTGACATTTGGTGAAATCATGTAACTCTTAAGGACGTGTTGCAGACTTGTTGAATAGATTCATTTTTCTTGTTTTGTTTGTTTTTGATGAAATTGTGCTTTTCTCGTCGAGAAAAGGCGTTTAACGCGATAAAAAGGTTTAGTGCGTTATGAATACGGGCTAGCTTACCAAAAGTACAAATGTGAACTAAATAAGGCCGGGAGTCGTTTTTATTGCTTAAAACACGATTTCTCGACCAGAATATGCTTTTTCAAAAAAGCCATGTTCCCATGGCGAGAGACTCGTTTTCTGTGAGAAAATGCATTAAAAGGAGGGATTTCATGAGAAACACTATAAATACATATTGTACTTGTCTGAAAACGCACAGAACCTTGAAATAGAAGGTTTCTCACCAAAAAACACATTGGTGAAACCCCTATCTTAAGGCTCTGAGTGTTTGCACACATGTACAAACAGGCATGTTTAAACTATAACGTTTTTAGTGAAATCATGTTTCTCTCGAGGAGAAAACGCGTTTAAAGCCATAAAAAGATCTCACTGTGTTTTGGCATTGACCAAGCTACCAACAAACCTAAAAAATGATCAGAACTGGAGAAATTACACATTGACATTGGGTGAAATCATGTAACTCTTAAGGACGTGTTGCACACTTGTTGAATAGATTCATTTTTCTTGTTTTGTTTGTTTTTGATGAAATTGTGCTTTTCTCGTCGAGAAAAGGCGTTTAACGCGATAAAAAGGTTTAGTGCGTTATGAATACGGGCTAGCTTACCAAAAGTACAAATGTGAACTAAATAAGGCCGGGAGTCGTTTTTATTGCTTAAAACACGATTTCTCGACCAGAATATGCTTTTTCAAAAAAGCCATGTTCCCATGGCGAGAGACTCGTTTTCTGTGAGAAAATGCATTAAAAGGAGGGATTTCATCAGAAACACTATAAATACATATTGTACTTGTCTGAAAGCGCACAGAACCTTGAAATAGAAGGTTTCTCACCAAAAAACACATTGGTGAAACCCCTATCTTAAGGCTCTGAGTGTTTGCACACATGTACAAACAGGCATGTTTAAACTATAACGTTTTTAGTGAAATCATGTTTCTCTCGAGGAGAAAACGCGTTTAAAGCCATAAAAAGATCTCACTGTGTTTTGGCATTGACCAAGCTACCAACAAACCTAAAAAATGATCAGAACTGGAGAAATTACACATTGACATTGGGTGAAATCATGTAACTCTTAAGGACGTGTTGCAGACTTGTTGAATAGATTCATTTTTCTTGTTTTGTTTGTTTTTGATGAAATTGTGCTTTTCTCGTCGAGAAAAGGCGTTTAACGCGATAAAAAGGTTTAGTGCGTTATGAATACGGGCTAGCTTACCAAAAGTACAAATGTGAACTAAATAAGGCCGGGAGTCGTTTTTATTGCTTAAAACACGATTTCTCGACCAGAATATGCTTTTTCAAAAAAGCCATGTTCCCATGGCGAGAGACTCGTTTTCTGTGAGAAAATGCATTAAAAGGAGGGATTTCATCAGAAACACTATAAATACATATTGTACTTGTCTGAAAGCGCACAGAACCTTGAAATAGAAGGTTTCTCACCAAAAAACACATTGGTGAAACCCCTATCTTAAGGCTCTGAGTGTTTGCACACATGTACAAACAGGCATGTTTAAACTATAACGTTTTTAGTGAAATCATGTTTCTCTCGAGGAGAAAACGCGTTTAAAGCCATAAAAAGATCTCACTGTGTTTTGGCATTGACCAAGCTACCAACAAACCTAAAAAATGATCAGAACTGGAGAAATTACACATTGACATTGGGTGAAATCATGTAACTCTTAAGGACGTGTTGCAGACTTGTTGAATAGATTCATTTTTCTTGTTTTGTTTGTTTTTGATGAAATTGTGCTTTTCTCGTCGAGAAAAGGCGTTTAACGCGATAAAAAGGTTTAGTGCGTTATGAATACGGGCTAGCTTACCAAAAGTACAAATGTGAACTAAATAAGGCCGGGAGTCGTTTTTATTGCTTAAAACACGATAACTCGACCAGAAAATGCTTTTTCAAAAAAGCCATGTTCCCATGGCGAGAGACTCGTTTTCTGTGAGAAAATGCATTAAAAGGAGGGATTTCATCAGAAACACTATAAATACATATTGTACTTGTCTGAAAACGCACAGAACCTTGAAATAGAAGGTTTCTCACCAAAAAACACATTGGTGAAACCCCTATCTTAAGGCTCTGAGTGTTTGCACACATGTACAAACAGGCATGTTTAAACTATAACGTTTTTAGTGAAATCATGTTTCTCTCGAGGAGAAAACGCGTTTAAAGCCATAAAAAGATCTCACTGTGTTTTGGCATTGACCAAGCTACCAACAAACCTAAAAAATGATCAGAACTGGAGAAATTACACATTGACATTGGGTGAAATCATGTAACTCTTAAGGACGTGTTGCAGACTTGTTGAATAGATTCATTTTTCTTGTTTTGTTTGTTTTTGATGAAATTGTGCTTTTCTCGTCGAGAAAAGGCGTTTAACGCGATAAAAAGGTTTAGTGCGTTATGAATACGGGCTAGCTTACCAAAAGTACAAATGTGAACTAAATAAGGCCGGGAGTCGTTTTTATTGCTTAAAACACGATTTCTCGACCAGAATATGCTTTTTCAAAAAAGCCATGTTCCCATGGCGAGAGACTCGTTTTCTGTGAGAAAATGCATTAAAAGGAGGGATTTCATGAGAAACACAATAAATACATATTGTACTTGTCTGAAAGCGCACAGAACCTTGAAATAGAAGGTTTCTCACCAAAAAACACATTGGTGAAACCCCTATCTTAAGGCTCTGAGTGTTTGCACACATGTACAAACAGGCATATTTAAACTATAACGTTTTTAGTGAAATCATGTTTCTCTCGAGGAGAAAACGCGTTTAAAGCCATAAAAAGATCTCACTGTGTTTTGGCATTGACCAAGCTACCAACAAACCTAAAAAATGATCAGAACTGGAGAAATTACACATTGACATTGGGTGAAATCATGTAACTCTTAAGGACGTGTTGCAGACTTGTTGAATAGATTCATTTTTCTTGTTTTGTTTGTTTTTGATGAAATTGTGCTTTTCTCGTCGAGAAAAGGCGTTTAACGCGATAAAAAGGTTTAGTGCGTTATGAATACGGGCTAGCTTACCAAAAGTACAAATGTGAACTAAATAAGGCCGGGAGTCGTTTTTATTGCTTAAAACACGATAACTCGACCAGAAAATGCTTTTTCAAAAAAGCCATGTTCCCATGGCGAGAGACTCGTTTTCTGTGAGAAAATGCATTAAAAGGAGGGATTTCATCAGAAACACTATAAATACATATTTTACTTGTCTGAAAACGCACAGAACCTTGAAATAGAAGGTTTCTCACCAAAAAACACATTGGTGAAACCCCTATCTTAAGGCTCTGAGTGTTTGCACACATGTACAAACAGGCATGTTTAAACTATAACGTTTTTAGTGAAATCATGTTTCTCTCGAGGAGAAAACGCGTTTAAAGCCATAAAAAGATCTCACTGTGTTTTGGCATTGACCAAGCTACCAACAAACCTAAAAAATGATCAGAACTGGAGAAATTACACATTGACATTGGGTGAAATCATGTAACTCTTAAGGACGTGTTGCAGACTTGTTGAATAGATTCATTTTTCTTGTTTTGTTTGTTTTTGATGAAATTGTGCTTTTCTCGTCGAGAAAAGGCGTTTAACGCGATAAAAAGGTTTAGTGCGTTATGAATACGGGCTAGCTTACCAAAAGTACAAATGTGAACTAAATAAGGCCGGGAGTCGTTTTTATTGCTTAAAACACGATTTCTCGACCAGAATATGCTTTTTCAAAAAAGCCATGTTCCCATGGCGAGAGACTCGTTTTCTGTGAGAAAATGCATTAAAAGGAGGGATTTCATCAGAAACACTATAAATACATATTGTACTTGTCTGAAAGCGCACAGAACCTTGAAATAGAAGGTTTCTCACCAAAAAACACATTGGTGAAACCCCTATCTTAAGGCTCTGAGTGTTTGCACACATGTACAAACAGGCATGTTTAAACTATAACGTTTTTAGTGAAATCATGTTTCTCTCGAGGAGAAAACGCGTTTAAAGCCATAAAAAGATCTCACTGTGTTTTGGCATTGACCAAGCTACCAACAAACCTAAAAAATGATCAGAACTGGAGAAATTACACATTGACATTTGGTGAAATCATGTAACTCTTAAGGACGTGTTGCAGACTTGTTGAATAGATTCATTTTTCTTGTTTTGTTTGTTTTTGATGAAATTGTGCTTTTCTCGTCGAGAAAAGGCGTTTAACGCGATAAAAAGGTTTAGTGCGTTATGAATACGGGCTAGCTTACCAAAAGTACAAATGTGAACTAAATAAGGCCGGGAGTCGTTTTTATTGCTTAAAACACGATTTCTCGACCAGAATATGCTTTTTCAAAAAAGCCATGTTCCCATGGCGAGAGACTCGTTTTCTGTGAGAAAATGCATTAAAAGGAGGGATTTCATGAGAAACACTATAAATACATATTTTACTTGTCTGAAAACGCACAGAACCTTGAAATAGAAGGTTTCTCACCAAAAAACACATTGGTGAAACCCCTATCTTAAGGCTCTGAGTGTTTGCACACATGTACAAACAGGCATGTTTAAACTATAACGTTTTTAGTGAAATCATGTTTCTCTCGAGGAGAAAACGCGTTTAAAGCCATAAAAAGATCTCACTGTGTTTTGGCATTGACCAAGCTACCAACAAACCTAAAAAATGATCAGAACTGGAGAAATTACACATTGACATTGGGTGAAATCATGTAACTCTTAAGGACGTGTTGCAGACTTGTTGAATAGATTCATTTTTCTTGTTTTGTTTGTTTTTGATGAAATTGTGCTTTTCTCGTCGAGAAAAGGCGTTTAACGCGATAAAAAGGTTTAGTGCGTTATGAATACGGGCTAGCTTACCAAAAGTACAAATGTGAACTAAATAAGGCCGGGAGTCGTTTTTATTGCTTAAAACACGATTTCTCGACCAGAATATGCTTTTTCAAAAAAGCCATGTTCCCATGGCGAGAGACTCGTTTTCTGTGAGAAAATGCATTAACAGGAGGGATTTCATCAGAAACACTATAAATACATATTGTACTTGTCTGAAAACGCACAGAACCTTGAAATAGAAGGTTTCTCACCAAAAAACACATTGGTGAAACCCCTATCTTAAGGCTCTGAGTGTTTGCACACATGTACAAACAGGCATGTTTAAACTATAACGTTTTTAGTGAAATCATGTTTCTCTCGAGGAGAAAACGCGTTTAAAGCCATAAAAAGATCTCACTGTGTTTTGGCATTGACCAAGCTACCAACAAACCTAAAAAAATGATCAGAACTGGAGAAATTACACATTGACATTGGGTGAAATCATGTAACTCTTAAGGACGTGTTGCAGACTTGTTGAATAGATTCATTTTTCTTGTTTTGTTTGTTTTTGATGAAATTGTGCTTTTCTCGTCGAGAAAAGGCGTTTAACGCGATAAAAAGGTTTAGTGCGTTATGAATACGGGCTAGCTTACCAAAAGTACAAATGTGAACTAAATAAGGCCGGGAGTCGTTTTTATTGCTTAAAACACGATAACTCGACCAGAATATGCTTTTTCAAAAAAGCCATGTTCCCATGGCGAGAGACTCGTTTTCTGTGAGAAAATGCATTAAAAGGAGGGATTTCATCAGAAACACTATAAATACATATTGTACTTGTCTGAAAACGCACAGAACCTTGAAATAGAAGGTTTCTCACCAAAAAACACATTGGTGAAACCCCTATCTTAAGGCTCTGAGTGTTTGCACACATGTACAAACAGGCATGTTTAAACTATAACGTTTTTAGTGAAATCATGTTTCTCTCGAGGAGAAAACGCGTTTAAAGCCATAAAAAGATCTCACTGTGTTTTGGCATTGACCAAGCTACCAACAAACCTAAAAAAATGATCAGAACTGGAGAAATTACACATTGACATTGGGTGAAATCATGTAACTCTTAAGGACGTGTTGCAGACTTGTTGAATAGATTCATTTTTCTTGTTTTGTTTGTTTTTGATGAAATTGTGCTTTTCTCGTCGAGAAAAGGCGTTTAACGCGATAAAAAGGTTTAGTGCGTTATGAATACGGGCTAGCTTACCAAAAGTACAAATGTGAACTAAATAAGGCCGGGAGTCGTTTTTATTGCTTAAAACACGATAACTCGACCAGAAAATGCTTTTTCAAAAAAGCCATGTTCCCATGGCGAGAGACTCGTTTTCTGTGAGAAAATGCATTAAAAGGAGGGATTTCATCAGAAACACTATAAATACATATTGTACTTGTCTGAAAGCGCACAGAACCTTGAAATAGAAGGTTTCTCACCAAAAAACACATTGGTGAAACCCCTATCTTAAGGCTCTGAGTGTTTGCACACATGTACAAACAGGCATGTTTAAACTATAACGTTTTTAGTGAAATCATGTTTCTCTCGAGGAGAAAACGCGTTTAAAGCCATAAAAAGATCTCACTGTGTTTTGGCATTGACCAAGCTACCAACAAACCTAAAAAATGATCAGAACTGGAGAAATTACACATTGACATTGGGTGAAATCATGTAACTCTTAAGGACGTGTTGCAGACTTGTTGAATAGATTCATTTTTCTTGTTTTGTTTGTTTTTGATGAAATTGTGCTTTTCTCGTCGAGAAAAGGCGTTTAACGCGATAAAAAGGTTTAGTGCGTTATGAATACGGGCTAGCTTACCAAAAGTACAAATGTGAACTAAATAAGGCCGGGAGTCGTTTTTATTGCTTAAAACACGATTTCTCGACCAGAATATGCTTTTTCAAAAAAGCCATGTTCCCATGGCGAGAGACTCGTTTTCTGTGAGAAAATGCATTAAAAGGAGGGATTTCATGAGAAACACTATAAATACATGTTGTACTTGTCTGAAAACGCACAGAACCTTGAAATAGAAGGTTTCTCACCAAAAAACACATTGGTGAAACCCCTATCTTAAGGCTCTGAGTGTTTGCACACATGTACAAACAGGCATGTTTAAACTATAACGTTTTTAGTGAAATCATGTTTCTCTCGAGGAGAAAACGCGTTTAAAGCCATAAAAAGATCTCACTGTGTTTTGGCATTGACCAAGCTACCAACAAACCTAAAAAATGATCAGAACTGGAGAAATTACACATTGACATTTGGTGAAATCATGTAACTCTTAAGGACGTGTTGCAGACTTGTTGAATAGATTCATTTTTCTTGTTTTGTTTGTTTTTGATGAAATTGTGCTTTTCTCGTCGAGAAAAGGCGTTTAACGCGATAAAAAGGTTTAGTGCGTTATGAATACGGGCTAGCTTACCAAAAGTACAAATGTGAACTAAATAAGGCCGGGAGTCGTTTTTATTGCTTAAAACACGATTTCTCGACCAGAATATGCTTTTTCAAAAAAGCCATGTTCCCATGGCGAGAGACTCGTTTTCTGTGAGAAAATGCATTAAAAGGAGGGATTTCATGAGAAACACTATAAATACATATTGTACTTGTCTGAAAACGCACAGAACCTTGAAAGGTTTCTCACCAAAAAACACATTGGTGAAACCCCTATCTTAAGGCTCTGAGTGTTTGCACACATGTACAAACAGGCATGTTTAAACTATAACGTTTTTAGTGAAATCATGTTTCTCTCGAGGAGAAAACGCGTTTAAAGCCATAAAAAGATCTCACTGTGTTTTGGCATTGACCAAGCTACCAACAAACCTAAAAAATGATCAGAACTGGAGAAATTACACATTGACATTGGGTGAAATCATGTAACTCTTAAGGACGTGTTGCAGACTTGCTGAATAGATTCATTTTTCTTGTTTTGTTTGTTTTTGATGAAATTGTGCTTTTCTCGTCGAGAAAAGGCGTTTAACGCGATAAAAAGGTTTAGTGCGTTATGAATACGGGCTAGCTTACCAAAAGTACAAATGTGAACTAAATAAGGCCGGGAGTCGTTTTTATTGCTTAAAACACGATAACTCGACCAGAAAATGCTTTTTCAAAAAAGCCATGTTCCCATGGCGAGAGACTCGTTTTCTGTGAGAAAATGCATTAAAAGGAGGGATTTCATCAGAAACACTATAAATACATATTGTACTTGTCTGAAAACGCACAGAACCTTGAAATAGAAGGTTTCTCACCAAAAAACACATTGGTGAAACCCCTATCTTAAGGCTCTGAGTGTTTGCACACATGTACAAACAGGCATGTTTAAACTATAACGTTTTTAGTGAAATCATGTTTCTCTCGAGGAGAAAACGCGTTTAAAGCCATAAAAAGATCTCCCTGTGTTTTGGCATTGACCAAGCTACCAACAAACCTAAAAAATGATCAGAACTGGAGAAATTACACATTGACATTGGGTGAAATCATGTAACTCTTAAGGACGTGTTGCAGACTTGTTGAATAGATTCATTTTTCTTGTTTTGTTTGTTTTTGATGAAATTGTGCTTTTCTCGTCGAGAAAAGGCGTTTAACGCGATAAAAAGGTTTAGTGCGTTATGAATACGGGCTAGCTTACCAAAAGTACAAATGTGAACTAAATAAGGCCGGGAGTCGTTTTTATTGCTTAAAACACGATTTCTCGACCAGAATATGCTTTTTCAAAAAAGCCATGTTCCCATGGCGAGAGACTCGTTTTCTGTGAGAAAATGCATTAAAAGGAGGGATTTCATGAGAAACACTATAAATACATGTTGTACTTGTCTGAAAACGCACAGAACCTTGAAATAGAAGGTTTCTCACCAAAAAACACATTGGTGAAACCCCTATCTTAAGGCTCTGAGTGTTTGCACACATGTACAAACAGGCATGTTTAAACTATAACGTTTTTAGTGAAATCATGTTTCTCTCGAGGAGAAAACGCGTTTAAAGCCATAAAAAGATCTCACTGTGTTTTGGCATTGACCAAGCTACCAACAAACCTAAAAAATGATCAGAACTGGAGAAATTACACATTGACATTTGGTGAAATCATGTAACTCTTAAGGACGTGTTGCAGACTTGTTGAATAGATTCATTTTTCTTGTTTTGTTTGTTTTTGATGAAATTGTGCTTTTCTCGTCGAGAAAAGGCGTTTAACGCGATAAAAAGGTTTAGTGCGTTATGAATACGGGCTAGCTTACCAAAAGTACAAATGTGAACTAAATAAGGCCGGGAGTCGTTTTTATTGCTTAAAACACGATTTCTCGACCAGAATATGCTTTTTCAAAAAAGCCATGTTCCCATGGCGAGAGACTCGTTTTCTGTGAGAAAATGCATTAAAAGGAGGGATTTCATGAGAAACACTATAAATACATATTGTACTTGTCTGAAAACGCACAGAACCTTGAAATAGAAGGTTTCTCACCAAAAAACACATTGGTGAAACCCCTATCTTAAGGCTCTGAGTGTTTGCACACATGTACAAACAGGCATGTTTAAACTATAACGTTTTTAGTGAAATCATGTTTCTCTCGAGGAGAAAACGCGTTTAAAGCCATAAAAAGATCTCACTGTGTTTTGGCATTGACCAAGCTACCAACAAACCTAAAAAATGATCAGAACTGGAGAAATTACACATTGACATTGGGTGAAATCATGTAACTCTTAAGGACGTGTTGCAGACTTGTTGAATAGATTCATTTTTCTTGTTTTGTTTGTTTTTGATGAAATTGTGCTTTTCTCGTCGAGAAAAGGCGTTTAACGCGATAAAAAGGTTTAGTGCGTTATGAATACGGGCTAGCTTACCAAAAGTACAAATGTGAACTAAATAAGGCCGGGAGTCGTTTTTATTGCTTAAAACACGATAACTCGACCAGAAAATGCTTTTTCAAAAAAGCCATGTTCCCATGGCGAGAGACTCGTTTTCTGTGAGAAAATGCATTAAAAGGAGGGATTTCATCAGAAACACTATAAATACATATTGTACTTGTCTGAAAACGCACAGAACCTTGAAATAGAAGGTTTCTCACCAAAAAACACATTGGTGAAACCCCTATCTTAAGGCTCTGAGTGTTTGCACACATGTACAAACAGGCATGTTTAAACTATAACGTTTTTAGTGAAATCATGTTTCTCTCGAGGAGAAAACGCGTTTAAAGCCATAAAAAGATCTCACTGTGTTTTGGCATTGACCAAGCTACCAACAAACCTAAAAAATGATCAGAACTGGAGAAATTACACATTGACATTGGGTGAAATCATGTAACTCTTAAGGACGTGTTGCAGACTTGTTGAATAGATTCATTTTTCTTGTTTTGTTTGTTTTTGATGAAATTGTGCTTTTCTCGTCGAGAAAAGGCGTTTAACGCGATAAAAAGGTTTAGTGCGTTATGAATACGGGCTAGCTTACCAAAAGTACAAATGTGAACTAAATAAGGCCGGGAGTCGTTTTTATTGCTTAAAACACGATTTCTCGACCAGAATATGCTTTTTCAAAAAAGCCATGTTCCCATGGCGAGAGACTCGTTTTCTGTGAGAAAATGCATTAAAAGGAGGGATTTCATGAGAAACACAATAAATACATATTGTACTTGTCTGAAAGCGCACAGAACCTTGAAATAGAAGGTTTCTCACCAAAAAACACATTGGTGAAACCCCTATCTTAAGGCTCTGAGTGTTTGCACACATGTACAAACAGGCATATTTAAACTATAACGTTTTTAGTGAAATCATGTTTCTCTCGAGGAGAAAACGCGTTTAAAGCCATAAAAAGATCTCACTGTGTTTTGGCATTGACCAAGCTACCAACAAACCTAAAAAATGATCAGAACTGGAGAAATTACACATTGACATTGGGTGAAATCATGTAACTCTTAAGGACGTGTTGCAGACTTGTTGAATAGATTCATTTTTCTTGTTTTGTTTGTTTTTGATGAAATTGTGCTTTTCTCGTCGAGAAAAGGCGTTTAACGCGATAAAAAGGTTTAGTGCGTTATGAATACGGGCTAGCTTACCAAAAGTACAAATGTGAACTAAATAAGGCCGGGAGTCGTTTTTATTGCTTAAAACACGATAACTCGACCAGAAAATGCTTTTTCAAAAAAGCCATGTTCCCATGGCGAGAGACTCGTTTTCTGTGAGAAAATGCATTAAAAGGAGGGATTTCATCAGAAACACTATAAATACATATTTTACTTGTCTGAAAACGCACAGAACCTTGAAATAGAAGGTTTCTCACCAAAAAACACATTGGTGAAACCCCTATCTTAAGGCTCTGAGTGTTTGCACACATGTACAAACAGGCATGTTTAAACTATAACGTTTTTAGTGAAATCATGTTTCTCTCGAGGAGAAAACGCGTTTAAAGCCATAAAAAGATCTCACTGTGTTTTGGCATTGACCAAGCTACCAACAAACCTAAAAAATGATCAGAACTGGAGAAATTACACATTGACATTGGGTGAAATCATGTAACTCTTAAGGACGTGTTGCAGACTTGTTGAATAGATTCATTTTTCTTGTTTTGTTTGTTTTTGATGAAATTGTGCTTTTCTCGTCGAGAAAAGGCGTTTAACGCGATAAAAAGGTTTAGTGCGTTATGAATACGGGCTAGCTTACCAAAAGTACAAATGTGAACTAAATAAGGCCGGGAGTCGTTTTTATTGCTTAAAACACGATTTCTCGACCAGAATATGCTTTTTCAAAAAAGCCATGTTCCCATGGCGAGAGACTCGTTTTCTGTGAGAAAATGCATTAAAAGGAGGGATTTCATCAGAAACACTATAAATACATATTGTACTTGTCTGAAAGCGCACAGAACCTTGAAATAGAAGGTTTCTCACCAAAAAACACATTGGTGAAACCCCTATCTTAAGGCTCTGAGTGTTTGCACACATGTACAAACAGGCATGTTTAAACTATAACGTTTTTAGTGAAATCATGTTTCTCTCGAGGAGAAAACGCGTTTAAAGCCATAAAAAGATCTCACTGTGTTTTGGCATTGACCAAGCTACCAACAAACCTAAAAAATGATCAGAACTGGAGAAATTACACATTGACATTGGGTGAAATCATGTAACTCTTAAGGACGTGTTGCAGACTTGTTGAATAGATTCATTTTTCTTGTTTTGTTTGTTTTTGATGAAATTGTGCTTTTCTCGTCGAGAAAAGGCGTTTAACGCGATAAAAAGGTTTAGTGCGTTATGAATACGGGCTAGCTTACCAAAAGTACAAATGTGAACTAAATAAGGCCGGGAGTCGTTTTTATTGCTTAAAACACGATTTCTCGACCAGAATATGCTTTTTCAAAAAAGCCATGTTCCCATGGCGAGAGACTCGTTTTCTGTGAGAAAATGCATTAAAAGGAGGGATTTCATCAGAAACACTATAAATACATATTGTACTTGTCTGAAAGCGCACAGAACCTTGAAATAGAAGGTTTCTCACCAAAAAACACATTGGTGAAACCCCTATCTTAAGGCTCTGAGTGTTTGCACACATGTACAAACAGGCATGTTTAAACTATAACGTTTTTAGTGAAATCATGTTTCTCTCGAGGAGAAAACGCGTTTAAAGCCATAAAAAGATCTCACTGTGTTTTGGCATTGACCAAGCTACCAACAAACCTAAAAAATGATCAGAACTGGAGAAATTACACATTGACATTGGGTGAAATCATGTAACTCTTAAGGACGTGTTGCAGACTTGTTGAATAGATTCATTTTTCTTGTTTTGTTTGTTTTTGATGAAATTGTGCTTTTCTCGTCGAGAAAAGGCGTTTAACGCGATAAAAAGGTTTAGTGCGTTATGAATACGGGCTAGCTTACCAAAAGTACAAATGTGAACTAAATAAGGCCGGGAGTCGTTTTTATTGCTTAAAACACGATTTCTCGACCAGAATATGCTTTTTCAAAAAAGCCATGTTCCCATGGCGAGAGACTCGTTTTCTGTGAGAAAATGCATTAAAAGGAGGGATTTCATGAGAAACACTATAAATACATGTTGTACTTGTCTGAAAACGCACAGAACCTTGAAATAGAAGGTTTCTCACCAAAAAACACATTGGTGAAACCCCTATCTTAAGGCTCTGAGTGTTTGCACACATATACAAACAGGCATGTTTAAACTATAACGTTTTTAGTGAAATCATGTTTCTCTCGAGGAGAAAACGCGTTTAAAGCCATAAAAAGATCTCACTGTGTTTTGGCATTGACCAAGCTACCAACAAACCTAAAAAATGATCAGAACTGGAGAAATTACACATTGACATTGGGTGAAATCATGTAACTCTTAAGGACGTGTTGCAGACTTGTTGAATAGATTCATTTTTCTTGTTTTGTTTGTTTTTGATGAAATTGTGCTTTTCTCGTCGAGAAAAGGCGTTTAACGCGATAAAAAGGTTTAGTGCGTTATGAATACGGGCTAGCTTACCAAAAGTACAAATGTGAACTAAATAAGGCCGGGAGTCGTTTTTATTGCTTAAAACACGATAACTCGACCAGAAAATGCTTTTTCAAAAAAGCCATGTTCCCATGGCGAGAGACTCGTTTTCTGTGAGAAAATGCATTAAAAGGAGGGATTTCATGAGAAACACTATAAATACATATTGTACTTGTCTGAAAACGCACAGAACCTTGAAATAGAAGGTTTCTCACCAAAAAACACATTGGTGAAACCCCTATCTTAAGGCTCTGAGTGTTTGCACACATGTACAAACAGGCATGTTTAAACTATAACGTTTTTAGTGAAATCATGTTTCTCTCGAGGAGAAAACGCGTTTAAAGCCATAAAAAGATCTCACTGTGTTTTGGCATTGACCAAGCTACCAACAAACCTAAAAAATGATCAGAACTGGAGAAATTACACATTGACATTTGGTGAAATCATGTAACTCTTAAGGACGTGTTGCAGACTTGTTGAATAGATTCATTTTTCTTGTTTTGTTTGTTTTTGATGAAATTGTGCTTTTCTCGTCGAGAAAAGGCGTTTAACGCGATAAAAAGGTTTAGTGCGTTATGAATACGGGCTAGCTTACCAAAAGTACAAATGTGAACTAAATAAGGCCGGGAGTCGTTTTTATTGCTTAAAACACGATTTCTCGACCAGAATATGCTTTTTCAAAAAAGCCATGTTCCCATGGCGAGAGACTCGTTTTCTGTGAGAAAATGCATTAAAAGGAGGGATTTCATGAGAAACACTATAAATACATATTGTACTTGTCTGAAAACGCACAGAACCTTGAAATAGAAGGTTTCTCACCAAAAAACACATTGGTGAAACCCCTATCTTAAGGCTCTGAGTGTTTGCACACATGTACAAACAGGCATGTTTAAACTATAACGTTTTTAGTGAAATCATGTTTCTCTCGAGGAGAAAACGCGTTTAAAGCCATAAAAAGATCTCACTGTGTTTTGGCATTGACCAAGCTACCAACAAACCTAAAAAATGATCAGAACTGGAGAAATTACACATTGACATTGGGTGAAATCATGTAACTCTTAAGGACGTGTTGCAGACTTGTTGAATAGATTCATTTTTCTTGTTTTGTTTGTTTTTGATGAAATTGTGCTTTTCTCGTCGAGAAAAGGCGTTTAACGCGATAAAAAGGTTTAGTGCGTTATGAATACGGGCTAGCTTACCAAAAGTACAAATGTGAACTAAATAAGGCCGGGAGTCGTTTTTATTGCTTAAAACACGATAACTCGACCAGAAAATGCTTTTTCAAAAAAGCCATGTTCCCATGGCGAGAGACTCGTTTTCTGTGAGAAAATGCATTAAAAGGAGGGATTTCATCAGAAACACTATAAATACATATTGTACTTGTCTGAAAACGCACAGAACCTTGAAATAGAAGGTTTCTCACCAAAAAACACATTGGTGAAACCCCTATCTTAAGGCTCTGAGTGTTTGCACACATGTACAAACAGGCATGTTTAAACTATAACGTTTTTAGTGAAATCATGTTTCTCTCGAGGAGAAAACGCGTTTAAAGCCATAAAAAGATCTCACTGTGTTTTGGCATTGACCAAGCTACCAACAAACCTAAAAAATGATCAGAACTGGAGAAATTACACATTGACATTGGGTGAAATCATGTAACTCTTAAGGACGTGTTGCAGACTTGTTGAATAGATTCATTTTTCTTGTTTTGTTTGTTTTTGATGAAATTGTGCTTTTCTCGTCGAGAAAAGGCGTTTAACGCGATAAAAAGGTTTAGTGCGTTATGAATACGGGCTAGCTTACCAAAAGTACAAATGTGAACTAAATAAGGCCGGGAGTCGTTTTTATTGCTTAAAACACGATTTCTCGACCAGAATATGCTTTTTCAAAAAAGCCATGTTCCCATGGCGAGAGACTCGTTTTCTGTGAGAAAATGCATTAAAAGGAGGGATTTCATGAGAAACACAATAAATACATATTGTACTTGTCTGAAAGCGCACAGAACCTTGAAATAGAAGGTTTCTCACCAAAAAACACATTGGTGAAACCCCTATCTTAAGGCTCTGAGTGTTTGCACACATGTACAAACAGGCATGTTTAAACTATAACGTTTTTAGTGAAATCATGTTTCTCTCGAGGAGAAAACGCGTTTAAAGCCATAAAAAGATCTCACTGTGTTTTGGCATTGACCAAGCTACCAACAAACCTAAAAAATGATCAGAACTGGAGAAATTACACATTGACATTGGGTGAAATCATGTAACTCTTAAGGACGTGTTGCAGACTTGTTGAATAGATTCATTTTTCTTGTTTTGTTTGTTTTTGATGAAATTGTGCTTTTCTCGTCGAGAAAAGGCGTTTAACGCGATAAAAAGGTTTAGTGCGTTATGAATACGGGCTAGCTTACCAAAAGTACAAATGTGAACTAAATAAGGCCGGGAGTCGTTTTTATTGCTTAAAACACGATTTCTCGACCAGAATATGCTTTTTCAAAAAAGCCATGTTCCCATGGCGAGAGACTCGTTTTCTGTGAGAAAATGCATTAAAAGGAGGGATTTCATCAGAAACACTATAAATACATGTTGTACTTGTCTGAAAACGCACAGAACCTTGAAATAGAAGGTTTCTCACCAAAAAACACATTGGTGAAACCCCTATCTTAAGGCTCTGAGTGTTTGCACACATGTACAAACAGGCATGTTTAAACTATAACGTTTTTAGTGAAATCATGTTTCTCTCGAGGAGAAAACGCGTTTAAAGCCATAAAAAGATCTCACTGTGTTTTGGCATTGACCAAGCTACCAACAAACCTAAAAAATGATCAGAACTGGAGAAATTACACATTGACATTGGGTGAAATCATGTAACTCTTAAGGACGTGTTGCAGACTTGTTGAATAGATTCATTTTTCTTGTTTTGTTTGTTTTTGATGAAATTGTGCTTTTCTCGTCGAGAAAAGGCGTTTAACGCGATAAAAAGGTTTAGTGCGTTATGAATACGGGCTAGCTTACCAAAAGTACAAATGTGAACTAAATAAGGCCGGGAGTCGTTTTTATTGCTTAAAACACGATTTCTCGACCAGAATATGCTTTTTCAAAAAAGCCATGTTCCCATGGCGAGAGACTCGTTTTCTGTGAGAAAATGCATTAAAAGGAGGGATTTCATGAGAAACACTATAAATACATATTGTACTTGTCTGAAAACGCACAGAACCTTGAAATAGAAGGTTTCTCACCAAAAAACACATTGGTGAAACCCCTATCTTAAGGCTCTGAGTGTTTGCACACATGTACAAACAGGCATGTTTAAACTATAACGTTTTTAGTGAAATCATGTTTCTCTCGAGGAGAAAACGCGTTTAAAGCCATAAAAAGATCTCCCTGTGTTTTGGCATTGACCAAGCTACCAACAAACCTAAAAAATGATCAGAACTGGAGAAATTACACATTGACATTGGGTGAAATCATGTAACTCTTAAGGACGTGTTGCAGACTTGTTGAATAGATTCATTTTTCTTGTTTTGTTTGTTTTTGATGAAATTGTGCTTTTCTCGTCGAGAAAAGGCGTTTAACGCGATAAAAAGGTTTAGTGCGTTATGAATACGGGCTAGCTTACCAAAAGTACAAATGTGAACTAAATAAGGCCGGGAGTCGTTTTTATTGCTTAAAACACGATAACTCGACCAGAAAATGCTTTTTCAAAAAAGCCATGTTCCCATGGCGAGAGACTCGTTTTCTGTGAGAAAATGCATTAAAAGGAGGGATTTCATGAGAAACACTATAAATACATATTGTACTTGTCTGAAAACGCACAGAACCTTGAAATAGAAGGTTTCTCACCAAAAAACACATTGGTGAAACCCCTATCTTAAGGCTCTGAGTGTTTGCACACATGTACAAACAGGCATGTTTAAACTATAACGTTTTTAGTGAAATCATGTTTCTCTCGAGGAGAAAACGCGTTTAAAGCCATAAAAAGATCTCACTGTGTTTTGGCATTGACCAAGCTACCAACAAACCTAAAAAATGATCAGAACTGGAGAAATTACACATTGACATTTGGTGAAATCATGTAACTCTTAAGGACGTGTTGCAGACTTGTTGAATAGATTCATTTTTCTTGTTTTGTTTGTTTTTGATGAAATTGTGCTTTTCTCGTCGAGAAAAGGCGTTTAACGCGATAAAAAGGTTTAGTGCGTTATGAATACGGGCTAGCTTACCAAAAGTACAAATGTGAACTAAATAAGGCCGGGAGTCGTTTTTATTGCTTAAAACACGATTTCTCGACCAGAATATGCTTTTTCAAAAAAGCCATGTTCCCATGGCGAGAGACTCGTTTTCTGTGAGAAAATGCATTAAAAGGAGGGATTTCATGAGAAACACTATAAATACATATTGTACTTGTCTGAAAACGCACAGAACCTTGAAATAGAAGGTTTCTCACCAAAAAACACATTGGTGAAACCCCTATCTTAAGGCTCTGAGTGTTTGCACACATGTACAAACAGGCATGTTTAAACTATAACGTTTTTAGTGAAATCATGTTTCTCTCGAGGAGAAAACGCGTTTAAAGCCATAAAAAGATCTCACTGTGTTTTGGCATTGACCAAGCTACCAACAAACCTAAAAAATGATCAGAACTGGAGAAATTACACATTGACATTGGGTGAAATCATGTAACTCTTAAGGACGTGTTGCAGACTTGTTGAATAGATTCATTTTTCTTGTTTTGTTTGTTTTTGATGAAATTGTGCTTTTCTCGTCGAGAAAAGGCGTTTAACGCGATAAAAAGGTTTAGTGCGTTATGAATACGGGCTAGCTTACCAAAAGTACAAATGTGAACTAAATAAGGCCGGGAGTCGTTTTTATTGCTTAAAACACGATAACTCGACCAGAATATGCTTTTTCAAAAAAGCCATGTTCCCATGGCGAGAGACTCGTTTTCTGTGAGAAAATGCATTAAAAGGAGGGATTTCATGAGAAACACTATAAATACATATTGTACTTGTCTGAAAACGCACAGAACCTTGAAATAGAAGGTTTCTCACCAAAAAACACATTGGTGAAACCCCTATCTTAAGGCTCTGAGTGTTTGCACACATGTACAAACAGGCATGTTTAAACTATAACGTTTTTAGTGAAATCATGTTTCTCTCGAGGAGAAAACGCGTTTAAAGCCATAAAAAGATCTCACTGTGTTTTGGCATTGACCAAGCTACCAACAAACCTAAAAAATGATCAGAACTGGAGAAATTACACATTGACATTGGGTGAAATCATGTAACTCTTAAGGACGTGTTGCAGACTTGTTGAATAGATTCATTTTTCTTGTTTTGTTTGTTTTTGATGAAATTGTGCTTTTCTCGTCGAGAAAAGGCGTTTAACGCGATAAAAAGGTTTAGTGCGTTATGAATACGGGCTAGCTTACCAAAAGTACAAATGTGAACTAAATAAGGCCGGGAGTCGTTTTTATTGCTTAAAACACGATAACTCGACCAGAAAATGCTTTTTCAAAAAAGCCATGTTCCCATGGCGAGAGACTCGTTTTCTGTGAGAAAATGCATTAAAAGGAGGGATTTCATCAGAAACACTATAAATACATATTGTACTTGTCTGAAAGCGCACAGAACCTTGAAATAGAAGGTTTCTCACCAAAAAACACATTGGTGAAACCCCTATCTTAAGGCTCTGAGTGTTTGCACACATGTACAAACAGGCATGTTTAAACTATAACGTTTTTAGTGAAATCATGTTTCTCTCGAGGAGAAAACGCGTTTAAAGCCATAAAAAGATCTCACTGTGTTTTGGCATTGACCAAGCTACCAACAAACCTAAAAAATGATCAGAACTGGAGAAATTACACATTGACATTGGGTGAAATCATGTAACTCTTAAGGACGTGTTGCAGACTTGTTGAATAGATTCATTTTTCTTGTTTTGTTTGTTTTTGATGAAATTGTGCTTTTCTCGTCGAGAAAAGGCGTTTAACGCGATAAAAAGGTTTAGTGCGTTATGAATACGGGCTAGCTTACCAAAAGTACAAATGTGAACTAAATAAGGCCGGGAGTCGTTTTTATTGCTTAAAACACGATTTCTCGACCAGAATATGCTTTTTCAAAAAAGCCATGTTCCCATGGCGAGAGACTCGTTTTCTGTGAGAAAATGCATTAAAAGGAGGGATTTCATCAGAAACACTATAAATACATATTGTACTTGTCTGAAAGCGCACAGAACCTTGAAATTGAAGGTTTCTCACCAAAAAACACATTGGTGAAACCCCTATCTTAAGGCTCTGAGTGTTTGCACACATGTACAAACAGGCATGTTTAAACTATAACGTTTTTAGTGAAATCATGTTTCTCTCGAGGAGAAAACGCGTTTAAAGCCATAAAAAGATCTCACTGTGTTTTGGCATTGACCAAGCTACCAACAAACCTAAAAAATGATCAGAACTGGAGAAATTACACATTGACATTGGGTGAAATCATGTAACTCTTAAGGACGTGTTGCAGACTTGTTGAATAGATTCATTTTTCTTGTTTTGTTTGTTTTTGATGAAATTGTGCTTTTCTCGTCGAGAAAAGGCGTTTAACGCGATAAAAAGGTTTAGTGCGTTATGAATACGGGCTAGCTTACCAAAAGTACAAATGTGAACTAAATAAGGCCGGGAGTCGTTTTTATTGCTTAAAACACGATTTCTCGACCAGAATATGCTTTTTCAAAAAAGCCATGTTCCCATGGCGAGAGACTCGTTTTCTGTGAGAAAATGCATTAAAAGGAGGGATTTCATGAGAAACACTATAAATACATGTTGTACTTGTCTGAAAACGCACAGAACCTTGAAATAGAAGGTTTCTCACCAAAAAACACATTGGTGAAACCCCTATCTTAAGGCTCTGAGTGTTTGCACACATGTACAAACAGGCATGTTTAAACTATAACGTTTTTAGTGAAATCATGTTTCTCTCGAGGAGAAAACGCGTTTAAAGCCATAAAAAGATCTCACTGTGTTTTGGCATTGACCAAGCTACCAACAAACCTAAAAAATGATCAGAACTGGAGAAATTACACATTGACATTTGGTGAAATCATGTAACTCTTAAGGACGTGTTGCAGACTTGTTGAATAGATTCATTTTTCTTGTTTTGTTTGTTTTTGATGAAATTGTGCTTTTCTCGTCGAGAAAAGGCGTTTAACGCGATAAAAAGGTTTAGTGCGTTATGAATACGGGCTAGCTTACCAAAAGTACAAATGTGAACTAAATAAGGCCGGGAGTCGTTTTTATTGCTTAAAACACGATTTCTCGACCAGAATATGCTTTTTCAAAAAAGCCATGTTCCCATGGCGAGAGACTCGTTTTCTGTGAGAAAATGCATTAAAAGGAGGGATTTCATGAGAAACACTATAAATACATATTGTACTTGTCTGAAAACGCACAGAACCTTGAAAGGTTTCTCACCAAAAAACACATTGGTGAAACCCCTATCTTAAGGCTCTGAGTGTTTGCACACATGTACAAACAGGCATGTTTAAACTATAACGTTTTTAGTGAAATCATGTTTCTCTCGAGGAGAAAACGCGTTTAAAGCCATAAAAAGATCTCACTGTGTTTTGGCATTGACCAAGCTACCAACAAACCTAAAAAATGATCAGAACTGGAGAAATTACACATTGACATTGGGTGAAATCATGTAACTCTTAAGGACGTGTTGCAGACTTGTTGAATAGATTCATTTTTCTTGTTTTGTTTGTTTTTGATGAAATTGTGCTTTTCTCGTCGAGAAAAGGCGTTTAACGCGATAAAAAGGTTTAGTGCGTTATGAATACGGGCTAGCTTACCAAAAGTACAAATGTGAACTAAATAAGGCCGGGAGTCGTTTTTATTGCTTAAAACACGATAACTCGACCAGAAAATGCTTTTTCAAAAAAGCCATGTTCCCATGGCGAGAGACTCGTTTTCTGTGAGAAAATGCATTAAAAGGAGGGATTTCATCAGAAACACTATAAATACATATTGTACTTGTCTGAAAACGCACAGAACCTTGAAATAGAAGGTTTCTCACCAAAAAACACATTGGTGAAACCCCTATCTTAAGGCTCTGAGTGTTTGCACACATGTACAAACAGGCATGTTTAAACTATAACGTTTTTAGTGAAATCATGTTTCTCTCGAGGAGAAAACGCGTTTAAAGCCATAAAAAGATCTCCCTGTGTTTTGGCATTGACCAAGCTACCAACAAACCTAAAAAATGATCAGAACTGGAGAAATTACACATTGACATTGGGTGAAATCATGTAACTCTTAAGGACGTGTTGCAGACTTGTTGAATAGATTCATTTTTCTTGTTTTGTTTGTTTTTGATGAAATTGTGCTTTTCTCGTCGAGAAAAGGCGTTTAACGCGATAAAAAGGTTTAGTGCGTTATGAATACGGGCTAGCTTACCAAAAGTACAAATGTGAACTAAATAAGGCCGGGAGTCGTTTTTATTGCTTAAAACACGATTTCTCGACCAGAATATGCTTTTTCAAAAAAGCCATGTTCCCATGGCGAGAGACTCGTTTTCTGTGAGAAAATGCATTAAAAGGAGGGATTTCATGAGAAACACTATAAATACATGTTGTACTTGTCTGAAAACGCACAGAACCTTGAAATAGAAGGTTTCTCACCAAAAAACACATTGGTGAAACCCCTATCTTAAGGCTCTGAGTGTTTGCACACATGTACAAACAGGCATGTTTAAACTATAACGTTTTTAGTGAAATCATGTTTCTCTCGAGGAGAAAACGCGTTTAAAGCCATAAAAAGATCTCACTGTGTTTTGGCATTGACCAAGCTACCAACAAACCTAAAAAATGATCAGAACTGGAGAAATTACACATTGACATTTGGTGAAATCATGTAACTCTTAAGGACGTGTTGCAGACTTGTTGAATAGATTCATTTTTCTTGTTTTGTTTGTTTTTGATGAAATTGTGCTTTTCTCGTCGAGAAAAGGCGTTTAACGCGATAAAAAGGTTTAGTGCGTTATGAATACGGGCTAGCTTACCAAAAGTACAAATGTGAACTAAATAAGGCCGGGAGTCGTTTTTATTGCTTAAAACACGATTTCTCGACCAGAATATGCTTTTTCAAAAAAGCCATGTTCCCATGGCGAGAGACTCGTTTTCTGTGAGAAAATGCATTAAAAGGAGGGATTTCATGAGAAACACTATAAATACATATTGTACTTGTCTGAAAACGCACAGAACCTTGAAATAGAAGGTTTCTCACCAAAAAACACATTGGTGAAACCCCTATCTTAAGGCTCTGAGTGTTTGCACACATGTACAAACAGGCATGTTTAAACTATAACGTTTTTAGTGAAATCATGTTTCTCTCGAGGAGAAAACGCGTTTAAAGCCATAAAAAGATCTCACTGTGTTTTGGCATTGACCAAGCTACCAACAAACCTAAAAAATGATCAGAACTGGAGAAATTACACATTGACATTGGGTGAAATCATGTAACTCTTAAGGACGTGTTGCAGACTTGTTGAATAGATTCATTTTTCTTGTTTTGTTTGTTTTTGATGAAATTGTGCTTTTCTCGTCGAGAAAAGGCGTTTAACGCGATAAAAAGGTTTAGTGCGTTATGAATACGGGCTAGCTTACCAAAAGTACAAATGTGAACTAAATAAGGCCGGGAGTCGTTTTTATTGCTTAAAACACGATTTCTCGACCAGAATATGCTTTTTCAAAAAAGCCATGTTCCCATGGCGAGAGACTCGTTTTCTGTGAGAAAATGCATTAAAAGGAGGGATTTCATGAGAAACACAATAAATACATATTGTACTTGTCTGAAAGCGCACAGAACCTTGAAATAGAAGGTTTCTCACCAAAAAACACATTGGTGAAACCCCTATCTTAAGGCTCTGAGTGTTTGCACACATGTACAAACAGGCATGTTTAAACTATAACGTTTTTAGTGAAATCATGTTTCTCTCGAGGAGAAAACGCGTTTAAAGCCATAAAAAGATCTCACTGTGTTTTGGCATTGACCAAGCTACCAACAAACCTAAAAAATGATCAGAACTGGAGAAATTACACATTGACATTGGGTGAAATCATGTAACTCTTAAGGACGTGCTGCAGACTTGTTGAATAGATTCATTTTTCTTGTTTTGTTTGTTTTTGATGAAATTGTGCTTTTCTCGTCGAGAAAAGGCGTTTAACGCGATAAAAAGGTTTAGTGCGTTATGAATACGGGCTAGCTTACCAAAAGTACAAATGTGAACTAAATAAGGCCGGGAGTCGTTTTTATTGCTTAAAACACGATAACTCGACCAGAAAATGCTTTTTCAAAAAAGCCATGTTCCCATGGCGAGAGACTCGTTTTCTGTGAGAAAATGCATTAAAAGGAGGGATTTCATCAGAAACACTATAAATACATATTTTACTTGTCTGAAAACGCACAGAACCTTGAAATAGAAGGTTTCTCACCAAAAAACACATTGGTGAAACCCCTATCTTAAGGCTCTGAGTGTTTGCACACATGTACAAACAGGCATGTTTAAACTATAACGTTTTTAGTGAAATCATGTTTCTCTCGAGGAGAAAACGCGTTTAAAGCCATAAAAAGATCTCACTGTGTTTTGGCATTGACCAAGCTACCAACAAACCTAAAAAATGATCAGAACTGGAGAAATTACACATTGACATTGGGTGAAATCATGTAACTCTTAAGGACGTGTTGCAGACTTGTTGAATAGATTCATTTTTCTTGTTTTGTTTGTTTTTGATGAAATTGTGCTTTTCTCGTCGAGAAAAGGCGTTTAACGCGATAAAAAGGTTTAGTGCGTTATGAATACGGGCTAGCTTACCAAAAGTACAAATGTGAACTAAATAAGGCCGGGAGTCGTTTTTATTGCTTAAAACACGATTTCTCGACCAGAATATGCTTTTTCAAAAAAGCCATGTTCCCATGGCGAGAGACTCGTTTTCTGTGAGAAAATGCATTAAAAGGAGGGATTTCATGAGAAACACAATAAATACATATTGTACTTGTCTGAAAGCGCACAGAACCTTGAAATAGAAGGTTTCTCACCAAAAAACACATTGGTGAAACCCCTATCTTAAGGCTCTGAGTGTTTGCACACATGTACAAACAGGCATGTTTAAACTATAACGTTTTTAGTGAAATCATGTTTCTCTCGAGGAGAAAACGCGTTTAAAGCCATAAAAAGATCTCACTGTGTTTTGGCATTGACCAAGCTACCAACAAACCTAAAAAATGATCAGAACTGGAGAAATTACACATTGACATTGGGTGAAATCATGTAACTCTTAAGGACGTGTTGCAGACTTGTTGAATAGATTCATTTTTCTTGTTTTGTTTGTTTTTGATGAAATTGTGCTTTTCTCGTCGAGAAAAGGCGTTTAACGCGATAAAAAGGTTTAGTGCGTTATGAATACGGGCTAGCTTACCAAAAGTACAAATGTGAACTAAATAAGGCCGGGAGTCGTTTTTATTGCTTAAAACACGATTTCTCGACCAGAATATGCTTTTTCAAAAAAGCCATGTTCCCATGGCGAGAGACTCGTTTTCTGTGAGAAAATGCATTAAAAGGAGGGATTTCATGAGAAACACAATAAATACATATTGTACTTGTCTGAAAGCGCACAGAACCTTGAAATAGAAGGTTTCTCACCAAAAAACACATTGGTGAAACCCCTATCTTAAGGCTCTGAGTGTTTGCACACATGTACAAACAGGCATGTTTAAACTATAACGTTTTTAGTGAAATCATGTTTCTCTCGAGGAGAAAACGCGTTTAAAGCCATAAAAAGATCTCACTGTGTTTTGGCATTGACCAAGCTACCAACAAACCTAAAAAATGATCAGAACTGGAGAAATTACACATTGACATTGGGTGAAATCATGTAACTCTTAAGGACGTGCTGCAGACTTGTTGAATAGATTCATTTTTCTTGTTTTGTTTGTTTTTGATGAAATTGTGCTTTTCTCGTCGAGAAAAGGCGTTTAACGCGATAAAAAGGTTTAGTGCGTTATGAATACGGGCTAGCTTACCAAAAGTACAAATGTGAACTAAATAAGGCCGGGAGTCGTTTTTATTGCTTAAAACACGATAACTCGACCAGAAAATGCTTTTTCAAAAAAGCCATGTTCCCATGGCGAGAGACTCGTTTTCTGTGAGAAAATGCATTAAAAGGAGGGATTTCATCAGAAACACTATAAATACATATTTTACTTGTCTGAAAACGCACAGAACCTTGAAATAGAAGGTTTCTCACCAAAAAACACATTGGTGAAACCCCTATCTTAAGGCTCTGAGTGTTTGCACACATGTACAAACAGGCATGTTTAAACTATAACGTTTTTAGTGAAATCATGTTTCTCTCGAGGAGAAAACGCGTTTAAAGCCATAAAAAGATCTCACTGTGTTTTGGCATTGACCAAGCTACCAACAAACCTAAAAAATGATCAGAACTGGAGAAATTACACATTGACATTGGGTGAAATCATGTAACTCTTAAGGACGTGTTGCAGACTTGTTGAATAGATTCATTTTTCTTGTTTTGTTTGTTTTTGATGAAATTGTGCTTTTCTCGTCGAGAAAAGGCGTTTAACGCGATAAAAAGGTTTAGTGCGTTATGAATACGGGCTAGCTTACCAAAAGTACAAATGTGAACTAAATAAGGCCGGGAGTCGTTTTTATTGCTTAAAACACGATTTCTCGACCAGAATATGCTTTTTCAAAAAAGCCATGTTCCCATGGCGAGAGACTCGTTTTCTGTGAGAAAATGCATTAAAAGGAGGGATTTCATCAGAAACACTATAAATACATATTGTACTTGTCTGAAAGCGCACAGAACCTTGAAATAGAAGGTTTCTCACCAAAAAACACATTGGTGAAACCCCTATCTTAAGGCTCTGAGTGTTTGCACACATGTACAAACAGGCATGTTTAAACTATAACGTTTTTAGTGAAATCATGTTTCTCTCGAGGAGAAAACGCGTTTAAAGCCATAAAAAGATCTCACTGTGTTTTGGCATTGACCAAGCTACCAACAAACCTAAAAAATGATCAGAACTGGAGAAATTACACATTGACATTGGGTGAAATCATGTAACTCTTAAGGACGTGTTGCAGACTTGTTGAATAGATTCATTTTTCTTGTTTTGTTTGTTTTTGATGAAATTGTGCTTTTCTCGTCGAGAAAAGGCGTTTAACGCGATAAAAAGGTTTAGTGCGTTATGAATACGGGCTAGCTTACCAAAAGTACAAATGTGAACTAAATAAGGCCGGGAGTCGTTTTTATTGCTTAAAACACGATTTCTCGACCAGAATATGCTTTTTCAAAAAAGCCATGTTCCCATGGCGAGAGACTCGTTTTCTGTGAGAAAATGCATTAAAAGGAGGGATTTCATCAGAAACACTATAAATACATATTGTACTTGTCTGAAAGCGCACAGAACCTTGAAATAGAAGGTTTCTCACCAAAAAACACATTGGTGAAACCCCTATCTTAAGGCTCTGAGTGTTTGCACACATGTACAAACAGGCATGTTTAAACTATAACGTTTTTAGTGAAATCATGTTTCTCTCGAGGAGAAAACGCGTTTAAAGCCATAAAAAGATCTCACTGTGTTTTGGCATTGACCAAGCTACCAACAAACCTAAAAAATGATCAGAACTGGAGAAATTACACATTGACATTGGGTGAAATCATGTAACTCTTAAGGACGTGTTGCAGACTTGTTGAATAGATTCATTTTTCTTGTTTTGTTTGTTTTTGATGAAATTGTGCTTTTCTCGTCGAGAAAAGGCGTTTAACGCGATAAAAAGGTTTAGTGCGTTATGAATACGGGCTAGCTTACCAAAAGTACAAATGTGAACTAAATAAGGCCGGGAGTCGTTTTTATTGCTTAAAACACGATTTCTCGACCAGAATATGCTTTTTCAAAAAAGCCATGTTCCCATGGCGAGAGACTCGTTTTCTGTGAGAAAATGCATTAAAAGGAGGGATTTCATGAGAAACACTATAAATACATGTTGTACTTGTCTGAAAACGCACAGAACCTTGAAATAGAAGGTTTCTCACCAAAAAACACATTGGTGAAACCCCTATCTTAAGGCTCTGAGTGTTTGCACACATATACAAACAGGCATGTTTAAACTATAACGTTTTTAGTGAAATCATGTTTCTCTCGAGGAGAAAACGCGTTTAAAGCCATAAAAAGATCTCACTGTGTTTTGGCATTGACCAAGCTACCAACAAACCTAAAAAATGATCAGAACTGGAGAAATTACACATTGACATTGGGTGAAATCATGTAACTCTTAAGGACGTGTTGCAGACTTGTTGAATAGATTCATTTTTCTTGTTTTGTTTGTTTTTGATGAAATTGTGCTTTTCTCGTCGAGAAAAGGCGTTTAACGCGATAAAAAGGTTTAGTGCGTTATGAATACGGGCTAGCTTACCAAAAGTACAAATGTGAACTAAATAAGGCCGGGAGTCGTTTTTATTGCTTAAAACACGATAACTCGACCAGAAAATGCTTTTTCAAAAAAGCCATGTTCCCATGGCGAGAGACTCGTTTTCTGTGAGAAAATGCATTAAAAGGAGGGATTTCATGAGAAACACTATAAATACATATTGTACTTGTCTGAAAACGCACAGAACCTTGAAATAGAAGGTTTCTCACCAAAAAACACATTGGTGAAACCCCTATCTTAAGGCTCTGAGTGTTTGCACACATGTACAAACAGGCATGTTTAAACTATAACGTTTTTAGTGAAATCATGTTTCTCTCGAGGAGAAAACGCGTTTAAAGCCATAAAAAGATCTCACTGTGTTTTGGCATTGACCAAGCTACCAACAAACCTAAAAAATGATCAGAACTGGAGAAATTACACATTGACATTTGGTGAAATCATGTAACTCTTAAGGACGTGTTGCAGACTTGTTGAATAGATTCATTTTTCTTGTTTTGTTTGTTTTTGATGAAATTGTGCTTTTCTCGTCGAGAAAAGGCGTTTAACGCGATAAAAAGGTTTAGTGCGTTATGAATACGGGCTAGCTTACCAAAAGTACAAATGTGAACTAAATAAGGCCGGGAGTCGTTTTTATTGCTTAAAACACGATTTCTCGACCAGAATATGCTTTTTCAAAAAAGCCATGTTCCCATGGCGAGAGACTCGTTTTCTGTGAGAAAATGCATTAAAAGGAGGGATTTCATGAGAAACACTATAAATACATATTGTACTTGTCTGAAAACGCACAGAACCTTGAAATAGAAGGTTTCTCACCAAAAAACACATTGGTGAAACCCCTATCTTAAGGCTCTGAGTGTTTGCACACATGTACAAACAGGCATGTTTAAACTATAACGTTTTTAGTGAAATCATGTTTCTCTCGAGGAGAAAACGCGTTTAAAGCCATAAAAAGATCTCACTGTGTTTTGGCATTGACCAAGCTACCAACAAACCTAAAAAATGATCAGAACTGGAGAAATTACACATTGACATTGGGTGAAATCATGTAACTCTTAAGGACGTGTTGCAGACTTGTTGAATAGATTCATTTTTCTTGTTTTGTTTGTTTTTGATGAAATTGTGCTTTTCTCGTCGAGAAAAGGCGTTTAACGCGATAAAAAGGTTTAGTGCGTTATGAATACGGGCTAGCTTACCAAAAGTACAAATGTGAACTAAATAAGGCCGGGAGTCGTTTTTATTGCTTAAAACACGATAACTCGACCAGAAAATGCTTTTTCAAAAAAGCCATGTTCCCATGGCGAGAGACTCGTTTTCTGTGAGAAAATGCATTAAAAGGAGGGATTTCATCAGAAACACTATAAATACATATTGTACTTGTCTGAAAACGCACAGAACCTTGAAATAGAAGGTTTCTCACCAAAAAACACATTGGTGAAACCCCTATCTTAAGGCTCTGAGTGTTTGCACACATGTACAAACAGGCATGTTTAAACTATAACGTTTTTAGTGAAATCATGTTTCTCTCGAGGAGAAAACGCGTTTAAAGCCATAAAAAGATCTCACTGTGTTTTGGCATTGACCAAGCTACCAACAAACCTAAAAAATGATCAGAACTGGAGAAATTACACATTGACATTGGGTGAAATCATGTAACTCTTAAGGACGTGTTGCAGACTTGTTGAATAGATTCATTTTTCTTGTTTTGTTTGTTTTTGATGAAATTGTGCTTTTCTCGTCGAGAAAAGGCGTTTAACGCGATAAAAAGGTTTAGTGCGTTATGAATACGGGCTAGCTTACCAAAAGTACAAATGTGAACTAAATAAGGCCGGGAGTCGTTTTTATTGCTTAAAACACGATTTCTCGACCAGAATATGCTTTTTCAAAAAAGCCATGTTCCCATGGCGAGAGACTCGTTTTCTGTGAGAAAATGCATTAAAAGGAGGGATTTCATGAGAAACACAATAAATACATATTGTACTTGTCTGAAAGCGCACAGAACCTTGAAATAGAAGGTTTCTCACCAAAAAACACATTGGTGAAACCCCTATCTTAAGGCTCTGAGTGTTTGCACACATGTACAAACAGGCATGTTTAAACTATAACGTTTTTAGTGAAATCATGTTTCTCTCGAGGAGAAAACGCGTTTAAAGCCATAAAAAGATCTCACTGTGTTTTGGCATTGACCAAGCTACCAACAAACCTAAAAAATGATCAGAACTGGAGAAATTACACATTGACATTGGGTGAAATCATGTAACTCTTAAGGACGTGTTGCAGACTTGTTGAATAGATTCATTTTTCTTGTTTTGTTTGTTTTTGATGAAATTGTGCTTTTCTCGTCGAGAAAAGGCGTTTAACGCGATAAAAAGGTTTAGTGCGTTATGAATACGGGCTAGCTTACCAAAAGTACAAATGTGAACTAAATAAGGCCGGGAGTCGTTTTTATTGCTTAAAACACGATTTCTCGACCAGAATATGCTTTTTCAAAAAAGCCATGTTCCCATGGCGAGAGACTCGTTTTCTGTGAGAAAATGCATTAAAAGGAGGGATTTCATCAGAAACACTATAAATACATGTTGTACTTGTCTGAAAACGCACAGAACCTTGAAATAGAAGGTTTCTCACCAAAAAACACATTGGTGAAACCCCTATCTTAAGGCTCTGAGTGTTTGCACACATGTACAAACAGGCATGTTTAAACTATAACGTTTTTAGTGAAATCATGTTTCTCTCGAGGAGAAAACGCGTTTAAAGCCATAAAAAGATCTCACTGTGTTTTGGCATTGACCAAGCTACCAACAAACCTAAAAAATGATCAGAACTGGAGAAATTACACATTGACATTGGGTGAAATCATGTAACTCTTAAGGACGTGTTGCAGACTTGTTGAATAGATTCATTTTTCTTGTTTTGTTTGTTTTTGATGAAATTGTGCTTTTCTCGTCGAGAAAAGGCGTTTAACGCGATAAAAAGGTTTAGTGCGTTATGAATACGGGCTAGCTTACCAAAAGTACAAATGTGAACTAAATAAGGCCGGGAGTCGTTTTTATTGCTTAAAACACGATTTCTCGACCAGAATATGCTTTTTCAAAAAAGCCATGTTCCCATGGCGAGAGACTCGTTTTCTGTGAGAAAATGCATTAAAAGGAGGGATTTCATGAGAAACACTATAAATACATATTGTACTTGTCTGAAAACGCACAGAACCTTGAAATAGAAGGTTTCTCACCAAAAAACACATTGGTGAAACCCCTATCTTAAGGCTCTGAGTGTTTGCACACATGTACAAACAGGCATGTTTAAACTATAACGTTTTTAGTGAAATCATGTTTCTCTCGAGGAGAAAACGCGTTTAAAGCCATAAAAAGATCTCACTGTGTTTTGGCATTGACCAAGCTACCAACAAACCTAAAAAATGATCAGAACTGGAGAAATTACACATTGACATTGGGTGAAATCATGTAACTCTTAAGGACGTGTTGCAGACTTGTTGAATAGATTCATTTTTCTTGTTTTGTTTGTTTTTGATGAAATTGTGCTTTTCTCGTCGAGAAAAGGCGTTTAACGCGATAAAAAGGTTTAGTGCGTTATGAATACGGGCTAGCTTACCAAAAGTACAAATGTGAACTAAATAAGGCCGGGAGTCGTTTTTATTGCTTAAAACACGATAACTCGACCAGAAAATGCTTTTTCAAAAAAGCCATGTTCCCATGGCGAGAGACTCGTTTTCTGTGAGAAAATGCATTAAAAGGAGGGATTTCATGAGAAACACTATAAATACATATTGTACTTGTCTGAAAACGCACAGAACCTTGAAATAGAAGGTTTCTCACCAAAAAACACATTGGTGAAACCCCTATCTTAAGGCTCTGAGTGTTTGCACACATGTACAAACAGGCATGTTTAAACTATAACGTTTTTAGTGAAATCATGTTTCTCTCGAGGAGAAAACGCGTTTAAAGCCATAAAAAGATCTCACTGTGTTTTGGCATTGACCAAGCTACCAACAAACCTAAAAAATGATCAGAACTGGAGAAATTACACATTGACATTGGGTGAAATCATGTAACTCTTAAGGACGTGTTGCAGACTTGTTGAATAGATTAATTTTTCTTGTTTTGTTTGTTTTTGATGAAATTGTGCTTTTCTCGTCGAGAAAAGGCGTTTAACGCGATAAAAAGGTTTAGTGCGTTATGAATACGGGCTAGCTTACCAAAAGTACAAATGTGAACTAAATAAGGCCGGGAGTCGTTTTTATTGCTTAAAACACGATAACTCGACCAGAATATGCTTTTTCAAAAAAGCCATGTTCCCATGGCGAGAGACTCGTTTTCTGTGAGAAAATGCATTAAAAGGAGGGATTTCATGAGAAACACTATAAATACATATTGTACTTGTCTGAAAACGCACAGAACCTTGAAATAGAAGGTTTCTCACCAAAAAACACATTGGTGAAACCCCTATCTTAAGGCTCTGAGTGTTTGCACACATGTACAAACAGGCATGTTTAAACTATAACGTTTTTAGTGAAATCATGTTTCTCTCGAGGAGAAAACGCGTTTAAAGCCATAAAAAGATCTCACTGTGTTTTGGCATTGACCAAGCTACCAACAAACCTAAAAAATGATCAGAACTGGAGAAATTACACATTGACATTGGGTGAAATCATGTAACTCTTAAGGACGTGTTGCAGACTTGTTGAATAGATTCATTTTTCTTGTTTTGTTTGTTTTTGATGAAATTGTGCTTTTCTCGTCGAGAAAAGGCGTTTAACGCGATAAAAAGGTTTAGTGCGTTATGAATACGGGCTAGCTTACCAAAAGTACAAATGTGAACTAAATAAGGCCGGGAGTCGTTTTTATTGCTTAAAACACGATAACTCGACCAGAAAATGCTTTTTCAAAAAAGCCATGTTCCCATGGCGAGAGACTCGTTTTCTGTGAGAAAATGCATTAAAAGGAGGGATTTCATCAGAAACACTATAAATACATATTGTACTTGTCTGAAAACGCACAGAACCTTGAAATAGAAGGTTTCTCACCAAAAAACACATTGGTGAAACCCCTATCTTAAGGCTCTGAGTGTTTGCACACATGTACAAACAGGCATGTTTAAACTATAACGTTTTTAGTGAAATCATGTTTCTCTCGAGGAGAAAACGCGTTTAAAGCCATAAAAAGATCTCACTGTGTTTTGGCATTGACCAAGCTACCAACAAACCTAAAAAATGATCAGAACTGGAGAAATTACACATTGACATTGGGTGAAATCATGTAACTCTTAAGGACGTGTTGCAGACTTGTTGAATAGATTCATTTTTCTTGTTTTGTTTGTTTTTGATGAAATTGTGCTTTTCTCGTCGAGAAAAGGCGTTTAACGCGATAAAAAGGTTTAGTGCGTTATGAATACGGGCTAGCTTACCAAAAGTACAAATGTGAACTAAATAAGGCCGGGAGTCGTTTTTATTGCTTAAAACACGATTTCTCGACCAGAATATGCTTTTTCAAAAAAGCCATGTTCCCATGGCGAGAGACTCGTTTTCTGTGAGAAAATGCATTAAAAGGAGGGATTTCATGAGAAACACAATAAATACATATTGTACTTGTCTGAAAGCGCACAGAACCTTGAAATAGAAGGTTTCTCACCAAAAAACACATTGGTGAAACCCCTATCTTAAGGCTCTGAGTGTTTGCACACATGTACAAACAGGCATATTTAAACTATAACGTTTTTAGTGAAATCATGTTTCTCTCGAGGAGAAAACGCGTTTAAAGCCATAAAAAGATCTCACTGTGTTTTGGCATTGACCAAGCTACCAACAAACCTAAAAAATGATCAGAACTGGAGAAATTACACATTGACATTGGGTGAAATCATGTAACTCTTAAGGACGTGTTGCAGACTTGTTGAATAGATTCATTTTTCTTGTTTTGTTTGTTTTTGATGAAATTGTGCTTTTCTCGTCGAGAAAAGGCGTTTAACGCGATAAAAAGGTTTAGTGCGTTATGAATACGGGCTAGCTTACCAAAAGTACAAATGTGAACTAAATAAGGCCGGGAGTCGTTTTTATTGCTTAAAACACGATAACTCGACCAGAAAATGCTTTTTCAAAAAAGCCATGTTCCCATGGCGAGAGACTCGTTTTCTGTGAGAAAATGCATTAAAAGGAGGGATTTCATCAGAAACACTATAAATACATATTTTACTTGTCTGAAAACGCACAGAACCTTGAAATAGAAGGTTTCTCACCAAAAAACACATTGGTGAAACCCCTATCTTAAGGCTCTGAGTGTTTGCACACATGTACAAACAGGCATGTTTAAACTATAACGTTTTTAGTGAAATCATGTTTCTCTCGAGGAGAAAACGCGTTTAAAGCCATAAAAAGATCTCACTGTGTTTTGGCATTGACCAAGCTACCAACAAACCTAAAAAATGATCAGAACTGGAGAAATTACACATTGACATTGGGTGAAATCATGTAACTCTTAAGGACGTGTTGCAGACTTGTTGAATAGATTCATTTTTCTTGTTTTGTTTGTTTTTGATGAAATTGTGCTTTTCTCGTCGAGAAAAGGCGTTTAACGCGATAAAAAGGTTTAGTGCGTTATGAATACGGGCTAGCTTACCAAAAGTACAAATGTGAACTAAATAAGGCCGGGAGTCGTTTTTATTGCTTAAAACACGATAACTCGACCAGAAAATGCTTTTTCAAAAAAGCCATGTTCCCATGGCGAGAGACTCGTTTTCTGTGAGAAAATGCATTAAAAGGAGGGATTTCATCAGAAACACTATAAATACATATTGTACTTGTCTGAAAACGCACAGAACCTTGAAATAGAAGGTTTCTCACCAAAAAACACATTGGTGAAACCCCTATCTTAAGGCTCTGAGTGTTTGCACACATGTACAAACAGGCATGTTTAAACTATAACGTTTTTAGTGAAATCATGTTTCTCTCGAGGAGAAAACGCGTTTAAAGCCATAAAAAGATCTCACTGTGTTTTGGCATTGACCAAGCTACCAACAAACCTAAAAAATGATCAGAACTGGAGAAATTACACATTGACATTGGGTGAAATCATGTAACTCTTAAGGACGTGTTGCAGACTTGTTGAATAGATTCATTTTTCTTGTTTTGTTTGTTTTTGATGAAATTGTGCTTTTCTCGTCGAGAAAAGGCGTTTAACGCGATAAAAAGGTTTAGTGCGTTATGAATACGGGCTAGCTTACCAAAAGTACAAATGTGAACTAAATAAGGCCGGGAGTCGTTTTTATTGCTTAAAACACGATTTCTCGACCAGAATATGCTTTTTCAAAAAAGCCATGTTCCCATGGCGAGAGACTCGTTTTCTGTGAGAAAATGCATTAAAAGGAGGGATTTCATGAGAAACACAATAAATACATATTGTACTTGTCTGAAAGCGCACAGAACCTTGAAATAGAAGGTTTCTCACCAAAAATCACATTGGTGAAACCCCTATCTTAAGGCTCTGAGTGTTTGCACACATGTACAAACAGGCATATTTAAACTATAACGTTTTTAGTGAAATCATGTTTCTCTCGAGGAGAAAACGCGTTTAAAGCCATAAAAAGATCTCACTGTGTTTTGGCATTGACCAAGCTACCAACAAACCTAAAAAATGATCAGAACTGGAGAAATTACACATTGACATTGGGTGAAATCATGTAACTCTTAAGGACGTGTTGCAGACTTGTTGAATAGATTCATTTTTCTTGTTTTGTTTGTTTTTGATGAAATTGTGCTTTTCTCGTCGAGAAAAGGCGTTTAACGCGATAAAAAGGTTTAGTGCGTTATGAATACGGGCTAGCTTACCAAAAGTACAAATGTGAACTAAATAAGGCCGGGAGTCGTTTTTATTGCTTAAAACACGATAACTCGACCAGAAAATGCTTTTTCAAAAAAGCCATGTTCCCATGGCGAGAGACTCGTTTTCTGTGAGAAAATGCATTAAAAGGAGGGATTTCATCAGAAACACTATAAATACATATTTTACTTGTCTGAAAACGCACAGAACCTTGAAATAGAAGGTTTCTCACCAAAAAACACATTGGTGAAACCCCTATCTTAAGGCTCTGAGTGTTTGCACACATGTACAAACAGGCATGTTTAAACTATAACGTTTTTAGTGAAATCATGTTTCTCTCGAGGAGAAAACGCGTTTAAAGCCATAAAAAGATCTCACTGTGTTTTGGCATTGACCAAGCTACCAACAAACCTAAAAAATGATCAGAACTGGAGAAATTACACATTGACATTGGGTGAAATCATGTAACTCTTAAGGACGTGTTGCAGACTTGTTGAATAGATTCATTTTTCTTGTTTTGTTTGTTTTTGATGAAATTGTGCTTTTCTCGTCGAGAAAAGGCGTTTAACGCGATAAAAAGGTTTAGTGCGTTATGAATACGGGCTAGCTTACCAAAAGTACAAATGTGAACTAAATAAGGCCGGGAGTCGTTTTTATTGCTTAAAACACGATTTCTCGACCAGAATATGCTTTTTCAAAAAAGCCATGTTCCCATGGCGAGAGACTCGTTTTCTGTGAGAAAATGCATTAAAAGGAGGGATTTCATGAGAAACACAATAAATACATATTGTACTTGTCTGAAAGCGCACAGAACCTTGAAATAGAAGGTTTCTCACCAAAAAACACATTGGTGAAACCCCTATCTTAAGGCTCTGAGTGTTTGCACACATGTACAAACAGGCATATTTAAACTATAACGTTTTTAGTGAAATCATGTTTCTCTCGAGGAGAAAACGCGTTTAAAGCCATAAAAAGATCTCACTGTGTTTTGGCATTGACCAAGCTACCAACAAACCTAAAAAATGATCAGAACTGGAGAAATTACACATTGACATTGGGTGAAATCATGTAACTCTTAAGGACGTGTTGCAGACTTGTTGAATAGATTCATTTTTCTTGTTTTGTTTGTTTTTGATGAAATTGTGCTTTTCTCGTCGAGAAAAGGCGTTTAACGCGATAAAAAGGTTTAGTGCGTTATGAATACGGGCTAGCTTACCAAAAGTACAAATGTGAACTAAATAAGGCCGGGAGTCGTTTTTATTGCTTAAAACACGATAACTCGACCAGAAAATGCTTTTTCAAAAAAGCCATGTTCCCATGGCGAGAGACTCGTTTTCTGTGAGAAAATGCATTAAAAGGAGGGATTTCATCAGAAACACTATAAATACATATTTTACTTGTCTGAAAACGCACAGAACCTTGAAATAGAAGGTTTCTCACCAAAAAACACATTGGTGAAACCCCTATCTTAAGGCTCTGAGTGTTTGCACACATGTACAAACAGGCATGTTTAAACTATAACGTTTTTAGTGAAATCATGTTTCTCTCGAGGAGAAAACGCGTTTAAAGCCATAAAAAGATCTCACTGTGTTTTGGCATTGACCAAGCTACCAACAAACCTAAAAAATGATCAGAACTGGAGAAATTACACATTGACATTGGGTGAAATCATGTAACTCTTAAGGACGTGTTGCAGACTTGTTGAATAGATTCATTTTTCTTGTTTTGTTTGTTTTTGATGAAATTGTGCTTTTCTCGTCGAGAAAAGGCGTTTAACGCGATAAAAAGGTTTAGTGCGTTATGAATACGGGCTAGCTTACCAAAAGTACAAATGTGAACTAAATAAGGCCGGGAGTCGTTTTTATTGCTTAAAACACGATTTCTCGACCAGAATATGCTTTTTCAAAAAAGCCATGTTCCCATGGCGAGAGACTCGTTTTCTGTGAGAAAATGCATTAAAAGGAGGGATTTCATCAGAAACACTATAAATACATATTGTACTTGTCTGAAAGCGCACAGAACCTTGAAATAGAAGGTTTCTCACCAAAAAACACATTGGTGAAACCCCTATCTTAAGGCTCTGAGTGTTTGCACACATGTACAAACAGGCATGTTTAAACTATAACGTTTTTAGTGAAATCATGTTTCTCTCGAGGAGAAAACGCGTTTAAAGCCATAAAAAGATCTCACTGTGTTTTGGCATTGACCAAGCTACCAACAAACCTAAAAAATGATCAGAACTGGAGAAATTACACATTGACATTTGGTGAAATCATGTAACTCTTAAGGACGTGTTGCAGACTTGTTGAATAGATTCATTTTTCTTGTTTTGTTTGTTTTTGATGAAATTGTGCTTTTCTCGTCGAGAAAAGGCGTTTAACGCGATAAAAAGGTTTAGTGCGTTATGAATACGGGCTAGCTTACCAAAAGTACAAATGTGAACTAAATAAGGCCGGGAGTCGTTTTTATTGCTTAAAACACGATTTCTCGACCAGAATATGCTTTTTCAAAAAAGCCATGTTCCCATGGCGAGAGACTCGTTTTCTGTGAGAAAATGCATTAAAAGGAGGGATTTCATGAGAAACACTATAAATACATATTTTACTTGTCTGAAAACGCACAGAACCTTGAAATAGAAGGTTTCTCACCAAAAAACACATTGGTGAAACCCCTATCTTAAGGCTCTGAGTGTTTGCACACATGTACAAACAGGCATGTTTAAACTATAACGTTTTTAGTGAAATCATGTTTCTCTCGAGGAGAAAACGCGTTTAAAGCCATAAAAAGATCTCACTGTGTTTTGGCATTGACCAAGCTACCAACAAACCTAAAAAATGATCAGAACTGGAGAAATTACACATTGACATTGGGTGAAATCATGTAACTCTTAAGGACGTGTTGCAGACTTGTTGAATAGATTCATTTTTCTTGTTTTGTTTGTTTTTGATGAAATTGTGCTTTTCTCGTCGAGAAAAGGCGTTTAACGCGATAAAAAGGTTTAGTGCGTTATGAATACGGGCTAGCTTACCAAAAGTACAAATGTGAACTAAATAAGGCCGGGAGTCGTTTTTATTGCTTAAAACACGATTTCTCGACCAGAATATGCTTTTTCAAAAAAGCCATGTTCCCATGGCGAGAGACTCGTTTTCTGTGAGAAAATGCATTAACAGGAGGGATTTCATCAGAAACACTATAAATACATATTGTACTTGTCTGAAAACGCACAGAACCTTGAAATAGAAGGTTTCTCACCAAAAAACACATTGGTGAAACCCCTATCTTAAGGCTCTGAGTGTTTGCACACATGTACAAACAGGCATGTTTAAACTATAACGTTTTTAGTGAAATCATGTTTCTCTCGAGGAGAAAACGCGTTTAAAGCCATAAAAAGATCTCACTGTGTTTTGGCATTGACCAAGCTACCAACAAACCTAAAAAAATGATCAGAACTGGAGAAATTACACATTGACATTGGGTGAAATCATGTAACTCTTAAGGACGTGTTGCAGACTTGTTGAATAGATTCATTTTTCTTGTTTTGTTTGTTTTTGATGAAATTGTGCTTTTCTCGTCGAGAAAAGGCGTTTAACGCGATAAAAAGGTTTAGTGCGTTATGAATACGGGCTAGCTTACCAAAAGTACAAATGTGAACTAAATAAGGCCGGGAGTCGTTTTTATTGCTTAAAACACGATAACTCGACCAGAATATGCTTTTTCAAAAAAGCCATGTTCCCATGGCGAGAGACTCGTTTTCTGTGAGAAAATGCATTAAAAGGAGGGATTTCATCAGAAACACTATAAATACATATTGTACTTGTCTGAAAACGCACAGAACCTTGAAATAGAAGGTTTCTCACCAAAAAACACATTGGTGAAACCCCTATCTTAAGGCTCTGAGTGTTTGCACACATGTACAAACAGGCATGTTTAAACTATAACGTTTTTAGTGAAATCATGTTTCTCTCGAGGAGAAAACGCGTTTAAAGCCATAAAAAGATCTCACTGTGTTTTGGCATTGACCAAGCTACCAACAAACCTAAAAAAATGATCAGAACTGGAGAAATTACACATTGACATTGGGTGAAATCATGTAACTCTTAAGGACGTGTTGCAGACTTGTTGAATAGATTCATTTTTCTTGTTTTGTTTGTTTTTGATGAAATTGTGCTTTTCTCGTCGAGAAAAGGCGTTTAACGCGATAAAAAGGTTTAGTGCGTTATGAATACGGGCTAGCTTACCAAAAGTACAAATGTGAACTAAATAAGGCCGGGAGTCGTTTTTATTGCTTAAAACACGATAACTCGACCAGAAAATGCTTTTTCAAAAAAGCCATGTTCCCATGGCGAGAGACTCGTTTTCTGTGAGAAAATGCATTAAAAGGAGGGATTTCATCAGAAACACTATAAATACATATTGTACTTGTCTGAAAGCGCACAGAACCTTGAAATAGAAGGTTTCTCACCAAAAAACACATTGGTGAAACCCCTATCTTAAGGCTCTGAGTGTTTGCACACATGTACAAACAGGCATGTTTAAACTATAACGTTTTTAGTGAAATCATGTTTCTCTCGAGGAGAAAACGCGTTTAAAGCCATAAAAAGATCTCACTGTGTTTTGGCATTGACCAAGCTACCAACAAACCTAAAAAATGATCAGAACTGGAGAAATTACACATTGACATTGGGTGAAATCATGTAACTCTTAAGGACGTGTTGCAGACTTGTTGAATAGATTCATTTTTCTTGTTTTGTTTGTTTTTGATGAAATTGTGCTTTTCTCGTCGAGAAAAGGCGTTTAACGCGATAAAAAGGTTTAGTGCGTTATGAATACGGGCTAGCTTACCAAAAGTACAAATGTGAACTAAATAAGGCCGGGAGTCGTTTTTATTGCTTAAAACACGATTTCTCGACCAGAATATGCTTTTTCAAAAAAGCCATGTTCCCATGGCGAGAGACTCGTTTTCTGTGAGAAAATGCATTAAAAGGAGGGATTTCATCAGAAACACTATAAATACATATTGTACTTGTCTGAAAGCGCACAGAACCTTGAAATTGAAGGTTTCTCACCAAAAAACACATTGGTGAAACCCCTATCTTAAGGCTCTGAGTGTTTGCACACATGTACAAACAGGCATGTTTAAACTATAACGTTTTTAGTGAAATCATGTTTCTCTCGAGGAGAAAACGCGTTTAAAGCCATAAAAAGATCTCACTGTGTTTTGGCATTGACCAAGCTACCAACAAACCTAAAAAATGATCAGAACTGGAGAAATTACACATTGACATTGGGTGAAATCATGTAACTCTTAAGGACGTGTTGCAGACTTGTTGAATAGATTCATTTTTCTTGTTTTGTTTGTTTTTGATGAAATTGTGCTTTTCTCGTCGAGAAAAGGCGTTTAACGCGATAAAAAGGTTTAGTGCGTTATGAATACGGGCTAGCTTACCAAAAGTACAAATGTGAACTAAATAAGGCCGGGAGTCGTTTTTATTGCTTAAAACACGATTTCTCGACCAGAATATGCTTTTTCAAAAAAGCCATGTTCCCATGGCGAGAGACTCGTTTTCTGTGAGAAAATGCATTAAAAGGAGGGATTTCATGAGAAACACTATAAATACATGTTGTACTTGTCTGAAAACGCACAGAACCTTGAAATAGAAGGTTTCTCACCAAAAAACACATTGGTGAAACCCCTATCTTAAGGCTCTGAGTGTTTGCACACATGTACAAACAGGCATGTTTAAACTATAACGTTTTTAGTGAAATCATGTTTCTCTCGAGGAGAAAACGCGTTTAAAGCCATAAAAAGATCTCACTGTGTTTTGGCATTGACCAAGCTACCAACAAACCTAAAAAATGATCAGAACTGGAGAAATTACACATTGACATTTGGTGAAATCATGTAACTCTTAAGGACGTGTTGCAGACTTGTTGAATAGATTCATTTTTCTTGTTTTGTTTGTTTTTGATGAAATTGTGCTTTTCTCGTCGAGAAAAGGCGTTTAACGCGATAAAAAGGTTTAGTGCGTTATGAATACGGGCTAGCTTACCAAAAGTACAAATGTGAACTAAATAAGGCCGGGAGTCGTTTTTATTGCTTAAAACACGATTTCTCGACCAGAATATGCTTTTTCAAAAAAGCCATGTTCCCATGGCGAGAGACTCGTTTTCTGTGAGAAAATGCATTAAAAGGAGGGATTTCATGAGAAACACTATAAATACATATTGTACTTGTCTGAAAACGCACAGAACCTTGAAAGGTTTCTCACCAAAAAACACATTGGTGAAACCCCTATCTTAAGGCTCTGAGTGTTTGCACACATGTACAAACAGGCATGTTTAAACTATAACGTTTTTAGTGAAATCATGTTTCTCTCGAGGAGAAAACGCGTTTAAAGCCATAAAAAGATCTCACTGTGTTTTGGCATTGACCAAGCTACCAACAAACCTAAAAAATGATCAGAACTGGAGAAATTACACATTGACATTGGGTGAAATCATGTAACTCTTAAGGACGTGTTGCAGACTTGCTGAATAGATTCATTTTTCTTGTTTTGTTTGTTTTTGATGAAATTGTGCTTTTCTCGTCGAGAAAAGGCGTTTAACGCGATAAAAAGGTTTAGTGCGTTATGAATACGGGCTAGCTTACCAAAAGTACAAATGTGAACTAAATAAGGCCGGGAGTCGTTTTTATTGCTTAAAACACGATAACTCGACCAGAAAATGCTTTTTCAAAAAAGCCATGTTCCCATGGCGAGAGACTCGTTTTCTGTGAGAAAATGCATTAAAAGGAGGGATTTCATCAGAAACACTATAAATACATATTGTACTTGTCTGAAAACGCACAGAACCTTGAAATAGAAGGTTTCTCACCAAAAAACACATTGGTGAAACCCCTATCTTAAGGCTCTGAGTGTTTGCACACATGTACAAACAGGCATGTTTAAACTATAACGTTTTTAGTGAAATCATGTTTCTCTCGAGGAGAAAACGCGTTTAAAGCCATAAAAAGATCTCCCTGTGTTTTGGCATTGACCAAGCTACCAACAAACCTAAAAAATGATCAGAACTGGAGAAATTACACATTGACATTGGGTGAAATCATGTAACTCTTAAGGACGTGTTGCAGACTTGTTGAATAGATTCATTTTTCTTGTTTTGTTTGTTTTTGATGAAATTGTGCTTTTCTCGTCGAGAAAAGGCGTTTAACGCGATAAAAAGGTTTAGTGCGTTATGAATACGGGCTAGCTTACCAAAAGTACAAATGTGAACTAAATAAGGCCGGGAGTCGTTTTTATTGCTTAAAACACGATTTCTCGACCAGAATATGCTTTTTCAAAAAAGCCATGTTCCCATGGCGAGAGACTCGTTTTCTGTGAGAAAATGCATTAAAAGGAGGGATTTCATGAGAAACACTATAAATACATGTTGTACTTGTCTGAAAACGCACAGAACCTTGAAATAGAAGGTTTCTCACCAAAAAACACATTGGTGAAACCCCTATCTTAAGGCTCTGAGTGTTTGCACACATGTACAAACAGGCATGTTTAAACTATAACGTTTTTAGTGAAATCATGTTTCTCTCGAGGAGAAAACGCGTTTAAAGCCATAAAAAGATCTCACTGTGTTTTGGCATTGACCAAGCTACCAACAAACCTAAAAAATGATCAGAACTGGAGAAATTACACATTGACATTTGGTGAAATCATGTAACTCTTAAGGACGTGTTGCAGACTTGTTGAATAGATTCATTTTTCTTGTTTTGTTTGTTTTTGATGAAATTGTGCTTTTCTCGTCGAGAAAAGGCGTTTAACGCGATAAAAAGGTTTAGTGCGTTATGAATACGGGCTAGCTTACCAAAAGTACAAATGTGAACTAAATAAGGCCGGGAGTCGTTTTTATTGCTTAAAACACGATTTCTCGACCAGAATATGCTTTTTCAAAAAAGCCATGTTCCCATGGCGAGAGACTCGTTTTCTGTGAGAAAATGCATTAAAAGGAGGGATTTCATGAGAAACACTATAAATACATATTGTACTTGTCTGAAAACGCACAGAACCTTGAAATAGAAGGTTTCTCACCAAAAAACACATTGGTGAAACCCCTATCTTAAGGCTCTGAGTGTTTGCACACATGTACAAACAGGCATGTTTAAACTATAACGTTTTTAGTGAAATCATGTTTCTCTCGAGGAGAAAACGCGTTTAAAGCCATAAAAAGATCTCACTGTGTTTTGGCATTGACCAAGCTACCAACAAACCTAAAAAATGATCAGAACTGGAGAAATTACACATTGACATTGGGTGAAATCATGTAACTCTTAAGGACGTGTTGCAGACTTGTTGAATAGATTCATTTTTCTTGTTTTGTTTGTTTTTGATGAAATTGTGCTTTTCTCGTCGAGAAAAGGCGTTTAACGCGATAAAAAGGTTTAGTGCGTTATGAATACGGGCTAGCTTACCAAAAGTACAAATGTGAACTAAATAAGGCCGGGAGTCGTTTTTATTGCTTAAAACACGATAACTCGACCAGAAAATGCTTTTTCAAAAAAGCCATGTTCCCATGGCGAGAGACTCGTTTTCTGTGAGAAAATGCATTAAAAGGAGGGATTTCATCAGAAACACTATAAATACATATTGTACTTGTCTGAAAACGCACAGAACCTTGAAATAGAAGGTTTCTCACCAAAAAACACATTGGTGAAACCCCTATCTTAAGGCTCTGAGTGTTTGCACACATGTACAAACAGGCATGTTTAAACTATAACGTTTTTAGTGAAATCATGTTTCTCTCGAGGAGAAAACGCGTTTAAAGCCATAAAAAGATCTCACTGTGTTTTGGCATTGACCAAGCTACCAACAAACCTAAAAAATGATCAGAACTGGAGAAATTACACATTGACATTGGGTGAAATCATGTAACTCTTAAGGACGTGTTGCAGACTTGTTGAATAGATTCATTTTTCTTGTTTTGTTTGTTTTTGATGAAATTGTGCTTTTCTCGTCGAGAAAAGGCGTTTAACGCGATAAAAAGGTTTAGTGCGTTATGAATACGGGCTAGCTTACCAAAAGTACAAATGTGAACTAAATAAGGCCGGGAGTCGTTTTTATTGCTTAAAACACGATTTCTCGACCAGAATATGCTTTTTCAAAAAAGCCATGTTCCCATGGCGAGAGACTCGTTTTCTGTGAGAAAATGCATTAAAAGGAGGGATTTCATGAGAAACACAATAAATACATATTGTACTTGTCTGAAAGCGCACAGAACCTTGAAATAGAAGGTTTCTCACCAAAAAACACATTGGTGAAACCCCTATCTTAAGGCTCTGAGTGTTTGCACACATGTACAAACAGGCATATTTAAACTATAACGTTTTTAGTGAAATCATGTTTCTCTCGAGGAGAAAACGCGTTTAAAGCCATAAAAAGATCTCACTGTGTTTTGGCATTGACCAAGCTACCAACAAACCTAAAAAATGATCAGAACTGGAGAAATTACACATTGACATTGGGTGAAATCATGTAACTCTTAAGGACGTGTTGCAGACTTGTTGAATAGATTCATTTTTCTTGTTTTGTTTGTTTTTGATGAAATTGTGCTTTTCTCGTCGAGAAAAGGCGTTTAACGCGATAAAAAGGTTTAGTGCGTTATGAATACGGGCTAGCTTACCAAAAGTACAAATGTGAACTAAATAAGGCCGGGAGTCGTTTTTATTGCTTAAAACACGATAACTCGACCAGAAAATGCTTTTTCAAAAAAGCCATGTTCCCATGGCGAGAGACTCGTTTTCTGTGAGAAAATGCATTAAAAGGAGGGATTTCATCAGAAACACTATAAATACATATTTTACTTGTCTGAAAACGCACAGAACCTTGAAATAGAAGGTTTCTCACCAAAAAACACATTGGTGAAACCCCTATCTTAAGGCTCTGAGTGTTTGCACACATGTACAAACAGGCATGTTTAAACTATAACGTTTTTAGTGAAATCATGTTTCTCTCGAGGAGGAAACGCGTTTAAAGCCATAAAAAGATCTCACTGTGTTTTGGCATTGACCAAGCTACCAACAAACCTAAAAAATGATCAGAACTGGAGAAATTACACATTGACATTGGGTGAAATCATGTAACTCTTAAGGACGTGTTGCAGACTTGTTGAATAGATTCATTTTTCTTGTTTTGTTTGTTTTTGATGAAATTGTGCTTTTCTCGTCGAGAAAAGGCGTTTAACGCGATAAAAAGGTTTAGTGCGTTATGAATACGGGCTAGCTTACCAAAAGTACAAATGTGAACTAAATAAGGCCGGGAGTCGTTTTTATTGCTTAAAACACGATTTCTCGACCAGAATATGCTTTTTCAAAAAAGCCATGTTCCCATGGCGAGAGACTCGTTTTCTGTGAGAAAATGCATTAAAAGGAGGGATTTCATCAGAAACACTATAAATACATATTGTACTTGTCTGAAAGCGCACAGAACCTTGAAATAGAAGGTTTCTCACCAAAAAACACATTGGTGAAACCCCTATCTTAAGGCTCTGAGTGTTTGCACACATGTACAAACAGGCATGTTTAAACTATAACGTTTTTAGTGAAATCATGTTTCTCTCGAGGAGAAAACGCGTTTAAAGCCATAAAAAGATCTCACTGTGTTTTGGCATTGACCAAGCTACCAACAAACCTAAAAAATGATCAGAACTGGAGAAATTACACATTGACATTGGGTGAAATCATGTAACTCTTAAGGACGTGTTGCAGACTTGTTGAATAGATTCATTTTTCTTGTTTTGTTTGTTTTTGATGAAATTGTGCTTTTCTCGTCGAGAAAAGGCGTTTAACGCGATAAAAAGGTTTAGTGCGTTATGAATACGGGCTAGCTTACCAAAAGTACAAATGTGAACTAAATAAGGCCGGGAGTCGTTTTTATTGCTTAAAACACGATTTCTCGACCAGAATATGCTTTTTCAAAAAAGCCATGTTCCCATGGCGAGAGACTCGTTTTCTGTGAGAAAATGCATTAAAAGGAGGGATTTCATCAGAAACACTATAAATACATATTGTACTTGTCTGAAAGCGCACAGAACCTTGAAATAGAAGGTTTCTCACCAAAAAACACATTGGTGAAACCCCTATCTTAAGGCTCTGAGTGTTTGCACACATGTACAAACAGGCATGTTTAAACTATAACGTTTTTAGTGAAATCATGTTTCTCTCGAGGAGAAAACGCGTTTAAAGCCATAAAAAGATCTCACTGTGTTTTGGCATTGACCAAGCTACCAACAAACCTAAAAAATGATCAGAACTGGAGAAATTACACATTGACATTGGGTGAAATCATGTAACTCTTAAGGACGTGTTGCAGACTTGTTGAATAGATTCATTTTTCTTGTTTTGTTTGTTTTTGATGAAATTGTGCTTTTCTCGTCGAGAAAAGGCGTTTAACGCGATAAAAAGGTTTAGTGCGTTATGAATACGGGCTAGCTTACCAAAAGTACAAATGTGAACTAAATAAGGCCGGGAGTCGTTTTTATTGCTTAAAACACGATTTCTCGACCAGAATATGCTTTTTCAAAAAAGCCATGTTCCCATGGCGAGAGACTCGTTTTCTGTGAGAAAATGCATTAAAAGGAGGGATTTCATGAGAAACACTATAAATACATGTTGTACTTGTCTGAAAACGCACAGAACCTTGAAATAGAAGGTTTCTCACCAAAAAACACATTGGTGAAACCCCTATCTTAAGGCTCTGAGTGTTTGCACACATATACAAACAGGCATGTTTAAACTATAACGTTTTTAGTGAAATCATGTTTCTCTCGAGGAGAAAACGCGTTTAAAGCCATAAAAAGATCTCACTGTGTTTTGGCATTGACCAAGCTACCAACAAACCTAAAAAATGATCAGAACTGGAGAAATTACACATTGACATTGGGTGAAATCATGTAACTCTTAAGGACGTGTTGCAGACTTGTTGAATAGATTCATTTTTCTTGTTTTGTTTGTTTTTGATGAAATTGTGCTTTTCTCGTCGAGAAAAGGCGTTTAACGCGATAAAAAGGTTTAGTGCGTTATGAATACGGGCTAGCTTACCAAAAGTACAAATGTGAACTAAATAAGGCCGGGAGTCGTTTTTATTGCTTAAAACACGATAACTCGACCAGAAAATGCTTTTTCAAAAAAGCCATGTTCCCATGGCGAGAGACTCGTTTTCTGTGAGAAAATGCATTAAAAGGAGGGATTTCATGAGAAACACTATAAATACATATTGTACTTGTCTGAAAACGCACAGAACCTTGAAATAGAAGGTTTCTCACCAAAAAACACATTGGTGAAACCCCTATCTTAAGGCTCTGAGTGTTTGCACACATGTACAAACAGGCATGTTTAAACTATAACGTTTTTAGTGAAATCATGTTTCTCTCGAGGAGAAAACGCGTTTAAAGCCATAAAAAGATCTCACTGTGTTTTGGCATTGACCAAGCTACCAACAAACCTAAAAAATGATCAGAACTGGAGAAATTACACATTGACATTTGGTGAAATCATGTAACTCTTAAGGACGTGTTGCAGACTTGTTGAATAGATTCATTTTTCTTGTTTTGTTTGTTTTTGATGAAATTGTGCTTTTCTCGTCGAGAAAAGGCGTTTAACGCGATAAAAAGGTTTAGTGCGTTATGAATACGGGCTAGCTTACCAAAAGTACAAATGTGAACTAAATAAGGCCGGGAGTCGTTTTTATTGCTTAAAACACGATTTCTCGACCAGAATATGCTTTTTCAAAAAAGCCATGTTCCCATGGCGAGAGACTCGTTTTCTGTGAGAAAATGCATTAAAAGGAGGGATTTCATGAGAAACACTATAAATACATATTGTACTTGTCTGAAAACGCACAGAACCTTGAAATAGAAGGTTTCTCACCAAAAAACACATTGGTGAAACCCCTATCTTAAGGCTCTGAGTGTTTGCACACATGTACAAACAGGCATGTTTAAACTATAACGTTTTTAGTGAAATCATGTTTCTCTCGAGGAGAAAACGCGTTTAAAGCCATAAAAAGATCTCACTGTGTTTTGGCATTGACCAAGCTACCAACAAACCTAAAAAATGATCAGAACTGGAGAAATTACACATTGACATTGGGTGAAATCATGTAACTCTTAAGGACGTGTTGCAGACTTGTTGAATAGATTCATTTTTCTTGTTTTGTTTGTTTTTGATGAAATTGTGCTTTTCTCGTCGAGAAAAGGCGTTTAACGCGATAAAAAGGTTTAGTGCGTTATGAATACGGGCTAGCTTACCAAAAGTACAAATGTGAACTAAATAAGGCCGGGAGTCGTTTTTATTGCTTAAAACACGATAACTCGACCAGAAAATGCTTTTTCAAAAAAGCCATGTTCCCATGGCGAGAGACTCGTTTTCTGTGAGAAAATGCATTAAAAGGAGGGATTTCATCAGAAACACTATAAATACATATTGTACTTGTCTGAAAACGCACAGAACCTTGAAATAGAAGGTTTCTCACCAAAAAACACATTGGTGAAACCCCTATCTTAAGGCTCTGAGTGTTTGCACACATGTACAAACAGGCATGTTTAAACTATAACGTTTTTAGTGAAATCATGTTTCTCTCGAGGAGAAAACGCGTTTAAAGCCATAAAAAGATCTCACTGTGTTTTGGCATTGACCAAGCTACCAACAAACCTAAAAAATGATCAGAACTGGAGAAATTACACATTGACATTGGGTGAAATCATGTAACTCTTAAGGACGTGTTGCAGACTTGTTGAATAGATTCATTTTTCTTGTTTTGTTTGTTTTTGATGAAATTGTGCTTTTCTCGTCGAGAAAAGGCGTTTAACGCGATAAAAAGGTTTAGTGCGTTATGAATACGGGCTAGCTTACCAAAAGTACAAATGTGAACTAAATAAGGCCGGGAGTCGTTTTTATTGCTTAAAACACGATTTCTCGACCAGAATATGCTTTTTCAAAAAAGCCATGTTCCCATGGCGAGAGACTCGTTTTCTGTGAGAAAATGCATTAAAAGGAGGGATTTCATGAGAAACACAATAAATACATATTGTACTTGTCTGAAAGCGCACAGAACCTTGAAATAGAAGGTTTCTCACCAAAAAACACATTGGTGAAACCCCTATCTTAAGGCTCTGAGTGTTTGCACACATGTACAAACAGGCATGTTTAAACTATAACGTTTTTAGTGAAATCATGTTTCTCTCGAGGAGAAAACGCGTTTAAAGCCATAAAAAGATCTCACTGTGTTTTGGCATTGACCAAGCTACCAACAAACCTAAAAAATGATCAGAACTGGAGAAATTACACATTGACATTGGGTGAAATCATGTAACTCTTAAGGACGTGTTGCAGACTTGTTGAATAGATTCATTTTTCTTGTTTTGTTTGTTTTTGATGAAATTGTGCTTTTCTCGTCGAGAAAAGGCGTTTAACGCGATAAAAAGGTTTAGTGCGTTATGAATACGGGCTAGCTTACCAAAAGTACAAATGTGAACTAAATAAGGCCGGGAGTCGTTTTTATTGCTTAAAACACGATTTCTCGACCAGAATATGCTTTTTCAAAAAAGCCATGTTCCCATGGCGAGAGACTCGTTTTCTGTGAGAAAATGCATTAAAAGGAGGGATTTCATCAGAAACACTATAAATACATGTTGTACTTGTCTGAAAACGCACAGAACCTTGAAATAGAAGGTTTCTCACCAAAAAACACATTGGTGAAACCCCTATCTTAAGGCTCTGAGTGTTTGCACACATGTACAAACAGGCATGTTTAAACTATAACGTTTTTAGTGAAATCATGTTTCTCTCGAGGAGAAAACGCGTTTAAAGCCATAAAAAGATCTCACTGTGTTTTGGCATTGACCAAGCTACCAACAAACCTAAAAAATGATCAGAACTGGAGAAATTACACATTGACATTGGGTGAAATCATGTAACTCTTAAGGACGTGTTGCAGACTTGTTGAATAGATTCATTTTTCTTGTTTTGTTTGTTTTTGATGAAATTGTGCTTTTCTCGTCGAGAAAAGGCGTTTAACGCGATAAAAAGGTTTAGTGCGTTATGAATACGGGCTAGCTTACCAAAAGTACAAATGTGAACTAAATAAGGCCGGGAGTCGTTTTTATTGCTTAAAACACGATTTCTCGACCAGAATATGCTTTTTCAAAAAAGCCATGTTCCCATGGCGAGAGACTCGTTTTCTGTGAGAAAATGCATTAAAAGGAGGGATTTCATGAGAAACACTATAAATACATATTGTACTTGTCTGAAAACGCACAGAACCTTGAAATAGAAGGTTTCTCACCAAAAAACACATTGGTGAAACCCCTATCTTAAGGCTCTGAGTGTTTGCACACATGTACAAACAGGCATGTTTAAACTATAACGTTTTTAGTGAAATCATGTTTCTCTCGAGGAGAAAACGCGTTTAAAGCCATAAAAAGATCTCACTGTGTTTTGGCATTGACCAAGCTACCAACAAACCTAAAAAATGATCAGAACTGGAGAAATTACACATTGACATTGGGTGAAATCATGTAACTCTTAAGGACGTGTTGCAGACTTGTTGAATAGATTCATTTTTCTTGTTTTGTTTGTTTTTGATGAAATTGTGCTTTTCTCGTCGAGAAAAGGCGTTTAACGCGATAAAAAGGTTTAGTGCGTTATGAATACGGGCTAGCTTACCAAAAGTACAAATGTGAACTAAATAAGGCCGGGAGTCGTTTTTATTGCTTAAAACACGATAACTCGACCAGAAAATGCTTTTTCAAAAAAGCCATGTTCCCATGGCGAGAGACTCGTTTTCTGTGAGAAAATGCATTAAAAGGAGGGATTTCATGAGAAACACTATAAATACATATTGTACTTGTCTGAAAACGCACAGAACCTTGAAATAGAAGGTTTCTCACCAAAAAACACATTGGTGAAACCCCTATCTTAAGGCTCTGAGTGTTTGCACACATGTACAAACAGGCATGTTTAAACTATAACGTTTTTAGTGAAATCATGTTTCTCTCGAGGAGAAAACGCGTTTAAAGCCATAAAAAGATCTCACTGTGTTTTGGCATTGACCAAGCTACCAACAAACCTAAAAAATGATCAGAACTGGAGAAATTACACATTGACATTTGGTGAAATCATGTAACTCTTAAGGACGTGTTGCAGACTTGTTGAATAGATTCATTTTTCTTGTTTTGTTTGTTTTTGATGAAATTGTGCTTTTCTCGTCGAGAAAAGGCGTTTAACGCGATAAAAAGGTTTAGTGCGTTATGAATACGGGCTAGCTTACCAAAAGTACAAATGTGAACTAAATAAGGCCGGGAGTCGTTTTTATTGCTTAAAACACGATTTCTCGACCAGAATATGCTTTTTCAAAAAAGCCATGTTCCCATGGCGAGAGACTCGTTTTCTGTGAGAAAATGCATTAAAAGGAGGGATTTCATCAGAAACACTATAAATACATATTGTACTTGTCTGAAAACGCACAGAACCTTGAAATAGAAGGTTTCTCACCAAAAAACACATTGGTGAAACCCCTATCTTAAGGCTCTGAGTGTTTGCACACATGTACAAACAGGCATGTTTAAACTATAACGTTTTTAGTGAAATCATGTTTCTCTCGAGGAGAAAACGCGTTTAAAGCCATAAAAAGATCTCACTGTGTTTTGGCATTGACCAAGCTACCAACAAACCTAAAAAATGATCAGAACTGGAGAAATTACACATTGACATTGGGTGAAATCATGTAACTCTTAAGGACGTGTTGCAGACTTGTTGAATAGATTCATTTTTCTTGTTTTGTTTGTTTTTGATGAAATTGTGCTTTTCTCGTCGAGAAAAGGCGTTTAACGCGATAAAAAGGTTTAGTGCGTTATGAATACGGGCTAGCTTACCAAAAGTACAAATGTGAACTAAATAAGGCCGGGAGTCGTTTTTATTGCTTAAAACACGATAACTCGACCAGAATATGCTTTTTCAAAAAAGCCATGTTCCCATGGCGAGAGACTCGTTTTCTGTGAGAAAATGCATTAAAAGGAGGGATTTCATGAGAAACACTATAAATACATATTGTACTTGTCTGAAAACGCACAGAACCTTGAAATAGAAGGTTTCTCACCAAAAAACACATTGGTGAAACCCCTATCTTAAGGCTCTGAGTGTTTGCACACATGTACAAACAGGCATGTTTAAACTATAACGTTTTTAGTGAAATCATGTTTCTCTCGAGGAGAAAACGCGTTTAAAGCCATAAAAAGATCTCACTGTGTTTTGGCATTGACCAAGCTACCAACAAACCTAAAAAATGATCAGAACTGGAGAAATTACACATTGACATTGGGTGAAATCATGTAACTCTTAAGGACGTGTTGCAGACTTGTTGAATAGATTCATTTTTCTTGTTTTGTTTGTTTTTGATGAAATTGTGCTTTTCTCGTCGAGAAAAGGCGTTTAACGCGATAAAAAGGTTTAGTGCGTTATGAATACGGGCTAGCTTACCAAAAGTACAAATGTGAACTAAATAAGGCCGGGAGTCGTTTTTATTGCTTAAAACACGATAACTCGACCAGAAAATGCTTTTTCAAAAAAGCCATGTTCCCATGGCGAGAGACTCGTTTTCTGTGAGAAAATGCATTAAAAGGAGGGATTTCATCAGAAACACTATAAATACATATTGTACTTGTCTGAAAGCGCACAGAACCTTGAAATAGAAGGTTTCTCACCAAAAAACACATTGGTGAAACCCCTATCTTAAGGCTCTGAGTGTTTGCACACATGTACAAACAGGCATGTTTAAACTATAACGTTTTTAGTGAAATCATGTTTCTCTCGAGGAGAAAACGCGTTTAAAGCCATAAAAAGATCTCACTGTGTTTTGGCATTGACCAAGCTACCAACAAACCTAAAAAATGATCAGAACTGGAGAAATTACACATTGACATTGGGTGAAATCATGTAACTCTTAAGGACGTGTTGCAGACTTGTTGAATAGATTCATTTTTCTTGTTTTGTTTGTTTTTGATGAAATTGTGCTTTTCTCGTCGAGAAAAGGCGTTTAACGCGATAAAAAGGTTTAGTGCGTTATGAATACGGGCTAGCTTACCAAAAGTACAAATGTGAACTAAATAAGGCCGGGAGTCGTTTTTATTGCTTAAAACACGATTTCTCGACCAGAATATGCTTTTTCAAAAAAGCCATGTTCCCATGGCGAGAGACTCGTTTTCTGTGAGAAAATGCATTAAAAGGAGGGATTTCATCAGAAACACTATAAATACATATTGTACTTGTCTGAAAGCGCACAGAACCTTGAAATTGAAGGTTTCTCACCAAAAAACACATTGGTGAAACCCCTATCTTAAGGCTCTGAGTGTTTGCACACATGTACAAACAGGCATGTTTAAACTATAACGTTTTTAGTGAAATCATGTTTCTCTCGAGGAGAAAACGCGTTTAAAGCCATAAAAAGATCTCACTGTGTTTTGGCATTGACCAAGCTACCAACAAACCTAAAAAATGATCAGAACTGGAGAAATTACACATTGACATTGGGTGAAATCATGTAACTCTTAAGGACGTGTTGCAGACTTGTTGAATAGATTCATTTTTCTTGTTTTGTTTGTTTTTGATGAAATTGTGCTTTTCTCGTCGAGAAAAGGCGTTTAACGCGATAAAAAGGTTTAGTGCGTTATGAATACGGGCTAGCTTACCAAAAGTACAAATGTGAACTAAATAAGGCCGGGAGTCGTTTTTATTGCTTAAAACACGATTTCTCGACCAGAATATGCTTTTTCAAAAAAGCCATGTTCCCATGGCGAGAGACTCGTTTTCTGTGAGAAAATGCATTAAAAGGAGGGATTTCATGAGAAACACTATAAATACATGTTGTACTTGTCTGAAAACGCACAGAACCTTGAAATAGAAGGTTTCTCACCAAAAAACACATTGGTGAAACCCCTATCTTAAGGCTCTGAGTGTTTGCACACATGTACAAACAGGCATGTTTAAACTATAACGTTTTTAGTGAAATCATGTTTCTCTCGAGGAGAAAACGCGTTTAAAGCCATAAAAAGATCTCACTGTGTTTTGGCATTGACCAAGCTACCAACAAACCTAAAAAATGATCAGAACTGGAGAAATTACACATTGACATTTGGTGAAATCATGTAACTCTTAAGGACGTGTTGCAGACTTGTTGAATAGATTCATTTTTCTTGTTTTGTTTGTTTTTGATGAAATTGTGCTTTTCTCGTCGAGAAAAGGCGTTTAACGCGATAAAAAGGTTTAGTGCGTTATGAATACGGGCTAGCTTACCAAAAGTACAAATGTGAACTAAATAAGGCCGGGAGTCGTTTTTATTGCTTAAAACACGATTTCTCGACCAGAATATGCTTTTTCAAAAAAGCCATGTTCCCATGGCGAGAGACTCGTTTTCTGTGAGAAAATGCATTAAAAGGAGGGATTTCATGAGAAACACTATAAATACATATTGTACTTGTCTGAAAACGCACAGAACCTTGAAAGGTTTCTCACCAAAAAACACATTGGTGAAACCCCTATCTTAAGGCTCTGAGTGTTTGCACACATGTACAAACAGGCATGTTTAAACTATAACGTTTTTAGTGAAATCATGTTTCTCTCGAGGAGAAAACGCGTTTAAAGCCATAAAAAGATCTCACTGTGTTTTGGCATTGACCAAGCTACCAACAAACCTAAAAAATGATCAGAACTGGAGAAATTACACATTGACATTGGGTGAAATCATGTAACTCTTAAGGACGTGTTGCAGACTTGTTGAATAGATTCATTTTTCTTGTTTTGTTTGTTTTTGATGAAATTGTGCTTTTCTCGTCGAGAAAAGGCGTTTAACGCGATAAAAAGGTTTAGTGCGTTATGAATACGGGCTAGCTTACCAAAAGTACAAATGTGAACTAAATAAGGCCGGGAGTCGTTTTTATTGCTTAAAACACGATAACTCGACCAGAAAATGCTTTTTCAAAAAAGCCATGTTCCCATGGCGAGAGACTCGTTTTCTGTGAGAAAATGCATTAAAAGGAGGGATTTCATCAGAAACACTATAAATACATATTGTACTTGTCTGAAAACGCACAGAACCTTGAAATAGAAGGTTTCTCACCAAAAAACACATTGGTGAAACCCCTATCTTAAGGCTCTGAGTGTTTGCACACATGTACAAACAGGCATGTTTAAACTATAACGTTTTTAGTGAAATCATGTTTCTCTCGAGGAGAAAACGCGTTTAAAGCCATAAAAAGATCTCACTGTGTTTTGGCATTGACCAAGCTACCAACAAACCTAAAAAATGATCAGAACTGGAGAAATTACACATTGACATTGGGTGAAATCATGTAACTCTTAAGGACGTGTTGCAGACTTGTTGAATAGATTCATTTTTCTTGTTTTGTTTGTTTTTGATGAAATTGTGCTTTTCTCGTCGAGAAAAGGCGTTTAACGCGATAAAAAGGTTTAGTGCGTTATGAATACGGGCTAGCTTACCAAAAGTACAAATGTGAACTAAATAAGGCCGGGAGTCGTTTTTATTGCTTAAAACACGATTTCTCGACCAGAATATGCTTTTTCAAAAAAGCCATGTTCCCATGGCGAGAGACTCGTTTTCTGTGAGAAAATGCATTAAAAGGAGGGATTTCATGAGAAACACAATAAATACATATTGTACTTGTCTGAAAGCGCACAGAACCTTGAAATAGAAGGTTTCTCACCAAAAAACACATTGGTGAAACCCCTATCTTAAGGCTCTGAGTGTTTGCACACATGTACAAACAGGCATGTTTAAACTATAACGTTTTTAGTGAAATCATGTTTCTCTCGAGGAGAAAACGCGTTTAAAGCCATAAAAAGATCTCACTGTGTTTTGGCATTGACCAAGCTACCAACAAACCTAAAAAATGATCAGAACTGGAGAAATTACACATTGACATTGGGTGAAATCATGTAACTCTTAAGGACGTGTTGCAGACTTGTTGAATAGATTCATTTTTCTTGTTTTGTTTGTTTTTGATGAAATTGTGCTTTTCTCGTCGAGAAAAGGCGTTTAACGCGATAAAAAGGTTTAGTGCGTTATGAATACGGGCTAGCTTACCAAAAGTACAAATGTGAACTAAATAAGGCCGGGAGTCGTTTTTATTGCTTAAAACACGATTTCTCGACCAGAATATGCTTTTTCAAAAAAGCCATGTTCCCATGGCGAGAGACTCGTTTTCTGTGAGAAAATGCATTAAAAGGAGGGATTTCATCAGAAACACTATAAATACATGTTGTACTTGTCTGAAAACGCACAGAACCTTGAAATAGAAGGTTTCTCACCAAAAAACACATTGGTGAAACCCCTATCTTAAGGCTCTGAGTGTTTGCACACATGTACAAACAGGCATGTTTAAACTATAACGTTTTTAGTGAAATCATGTTTCTCTCGAGGAGAAAACGCGTTTAAAGCCATAAAAAGATCTCACTGTGTTTTGGCATTGACCAAGCTACCAACAAACCTAAAAAATGATCAGAACTGGAGAAATTACACATTGACATTGGGTGAAATCATGTAACTCTTAAGGACGTGTTGCAGACTTGTTGAATAGATTCATTTTTCTTGTTTTGTTTGTTTTTGATGAAATTGTGCTTTTCTCGTCGAGAAAAGGCGTTTAACGCGATAAAAAGGTTTAGTGCGTTATGAATACGGGCTAGCTTACCAAAAGTACAAATGTGAACTAAATAAGGCCGGGAGTCGTTTTTATTGCTTAAAACACGATTTCTCGACCAGAATATGCTTTTTCAAAAAAGCCATGTTCCCATGGCGAGAGACTCGTTTTCTGTGAGAAAATGCATTAAAAGGAGGGATTTCATGAGAAACACTATAAATACATATTGTACTTGTCTGAAAACGCACAGAACCTTGAAATAGAAGGTTTCTCACCAAAAAACACATTGGTGAAACCCCTATCTTAAGGCTCTGAGTGTTTGCACACATGTACAAACAGGCATGTTTAAACTATAACGTTTTTAGTGAAATCATGTTTCTCTCGAGGAGAAAACGCGTTTAAAGCCATAAAAAGATCTCACTGTGTTTTGGCATTGACCAAGCTACCAACAAACCTAAAAAATGATCAGAACTGGAGAAATTACACATTGACATTGGGTGAAATCATGTAACTCTTAAGGACGTGTTGCAGACTTGTTGAATAGATTCATTTTTCTTGTTTTGTTTGTTTTTGATGAAATTGTGCTTTTCTCGTCGAGAAAAGGCGTTTAACGCGATAAAAAGGTTTAGTGCGTTATGAATACGGGCTAGCTTACCAAAAGTACAAATGTGAACTAAATAAGGCCGGGAGTCGTTTTTATTGCTTAAAACACGATAACTCGACCAGAAAATGCTTTTTCAAAAAAGCCATGTTCCCATGGCGAGAGACTCGTTTTCTGTGAGAAAATGCATTAAAAGGAGGGATTTCATGAGAAACACTATAAATACATATTGTACTTGTCTGAAAACGCACAGAACCTTGAAATAGAAGGTTTCTCACCAAAAAACACATTGGTGAAACCCCTATCTTAAGGCTCTGAGTGTTTGCACACATGTACAAACAGGCATGTTTAAACTATAACGTTTTTAGTGAAATCATGTTTCTCTCGAGGAGAAAACGCGTTTAAAGCCATAAAAAGATCTCACTGTGTTTTGGCATTGACCAAGCTACCAACAAACCTAAAAAATGATCAGAACTGGAGAAATTACACATTGACATTTGGTGAAATCATGTAACTCTTAAGGACGTGTTGCAGACTTGTTGAATAGATTCATTTTTCTTGTTTTGTTTGTTTTTGATGAAATTGTGCTTTTCTCGTCGAGAAAAGGCGTTTAACGCGATAAAAAGGTTTAGTGCGTTATGAATACGGGCTAGCTTACCAAAAGTACAAATGTGAACTAAATAAGGCCGGGAGTCGTTTTTATTGCTTAAAACACGATAACTCGACCAGAAAATGCTTTTTCAAAAAAGCCATGTTCCCATGGCGAGAGACTCGTTTTCTGTGAGAAAATGCATTAAAAGGAGGGATTTCATCAGAAACACTATAAATACATATTTTACTTGTCTGAAAACGCACAGAACCTTGAAATAGAAGGTTTCTCACCAAAAAACACATTGGTGAAACCCCTATCTTAAGGCTCTGAGTGTTTGCACACATGTACAAACAGGCATGTTTAAACTATAACGTTTTTAGTGAAATCATGTTTCTCTCGAGGAGAAAACGCGTTTAAAGCCATAAAAAGATCTCACTGTGTTTTGGCATTGACCAAGCTACCAACAAACCTAAAAAATGATCAGAACTGGAGAAATTACACATTGACATTGGGTGAAATCATGTAACTCTTAAGGACGTGTTGCAGACTTGTTGAATAGATTCATTTTTCTTGTTTTGTTTGTTTTTGATGAAATTGTGCTTTTCTCGTCGAGAAAAGGCGTTTAACGCGATAAAAAGGTTTAGTGCGTTATGAATACGGGCTAGCTTACCAAAAGTACAAATGTGAACTAAATAAGGCCGGGAGTCGTTTTTATTGCTTAAAACACGATTTCTCGACCAGAATATGCTTTTTCAAAAAAGCCATGTTCCCATGGCGAGAGACTCGTTTTCTGTGAGAAAATGCATTAAAAGGAGGGATTTCATCAGAAACACTATAAATACATATTGTACTTGTCTGAAAGCGCACAGAACCTTGAAATAGAAGGTTTCTCACCAAAAAACACATTGGTGAAACCCCTATCTTAAGGCTCTGAGTGTTTGCACACATGTACAAACAGGCATGTTTAAACTATAACGTTTTTAGTGAAATCATGTTTCTCTCGAGGAGAAAACGCGTTTAAAGCCATAAAAAGATCTCACTGTGTTTTGGCATTGACCAAGCTACCAACAAACCTAAAAAATGATCAGAACTGGAGAAATTACACATTGACATTGGGTGAAATCATGTAACTCTTAAGGACGTGTTGCAGACTTGTTGAATAGATTCATTTTTCTTGTTTTGTTTGTTTTTGATGAAATTGTGCTTTTCTCGTCGAGAAAAGGCGTTTAACGCGATAAAAAGGTTTAGTGCGTTATGAATACGGGCTAGCTTACCAAAAGTACAAATGTGAACTAAATAAGGCCGGGAGTCGTTTTTATTGCTTAAAACACGATTTCTCGACCAGAATATGCTTTTTCAAAAAAGCCATGTTCCCATGGCGAGAGACTCGTTTTCTGTGAGAAAATGCATTAAAAGGAGGGATTTCATCAGAAACACTATAAATACATATTGTACTTGTCTGAAAGCGCACAGAACCTTGAAATAGAAGGTTTCTCACCAAAAAACACATTGGTGAAACCCCTATCTTAAGGCTCTGAGTGTTTGCACACATGTACAAACAGGCATGTTTAAACTATAACGTTTTTAGTGAAATCATGTTTCTCTCGAGGAGAAAACGCGTTTAAAGCCATAAAAAGATCTCACTGTGTTTTGGCATTGACCAAGCTACCAACAAACCTAAAAAATGATCAGAACTGGAGAAATTACACATTGACATTGGGTGAAATCATGTAACTCTTAAGGACGTGTTGCAGACTTGTTGAATAGATTCATTTTTCTTGTTTTGTTTGTTTTTGATGAAATTGTGCTTTTCTCGTCGAGAAAAGGCGTTTAACGCGATAAAAAGGTTTAGTGCGTTATGAATACGGGCTAGCTTACCAAAAGTACAAATGTGAACTAAATAAGGCCGGGAGTCGTTTTTATTGCTTAAAACACGATTTCTCGACCAGAATATGCTTTTTCAAAAAAGCCATGTTCCCATGGCGAGAGACTCGTTTTCTGTGAGAAAATGCATTAAAAGGAGGGATTTCATGAGAAACACTATAAATACATGTTGTACTTGTCTGAAAACGCACAGAACCTTGAAATAGAAGGTTTCTCACCAAAAAACACATTGGTGAAACCCCTATCTTAAGGCTCTGAGTGTTTGCACACATATACAAACAGGCATGTTTAAACTATAACGTTTTTAGTGAAATCATGTTTCTCTCGAGGAGAAAACGCGTTTAAAGCCATAAAAAGATCTCACTGTGTTTTGGCATTGACCAAGCTACCAACAAACCTAAAAAATGATCAGAACTGGAGAAATTACACATTGACATTGGGTGAAATCATGTAACTCTTAAGGACGTGTTGCAGACTTGTTGAATAGATTCATTTTTCTTGTTTTGTTTGTTTTTGATGAAATTGTGCTTTTCTCGTCGAGAAAAGGCGTTTAACGCGATAAAAAGGTTTAGTGCGTTATGAATACGGGCTAGCTTACCAAAAGTACAAATGTGAACTAAATAAGGCCGGGAGTCGTTTTTATTGCTTAAAACACGATAACTCGACCAGAAAATGCTTTTTCAAAAAAGCCATGTTCCCATGGCGAGAGACTCGTTTTCTGTGAGAAAATGCATTAAAAGGAGGGATTTCATGAGAAACACTATAAATACATATTGTACTTGTCTGAAAACGCACAGAACCTTGAAATAGAAGGTTTCTCACCAAAAAACACATTGGTGAAACCCCTATCTTAAGGCTCTGAGTGTTTGCACACATGTACAAACAGGCATGTTTAAACTATAACGTTTTTAGTGAAATCATGTTTCTCTCGAGGAGAAAACGCGTTTAAAGCCATAAAAAGATCTCACTGTGTTTTGGCATTGACCAAGCTACCAACAAACCTAAAAAATGATCAGAACTGGAGAAATTACACATTGACATTTGGTGAAATCATGTAACTCTTAAGGACGTGTTGCAGACTTGTTGAATAGATTCATTTTTCTTGTTTTGTTTGTTTTTGATGAAATTGTGCTTTTCTCGTCGAGAAAAGGCGTTTAACGCGATAAAAAGGTTTAGTGCGTTATGAATACGGGCTAGCTTACCAAAAGTACAAATGTGAACTAAATAAGGCCGGGAGTCGTTTTTATTGCTTAAAACACGATTTCTCGACCAGAATATGCTTTTTCAAAAAAGCCATGTTCCCATGGCGAGAGACTCGTTTTCTGTGAGAAAATGCATTAAAAGGAGGGATTTCATGAGAAACACTATAAATACATATTGTACTTGTCTGAAAACGCACAGAACCTTGAAATAGAAGGTTTCTCACCAAAAAACACATTGGTGAAACCCCTATCTTAAGGCTCTGAGTGTTTGCACACATGTACAAACAGGCATGTTTAAACTATAACGTTTTTAGTGAAATCATGTTTCTCTCGAGGAGAAAACGCGTTTAAAGCCATAAAAAGATCTCACTGTGTTTTGGCATTGACCAAGCTACCAACAAACCTAAAAAATGATCAGAACTGGAGAAATTACACATTGACATTGGGTGAAATCATGTAACTCTTAAGGACGTGTTGCAGACTTGTTGAATAGATTCATTTTTCTTGTTTTGTTTGTTTTTGATGAAATTGTGCTTTTCTCGTCGAGAAAAGGCGTTTAACGCGATAAAAAGGTTTAGTGCGTTATGAATACGGGCTAGCTTACCAAAAGTACAAATGTGAACTAAATAAGGCCGGGAGTCGTTTTTATTGCTTAAAACACGATAACTCGACCAGAAAATGCTTTTTCAAAAAAGCCATGTTCCCATGGCGAGAGACTCGTTTTCTGTGAGAAAATGCATTAAAAGGAGGGATTTCATCAGAAACACTATAAATACATATTGTACTTGTCTGAAAACGCACAGAACCTTGAAATAGAAGGTTTCTCACCAAAAAACACATTGGTGAAACCCCTATCTTAAGGCTCTGAGTGTTTGCACACATGTACAAACAGGCATGTTTAAACTATAACGTTTTTAGTGAAATCATGTTTCTCTCGAGGAGAAAACGCGTTTAAAGCCATAAAAAGATCTCACTGTGTTTTGGCATTGACCAAGCTACCAACAAACCTAAAAAATGATCAGAACTGGAGAAATTACACATTGACATTGGGTGAAATCATGTAACTCTTAAGGACGTGTTGCAGACTTGTTGAATAGATTCATTTTTCTTGTTTTGTTTGTTTTTGATGAAATTGTGCTTTTCTCGTCGAGAAAAGGCGTTTAACGCGATAAAAAGGTTTAGTGCGTTATGAATACGGGCTAGCTTACCAAAAGTACAAATGTGAACTAAATAAGGCCGGGAGTCGTTTTTATTGCTTAAAACACGATTTCTCGACCAGAATATGCTTTTTCAAAAAAGCCATGTTCCCATGGCGAGAGACTCGTTTTCTGTGAGAAAATGCATTAAAAGGAGGGATTTCATGAGAAACACAATAAATACATATTGTACTTGTCTGAAAGCGCACAGAACCTTGAAATAGAAGGTTTCTCACCAAAAAACACATTGGTGAAACCCCTATCTTAAGGCTCTGAGTGTTTGCACACATGTACAAACAGGCATGTTTAAACTATAACGTTTTTAGTGAAATCATGTTTCTCTCGAGGAGAAAACGCGTTTAAAGCCATAAAAAGATCTCACTGTGTTTTGGCATTGACCAAGCTACCAACAAACCTAAAAAATGATCAGAACTGGAGAAATTACACATTGACATTGGGTGAAATCATGTAACTCTTAAGGACGTGTTGCAGACTTGTTGAATAGATTCATTTTTCTTGTTTTGTTTGTTTTTGATGAAATTGTGCTTTTCTCGTCGAGAAAAGGCGTTTAACGCGATAAAAAGGTTTAGTGCGTTATGAATACGGGCTAGCTTACCAAAAGTACAAATGTGAACTAAATAAGGCCGGGAGTCGTTTTTATTGCTTAAAACACGATAACTCGACCAGAAAATGCTTTTTCAAAAAAGCCATGTTCCCATGGCGAGAGACTCGTTTTCTGTGAGAAAATGCATTAAAAGGAGGGATTTCATCAGAAACACTATAAATACATATTGTACTTGTCTGAAAACGCACAGAACCTTGAAATAGAAGGTTTCTCACCAAAAAACACATTGGTGAAACCCCTATCTTAAGGCTCTGAGTGTTTGCACACATGTACAAACAGGCATGTTTAAACTATAACGTTTTTAGTGAAATCATGTTTCTCTCGAGGAGAAAACGCGTTTAAAGCCATAAAAAGATCTCACTGTGTTTTGGCATTGACCAAGCTACCAACAAACCTAAAAAATGATCAGAACTGGAGAAATTACACATTGACATTGGGTGAAATCATGTAACTCTTAAGGACGTGTTGCAGACTTGTTGAATAGATTCATTTTTCTTGTTTTGTTTGTTTTTGATGAAATTGTGCTTTTCTCGTCGAGAAAAGGCGTTTAACGCGATAAAAAGGTTTAGTGCGTTATGAATACGGGCTAGCTTACCAAAAGTACAAATGTGAACTAAATAAGGCCGGGAGTCGTTTTTATTGCTTAAAACACGATTTCTCGACCAGAATATGCTTTTTCAAAAAAGCCATGTTCCCATGGCGAGAGACTCGTTTTCTGTGAGAAAATGCATTAAAAGGAGGGATTTCATGAGAAACACTATAAATACATATTGTACTTGTCTGAAAACGCACAGAACCTTGAAATAGAAGGTTTCTCACCAAAAAACACATTGGTGAAACCCCTATCTTAAGGCTCTGAGTGTTTGCACACATGTACAAACAGGCATGTTTAAACTATAACGTTTTTAGTGAAATCATGTTTCTCTCGAGGAGAAAACGCGTTTAAAGCCATAAAAAGATCTCACTGTGTTTTGGCATTGACCAAGCTACCAACAAACCTAAAAAATGATCAGAACTGGAGAAATTACACATTGACATTGGGTGAAATCATGTAACTCTTAAGGACGTGTTGCAGACTTGTTGAATAGATTCATTTTTCTTGTTTTGTTTGTTTTTGATGAAATTGTGCTTTTCTCGTCGAGAAAAGGCGTTTAACGCGATAAAAAGGTTTAGTGCGTTATGAATACGGGCTAGCTTACCAAAAGTACAAATGTGAACTAAATAAGGCCGGGAGTCGTTTTTATTGCTTAAAACACGATAACTCGACCAGAAAATGCTTTTTCAAAAAAGCCATGTTCCCATGGCGAGAGACTCGTTTTCTGTGAGAAAATGCATTAAAAGGAGGGATTTCATCAGAAACACTATAAATACATATTGTACTTGTCTGAAAACGCACAGAACCTTGAAATAGAAGGTTTCTCACCAAAAAACACATTGGTGAAACCCCTATCTTAAGGCTCTGAGTGTTTGCACACATGTACAAACAGGCATGTTTAAACTATAACGTTTTTAGTGAAATCATGTTTCTCTCGAGGAGAAAACGCGTTTAAAGCCATAAAAAGATCTCACTGTGTTTTGGCATTGACCAAGCTACCAACAAACCTAAAAAATGATCAGAACTGGAGAAATTACACATTGACATTGGGTGAAATCATGTAACTCTTAAGGACGTGTTGCAGACTTGTTGAATAGATTCATTTTTCTTGTTTTGTTTGTTTTTGATGAAATTGTGCTTTTCTCGTCGAGAAAAGGCGTTTAACGCGATAAAAAGGTTTAGTGCGTTATGAATACGGGCTAGCTTACCAAAAGTACAAATGTGAACTAAATAAGGCCGGGAGTCGTTTTTATTGCTTAAAACACGATTTCTCGACCAGAATATGCTTTTTCAAAAAAGCCATGTTCCCATGGCGAGAGACTCGTTTTCTGTGAGAAAATGCATTAAAAGGAGGGATTTCATGAGAAACACAATAAATACATATTGTACTTGTCTGAAAGCGCACAGAACCTTGAAATAGAAGGTTTCTCACCAAAAAACACATTGGTGAAACCCCTATCTTAAGGCTCTGAGTGTTTGCACACATGTACAAACAGGCATGTTTAAACTATAACGTTTTTAGTGAAATCATGTTTCTCTCGAGGAGAAAACGCGTTTAAAGCCATAAAAAGATCTCACTGTGTTTTGGCATTGACCAAGCTACCAACAAACCTAAAAAATGATCAGAACTGGAGAAATTACACATTGACATTGGGTGAAATCATGTAACTCTTAAGGACGTGTTGCAGACTTGTTGAATAGATTCATTTTTCTTGTTTTGTTTGTTTTTGATGAAATTGTGCTTTTCTCGTCGAGAAAAGGCGTTTAACGCGATAAAAAGGTTTAGTGCGTTATGAATACGGGCTAGCTTACCAAAAGTACAAATGTGAACTAAATAAGGCCGGGAGTCGTTTTTATTGCTTAAAACACGATAACTCGACCAGAAAATGCTTTTTCAAAAAAGCCATGTTCCCATGGCGAGAGACTCGTTTTCTGTGAGAAAATGCATTAAAAGGAGGGATTTCATCAGAAACACTATAAATACATATTGTACTTGTCTGAAAACGCACAGAACCTTGAAATAGAAGGTTTCTCACCAAAAAACACATTGGTGAAACCCCTATCTTAAGGCTCTGAGTGTTTGCACACATGTACAAACAGGCATGTTTAAACTATAACGTTTTTAGTGAAATCATGTTTCTCTCGAGGAGAAAACGCGTTTAAAGCCATAAAAAGATCTCACTGTGTTTTGGCATTGACCAAGCTACCAACAAACCTAAAAAATGATCAGAACTGGAGAAATTACACATTGACATTGGGTGAAATCATGTAACTCTTAAGGACGTGTTGCAGACTTGTTGAATAGATTCATTTTTCTTGTTTTGTTTGTTTTTGATGAAATTGTGCTTTTCTCGTCGAGAAAAGGCGTTTAACGCGATAAAAAGGTTTAGTGCGTTATGAATACGGGCTAGCTTACCAAAAGTACAAATGTGAACTAAATAAGGCCGGGAGTCGTTTTTATTGCTTAAAACACGATTTCTCGACCAGAATATGCTTTTTCAAAAAAGCCATGTTCCCATGGCGAGAGACTCGTTTTCTGTGAGAAAATGCATTAAAAGGAGGGATTTCATGAGAAACACAATAAATACATATTGTACTTGTCTGAAAGCGCACAGAACCTTGAAATAGAAGGTTTCTCACCAAAAAACACATTGGTGAAACCCCTATCTTAAGGCTCTGAGTGTTTGCACACATGTACAAACAGGCATGTTTAAACTATAACGTTTTTAGTGAAATCATGTTTCTCTCGAGGAGAAAACGCGTTTAAAGCCATAAAAAGATCTCACTGTGTTTTGGCATTGACCAAGCTACCAACAAACCTAAAAAATGATCAGAACTGGAGAAATTACACATTGACATTGGGTGAAATCATGTAACTCTTAAGGACGTGTTGCAGACTTGTTGAATAGATTCATTTTTCTTGTTTTGTTTGTTTTTGATGAAATTGTGCTTTTCTCGTCGAGGAAAGGCGTTTAACGCGATAAAAAGGTTTAGTGCGTTATGAATACGGGCTAGCTTACCAAAAGTACAAATGTGAACTAAATAAGGCCGGGAGTCGTTTTTATTGCTTAAAACACGATTTCTCGACCAGAATATGCTTTTTCAAAAAAGCCATGTTCCCATGGCGAGAGACTCGTTTTCTGTGAGAAAATGCATTAAAAGGAGGGATTTCATCAGAAACACTATAAATACATGTTGTACTTGTCTGAAAACGCACAGAACCTTGAAATAGAAGGTTTCTCACCAAAAAACACATTGGTGAAACCCCTATCTTAAGGCTCTGAGTGTTTGCACACATGTACAAACAGGCATGTTTAAACTATAACGTTTTTAGTGAAATCATGTTTCTCTCGAGGAGAAAACGCGTTTAAAGCCATAAAAAGATCTCACTGTGTTTTGGCATTGACCAAGCTACCAACAAACCTAAAAAATGATCAGAACTGGAGAAATTACACATTGACATTGGGTGAAATCATGTAACTCTTAAGGACGTGTTGCAGACTTGTTGAATAGATTCATTTTTCTTGTTTTGTTTGTTTTTGATGAAATTGTGCTTTTCTCGTCGAGAAAAGGCGTTTAACGCGATAAAAAGGTTTAGTGCGTTATGAATACGGGCTAGCTTACCAAAAGTACAAATGTGAACTAAATAAGGCCGGGAGTCGTTTTTATTGCTTAAAACACGATAACTCGACCAGAAAATGCTTTTTCAAAAAAGCCATGTTCCCATGGCGAGAGACTCGTTTTCTGTGAGAAAATGCATTAAAAGGAGGGATTTCATCAGAAACACTATAAATACATATTGTACTTGTCTGAAAACGCACAGAACCTTGAAATAGAAGGTTTCTCACCAAAAAACACATTGGTGAAACCCCTATCTTAAGGCTCTGAGTGTTTGCACACATGTACAAACAGGCATGTTTAAACTATAACGTTTTTAGTGAAATCATGTTTCTCTCGAGGAGAAAACGCGTTTAAAGCCATAAAAAGATCTCACTGTGTTTTGGCATTGACCAAGCTACCAACAAACCTAAAAAATGATCAGAACTGGAGAAATTACACATTGACATTGGGTGAAATCATGTAACTCTTAAGGACGTGTTGCAGACTTGTTGAATAGATTCATTTTTCTTGTTTTGTTTGTTTTTGATGAAATTGTGCTTTTCTCGTCGAGAAAAGGCGTTTAACGCGATAAAAAGGTTTAGTGCGTTATGAATACGGGCTAGCTTACCAAAAGTACAAATGTGAACTAAATAAGGCCGGGAGTCGTTTTTATTGCTTAAAACACGATTTCTCGACCAGAATATGCTTTTTCAAAAAAGCCATGTTCCCATGGCGAGAGACTCGTTTTCTGTGAGAAAATGCATTAAAAGGAGGGATTTCATGAGAAACACAATAAATACATATTGTACTTGTCTGAAAGCGCACAGAACCTTGAAATAGAAGGTTTCTCACCAAAAAACACATTGGTGAAACCCCTATCTTAAGGCTCTGAGTGTTTGCACACATGTACAAACAGGCATATTTAAACTATAACGTTTTTAGTGAAATCATGTTTCTCTCGAGGAGAAAACGCGTTTAAAGCCATAAAAAGATCTCACTGTGTTTTGGCATTGACCAAGCTACCAACAAACCTAAAAAATGATCAGAACTGGAGAAATTACACATTGACATTGGGTGAAATCATGTAACTCTTAAGGACGTGCTGCAGACTTGTTGAATAGATTCATTTTTCTTGTTTTGTTTGTTTTTGATGAAATTGTGCTTTTCTCGTCGAGAAAAGGCGTTTAACGCGATAAAAAGGTTTAGTGCGTTATGAATACGGGCTAGCTTACCAAAAGTACAAATGTGAACTAAATAAGGCCGGGAGTCGTTTTTATTGCTTAAAACACGATAACTCGACCAGAAAATGCTTTTTCAAAAAAGCCATGTTCCCATGGCGAGAGACTCGTTTTCTGTGAGAAAATGCATTAAAAGGAGGGATTTCATCAGAAACACTATAAATACATATTTTACTTGTCTGAAAACGCACAGAACCTTGAAATAGAAGGTTTCTCACCAAAAAACACATTGGTGAAACCCCTATCTTAAGGCTCTGAGTGTTTGCACACATGTACAAACAGGCATGTTTAAACTATAACGTTTTTAGTGAAATCATGTTTCTCTCGAGGAGAAAACGCGTTTAAAGCCATAAAAAGATCTCACTGTGTTTTGGCATTGACCAAGCTACCAACAAACCTAAAAAATGATCAGAACTGGAGAAATTACACATTGACATTGGGTGAAATCATGTAACTCTTAAGGACGTGTTGCAGACTTGTTGAATAGATTCATTTTTCTTGTTTTGTTTGTTTTTGATGAAATTGTGCTTTTCTCGTCGAGAAAAGGCGTTTAACGCGATAAAAAGGTTTAGTGCGTTATGAATACGGGCTAGCTTACCAAAAGTACAAATGTGAACTAAATAAGGCCGGGAGTCGTTTTTATTGCTTAAAACACGATTTCTCGACCAGAATATGCTTTTTCAAAAAAGCCATGTTCCCATGGCGAGAGACTCGTTTTCTGTGAGAAAATGCATTAAAAGGAGGGATTTCATCAGAAACACTATAAATACATATTGTACTTGTCTGAAAGCGCACAGAACCTTGAAATAGAAGGTTTCTCACCAAAAAACACATTGGTGAAACCCCTATCTTAAGGCTCTGAGTGTTTGCACACATGTACAAACAGGCATGTTTAAACTATAACGTTTTTAGTGAAATCATGTTTCTCTCGAGGAGAAAACGCGTTTAAAGCCATAAAAAGATCTCACTGTGTTTTGGCATTGACCAAGCTACCAACAAACCTAAAAAATGATCAGAACTGGAGAAATTACACATTGACATTGGGTGAAATCATGTAACTCTTAAGGACGTGTTGCAGACTTGTTGAATAGATTCATTTTTCTTGTTTTGTTTGTTTTTGATGAAATTGTGCTTTTCTCGTCGAGAAAAGGCGTTTAACGCGATAAAAAGGTTTAGTGCGTTATGAATACGGGCTAGCTTACCAAAAGTACAAATGTGAACTAAATAAGGCCGGGAGTCGTTTTTATTGCTTAAAACACGATTTCTCGACCAGAATATGCTTTTTCAAAAAAGCCATGTTCCCATGGCGAGAGACTCGTTTTCTGTGAGAAAATGCATTAAAAGGAGGGATTTCATCAGAAACACTATAAATACATATTGTACTTGTCTGAAAGCGCACAGAACCTTGAAATAGAAGGTTTCTCACCAAAAAACACATTGGTGAAACCCCTATCTTAAGGCTCTGAGTGTTTGCACACATGTACAAACAGGCATGTTTAAACTATAACGTTTTTAGTGAAATCATGTTTCTCTCGAGGAGAAAACGCGTTTAAAGCCATAAAAAGATCTCACTGTGTTTTGGCATTGACCAAGCTACCAACAAACCTAAAAAATGATCAGAACTGGAGAAATTACACATTGACATTGGGTGAAATCATGTAACTCTTAAGGACGTGTTGCAGACTTGTTGAATAGATTCATTTTTCTTGTTTTGTTTGTTTTTGATGAAATTGTGCTTTTCTCGTCGAGAAAAGGCGTTTAACGCGATAAAAAGGTTTAGTGCGTTATGAATACGGGCTAGCTTACCAAAAGTACAAATGTGAACTAAATAAGGCCGGGAGTCGTTTTTATTGCTTAAAACACGATTTCTCGACCAGAATATGCTTTTTCAAAAAAGCCATGTTCCCATGGCGAGAGACTCGTTTTCTGTGAGAAAATGCATTAAAAGGAGGGATTTCATGAGAAACACTATAAATACATGTTGTACTTGTCTGAAAACGCACAGAACCTTGAAATAGAAGGTTTCTCACCAAAAAACACATTGGTGAAACCCCTATCTTAAGGCTCTGAGTGTTTGCACACATATACAAACAGGCATGTTTAAACTATAACGTTTTTAGTGAAATCATGTTTCTCTCGAGGAGAAAACGCGTTTAAAGCCATAAAAAGATCTCACTGTGTTTTGGCATTGACCAAGCTACCAACAAACCTAAAAAATGATCAGAACTGGAGAAATTACACATTGACATTGGGTGAAATCATGTAACTCTTAAGGACGTGTTGCAGACTTGTTGAATAGATTCATTTTTCTTGTTTTGTTTGTTTTTGATGAAATTGTGCTTTTCTCGTCGAGAAAAGGCGTTTAACGCGATAAAAAGGTTTAGTGCGTTATGAATACGGGCTAGCTTACCAAAAGTACAAATGTGAACTAAATAAGGCCGGGAGTCGTTTTTATTGCTTAAAACACGATAACTCGACCAGAAAATGCTTTTTCAAAAAAGCCATGTTCCCATGGCGAGAGACTCGTTTTCTGTGAGAAAATGCATTAAAAGGAGGGATTTCATGAGAAACACTATAAATACATATTGTACTTGTCTGAAAACGCACAGAACCTTGAAATAGAAGGTTTCTCACCAAAAAACACATTGGTGAAACCCCTATCTTAAGGCTCTGAGTGTTTGCACACATGTACAAACAGGCATGTTTAAACTATAACGTTTTTAGTGAAATCATGTTTCTCTCGAGGAGAAAACGCGTTTAAAGCCATAAAAAGATCTCACTGTGTTTTGGCATTGACCAAGCTACCAACAAACCTAAAAAATGATCAGAACTGGAGAAATTACACATTGACATTTGGTGAAATCATGTAACTCTTAAGGACGTGTTGCAGACTTGTTGAATAGATTCATTTTTCTTGTTTTGTTTGTTTTTGATGAAATTGTGCTTTTCTCGTCGAGAAAAGGCGTTTAACGCGATAAAAAGGTTTAGTGCGTTATGAATACGGGCTAGCTTACCAAAAGTACAAATGTGAACTAAATAAGGCCGGGAGTCGTTTTTATTGCTTAAAACACGATTTCTCGACCAGAATATGCTTTTTCAAAAAAGCCATGTTCCCATGGCGAGAGACTCGTTTTCTGTGAGAAAATGCATTAAAAGGAGGGATTTCATGAGAAACACTATAAATACATATTGTACTTGTCTGAAAACGCACAGAACCTTGAAATAGAAGGTTTCTCACCAAAAAACACATTGGTGAAACCCCTATCTTAAGGCTCTGAGTGTTTGCACACATGTACAAACAGGCATGTTTAAACTATAACGTTTTTAGTGAAATCATGTTTCTCTCGAGGAGAAAACGCGTTTAAAGCCATAAAAAGATCTCACTGTGTTTTGGCATTGACCAAGCTACCAACAAACCTAAAAAATGATCAGAACTGGAGAAATTACACATTGACATTGGGTGAAATCATGTAACTCTTAAGGACGTGTTGCAGACTTGTTGAATAGATTCATTTTTCTTGTTTTGTTTGTTTTTGATGAAATTGTGCTTTTCTCGTCGAGAAAAGGCGTTTAACGCGATAAAAAGGTTTAGTGCGTTATGAATACGGGCTAGCTTACCAAAAGTACAAATGTGAACTAAATAAGGCCGGGAGTCGTTTTTATTGCTTAAAACACGATAACTCGACCAGAAAATGCTTTTTCAAAAAAGCCATGTTCCCATGGCGAGAGACTCGTTTTCTGTGAGAAAATGCATTAAAAGGAGGGATTTCATCAGAAACACTATAAATACATATTGTACTTGTCTGAAAACGCACAGAACCTTGAAATAGAAGGTTTCTCACCAAAAAACACATTGGTGAAACCCCTATCTTAAGGCTCTGAGTGTTTGCACACATGTACAAACAGGCATGTTTAAACTATAACGTTTTTAGTGAAATCATGTTTCTCTCGAGGAGAAAACGCGTTTAAAGCCATAAAAAGATCTCACTGTGTTTTGGCATTGACCAAGCTACCAACAAACCTAAAAAATGATCAGAACTGGAGAAATTACACATTGACATTGGCTGAAATCATGTAACTCTTAAGGACGTGTTGCAGACTTGTTGAATAGATTCATTTTTCTTGTTTTGTTTGTTTTTGATGAAATTGTGCTTTTCTCGTCGAGAAAAGGCGTTTAACGCGATAAAAAGGTTTAGTGCGTTATGAATACGGGCTAGCTTACCAAAAGTACAAATGTGAACTAAATAAGGCCGGGAGTCGTTTTTATTGCTTAAAACACGATTTCTCGACCAGAATATGCTTTTTCAAAAAAGCCATGTTCCCATGGCGAGAGACTCGTTTTCTGTGAGAAAATGCATTAAAAGGAGGGATTTCATGAGAAACACAATAAATACATATTGTACTTGTCTGAAAGCGCACAGAACCTTGAAATAGAAGGTTTCTCACCAAAAAACACATTGGTGAAACCCCTATCTTAAGGCTCTGAGTGTTTGCACACATGTACAAACAGGCATGTTTAAACTATAACGTTTTTAGTGAAATCATGTTTCTCTCGAGGAGAAAACGCGTTTAAAGCCATAAAAAGATCTCACTGTGTTTTGGCATTGACCAAGCTACCAACAAACCTAAAAAATGATCAGAACTGGAGAAATTACACATTGACATTGGGTGAAATCATGTAACTCTTAAGGACGTGTTGCAGACTTGTTGAATAGATTCATTTTTCTTGTTTTGTTTGTTTTTGATGAAATTGTGCTTTTCTCGTCGAGAAAAGGCGTTTAACGCGATAAAAAGGTTTAGTGCGTTATGAATACGGGCTAGCTTACCAAAAGTACAAATGTGAACTAAATAAGGCCGGGAGTCGTTTTTATTGCTTAAAACACGATTTCTCGACCAGAATATGCTTTTTCAAAAAAGCCATGTTCCCATGGCGAGAGACTCGTTTTCTGTGAGAAAATGCATTAAAAGGAGGGATTTCATCAGAAACACTATAAATACATGTTGTACTTGTCTGAAAACGCACAGAACCTTGAAATAGAAGGTTTCTCACCAAAAAACACATTGGTGAAACCCCTATCTTAAGGCTCTGAGTGTTTGCACACATGTACAAACAGGCATGTTTAAACTATAACGTTTTTAGTGAAATCATGTTTCTCTCGAGGAGAAAACGCGTTTAAAGCCATAAAAAGATCTCACTGTGTTTTGGCATTGACCAAGCTACCAACAAACCTAAAAAATGATCAGAACTGGAGAAATTACACATTGACATTGGGTGAAATCATGTAACTCTTAAGGACGTGTTGCAGACTTGTTGAATAGATTCATTTTTCTTGTTTTGTTTGTTTTTGATGAAATTGTGCTTTTCTCGTCGAGAAAAGGCGTTTAACGCGATAAAAAGGTTTAGTGCGTTATGAATACGGGCTAGCTTACCAAAAGTACAAATGTGAACTAAATAAGGCCGGGAGTCGTTTTTATTGCTTAAAACACGATTTCTCGACCAGAATATGCTTTTTCAAAAAAGCCATGTTCCCATGGCGAGAGACTCGTTTTCTGTGAGAAAATGCATTAAAAGGAGGGATTTCATCAGAAACACTATAAATACATATTGTACTTGTCTGAAAGCGCACAGAACCTTGAAATAGAAGGTTTCTCACCAAAAAACACATTGGTGAAACCCCTATCTTAAGGCTCTGAGTGTTTGCACACATGTACAAACAGGCATGTTTAAACTATAACGTTTTTAGTGAAATCATGTTTCTCTCGAGGAGAAAACGCGTTTAAAGCCATAAAAAGATCTCACTGTGTTTTGGCATTGACCAAGCTACCAACAAACCTAAAAAATGATCAGAACTGGAGAAATTACACATTGACATTGGGTGAAATCATGTAACTCTTAAGGACGTGTTGCAGACTTGTTGAATAGATTCATTTTTCTTGTTTTGTTTGTTTTTGATGAAATTGTGCTTTTCTCGTCGAGAAAAGGCGTTTAACGCGATAAAAAGGTTTAGTGCGTTATGAATACGGGCTAGCTTACCAAAAGTACAAATGTGAACTAAATAAGGCCGGGAGTCGTTTTTATTGCTTAAAACACGATTTCTCGACCAGAATATGCTTTTTCAAAAAAGCCATGTTCCCATGGCGAGAGACTCGTTTTCTGTGAGAAAATGCATTAAAAGGAGGGATTTCATCAGAAACACTATAAATACATGTTGTACTTGTCTGAAAACGCACAGAACCTTGAAATAGAAGGTTTCTCACCAAAAAACACATTGGTGAAACCCCTATCTTAAGGCTCTGAGTGTTTGCACACATGTACAAACAGGCATGTTTAAACTATAACGTTTTTAGTGAAATCATGTTTCTCTCGAGGAGAAAACGCGTTTAAAGCCATAAAAAGATCTCACTGTGTTTTGGCATTGACCAAGCTACCAACAAACCTAAAAAATGATCAGAACTGGAGAAATTACACATTGACATTGGGTGAAATCATGTAACTCTTAAGGACGTGTTGCAGACTTGTTGAATAGATTCATTTTTCTTGTTTTGTTTGTTTTTGATGAAATTGTGCTTTTCTCGTCGAGAAAAGGCGTTTAACGCGATAAAAAGGTTTAGTGCGTTATGAATACGGGCTAGCTTACCAAAAGTACAAATGTGAACTAAATAAGGCCGGGAGTCGTTTTTATTGCTTAAAACACGATTTCTCGACCAGAATATGCTTTTTCAAAAAAGCCATGTTCCCATGGCGAGAGACTCGTTTTCTGTGAGAAAATGCATTAAAAGGAGGGATTTCATGAGAAACACTATAAATACATATTGTACTTGTCTGAAAACGCACAGAACCTTGAAATAGAAGGTTTCTCACCAAAAAACACATTGGTGAAACCCCTATCTTAAGGCTCTGAGTGTTTGCACACATGTACAAACAGGCATGTTTAAACTATAACGTTTTTAGTGAAATCATGTTTCTCTCGAGGAGAAAACGCGTTTAAAGCCATAAAAAGATCTCACTGTGTTTTGGCATTGACCAAGCTACCAACAAACCTAAAAAATGATCAGAACTGGAGAAATTACACATTGACATTGGGTGAAATCATGTAACTCTTAAGGACGTGTTGCAGACTTGTTGAATAGATTCATTTTTCTTGTTTTGTTTGTTTTTGATGAAATTGTGCTTTTCTCGTCGAGAAAAGGCGTTTAACGCGATAAAAAGGTTTAGTGCGTTATGAATACGGGCTAGCTTACCAAAAGTACAAATGTGAACTAAATAAGGCCGGGAGTCGTTTTTATTGCTTAAAACACGATAACTCGACCAGAAAATGCTTTTTCAAAAAAGCCATGTTCCCATGGCGAGAGACTCGTTTTCTGTGAGAAAATGCATTAAAAGGAGGGATTTCATGAGAAACACTATAAATACATATTGTACTTGTCTGAAAACGCACAGAACCTTGAAATAGAAGGTTTCTCACCAAAAAACACATTGGTGAAACCCCTATCTTAAGGCTCTGAGTGTTTGCACACATGTACAAACAGGCATGTTTAAACTATAACGTTTTTAGTGAAATCATGTTTCTCTCGAGGAGAAAACGCGTTTAAAGCCATAAAAAGATCTCACTGTGTTTTGGCATTGACCAAGCTACCAACAAACCTAAAAAATGATCAGAACTGGAGAAATTACACATTGACATTGGGTGAAATCATGTAACTCTTAAGGACGTGTTGCAGACTTGTTGAATAGATTCATTTTTCTTGTTTTGTTTGTTTTTGATGAAATTGTGCTTTTCTCGTCGAGAAAAGGCGTTTAACGCGATAAAAAGGTTTAGTGCGTTATGAATACGGGCTAGCTTACCAAAAGTACAAATGTGAACTAAATAAGGCCGGGAGTCGTTTTTATTGCTTAAAACACGATAACTCGACCAGAATATGCTTTTTCAAAAAAGCCATGTTCCCATGGCGAGAGACTCGTTTTCTGTGAGAAAATGCATTAAAAGGAGGGATTTCATGAGAAACACTATAAATACATATTGTACTTGTCTGAAAACGCACAGAACCTTGAAATAGAAGGTTTCTCACCAAAAAACACATTGGTGAAACCCCTATCTTAAGGCTCTGAGTGTTTGCACACATGTACAAACAGGCATGTTTAAACTATAACGTTTTTAGTGAAATCATGTTTCTCTCGAGGAGAAAACGCGTTTAAAGCCATAAAAAGATCTCACTGTGTTTTGGCATTGACCAAGCTACCAACAAACCTAAAAAATGATCAGAACTGGAGAAATTACACATTGACATTGGGTGAAATCATGTAACTCTTAAGGACGTGTTGCAGACTTGTTGAATAGATTCATTTTTCTTGTTTTGTTTGTTTTTGATGAAATTGTGCTTTTCTCGTCGAGAAAAGGCGTTTAACGCGATAAAAAGGTTTAGTGCGTTATGAATACGGGCTAGCTTACCAAAAGTACAAATGTGAACTAAATAAGGCCGGGAGTCGTTTTTATTGCTTAAAACACGATAACTCGACCAGAAAATGCTTTTTCAAAAAAGCCATGTTCCCATGGCGAGAGACTCGTTTTCTGTGAGAAAATGCATTAAAAGGAGGGATTTCATCAGAAACACTATAAATACATATTGTACTTGTCTGAAAACGCACAGAACCTTGAAATAGAAGGTTTCTCACCAAAAAACACATTGGTGAAACCCCTATCTTAAGGCTCTGAGTGTTTGCACACATGTACAAACAGGCATGTTTAAACTATAACGTTTTTAGTGAAATCATGTTTCTCTCGAGGAGAAAACGCGTTTAAAGCCATAAAAAGATCTCACTGTGTTTTGGCATTGACCAAGCTACCAACAAACCTAAAAAATGATCAGAACTGGAGAAATTACACATTGACATTGGGTGAAATCATGTAACTCTTAAGGACGTGTTGCAGACTTGTTGAATAGATTCATTTTTCTTGTTTTGTTTGTTTTTGATGAAATTGTGCTTTTCTCGTCGAGAAAAGGCGTTTAACGCGATAAAAAGGTTTAGTGCGTTATGAATACGGGCTAGCTTACCAAAAGTACAAATGTGAACTAAATAAGGCCGGGAGTCGTTTTTATTGCTTAAAACACGATTTCTCGACCAGAATATGCTTTTTCAAAAAAGCCATGTTCCCATGGCGAGAGACTCGTTTTCTGTGAGAAAATGCATTAAAAGGAGGGATTTCATGAGAAACACAATAAATACATATTGTACTTGTCTGAAAGCGCACAGAACCTTGAAATAGAAGGTTTCTCACCAAAAAACACATTGGTGAAACCCCTATCTTAAGGCTCTGAGTGTTTGCACACATGTACAAACAGGCATATTTAAACTATAACGTTTTTAGTGAAATCATGTTTCTCTCGAGGAGAAAACGCGTTTAAAGCCATAAAAAGATCTCACTGTGTTTTGGCATTGACCAAGCTACCAACAAACCTAAAAAATGATCAGAACTGGAGAAATTACACATTGACATTGGGTGAAATCATGTAACTCTTAAGGACGTGTTGCAGACTTGTTGAATAGATTCATTTTTCTTGTTTTGTTTGTTTTTGATGAAATTGTGCTTTTCTCGTCGAGAAAAGGCGTTTAACGCGATAAAAAGGTTTAGTGCGTTATGAATACGGGCTAGCTTACCAAAAGTACAAATGTGAACTAAATAAGGCCGGGAGTCGTTTTTATTGCTTAAAACACGATAACTCGACCAGAAAATGCTTTTTCAAAAAAGCCATGTTCCCATGGCGAGAGACTCGTTTTCTGTGAGAAAATGCATTAAAAGGAGGGATTTCATCAGAAACACTATAAATACATATTTTACTTGTCTGAAAACGCACAGAACCTTGAAATAGAAGGTTTCTCACCAAAAAACACATTGGTGAAACCCCTATCTTAAGGCTCTGAGTGTTTGCACACATGTACAAACAGGCATGTTTAAACTATAACGTTTTTAGTGAAATCATGTTTCTCTCGAGGAGAAAACGCGTTTAAAGCCATAAAAAGATCTCACTGTGTTTTGGCATTGACCAAGCTACCAACAAACCTAAAAAATGATCAGAACTGGAGAAATTACACATTGACATTGGGTGAAATCATGTAACTCTTAAGGACGTGTTGCAGACTTGTTGAATAGATTCATTTTTCTTGTTTTGTTTGTTTTTGATGAAATTGTGCTTTTCTCGTCGAGAAAAGGCGTTTAACGCGATAAAAAGGTTTAGTGCGTTATGAATACGGGCTAGCTTACCAAAAGTACAAATGTGAACTAAATAAGGCCGGGAGTCGTTTTTATTGCTTAAAACACGATAACTCGACCAGAAAATGCTTTTTCAAAAAAGCCATGTTCCCATGGCGAGAGACTCGTTTTCTGTGAGAAAATGCATTAAAAGGAGGGATTTCATCAGAAACACTATAAATACATATTGTACTTGTCTGAAAACGCACAGAACCTTGAAATAGAAGGTTTCTCACCAAAAAACACATTGGTGAAACCCCTATCTTAAGGCTCTGAGTGTTTGCACACATGTACAAACAGGCATGTTTAAACTATAACGTTTTTAGTGAAATCATGTTTCTCTCGAGGAGAAAACGCGTTTAAAGCCATAAAAAGATCTCACTGTGTTTTGGCATTGACCAAGCTACCAACAAACCTAAAAAATGATCAGAACTGGAGAAATTACACATTGACATTGGGTGAAATCATGTAACTCTTAAGGACGTGTTGCAGACTTGTTGAATAGATTCATTTTTCTTGTTTTGTTTGTTTTTGATGAAATTGTGCTTTTCTCGTCGAGAAAAGGCGTTTAACGCGATAAAAAGGTTTAGTGCGTTATGAATACGGGCTAGCTTACCAAAAGTACAAATGTGAACTAAATAAGGCCGGGAGTCGTTTTTATTGCTTAAAACACGATTTCTCGACCAGAATATGCTTTTTCAAAAAAGCCATGTTCCCATGGCGAGAGACTCGTTTTCTGTGAGAAAATGCATTAAAAGGAGGGATTTCATGAGAAACACAATAAATACATATTGTACTTGTCTGAAAGCGCACAGAACCTTGAAATAGAAGGTTTCTCACCAAAAATCACATTGGTGAAACCCCTATCTTAAGGCTCTGAGTGTTTGCACACATGTACAAACAGGCATATTTAAACTATAACGTTTTTAGTGAAATCATGTTTCTCTCGAGGAGAAAACGCGTTTAAAGCCATAAAAAGATCTCACTGTGTTTTGGCATTGACCAAGCTACCAACAAACCTAAAAAATGATCAGAACTGGAGAAATTACACATTGACATTGGGTGAAATCATGTAACTCTTAAGGACGTGTTGCAGACTTGTTGAATAGATTCATTTTTCTTGTTTTGTTTGTTTTTGATGAAATTGTGCTTTTCTCGTCGAGAAAAGGCGTTTAACGCGATAAAAAGGTTTAGTGCGTTATGAATACGGGCTAGCTTACCAAAAGTACAAATGTGAACTAAATAAGGCCGGGAGTCGTTTTTATTGCTTAAAACACGATAACTCGACCAGAAAATGCTTTTTCAAAAAAGCCATGTTCCCATGGCGAGAGACTCGTTTTCTGTGAGAAAATGCATTAAAAGGAGGGATTTCATCAGAAACACTATAAATACATATTTTACTTGTCTGAAAACGCACAGAACCTTGAAATAGAAGGTTTCTCACCAAAAAACACATTGGTGAAACCCCTATCTTAAGGCTCTGAGTGTTTGCACACATGTACAAACAGGCATGTTTAAACTATAACGTTTTTAGTGAAATCATGTTTCTCTCGAGGAGAAAACGCGTTTAAAGCCATAAAAAGATCTCACTGTGTTTTGGCATTGACCAAGCTACCAACAAACCTAAAAAATGATCAGAACTGGAGAAATTACACATTGACATTGGGTGAAATCATGTAACTCTTAAGGACGTGTTGCAGACTTGTTGAATAGATTCATTTTTCTTGTTTTGTTTGTTTTTGATGAAATTGTGCTTTTCTCGTCGAGAAAAGGCGTTTAACGCGATAAAAAGGTTTAGTGCGTTATGAATACGGGCTAGCTTACCAAAAGTACAAATGTGAACTAAATAAGGCCGGGAGTCGTTTTTATTGCTTAAAACACGATTTCTCGACCAGAATATGCTTTTTCAAAAAAGCCATGTTCCCATGGCGAGAGACTCGTTTTCTGTGAGAAAATGCATTAAAAGGAGGGATTTCATCAGAAACACTATAAATACATATTGTACTTGTCTGAAAGCGCACAGAACCTTGAAATAGAAGGTTTCTCACCAAAAAACACATTGGTGAAACCCCTATCTTAAGGCTCTGAGTGTTTGCACACATGTACAAACAGGCATGTTTAAACTATAACGTTTTTAGTGAAATCATGTTTCTCTCGAGGAGAAAACGCGTTTAAAGCCATAAAAAGATCTCACTGTGTTTTGGCATTGACCAAGCTACCAACAAACCTAAAAAATGATCAGAACTGGAGAAATTACACATTGACATTGGGTGAAATCATGTAACTCTTAAGGACGTGTTGCAGACTTGTTGAATAGATTCATTTTTCTTGTTTTGTTTGTTTTTGATGAAATTGTGCTTTTCTCGTCGAGAAAAGGCGTTTAACGCGATAAAAAGGTTTAGTGCGTTATGAATACGGGCTAGCTTACCAAAAGTACAAATGTGAACTAAATAAGGCCGGGAGTCGTTTTTATTGCTTAAAACACGATTTCTCGACCAGAATATGCTTTTTCAAAAAAGCCATGTTCCCATGGCGAGAGACTCGTTTTCTGTGAGAAAATGCATTAAAAGGAGGGATTTCATCAGAAACACTATAAATACATATTGTACTTGTCTGAAAACGCACAGAACCTTGAAATAGAAGGTTTCTCACCAAAAAACACATTGGTGAAACCCCTATCTTAAGGCTCTGAGTGTTTGCACACATGTACAAACAGGCATGTTTAAACTATAACGTTTTTAGTGAAATCATGTTTCTCTCGAGGAGAAAACGCGTTTAAAGCCATAAAAAGATCTCACTGTGTTTTGGCATTGACCAAGCTACCAACAAACCTAAAAAATGATCAGAACTGGAGAAATTACACATTGACATTGGGTGAAATCATGTAACTCTTAAGGACGTGTTGCAGACTTGTTGAATAGATTCATTTTTCTTGTTTTGTTTGTTTTTGATGAAATTGTGCTTTTCTCGTCGAGAAAAGGCGTTTAACGCGATAAAAAGGTTTAGTGCGTTATGAATACGGGCTAGCTTACCAAAAGTACAAATGTGAACTAAATAAGGCCGGGAGTCGTTTTTATTGCTTAAAACACGATTTCTCGACCAGAATATGCTTTTTCAAAAAAGCCATGTTCCCATGGCGAGAGACTCGTTTTCTGTGAGAAAATGCATTAAAAGGAGGGATTTCATCAGAAACACTATAAATACATATTGTACTTGTCTGAAAACGCACAGAACCTTGAAATAGAAGGTTTCTCACCAAAAAACACATTGGTGAAACCCCTATCTTAAGGCTCTGAGTGTTTGCACACATGTACAAACAGGCATGTTTAAACTATAACGTTTTTAGTGAAATCATGTTTCTCTCGAGGAGAAAACGCGTTTAAAGCCATAAAAAGATCTCACTGTGTTTTGGCATTGACCAAGCTACCAACAAACCTAAAAAATGATCAAAACTGGAGAAATTACACATTGACATTGGGTGAAATCATGTAACTCTTAAGGACGTGTTGCAGACTTGTTGAATAGATTCATTTTTCTTGTTTTGTTTGTTTTTGATGAAATTGTGCTTTTCTCGTCGAGAAAAGGCGTTTAACGCGATAAAAAGGTTTAGTGCGTTATGAATACGGGCTAGCTTACCAAAAGTACAAATGTGAACTAAATAAGGCCGGGAGTCGTTTTTATTGCTTAAAACACGATTTCTCGACCAGAATATGCTTTTTCAAAAAAGCCATGTTCCCATGGCGAGAGACTCGTTTTCTGTGAGAAAATGCATTAAAAGGAGGGATTTCATGAGAAACACTATAAATACATGTTGTACTTGTCTGAAAACGCACAGAACCTTGAAATAGAAGGTTTCTCACCAAAAAACACATTGGTGAAACCCCTATCTTAAGGCTCTGAGTGTTTGCACACATGTACAAACAGGCATGTTTAAACTATAACGTTTTTAGTGAAATCATGTTTCTCTCGAGGAGAAAACGCGTTTAAAGCCATAAAAAGATCTCACTGTGTTTTGGCATTGACCAAGCTACCAACAAACCTAAAAAATGATCAGAACTGGAGAAATTACACATTGACATTGGGTGAAATCATGTAACTCTTAAGGACGTGTTGCAGACTTGTTGAATAGATTCATTTTTCTTGTTTTGTTTGTTTTTGATGAAATTGTGCTTTTCTCGTCGAGAAAAGGCGTTTAACGCGATAAAAAGGTTTAGTGCGTTATGAATACGGGCTAGCTTACCAAAAGTACAAATGTGAACTAAATAAGGCCGGGAGTCGTTTTTATTGCTTAAAACACGATAACTCGACCAGAATATGCTTTTTCAAAAAAGCCATGTTCCCATGGCGAGAGACTCGTTTTCTGTGAGAAAATGCATTAAAAGGAGGGATTTCATGAGAAACACTATAAATACATGTTGTACTTGTCTGAAAACGCACAGAACCTTGAAATAGAAGGTTTCTCACCAAAAAACACATTGGTGAAACCCCTATCTTAAGGCTCTGAGTGTTTGCACACATGTACAAACAGGCATGTTTAAACTATAACGTTTTTAGTGAAATCATGTTTCTCTCGAGGAGAAAACGCGTTTAAAGCCATAAAAAGATCTCACTGTGTTTTGGCATTGACCAAGCTACCAACAAACCTAAAAAATGATCAGAACTGGAGAAATTACACATTGACATTTGGTGAAATCATGTAACTCTTAAGGACGTGTTGCAGACTTGTTGAATAGATTCATTTTTCTTGTTTTGTTTGTTTTTGATGAAATTGTGCTTTTCTCGTCGAGAAAAGGCGTTTAACGCGATAAAAAGGTTTAGTGCGTTATGAATACGGGCTAGCTTACCAAAAGTACAAATGTGAACTAAATAAGGCCGGGAGTCGTTTTTATTGCTTAAAACACGATTTCTCGACCAGAATATGCTTTTTCAAAAAAGCCATGTTCCCATGGCGAGAGACTCGTTTTCTGTGAGAAAATGCATTAAAAGGAGGGATTTCATCAGAAACACTATAAATACATATTGTACTTGTCTGAAAACGCACAGAACCTTGAAATAGAAGGTTTCTCACCAAAAAACACATTGGTGAAACCCCTATCTTAAGGCTCTGAGTGTTTGCACACATGTACAAACAGGCATGTTTAAACTATAACGTTTTTAGTGAAATCATGTTTCTCTCGAGGAGAAAACGCGTTTAAAGCCATAAAAAGATCTCACTGTGTTTTGGCATTGACCAAGCTACCAACAAACCTAAAAAATGATCAGAACTGGAGAAATTACACATTGACATTGGGTGAAATCATGTAACTCTTAAGGACGTGTTGCAGACTTGTTGAATAGATTCATTTTTCTTGTTTTGTTTGTTTTTGATGAAATTGTGCTTTTCTCGTCGAGAAAAGGCGTTTAACGCGATAAAAAGGTTTAGTGCGTTATGAATACGGGCTAGCTTACCAAAAGTACAAATGTGAACTAAATAAGGCCGGGAGTCGTTTTTATTGCTTAAAACACGATTTCTCGACCAGAATATGCTTTTTCAAAAAAGCCATGTTCCCATGGCGAGAGACTCGTTTTCTGTGAGAAAATGCATTAAAAGGAGGGATTTCATCAGAAACACTATAAATACATATTGTACTTGTCTGAAAACGCACAGAACCTTGAAATAGAAGGTTTCTCACCAAAAAACACATTGGTGAAACCCCTATCTTAAGGCTCTGAGTGTTTGCACACATGTACAAACAGGCATGTTTAAACTATAACGTTTTTAGTGAAATCATGTTTCTCTCGAGGAGAAAACGCGTTTAAAGCCATAAAAAGATCTCACTGTGTTTTGGCATTGACCAAGCTACCAACAAACCTAAAAAATGATCAAAACTGGAGAAATTACACATTGACATTGGGTGAAATCATGTAACTCTTAAGGACGTGTTGCAGACTTGTTGAATAGATTCATTTTTCTTGTTTTGTTTGTTTTTGATGAAATTGTGCTTTTCTCGTCGAGAAAAGGCGTTTAACGCGATAAAAAGGTTTAGTGCGTTATGAATACGGGCTAGCTTACCAAAAGTACAAATGTGAACTAAATAAGGCCGGGAGTCGTTTTTATTGCTTAAAACACGATTTCTCGACCAGAATATGCTTTTTCAAAAAAGCCATGTTCCCATGGCGAGAGACTCGTTTTCTGTGAGAAAATGCATTAAAAGGAGGGATTTCATGAGAAACACTATAAATACATGTTGTACTTGTCTGAAAACGCACAGAACCTTGAAATAGAAGGTTTCTCACCAAAAAACACATTGGTGAAACCCCTATCTTAAGGCTCTGAGTGTTTGCACACATGTACAAACAGGCATGTTTAAACTATAACGTTTTTAGTGAAATCATGTTTCTCTCGAGGAGAAAACGCGTTTAAAGCCATAAAAAGATCTCACTGTGTTTTGGCATTGACCAAGCTACCAACAAACCTAAAAAATGATCAGAACTGGAGAAATTACACATTGACATTGGGTGAAATCATGTAACTCTTAAGGACGTGTTGCAGACTTGTTGAATAGATTCATTTTTCTTGTTTTGTTTGTTTTTGATGAAATTGTGCTTTTCTCGTCGAGAAAAGGCGTTTAACGCGATAAAAAGGTTTAGTGCGTTATGAATACGGGCTAGCTTACCAAAAGTACAAATGTGAACTAAATAAGGCCGGGAGTCGTTTTTATTGCTTAAAACACGATAACTCGACCAGAATATGCTTTTTCAAAAAAGCCATGTTCCCATGGCGAGAGACTCGTTTTCTGTGAGAAAATGCATTAAAAGGAGGGATTTCATGAGAAACACTATAAATACATGTTGTACTTGTCTGAAAACGCACAGAACCTTGAAATAGAAGGTTTCTCACCAAAAAACACATTGGTGAAACCCCTATCTTAAGGCTCTGAGTGTTTGCACACATGTACAAACAGGCATGTTTAAACTATAACGTTTTTAGTGAAATCATGTTTCTCTCGAGGAGAAAACGCGTTTAAAGCCATAAAAAGATCTCACTGTGTTTTGGCATTGACCAAGCTACCAACAAACCTAAAAAATGATCAGAACTGGAGAAATTACACATTGACATTTGGTGAAATCATGTAACTCTTAAGGACGTGTTGCAGACTTGTTGAATAGATTCATTTTTCTTGTTTTGTTTGTTTTTGATGAAATTGTGCTTTTCTCGTCGAGAAAAGGCGTTTAACGCGATAAAAAGGTTTAGTGCGTTATGAATACGGGCTAGCTTACCAAAAGTACAAATGTGAACTGAATAAGGCCGGGAGTCGTTTTTATTGCTTAAAACACGATTTCTCGACCAGAATATGCTTTTTCAAAAAAGCCATGTTCCCATGGCGAGAGACTCGTTTTCTGTGAGAAAATGCATTAAAAGGAGGGATTTCATGAGAAACACTATAAATACATATTGTACTTGTCTGAAAACGCACAGAACCTTGAAATAGAAGGTTTCTCACCAAAAAACACATTGGTGAAACCCCTATCTTAAGGCTCTGAGTGTTTGCACACATGTACAAACAGGCATGTTTAAACTATAACGTTTTTAGTGAAATCATGTTTCTCTCGAGGAGAAAACGCGTTTAAAGCCATAAAAAGATCTCACTGTGTTTTGGCATTGACCAAGCTACCAACAAACCTAAAAAATGATCAGAACTGGAGAAATTACACATTGACATTGGGTGAAATCATGTAACTCTTAAGGACGTGTTGCAGACTTGTTGAATAGATTCATTTTTCTTGTTTTGTTTGTTTTTGATGAAATTGTGCTTTTCTCGTCGAGAAAAGGCGTTTAACGCGATAAAAAGGTTTAGTGCGTTATGAATACGGGCTAGCTTACCAAAAGTACAAATGTGAACTAAATAAGGCCGGGAGTCGTTTTTATTGCTTAAAACACGATAACTCGACCAGAAAATGCTTTTTCAAAAAAGCCATGTTCCCATGGCGAGAGACTCGTTTTCTGTGAGAAAATGCATTAAAAGGAGGGATTTCATCAGAAACACTATAAATACATATTTTACTTGTCTGAAAACGCACAGAACCTTGAAATAGAAGGTTTCTCACCAAAAAACACATTGGTGAAACCCCTATCTTAAGGCTCTGAGTGTTTGCACACATGTACAAACAGGCATGTTTAAACTATAACGTTTTTAGTGAAATCATGTTTCTCTCGAGGAGAAAACGCGTTTAAAGCCATAAAAAGATCTCACTGTGTTTTGGCATTGACCAAGCTACCAACAAACCTAAAAAATGATCAGAACTGGAGAAATTACACATTGACATTGGGTGAAATCATGTAACTCTTAAGGACGTGTTGCAGACTTGTTGAATAGATTCATTTTTCTTGTTTTGTTTGTTTTTGATGAAATTGTGCTTTTCTCGTCGAGAAAAGGCGTTTAACGCGATAAAAAGGTTTAGTGCGTTATGAATACGGGCTAGCTTACCAAAAGTACAAATGTGAACTAAATAAGGCCGGGAGTCGTTTTTATTGCTTAAAACACGATTTCTCGACCAGAATATGCTTTTTCAAAAAAGCCATGTTCCCATGGCGAGAGACTCGTTTTCTGTGAGAAAATGCATTAAAAGGAGGGATTTCATCAGAAACACTATAAATACATATTGTACTTGTCTGAAAGCGCACAGAACCTTGAAATAGAAGGTTTCTCACCAAAAAACACATTGGTGAAACCCCTATCTTAAGGCTCTGAGTGTTTGCACACATGTACAAACAGGCATGTTTAAACTATAACGTTTTTAGTGAAATCATGTTTCTCTCGAGGAGAAAACGCGTTTAAAGCCATAAAAAGATCTCACTGTGTTTTGGCATTGACCAAGCTACCAACAAACCTAAAAAATGATCAGAACTGGAGAAATTACACATTGACATTGGGTGAAATCATGTAACTCTTAAGGACGTGTTGCAGACTTGTTGAATAGATTCATTTTTCTTGTTTTGTTTGTTTTTGATGAAATTGTGCTTTTCTCGTCGAGAAAAGGCGTTTAACGCGATAAAAAGGTTTAGTGCGTTATGAATACGGGCTAGCTTACCAAAAGTACAAATGTGAACTAAATAAGGCCGGGAGTCGTTTTTATTGCTTAAAACACGATTTCTCGACCAGAATATGCTTTTTCAAAAAAGCCATGTTCCCATGGCGAGAGACTCGTTTTCTGTGAGAAAATGCATTAAAAGGAGGGATTTCATGAGAAACACTATAAATACATATTGTACTTGTCTGAAAACGCACAGAACCTTGAAATAGAAGGTTTCTCACCAAAAAACACATTGGTGAAACCCCTATCTTAAGGCTCTGAGTGTTTGCACACATGTACAAACAGGCATGTTTAAACTATAACGTTTTTAGTGAAATCATGTTTCTCTCGAGGAGAAAACGCGTTTAAAGCCATAAAAAGATCTCACTGTGTTTTGGCATTGACCAAGCTACCAACAAACCTAAAAAATGATCAGAACTGGAGAAATTACACATTGACATTGGGTGAAATCATGTAACTCTTAAGGACGTGTTGCAGACTTGTTGAATAGATTCATTTTTCTTGTTTTGTTTGTTTTTGATGAAATTGTGCTTTTCTCGTCGAGAAAAGGCGTTTAACGCGATAAAAAGGTTTAGTGCGTTATGAATACGGGCTAGCTTACCAAAAGTACAAATGTGAACTAAATAAGGCCGGGAGTCGTTTTTATTGCTTAAAACACGATTTCTCGACCAGAATATGCTTTTTCAAAAAAGCCATGTTCCCATGGCGAGAGACTCGTTTTCTGTGAGAAAATGCATTAAAAGGAGGGATTTCATGAGAAACACTATAAATACATGTTGTACTTGTCTGAAAACGCACAGAACCTTGAAATAGAAGGTTTCTCACCAAAAAACACATTGGTGAAACCCCTATCTTAAGGCTCTGAGTGTTTGCACACATGTACAAACAGGCATGTTTAAACTATAACGTTTTTAGTGAAATCATGTTTCTCTCGAGGAGAAAACGCGTTTAAAGCCATAAAAAGATCTCACTGTGTTTTGGCATTGACCAAGCTACCAACAAACCTAAAAAATGATCAGAACTGGAGAAATTACACATTGACATTGGGTGAAATCATGTAACTCTTAAGGACGTGTTGCAGACTTGTTGAATAGATTCATTTTTCTTGTTTTGTTTGTTTTTGATGAAATTGTGCTTTTCTCGTCGAGAAAAGGCGTTTAACGCGATAAAAAGGTTTAGTGCGTTATGAATACGGGCTAGCTTACCAAAAGTACAAATGTGAACTAAATAAGGCCGGGAGTCGTTTTTATTGCTTAAAACACGATTTCTCGACCAGAATATGCTTTTTCAAAAAAGCCATGTTCCCATGGCGAGAGACTCGTTTTCTGTGAGAAAATGCATTAAAAGGAGGGATTTCATGAGAAACACTATAAATACATGTTGTACTTGTCTGAAAACGCACAGAACCTTGAAATAGAAGGTTTCTCACCAAAAAACACATTGGTGAAACCCCTATCTTAAGGCTCTGAGTGTTTGCACACATGTACAAACAGGCATGTTTAAACTATAACGTTTTTAGTGAAATCATGTTTCTCTCGAGGAGAAAACGCGTTTAAAGCCATAAAAAGATCTCACTGTGTTTTGGCATTGACCAAGCTACCAACAAACCTAAAAAATGATCAGAACTGGAGAAATTACACATTGACATTTGGTGAAATCATGTAACTCTTAAGGACGTGTTGCAGACTTGTTGAATAGATTCATTTTTCTTGTTTTGTTTGTTTTTGATGAAATTGTGCTTTTCTCGTCGAGAAAAGGCGTTTAACGCGATAAAAAGGTTTAGTGCGTTATGAATACGGGCTAGCTTACCAAAAGTACAAATGTGAACTAAATAAGGCCGGGAGTCGTTTTTATTGCTTAAAACACGATAACTCGACCAGAATATGCTTTTTCAAAAAAGCCATGTTCCCATGGCGAGAGACTCGTTTTCTGTGAGAAAATGCATTAAAAGGAGGGATTTCATGAGAAACACTATAAATACATGTTGTACTTGTCTGAAAACGCACAGAACCTTGAAATAGAAGGTTTCTCACCAAAAAACACATTGGTGAAACCCCTATCTTAAGGCTCTGAGTGTTTGCACACATGTACAAACAGGCATGTTTAAACTATAACGTTTTTAGTGAAATCATGTTTCTCTCGAGGAGAAAACTTGTTTAAAGCCATAAAAAGATCTCACTGTGTTTTGGCATTGACCAAGCTACCAACAAACCTAAAAAATGATCAGAACTGGAGAAATTACACATTGACATTTGGTGAAATCATGTAACTCTTAAGGACGTGTTGCAGACTTGTTGAATAGATTCATTTTTCTTGTTTTGTTTGTTTTTGATGAAATTGTGCTTTTCTCGTCGAGAAAAGGCGTTTAACGCGATAAAAAGGTTTAGTGCGTTATGAATACGGGCTAGCTTACCAAAAGTACAAATGTGAACTGAATAAGGCCGGGAGTCGTTTTTATTGCTTAAAACACGATTTCTCGACCAGAATATGCTTTTTCAAAAAAGCCATGTTCCCATGGCGAGAGACTCGTTTTCTGTGAGAAAATGCATTAAAAGGAGGGATTTCATGAGAAACACTATAAATACATATTGTACTTGTCTGAAAACGCACAGAACCTTGAAATAGAAGGTTTCTCACCAAAAAACACATTGGTGAAACCCCTATCTTAAGGCTCTGAGTGTTTGCACACATGTACAAACAGGCATGTTTAAACTATAACGTTTTTAGTGAAATCATGTTTCTCTCGAGGAGAAAACGCGTTTAAAGCCATAAAAAGATCTCACTGTGTTTTGGCATTGACCAAGCTACCAACAAACCTAAAAAATGATCAGAACTGGAGAAATTACACATTGACATTGGGTGAAATCATGTAACTCTTAAGGACGTGTTGCAGACTTGTTGAATAGATTCATTTTTCTTGTTTTGTTTGTTTTTGATGAAATTGTGCTTTTCTCGTCGAGAAAAGGCGTTTAACGCGATAAAAAGGTTTAGTGCGTTATGAATACGGGCTAGCTTACCAAAAGTACAAATGTGAACTAAATAAGGCCGGGAGTCGTTTTTATTGCTTAAAACACGATAACTCGACCAGAAAATGCTTTTTCAAAAAAGCCATGTTCCCATGGCGAAAGACTCGTTTTCTGTGAGAAAATGCATTAAAAGGAGGGATTTCATCAGAAACACTATAAATACATATTGTACTTGTCTGAAAACGCACAGAACCTTGAAATAGAAGGTTTCTCACCAAAAAACACATTGGTGAAACCCCTATCTTAAGGCTCTGAGTGTTTGCACACATGTACAAACAGGCATGTTTAAACTATAACGTTTTTAGTGAAATCATGTTTCTCTCGAGGAGAAAACGCGTTTAAAGCCATAAAAAGATCTCACTGTGTTTTGGCATTGACCAAGCTACCAACAAACCTAAAAAATGATCAAAACTGGAGAAATTACACATTGACATTGGGTGAAATCATGTAACTCTTAAGGACGTGTTGCAGACTTGTTGAATAGATTCATTTTTCTTGTTTTGTTTGCTTTTGATGAAATTGTGCTTTTCTCGTCGAGAAAAGGCGTTTAACGCGATAAAAAGGTTTAGTGCGTTATGAATACGGGCTAGCTTACCAAAAGTACAAATGTGAACTAAATAAGGCCGGGAGTCGTTTTTATTGCTTAAAACACGATAACTCGACCAGAATATGCTTTTTCAAAAAAGCCATGTTCCCATGGCGAGAGACTCGTTTTCTGTGAGAAAATGCATTAAAAGGAGGGATTTCATGAGAAACACTATAAATACATGTTGTACTTGTCTGAAAACGCACAGAACCTTGAAATAGAAGGTTTCTCACCAAAAAACACATTGGTGAAACCCCTATCTTAAGGCTCTGAGTGTTTGCACACATGTACAAACAGGCATGTTTAAACTATAACGTTTTTAGTGAAATCATGTTTCTCTCGAGGAGAAAACGCGTTTAAAGCCATAAAAAGATCTCACTGTGTTTTGGCATTGACCAAGCTACCAACAAACCTAAAAAATGATCAGAACTGGAGAAATTACACATTGACATTTGGTGAAATCATGTAACTCTTAAGGACGTGTTGCAGACTTGTTGAATAGATTCATTTTTCTTGTTTTGTTTGTTTTTGATGAAATTGTGCTTTTCTCGTCGAGAAAAGGCGTTTAACGCGATAAAAAGGTTTAGTGCGTTATGAATACGGGCTAGCTTACCAAAAGTACAAATGTGAACTGAATAAGGCCGGGAGTCGTTTTTATTGCTTAAAACACGATTTCTCGACCAGAATATGCTTTTTCAAAAAAGCCATGTTCCCATGGCGAGAGACTCGTTTTCTGTGAGAAAATGCATTAAAAGGAGGGATTTCATGAGAAACACTATAAATACATATTGTACTTGTCTGAAAACGCACAGAACCTTGAAATAGAAGGTTTCTCACCAAAAAACACATTGGTGAAACCCCTATCTTAAGGCTCTGAGTGTTTGCACACATGTACAAACAGGCATGTTTAAACTATAACGTTTTTAGTGAAATCATGTTTCTCTCGAGGAGAAAACGCGTTTAAAGCCATAAAAAGATCTCACTGTGTTTTGGCATTGACCAAGCTACCAACAAACCTAAAAAATGATCAGAACTGGAGAAATTACACATTGACATTGGGTGAAATCATGTAACTCTTAAGGACGTGTTGCAGACTTGTTGAATAGATTCATTTTTCTTGTTTTGTTTGTTTTTGATGAAATTGTGCTTTTCTCGTCGAGAAAAGGCGTTTAACGCGATAAAAAGGTTTAGTGCGTTATGAATACGGGCTAGCTTACCAAAAGTACAAATGTGAACTAAATAAGGCCGGGAGTCGTTTTTATTGCTTAAAACACGATAACTCGACCAGAAAATGCTTTTTCAAAAAAGCCATGTTCCCATGGCGAAAGACTCGTTTTCTGTGAGAAAATGCATTAAAAGGAGGGATTTCATCAGAAACACTATAAATACATATTGTACTTGTCTGAAAACGCACAGAACCTTGAAATAGAAGGTTTCTCACCAAAAAACACATTGGTGAAACCCCTATCTTAAGGCTCTGAGTGTTTGCACACATGTACAAACAGGCATGTTTAAACTATAACGTTTTTAGTGAAATCATGTTTCTCTCGAGGAGAAAACGCGTTTAAAGCCATAAAAAGATCTCACTGTGTTTTGGCATTGACCAAGCTACCAACAAACCTAAAAAATGATCAAAACTGGAGAAATTACACATTGACATTGGGTGAAATCATGTAACTCTTAAGGACGTGTTGCAGACTTGTTGAATAGATTCATTTTTCTTGTTTTGTTTGTTTTTGATGAAATTGTGCTTTTCTCGTCGAGAAAAGGCGTTTAACGCGATAAAAAGGTTTAGTGCGTTATGAATACGGGCTAGCTTACCAAAAGTACAAATGTGAACTAAATAAGGCCGGGAGTCGTTTTTATTGCTTAAAACACGATTTCTCGACCAGAATATGCTTTTTCAAAAAAGCCATGTTCCCATGGCGAGAGACTCGTTTTCTGTGAGAAAATGCATTAAAAGGAGGGATTTCATGAGAAACACTATAAATACATGTTGTACTTGTCTGAAAACGCACAGAACCTTGAAATAGAAGGTTTCTCACCAAAAAACACATTGGTGAAACCCCTATCTTAAGGCTCTGAGTGTTTGCACACATGTACAAACAGGCATGTTTAAACTATAACGTTTTTAGTGAAATCATGTTTCTCTCGAGGAGAAAACGCGTTTAAAGCCATAAAAAGATCTCACTGTGTTTTGGCATTGACCAAGCTACCAACAAACCTAAAAAATGATCAAAACTGGAGAAATTACACATTGACATTGGGTGAAATCATGTAACTCTTAAGGACGTGTTGCAGACTTGTTGAATAGATTCATTTTTCTTGTTTTGTTTGTTTTTGATGAAATTGTGCTTTTCTCGTCGAGAAAAGGCGTTTAACGCGATAAAAAGGTTTAGTGCGTTATGAATACGGGCTAGCTTACCAAAAGTACAAATGTGAACTAAATAAGGCCGGGAGTCGTTTTTATTGCTTAAAACACGATTTCTCGACCAGAATATGCTTTTTCAAAAAAGCCATGTTCCCATGGCGAGAGACTCGTTTTCTGTGAGAAAATGCATTAAAAGGAGGGATTTCATGAGAAACACTATAAATACATGTTGTACTTGTCTGAAAACGCACAGAACCTTGAAATAGAAGGTTTCTCACCAAAAAACACATTGGTGAAACCCCTATCTTAAGGCTCTGAGTGTTTGCACACATGTACAAACAGGCATGTTTAAACTATAACGTTTTTAGTGAAATCATGTTTCTCTCGAGGAGAAAACGCGTTTAAAGCCATAAAAAGATCTCACTGTGTTTTGGCATTGACCAAGCTACCAACAAACCTAAAAAATGATCAGAACTGGAGAAATTACACATTGACATTGGGTGAAATCATGTAACTCTTAAGGACGTGTTGCAGACTTGTTGAATAGATTCATTTTTCTTGTTTTGTTTGTTTTTGATGAAATTGTGCTTTTCTCGTCGAGAAAAGGCGTTTAACGCGATAAAAAGGTTTAGTGCGTTATGAATACGGGCTAGCTTACCAAAAGTACAAATGTGAACTAAATAAGGCCGGGAGTCGTTTTTATTGCTTAAAACACGATTTCTCGACCAGAATATGCTTTTTCAAAAAAGCCATGTTCCCATGGCGAGAGACTCGTTTTCTGTGAGAAAATGCATTAAAAGGAGGGATTTCATGAGAAACACTATAAATACATGTTGTACTTGTCTGAAAACGCACAGAACCTTGAAATAGAAGGTTTCTCACCAAAAAACACATTGGTGAAACCCCTATCTTAAGGCTCTGAGTGTTTGCACACATGTACAAACAGGCATGTTTAAACTATAACGTTTTTAGTGAAATCATGTTTCTCTCGAGGAGAAAACGCGTTTAAAGCCATAAAAAGATCTCACTGTGTTTTGGCATTGACCAAGCTACCAACAAACCTAAAAAATGATCAGAACTGGAGAAATTACACATTGACATTTGGTGAAATCATGTAACTCTTAAGGACGTGTTGCAGACTTGTTGAATAGATTCATTTTTCTTGTTTTGTTTGTTTTTGATGAAATTGTGCTTTTCTCGTCGAGAAAAGGCGTTTAACGCGATAAAAAGGTTTAGTGCGTTATGAATACGGGCTAGCTTACCAAAAGTACAAATGTGAACTAAATAAGGCCGGGAGTCGTTTTTATTGCTTAAAACACGATTTCTCGACCAGAATATGCTTTTTCAAAAAAGCCATGTTCCCATGGCGAGAGACTCGTTTTCTGTGAGAAAATGCATTAAAAGGAGGGATTTCATGAGAAACACTATAAATACATATTGTACTTGTCTGAAAACGCACAGAACCTTGAAATAGAAGGTTTCTCACCAAAAAACACATTGGTGAAACCCCTATCTTAAGGCTCTGAGTGTTTGCACACATGTACAAACAGGCATGTTTAAACTATAACGTTTTTAGTGAAATCATGTTTCTCTCGAGGAGAAAACGCGTTTAAAGCCATAAAAAGATCTCACTGTGTTTTGGCATTGACCAAGCTACCAACAAACCTAAAAAATGATCAGAACTGGAGAAATTACACATTGACATTGGGTGAAATCATGTAACTCTTAAGGACGTGTTGCAGACTTGTTGAATAGATTCATTTTTCTTGTTTTGTTTGTTTTTGATGAAATTGTGCTTTTCTCGTCGAGAAAAGGCGTTTAACGCGATAAAAAGGTTTAGTGCGTTATGAATACGGGCTAGCTTACCAAAAGTACAAATGTGAACTAAATAAGGCCGGGAGTCGTTTTTATTGCTTAAAACACGATTTCTCGACCAGAATATGCTTTTTCAAAAAAGCCATGTTCCCATGGCGAGAGACTCGTTTTCTGTGAGAAAATGCATTAAAAGGAGGGATTTCATGAGAAACACTATAAATACATGTTGTACTTGTCTGAAAACGCACAGAACCTTGAAATAGAAGGTTTCTCACCAAAAAACACATTGGTGAAACCCCTATCTTAAGGCTCTGAGTGTTTGCACACATGTACAAACAGGCATGTTTAAACTATAACGTTTTTAGTGAAATCATGTTTCTCTCGAGGAGAAAACGCGTTTAAAGCCATAAAAAGATCTCACTGTGTTTTGGCATTGACCAAGCTACCAACAAACCTAAAAAATGATCAGAACTGGAGAAATTACACATTGACATTGGGTGAAATCATGTAACTCTTAAGGACGTGTTGCAGACTTGTTGAATAGATTCATTTTTCTTGTTTTGTTTGTTTTTGATGAAATTGTGCTTTTCTCGTCGAGAAAAGGCGTTTAACGCGATAAAAAGGTTTAGTGCGTTATGAATACGGGCTAGCTTACCAAAAGTACAAATGTGAACTAAATAAGGCCGGGAGTCGTTTTTATTGCTTAAAACACGATTTCTCGACCAGAATATGCTTTTTCAAAAAAGCCATGTTCCCATGGCGAGAGACTCGTTTTCTGTGAGAAAATGCATTAAAAGGAGGGATTTCATGAGAAACACTATAAATACATGTTGTACTTGTCTGAAAACGCACAGAACCTTGAAATAGAAGGTTTCTCACCAAAAAACACATTGGTGAAACCCCTATCTTAAGGCTCTGAGTGTTTGCACACATGTACAAACAGGCATGTTTAAACTATAACGTTTTTAGTGAAATCATGTTTCTCTCGAGGAGAAAACGCGTTTAAAGCCATAAAAAGATCTCACTGTGTTTTGGCATTGACCAAGCTACCAACAAACCTAAAAAATGATCAGAACTGGAGAAATTACACATTGACATTGGGTGAAATCATGTAACTCTTAAGGACGTGTTGCAGACTTGTTGAATAGATTCATTTTTCTTGTTTTGTTTGTTTTTGATGAAATTGTGCTTTTCTCGTCGAGAAAAGGCGTTTAACGCGATAAAAAGGTTTAGTGCGTTATGAATACGGGCTAGCTTACCAAAAGTACAAATGTGAACTAAATAAGGCCGGGAGTCGTTTTTATTGCTTAAAACACGATAACTCGACCAGAAAATGCTTTTTCAAAAAAGCCATGTTCCCATGGCGAGAGACTCGTTTTCTGTGAGAAAATGCATTAAAAGGAGGGATTTCATCAGAAACACTATAAATACATATTGTACTTGTCTGAAAACGCACAGAACCTTGAAATAGAAGGTTTCTCACCAAAAAACACATTGGTGAAACCCCTATCTTAAGGCTCTGAGTGTTTGCACACATGTACAAACAGGCATGTTTAAACTATAACGTTTTTAGTGAAATCATGTTTCTCTCGAGGAGAAAACGCGTTTAAAGCCATAAAAAGATCTCACTGTGTTTTGGCATTGACCAAGCTACCAACAAACCTAAAAAATGATCAGAACTGGAGAAATTACACATTGACATTGGGTGAAATCATGTAACTCTTAAGGACGTGTTGCAGACTTGTTGAATAGATTCATTTTTCTTGTTTTGTTTGTTTTTGATGAAATTGTGCTTTTCTCGTCGAGAAAAGGCGTTTAACGCGATAAAAAGGTTTAGTGCGTTATGAATACGGGCTAGCTTACCAAAAGTACAAATGTGAACTAAATAAGGCCGGGAGTCGTTTTTATTGCTTAAAACACGATTTCTCGACCAGAATATGCTTTTTCAAAAAAGCCATGTTCCCATGGCGAGAGACTCGTTTTCTGTGAGAAAATGCATTAAAAGGAGGGATTTCATCAGAAACACAATAAATACATATTGTACTTGTCTGAAAGCGCACAGAACCTTGAAATAGAAGGTTTCTCACCAAAAAACACATTGGTGAAACCCCTATCTTAAGGCTCTGAGTGTTTGCACACATGTACAAACAGGCATGTTTAAACTATAACGTTTTTAGTGAAATCATGTTTCTCTCGAGGAGAAAACGCGTTTAAAGCCATAAAAAGATCTCACTGTGTTTTGGCATTGACCAAGCTACCAACAAACCTAAAAAATGATCAGAACTGGAGAAATTACACATTGACATTGGGTGAAATCATGTAACTCTTAAGGACGTGTTGCAGACTTGTTGAATAGATTCATTTTTCTTGTTTTGTTTGTTTTTGATGAAATTGTGCTTTTCTCGTCGAGAAAAGGCGTTTAACGCGATAAAAAGGTTTAGTGCGTTATGAATACGGGCTAGCTTACCAAAAGTACAAATGTGAACTAAATAAGGCCGGGAGTCGTTTTTATTGCTTAAAACACGATAACTCGACCAGAAAATGCTTTTTCAAAAAAGCCATGTTCCCATGGCGAGAGACTCGTTTTCTGTGAGAAAATGCATTAAAAGGAGGGATTTCATGAGAAACACTATAAATACATGTTGTACTTGTCTGAAAACGCACAGAACCTTGAAATAGAAGGTTTCTCACCAAAAAACACATTGGTGAAACCCCTATCTTAAGGCTCTGAGTGTTTGCACACATGTACAAACAGGCATGTTTAAACTATAACGTTTTTAGTGAAATCATGTTTCTCTCGAGGAGAAAACGCGTTTAAAGCCATAAAAAGATCTCACTGTGTTTTGGCATTGACCAAGCTACCAACAAACCTAAAAAATGATCAGAACTGGAGAAATTACACATTGACATTTGGTGAAATCATGTAACTCTTAAGGACGTGTTGCAGACTTGTTGAATAGATTCATTTTTCTTGTTTTGTTTGTTTTTGATGAAATTGTGCTTTTCTCGTTCAGAAAAGGCGTTTAACGCGATAAAAGGTTTAGTGCGTTATGAATACGGGCTAGCTTACCAAAAGTACAAATGTGAACTAAATAAGGCCGGGAGTCGTTTTTATTGCTTAAAACACGATTTCTCGACCAGAATATGCTTTTTCAAAAAAGCCATGTTCCCATGGCGAGAGACTCGTTTTCTGTGAGAAAATGCATTAAAAGGAGGGATTTCATGAGAAACACTATAAATACATGTTGTACTTGTCTGAAAACGCACAGAACCTTGAAATAGAAGGTTTCTCACCAAAAAACACATTGGTGAAACCCCTATCTTAAGGCTCTGAGTGTTTGCACACATGTACAAACAGGCATGTTTAAACTATAACGTTTTTAGTGAAATCATGTTTCTCTCGAGGAGAAAACGCGTTTAAAGCCATAAAAAGATCTCACTGTGTTTTGGCATTGACCAAGCTACCAACAAACCTAAAAAATGATCAGAACTGGAGAAATTACACATTGACATTGGGTGAAATCATGTAACTCTTAAGGACGTGTTGCAGACTTGTTGAATAGATTCATTTTTCTTGTTTTGTTTGTTTTTGATGAAATTGTGCTTTTCTCGTCGAGAAAAGGCGTTTAACGCGATAAAAAGGTTTAGTGCGTTATGAATACGGGCTAGCTTACCAAAAGTACAAATGTGAACTAAATAAGGCCGGGAGTCGTTTTTATTGCTTAAAACACGATTTCTCGACCAGAATATGCTTTTTCAAAAAAGCCATGTTCCCATGGCGAGAGACTCGTTTTCTGTGAGAAAATGCATTAAAAGGAGGGATTTCATGAGAAACACTATAAATACATGTTGTACTTGTCTGAAAACGCACAGAACCTTGAAATAGAAGGTTTCTCACCAAAAAACACATTGGTGAAACCCCTATCTTAAGGCTCTGAGTGTTTGCACACATGTACAAACAGGCATGTTTAAACTATAACGTTTTTAGTGAAATCATGTTTCTCTCGAGGAGAAAACGCGTTTAAAGCCATAAAAAGATCTCACTGTGTTTTGGCATTGACCAAGCTACCAACAAACCTAAAAAATGATCAGAACTGGAGAAATTACACATTGACATTGGGTGAAATCATGTAACTCTTAAGGACGTGTTGCAGACTTGTTGAATAGATTCATTTTTCTTGTTTTGTTTGTTTTTGATGAAATTGTGCTTTTCTCGTCGAGAAAAGGCGTTTAACGCGATAAAAAGGTTTAGTGCGTTATGAATACGGGCTAGCTTACCAAAAGTACAAATGTGAACTAAATAAGGCCGGGAGTCGTTTTTATTGCTTAAAACACGATTTCTCGACCAGAATATGCTTTTTCAAAAAAGCCATGTTCCCATGGCGAGAGACTCGTTTTCTGTGAGAAAATGCATTAAAAGGAGGGATTTCATCAGAAACACTATAAATACATATTGTACTTGTCTGAAAACGCACAGAACCTTGAAATAGAAGGTTTCTCACCAAAAAACACATTGGTGAAACCCCTATCTTAAGGCTCTGAGTGTTTGCACACATGTACAAACAGGCATGTTTAAACTATAACGTTTTTAGTGAAATCATGTTTCTCTCGAGGAGAAAACGCGTTTAAAGCCATAAAAAGATCTCACTGTGTTTTGGCATTGACCAAGCTACCAACAAACCTAAAAAATGATCAGAACTGGAGAAATTACACATTGACATTGGGTGAAATCATGTAACTCTTAAGGACGTGTTGCAGACTTGTTGAATAGATTCATTTTTCTTGTTTTGTTTGTTTTTGATGAAATTGTGCTTTTCTCGTCGAGAAAAGGCGTTTAACGCGATAAAAAGGTTTAGTGCGTTATGAATACGGGCTAGCTTACCAAAAGTACAAATGTGAACTAAATAAGGCCGGGAGTCGTTTTTATTGCTTAAAACACGATAACTCGACCAGAAAATGCTTTTTCAAAAAAGCCATGTTCCCATGGCGATAGACTCGTTTTCTGTGAGAAAATGCATTAAAAGGAGGGATTTCATCAGAAACACTATAAATACATATTGTACTTGTCTGAAAACGCACAGAACCTTGAAATAGAAGGTTTCTCACCAAAAAACACATTGGTGAAACCCCTATCTTAAGGCTCTGAGTGTTTGCACACATGTACAAACAGGCATGTTTAAACTATAACGTTTTTAGTGAAATCATGTTTCTCTCGAGGAGAAAACGCGTTTAAAGCCATAAAAAGATCTCACTGTGTTTTGGCATTGACCAAGCTACCAACAAACCTAAAAAATGATCAGAACTGGAGAAATTACACATTGACATTGGGTGAAATCATGTAACTCTTAAGGACGTGTTGCAGACTTGTTGAATAGATTCATTTTTCTTGTTTTGTTTGTTTTTGATGAAATTGTGCTTTTCTCGTCGAGAAAAGGCGTTTAACGCGATAAAAAGGTTTAGTGCGTTATGAATACGGGCTAGCTTACCAAAAGTACAAATGTGAACTAAATAAGGCCGGGAGTCGTTTTTATTGCTTAAAACACGATTTCTCGACCAGAATATGCTTTTTCAAAAAAGCCATGTTCCCATGGCGAGAGACTCGTTTTCTGTGAGAAAATGCATTAAAAGGAGGGATTTCATGAGAAACACTATAAATACATGTTGTACTTGTCTGAAAACGCACAGAACCTTGAAATAGAAGGTTTCTCACCAAAAAACACATTGGTGAAACCCCTATCTTAAGGCTCTGAGTGTTTGCACACATGTACAAACAGGCATGTTTAAACTATAACGTTTTTAGTGAAATCATGTTTCTCTCGAGGAGAAAACGCGTTTAAAGCCATAAAAAGATCTCACTGTGTTTTGGCATTGACCAAGCTACCAACAAACCTAAAAAATGATCAGAACTGGAGAAATTACACATTGACATTTGGTGAAATCATGTAACTCTTAAGGACGTGTTGCAGACTTGTTGAATAGATTCATTTTTCTTGTTTTGTTTGTTTTTGATGAAATTGTGCTTTTCTCGTCGAGAAAAGGCGTTTAACGCGATAAAAAGGTTTAGTGCGTTATGAATACGGGCTAGCTTACCAAAAGTACAAATGTGAACTAAATAAGGCCGGGAGTCGTTTTTATTGCTTAAAACACGATTTCTCGACCAGAATATGCTTTTTCAAAAAAGCCATGTTCCCATGGCGAGAGACTCGTTTTCTGTGAGAAAATGCATTAAAAGGAGGGATTTCATCAGAAACACTATAAATACATATTGTACTTGTCTGAAAGCGCACAGAACCTTGAAATAGAAGGTTTCTCACCAAAAAACACATTGGTGAAACCCCTATCTTAAGGCTCTGAGTGTTTGCACACATGTACAAACAGGCATGTTTAAACTATAACGTTTTTAGTGAAATCATGTTTCTCTCGAGGAGAAAACGCGTTTAAAGCCATAAAAAGATCTCACTGTGTTTTGGCAATGACCAAGCTACCAACAAACCTAAAAAATGATCAGAACTGGAGAAATTACACATTGACATTGGGTGAAATCATGTAACTCTTAAGGACGTGTTGCAGACTTGTTGAATAGATTCATTTTTCTTGTTTTGTTTGTTTTTGATGAAATTGTGCTTTTCTCGTCGAGAAAAGGCGTTTAACGCGATAAAAAGGTTTAGTGCGTTATGAATACGGGCTAGCTTACCAAAAGTACAAATGTGAACTAAATAAGGCCGGGAGTCGTTTTTATTGCTTAAAACACGATTTCTCGACCAGAAAATGCTTTTTCAAAAAAGCCATGTTCCCATGGCGAGAGACTCGTTTTCTGTGAGAAAATGCATTAAAAGGAGGGATTTCATGAGAAACACTATAAATACATGTTGTACTTGTCTGAAAACGCACAGAACCTTGAAATAGAAGGTTTCTCACCAAAAAACACATTGGTGAAACCCCTATCTTAAGGCTCTGAGTGTTTGCACACATGTACAAACAGGCATGTTTAAACTATAACGTTTTTAGTGAAATCATGTTTCTCTCGAGGAGAAAACGCGTTTAAAGCCATAAAAAGATCTCACTGTGTTTTGGCATTGACCAAGCTACCAACAAACCTAAAAAATGATCAGAACTGGAGAAATTACACATTGACATTTGGTGAAATCATGTAACTCTTAAGGACGTGTTGCAGACTTGTTGAATAGATTCATTTTTCTTGTTTTGTTTGTTTTTGATGAAATTGTGCTTTTCTCGTCGAGAAAAGGCGTTTAACGCGATAAAAAGGTTTAGTGCGTTATGAATACGGGCTAGCTTACCAAAAGTACAAATGTGAACTAAATAAGGCCGGGAGTCGTTTTTATTGCTTAAAACACGATTTCTCGACCAGAATATGCTTTTTCAAAAAAGCCATGTTCCCATGGCGAGAGACTCGTTTTCTGTGAGAAAATGCATTAAAAGGAGGGATTTCATGAGAAACACTATAAATACATGTTGTACTTGTCTGAAAACGCACAGAACCTTGAAATAGAAGGTTTCTCACCAAAAAACACATTGGTGAAACCCCTATCTTAAGGCTCTGAGTGTTTGCACACATGTACAAACAGGCATGTTTAAACTATAACGTTTTTAGTGAAATCATGTTTCTCTCGAGGAGAAAACGCGTTTAAAGCCATAAAAAGATCTCACTGTGTTTTGGCATTGACCAAGCTACCAACAAACCTAAAAAATGATCAAAACTGGAGAAATTACACATTGACATTGGGTGAAATCATGTAACTCTTAAGGACGTGTTGCAGACTTGTTGAATAGATTCATTTTTCTTGTTTTGTTTGTTTTTGATGAAATTGTGCTTTTCTCGTCGAGAAAAGGCGTTTAACGCGATAAAAAGGTTTAGTGCGTTATGAATACGGGCTAGCTTACCAAAAGTACAAATGTGAACTAAATAAGGCCGGGAGTCGTTTTTATTGCTTAAAACACGATTTCTCGACCAGAATATGCTTTTTCAAAAAAGCCATGTTCCCATGGCGAGAGACTCGTTTTCTGTGAGAAAATGCATTAAAAGGAGGGATTTCATGAGAAACACTATAAATACATGTTGTACTTGTCTGAAAACGCACAGAACCTTGAAATAGAAGGTTTCTCACCAAAAAACACATTGGTGAAACCCCTATCTTAAGGCTCTGAGTGTTTGCACACATGTACAAACAGGCATGTTTAAACTATAACGTTTTTAGTGAAATCATGTTTCTCTCGAGGAGAAAACGCGTTTAAAGCCATAAAAAGATCTCACTGTGTTTTGGCATTGACCAAGCTACCAACAAACCTAAAAAATGATCAGAACTGGAGAAATTACACATTGACATTGGGTGAAATCATGTAACTCTTAAGGACGTGTTGCAGACTTGTTGAATAGATTCATTTTTCTTGTTTTGTTTGTTTTTGATGAAATTGTGCTTTTCTCGTCGAGAAAAGGCGTTTAACGCGATAAAAAGGTTTAGTGCGTTATGAATACGGGCTAGCTTACCAAAAGTACAAATGTGAACTAAATAAGGCCGGGAGTCGTTTTTATTGCTTAAAACACGATTTCTCGACCAGAATATGCTTTTTCAAAAAAGCCATGTTCCCATGGCGAGAGACTCGTTTTCTGTGAGAAAATGCATTAAAAGGAGGGATTTCATGAGAAACACTATAAATACATGTTGTACTTGTCTGAAAACGCACAGAACCTTGAAATAGAAGGTTTCTCACCAAAAAACACATTGGTGAAACCCCTATCTTAAGGCTCTGAGTGTTTGCACACATGTACAAACAGGCATGTTTAAACTATAACGTTTTTAGTGAAATCATGTTTCTCTCGAGGAGAAAACGCGTTTAAAGCCATAAAAAGATCTCACTGTGTTTTGGCATTGACCAAGCTACCAACAAACCTAAAAAATGATCAGAACTGGAGAAATTACACATTGACATTTGGTGAAATCATGTAACTCTTAAGGACGTGTTGCAGACTTGTTGAATAGATTCATTTTTCTTGTTTTGTTTGTTTTTGATGAAATTGTGCTTTTCTCGTCGAGAAAAGGCGTTTAACGCGATAAAAAGGTTTAGTGCGTTATGAATACGGGCTAGCTTACCAAAAGTACAAATGTGAACTAAATAAGGCCGGGAGTCGTTTTTATTGCTTAAAACACGATTTCTCGACCAGAATATGCTTTTTCAAAAAAGCCATGTTCCCATGGCGAGAGACTCGTTTTCTGTGAGAAAATGCATTAAAAGGAGGGATTTCATGAGAAACACTATAAATACATGTTGTACTTGTCTGAAAACGCACAGAACCTTGAAATAGAAGGTTTCTCACCAAAAAACACATTGGTGAAACCCCTATCTTAAGGCTCTGAGTGTTTGCACACATGTACAAACAGGCATGTTTAAACTATAACGTTTTTAGTGAAATCATGTTTCTCTCGAGGAGAAAACGCGTTTAAAGCCATAAAAAGATCTCACTGTGTTTTGGCATTGACCAAGCTACCAACAAACCTAAAAAATGATCAGAACTGGAGAAATTACACATTGACATTGGGTGAAATCATGTAACTCTTAAGGACGTGTTGCAGACTTGTTGAATAGATTCATTTTTCTTGTTTTGTTTGTTTTTGATGAAATTGTGCTTTTCTCGTCGAGAAAAGGCGTTTAACGCGATAAAAAGGTTTAGTGCGTTATGAATACGGGCTAGCTTACCAAAAGTACAAATGTGAACTAAATAAGGCCGGGAGTCGTTTTTATTGCTTAAAACACGATTTCTCGACCAGAATATGCTTTTTCAAAAAAGCCATGTTCCCATGGCGAGAGACTCGTTTTCTGTGAGAAAATGCATTAAAAGGAGGGATTTCATGAGAAACACTATAAATACATGTTGTACTTGTCTGAAAACGCACAGAACCTTGAAATAGAAGGTTTCTCACCAAAAAACACATTGGTGAAACCCCTATCTTAAGGCTCTGAGTGTTTGCACACATGTACAAACAGGCATGTTTAAACTATAACGTTTTTAGTGAAATCATGTTTCTCTCGAGGAGAAAACGCGTTTAAAGCCATAAAAAGATCTCACTGTGTTTTGGCATTGACCAAGCTACCAACAAACCTAAAAAATGATCAGAACTGGAGAAATTACACATTGACATTGGGTGAAATCATGTAACTCTTAAGGACGTGTTGCAGACTTGTTGAATAGATTCATTTTTCTTGTTTTGTTTGTTTTTGATGAAATTGTGCTTTTCTCGTCGAGAAAAGGCGTTTAACGCGATAAAAAGGTTTAGTGCGTTATGAATACGGGCTAGCTTACCAAAAGTACAAATGTGAACTAAATAAGGCCGGGAGTCGTTTTTATTGCTTAAAACACGATTTCTCGACCAGAATATGCTTTTTCAAAAAAGCCATGTTCCCATGGCGAGAGACTCGTTTTCTGTGAGAAAATGCATTAAAAGGAGGGATTTCATGAGAAACACTATAAATACATGTTGTACTTGTCTGAAAACGCACAGAACCTTGAAATAGAAGGTTTCTCACCAAAAAACACATTGGTGAAACCCCTATCTTAAGGCTCTGAGTGTTTGCACACATGTACAAACAGGCATGTTTAAACTATAACGTTTTTAGTGAAATCATGTTTCTCTCGAGGAGAAAACGCGTTTAAAGCCATAAAAAGATCTCACTGTGTTTTGGCATTGACCAAGCTACCAACAAACCTAAAAAATGATCAGAACTGGAGAAATTACACATTGACATTGGGTGAAATCATGTAACTCTTAAGGACGTGTTGCAGACTTGTTGAATAGATTCATTTTTCTTGTTTTGTTTGTTTTTGATGAAATTGTGCTTTTCTCGTCGAGAAAAGGCGTTTAACGCGATAAAAAGGTTTAGTGCGTTATGAATACGGGCTAGCTTACCAAAAGTACAAATGTGAACTAAATAAGGCCGGGAGTCGTTTTTATTGCTTAAAACACGATAACTCGACCAGAAAATGCTTTTTCAAAAAAGCCATGTTCCCATGGCGAGAGACTCGTTTTCTGTGAGAAAATGCATTAAAAGGAGGGATTTCATCAGAAACACTATAAATACATATTGTACTTGTCTGAAAACGCACAGAACCTTGAAATAGAAGGTTTCTCACCAAAAAACACATTGGTGAAACCCCTATCTTAAGGCTCTGAGTGTTTGCACACATGTACAAACAGGCATGTTTAAACTATAACGTTTTTAGTGAAATCATGTTTCTCTCGAGGAGAAAACGCGTTTAAAGCCATAAAAAGATCTCACTGTGTTTTGGCATTGACCAAGCTACCAACAAACCTAAAAAATGATCAGAACTGGAGAAATTACACATTGACATTGGGTGAAATCATGTAACTCTTAAGGACGTGTTGCAGACTTGTTGAATAGATTCATTTTTCTTGTTTTGTTTGTTTTTGATGAAATTGTGCTTTTCTCGTCGAGAAAAGGCGTTTAACGCGATAAAAAGGTTTAGTGCGTTATGAATACGGGCTAGCTTACCAAAAGTACAAATGTGAACTAAATAAGGCCGGGAGTCGTTTTTATTGCTTAAAACACGATTTCTCGACCAGAATATGCTTTTTCAAAAAAGCCATGTTCCCATGGCGAGAGACTCGTTTTCTGTGAGAAAATGCATTAAAAGGAGGGATTTCATCAGAAACACAATAAATACATATTGTACTTGTCTGAAAGCGCACAGAACCTTGAAATAGAAGGTTTCTCACCAAAAAACACATTGGTGAAACCCCTATCTTAAGGCTCTGAGTGTTTGCACACATGTACAAACAGGCATGTTTAAACTATAACGTTTTTAGTGAAATCATGTTTCTCTCGAGGAGAAAACGCGTTTAAAGCCATAAAAAGATCTCACTGTGTTTTGGCATTGACCAAGCTACCAACAAACCTAAAAAATGATCAGAACTGGAGAAATTACACATTGACATTGGGTGAAATCATGTAACTCTTAAGGACGTGTTGCAGACTTGTTGAATAGATTCATTTTTCTTGTTTTGTTTGTTTTTGATGAAATTGTGCTTTTCTCGTCGAGAAAAGGCGTTTAACGCGATAAAAAGGTTTAGTGCGTTATGAATACGGGCTAGCTTACCAAAAGTACAAATGTGAACTAAATAAGGCCGGGAGTCGTTTTTATTGCTTAAAACACGATAACTCGACCAGAAAATGCTTTTTCAAAAAAGCCATGTTCCCATGGCGAGAGACTCGTTTTCTGTGAGAAAATGCATTAAAAGGAGGGATTTCATGAGAAACACTATAAATACATGTTGTACTTGTCTGAAAACGCACAGAACCTTGAAATAGAAGGTTTCTCACCAAAAAACACATTGGTGAAACCCCTATCTTAAGGCTCTGAGTGTTTGCACACATGTACAAACAGGCATGTTTAAACTATAACGTTTTTAGTGAAATCATGTTTCTCTCGAGGAGAAAACGCGTTTAAAGCCATAAAAAGATCTCACTGTGTTTTGGCATTGACCAAGCTACCAACAAACCTAAAAAATGATCAGAACTGGAGAAATTACACATTGACATTTGGTGAAATCATGTAACTCTTAAGGACGTGTTGCAGACTTGTTGAATAGATTCATTTTTCTTGTTTTGTTTGTTTTTGATGAAATTGTGCTTTTCTCGTCGAGAAAAGGCGTTTAACGCGATAAAAAGGTTTAGTGCGTTATGAATACGGGCTAGCTTACCAAAAGTACAAATGTGAACTAAATAAGGCCGGGAGTCGTTTTTATTGCTTAAAACACGATTTCTCGACCAGAATATGCTTTTTCAAAAAAGCCATGTTCCCATGGCGAGAGACTCGTTTTCTGTGAGAAAATGCATTAAAAGGAGGGATTTCATGAGAAACACTATAAATACATGTTGTACTTGTCTGAAAACGCACAGAACCTTGAAATAGAAGGTTTCTCACCAAAAAACACATTGGTGAAACCCCTATCTTAAGGCTCTGAGTGTTTGCACACATGTACAAACAGGCATGTTTAAACTATAACGTTTTTAGTGAAATCATGTTTCTCTCGAGGAGAAAACGCGTTTAAAGCCATAAAAAGATCTCACTGTGTTTTGGCATTGACCAAGCTACCAACAAACCTAAAAAATGATCAGAACTGGAGAAATTACACATTGACATTGGGTGAAATCATGTAACTCTTAAGGACGTGTTGCAGACTTGTTGAATAGATTCATTTTTCTTGTTTTGTTTGTTTTTGATGAAATTGTGCTTTTCTCGTCGAGAAAAGGCGTTTAACGCGATAAAAAGGTTTAGTGCGTTATGAATACGGGCTAGCTTACCAAAAGTACAAATGTGAACTAAATAAGGCCGGGAGTCGTTTTTATTGCTTAAAACACGATTTCTCGACCAGAATATGCTTTTTCAAAAAAGCCATGTTCCCATGGCGAGAGACTCGTTTTCTGTGAGAAAATGCATTAAAAGGAGGGATTTCATGAGAAACACTATAAATACATGTTGTACTTGTCTGAAAACGCACAGAACCTTGAAATAGAAGGTTTCTCACCAAAAAACACATTGGTGAAACCCCTATCTTAAGGCTCTGAGTGTTTGCACACATGTACAAACAGGCATGTTTAAACTATAACGTTTTTAGTGAAATCATGTTTCTCTCGAGGAGAAAACGCGTTTAAAGCCATAAAAAGATCTCACTGTGTTTTGGCATTGACCAAGCTACCAACAAACCTAAAAAATGATCAGAACTGGAGAAATTACACATTGACATTGGGTGAAATCATGTAACTCTTAAGGACGTGTTGCAGACTTGTTGAATAGATTCATTTTTCTTGTTTTGTTTGTTTTTGATGAAATTGTGCTTTTCTCGTCGAGAAAAGGCGTTTAACGCGATAAAAAGGTTTAGTGCGTTATGAATACGGGCTAGCTTACCAAAAGTACAAATGTGAACTAAATAAGGCCGGGAGTCGTTTTTATTGCTTAAAACACGATTTCTCGACCAGAATATGCTTTTTCAAAAAAGCCATGTTCCCATGGCGAGAGACTCGTTTTCTGTGAGAAAATGCATTAAAAGGAGGGATTTCATCAGAAACACTATAAATACATATTGTACTTGTCTGAAAACGCACAGAACCTTGAAATAGAAGGTTTCTCACCAAAAAACACATTGGTGAAACCCCTATCTTAAGGCTCTGAGTGTTTGCACACATGTACAAACAGGCATGTTTAAACTATAACGTTTTTAGTGAAATCATGTTTCTCTCGAGGAGAAAACGCGTTTAAAGCCATAAAAAGATCTCACTGTGTTTTGGCATTGACCAAGCTACCAACAAACCTAAAAAATGATCAGAACTGGAGAAATTACACATTGACATTGGGTGAAATCATGTAACTCTTAAGGACGTGTTGCAGACTTGTTGAATAGATTCATTTTTCTTGTTTTGTTTGTTTTTGATGAAATTGTGCTTTTCTCGTCGAGAAAAGGCGTTTAACGCGATAAAAAGGTTTAGTGCGTTATGAATACGGGCTAGCTTACCAAAAGTACAAATGTGAACTAAATAAGGCCGGGAGTCGTTTTTATTGCTTAAAACACGATAACTCGACCAGAAAATGCTTTTTCAAAAAAGCCATGTTCCCATGGCGATAGACTCGTTTTCTGTGAGAAAATGCATTAAAAGGAGGGATTTCATCAGAAACACTATAAATACATATTGTACTTGTCTGAAAACGCACAGAACCTTGAAATAGAAGGTTTCTCACCAAAAAACACATTGGTGAAACCCCTATCTTAAGGCTCTGAGTGTTTGCACACATGTACAAACAGGCATGTTTAAACTATAACGTTTTTAGTGAAATCATGTTTCTCTCGAGGAGAAAACGCGTTTAAAGCCATAAAAAGATCTCACTGTGTTTTGGCATTGACCAAGCTACCAACAAACCTAAAAAATGATCAGAACTGGAGAAATTACACATTGACATTGGGTGAAATCATGTAACTCTTAAGGACGTGTTGCAGACTTGTTGAATAGATTCATTTTTCTTGTTTTGTTTGTTTTTGATGAAATTGTGCTTTTCTCGTCGAGAAAAGGCGTTTAACGCGATAAAAAGGTTTAGTGCGTTATGAATACGGGCTAGCTTACCAAAAGTACAAATGTGAACTAAATAAGGCCGGGAGTCGTTTTTATTGCTTAAAACACGATTTCTCGACCAGAATATGCTTTTTCAAAAAAGCCATGTTCCCATGGCGAGAGACTCGTTTTCTGTGAGAAAATGCATTAAAAGGAGGGATTTCATGAGAAACACTATAAATACATGTTGTACTTGTCTGAAAACGCACAGAACCTTGAAATAGAAGGTTTCTCACCAAAAAACACATTGGTGAAACCCCTATCTTAAGGCTCTGAGTGTTTGCACACATGTACAAACAGGCATGTTTAAACTATAACGTTTTTAGTGAAATCATGTTTCTCTCGAGGAGAAAACGCGTTTAAAGCCATAAAAAGATCTCACTGTGTTTTGGCATTGACCAAGCTACCAACAAACCTAAAAAATGATCAGAACTGGAGAAATTACACATTGACATTTGGTGAAATCATGTAACTCTTAAGGACGTGTTGCAGACTTGTTGAATAGATTCATTTTTCTTGTTTTGTTTGTTTTTGATGAAATTGTGCTTTTCTCGTCGAGAAAAGGCGTTTAACGCGATAAAAAGGTTTAGTGCGTTATGAATACGGGCTAGCTTACCAAAAGTACAAATGTGAACTAAATAAGGCCGGGAGTCGTTTTTATTGCTTAAAACACGATTTCTCGACCAGAATATGCTTTTTCAAAAAAGCCATGTTCCCATGGCGAGAGACTCGTTTTCTGTGAGAAAATGCATTAAAAGGAGGGATTTCATCAGAAACACTATAAATACATATTGTACTTGTCTGAAAGCGCACAGAACCTTGAAATAGAAGGTTTCTCACCAAAAAACACATTGGTGAAACCCCTATCTTAAGGCTCTGAGTGTTTGCACACATGTACAAACAGGCATGTTTAAACTATAACGTTTTTAGTGAAATCATGTTTCTCTCGAGGAGAAAACGCGTTTAAAGCCATAAAAAGATCTCACTGTGTTTTGGCAATGACCAAGCTACCAACAAACCTAAAAAATGATCAGAACTGGAGAAATTACACATTGACATTGGGTGAAATCATGTAACTCTTAAGGACGTGTTGCAGACTTGTTGAATAGATTCATTTTTCTTGTTTTGTTTGTTTTTGATGAAATTGTGCTTTTCTCGTCGAGAAAAGGCGTTTAACGCGATAAAAAGGTTTAGTGCGTTATGAATACGGGCTAGCTTACCAAAAGTACAAATGTGAACTAAATAAGGCCGGGAGTCGTTTTTATTGCTTAAAACACGATTTCTCGACCAGAATATGCTTTTTCAAAAAAGCCATGTTCCCATGGCGAGAGACTCGTTTTCTGTGAGAAAATGCATTAAAAGGAGGGATTTCATGAGAAACACTATAAATACATGTTGTACTTGTCTGAAAACGCACAGAACCTTGAAATAGAAGGTTTCTCACCAAAAAACACATTGGTGAAACCCCTATCTTAAGGCTCTGAGTGTTTGCACACATGTACAAACAGGCATGTTTAAACTATAACGTTTTTAGTGAAATCATGTTTCTCTCGAGGAGAAAACGCGTTTAAAGCCATAAAAAGATCTCACTGTGTTTTGGCATTGACCAAGCTACCAACAAACCTAAAAAATGATCAGAACTGGAGAAATTACACATTGACATTGGGTGAAATCATGTAACTCTTAAGGACGTGTTGCAGACTTGTTGAATAGATTCATTTTTCTTGTTTTGTTTGTTTTTGATGAAATTGTGCTTTTCTCGTCGAGAAAAGGCGTTTAACGCGATAAAAAGGTTTAGTGCGTTATGAATACGGGCTAGCTTACCAAAAGTACAAATGTCAACTAAATAAGGCCGGGAGTCGTTTTTATTGCTTAAAACACGATTTCTCGACCAGAATATGCTTTTTCAAAAAAGCCATGTTCCCATGGCGAGAGACTCGTTTTCTGTGAGAAAATGCATTAAAAGGAGGGATTTCATCAGAAACACTATAAATACATATTGTACTTGTCTGAAAGCGCACAGAACCTTGAAATAGAAGGTTTCTCACCAAAAAACACATTGGTGAAACCCCTATCTTAAGGCTCTGAGTGTTTGCACACATGTACAAACAGGCATGTTTAAACCTTAACGTTTTTAGTGAAATCATGTTTCTCTCGAGGAGAAAACGCGTTTAAAGCCATAAAAAGATCTCACTGTGTTTTGGCATTGACCAAGCTACCAACAAACCTAAAAAATGATCAGAACTGGAGAAATTACACATTGACATTGGGTGAAATCATGTAACTCTTAAGGACGTGTTGCAGACTTGTTGAATAGATTCATTTTTCTTGTTTTGTTTGTTTTTGATGAAATTGTGCTTTTCTCGTCGAGAAAAGGCGTTTAACGCGATAAAAAGGTTTAGTGCGTTATGAATACGGGCTAGCTTACCAAAAGTACAAATGTGAACTAAATAAGGCCGGGAGTCGTTTTTATTGCTTAAAACACGATTTCTCGACCAGAATATGCTTTTTCAAAAAAGCCATGTTCCCATGGCGAGAGACTCGTTTTCTGTGAGAAAATGCATTAAAAGGAGGGATTTCATCAGAAACACTATAAATACATATTGTACTTGTCTGAAAGCGCACAGAACCTTGAAATAGAAGGTTTCTCACCAAAAAACACATTGGTGAAACCCCTATCTTAAGGCTCTGAGTGTTTGCACACATGTACAAACAGGCATGTTTAAACTATAACGTTTTTAGTGAAATCATGTTTCTCTCGAGGAGAAAACGCGTTTAAAGCCATAAAAAGATCTCACTGTGTTTTGGCATTGACCAAGCTACCAACAAACCTAAAAAATGATCAGAACTGGAGAAATTACACATTGACATTGGGTGAAATCATGTAACTCTTAAGGACGTGTTGCAGACTTGTTGAATAGATTCATTTTTCTTGTTTTGTTTGTTTTTGATGAAATTGTGCTTTTCTCGTCGAGAAAAGGCGTTTAACGCGATAAAAAGGTTTAGTGCGTTATGAATACGGGCTAGCTTACCAAAAGTACAAATGTGAACTAAATAAGGCCGGGAGTCGTTTTTATTGCTTAAAACACGATTTCTCGACCAGAATATGCTTTTTCAAAAAAGCCATGTTCCCATGGCGAGAGACTCGTTTTCTGTGAGAAAATGCATTAAAAGGAGGGATTTCATCAGAAACACTATAAATACATATTGTACTTGTCTGAAAACGCACAGAACCTTGAAATAGAAGGTTTCTCACCAAAAAACACATTGGTGAAACCCCTATCTTAAGGCTCTGAGTGTTTGCACACATGTACAAACAGGCATGTTTAAACTATAACGTTTTTAGTGAAATCATGTTTCTCTCGAGGAGAAAACGCGTTTAAAGCCATAAAAAGATCTCACTGTGTTTTGGCATTGACCAAGCTACCAACAAACCTAAAAAAATGATCAGAACTGGAGAAATTACACATTGACATTGGGTGAAATCATGTAACTCTTAAGGACGTGTTGCAGACTTGTTGAATAGATTCATTTTTCTTGTTTTGTTTGTTTTTGATGAAATTGTGCTTTTCTCGTCGAGAAAAGGCGTTTAACGCGATAAAAAGGTTTAGTGCGTTATGAATACGGGCTAGCTTACCAAAAGTACAAATGTGAACTAAATAAGGCCGGGAGTCGTTTTTATTGCTTAAAACACGATAACTCGACCAGAAAATGCTTTTTCAAAAAAGCCATGTTCCCATGGCGATAGACTCGTTTTCTGTGAGAAAATGCATTAAAAGGAGGGATTTCATCAGAAACACTATAAATACATATTGTACTTGTCTGAAAACGCACAGAACCTTGAAATAGAAGGTTTCCCACCAAAAAACACATTGGTGAAACCCCTATCTTAAGGCTCTGAGTGTTTGCACACATGTACAAACAGGCATGTTTAAACTATAACGTTTTTAGTGAAATCATGTTTCTCTCGAGGAGAAAACGCGTTTAAAGCCATAAAAAGATCTCACTGTGTTTTGGCATTGACCAAGCTACCAACAAACCTAAAAAATGATCAGAACTGGAGAAATTACACATTGACATTGGGTGAAATCATGTAACTCTTAAGGACGTGTTGCAGACTTGTTGAATAGATTCATTTTTCTTGTTTTGTTTGTTTTTGATGAAATTGTGCTTTTCTCGTCGAGAAAAGGCGTTTAACGCGATAAAAAGGTTTAGTGCGTTATGAATACGGGCTAGCTTACCAAAAGTACAAATGTGAACTAAATAAGGCCGGGAGTCGTTTTTATTGCTTAAAACACGATTTCTCGACCAGAATATGCTTTTTCAAAAAAGCCATGTTCCCATGGCGAGAGACTCGTTTTCTGTGAGAAAATGCATTAAAAGGAGGGATTTCATCAGAAACACTATAAATACATATTGTACTTGTCTGAAAACGCACAGAACCTTGAAATAGAAGGTTTCTCACCAAAAAACACATTGGTGAAACCCCTATCTTAAGGCTCTGAGTGTTTGCACACATGTACAAACAGGCATGTTTAAACTATAACGTTTTTAGTGAAATCATGTTTCTCTCGAGGAGAAAACGCGTTTAAAGCCATAAAAAGATCTCACTGTGTTTTGGCAATGACCAAGCTACCAACAAACCTAAAAAATGATCAGAACTGGAGAAATTACACATTGACATTGGGTGAAATCATGTAACTCTTAAGGACGTGTTGCAGACTTGTTGAATAGATTCATTTTTCTTGTTTTGTTTGTTTTTGATGAAATTGTGCTTTTCTCGTCGAGAAAAGGCGTTTAACGCGATAAAAAGGTTTAGTGCGTTATGAATACGGGCTAGCTTACCAAAAGTACAAATGTGAACTAAATAAGGCCGGGAGTCGTTTTTATTGCTTAAAACACGATTTCTCGACCAGAATATGCTTTTTCAAAAAAGCCATGTTCCCATGGCGAGAGACTCGTTTTCTGTGAGAAAATGCATTAAAAGGAGGGATTTCATCAGAAACACTATAAATACATGTTGTACTTGTCTGAAAACGCACAGAACCTTGAAATAGAAGGTTTCTCACCAAAAAACACATTGGTGAAACCCCTATCTTAAGGCTCTGAGTGTTTGCACACATGTACAAACAGGCATGTTTAAACTATAACGTTTTTAGTGAAATCATGTTTCTCTCGAGGAGAAAACGCGTTTAAAGCCATAAAAAGATCTCACTGTGTTTTGGCAATGACCAAGCTACCAACAAACCTAAAAAATGATCAGAACTGGAGAAATTACACATTGACATTGGGTGAAATCATGTAACTCTTAAGGACGTGTTGCAGACTTGTTGAATAGATTCATTTTTCTTGTTTTGTTTGTTTTTGATGAAATTGTGCTTTTCTCGTCGAGAAAAGGCGTTTAACGCGATAAAAAGGTTTAGTGCGTTATGAATACGGGCTAGCTTACCAAAAGTACAAATGTGAACTAAATAAGGCCGGGAGTCGTTTTTATTGCTTAAAACACGATTTCTCGACCAGAATATGCTTTTTCAAAAAAGCCATGTTCCCATGGCGAGAGACTCGTTTTCTGTGAGAAAATGCATTAAAAGGAGGGATTTCATGAGAAACACTATAAATACATGTTGTACTTGTCTGAAAACGCACAGAACCTTGAAATAGAAGGTTTCTCACCAAAAAACACATTGGTGAAACCCCTATCTTAAGGCTCTGAGTGTTTGCACACATGTACAAACAGGCATGTTTAAACTATAACGTTTTTAGTGAAATCATGTTTCTCTCGAGGAGAAAACGCGTTTAAAGCCATAAAAAGATCTCACTGTGTTTTGGCATTGACCAAGCTACCAACAAACCTAAAAAATGATCAGAACTGGAGAAATTACACATTGACATTGGGTGAAATCATGTAACTCTTAAGGACGTGTTGCAGACTTGTTGAATAGATTCATTTTTCTTGTTTTGTTTGTTTTTGATGAAATTGTGCTTTTCTCGTCGAGAAAAGGCGTTTAACGCGATAAAAAGGTTTAGTGCGTTATGAATACGGGCTAGCTTACCAAAAGTACAAATGTGAACTAAATAAGGCCGGGAGTCGTTTTTATTGCTTAAAACACGATTTCTCGACCAGAATATGCTTTTTCAAAAAAGCCATGTTCCCATGGCGAGAGACTCGTTTTCTGTGAGAAAATGCATTAAAAGGAGGGATTTCATGAGAAACACTATAAATACATGTTGTACTTGTCTGAAAACGCACAGAACCTTGAAATAGAAGGTTTCTCACCAAAAAACACATTGGTGAAACCCCTATCTTAAGGCTCTGAGTTGTTTGCACACATGTACAAACAGGCATGTTTAAACTATAACGTTTTTAGTGAAATCATGTTTCTCTCGAGGAGAAAACGCGTTTAAAGCCATAAAAAGATCTCACTGTGTTTTGGCATTGACCAAGCTACCAACAAACCTAAAAAATGATCAGAACTGGAGAAATTACACATTGACATTTGGTGAAATCATGTAACTCTTAAGGACGTGTTGCAGACTTGTTGAATAGATTCATTTTTCTTGTTTTGTTTGTTTTTGATGAAATTGTGCTTTTCTCGTCGAGAAAAGGCGTTTAACGCGATAAAAAGGTTTAGTGCGTTATGAATACGGGCTAGCTTACCAAAAGTACAAATGTGAACTAAATAAGGCCGGGAGTCGTTTTTATTGCTTAAAACACGATTTCTCGACCAGAATATGCTTTTTCAAAAAAGCCATGTTCCCATGGCGAGAGACTCGTTTTCTGTGAGAAAATGCATTAAAAGGAGGGATTTCATGAGAAACACTATAAATACATGTTGTACTTGTCTGAAAACGCACAGAACCTTGAAATAGAAGGTTTCTCACCAAAAAACACATTGGTGAAACCCCTATCTTAAGGCACTGAGTGTTTGCACACATGTACAAACAGGCATGTTTAAACTATAACGTTTTTAGTGAAATCATGTTTCTCTCGAGGAGAAAACGCGTTTAAAGCCATAAAAAGATCTCACTGTGTTTTGGCATTGACCAAGCTACCAACAAACCTAAAAAATGATCAGAACTGGAGAAATTACACATTGACATTGGGTGAAATCATGTAACTCTTAAGGACGTGTTGCAGACTTGTTGAATAGATTCATTTTTCTTGTTTTGTTTGTTTTTGATGAAATTGTGCTTTTCTCGTCGAGAAAAGGCGTTTAACGCGATAAAAAGGTTTAGTGCGTTATGAATACGGGCTAGCTTACCAAAAGTACAAATGTGAACTAAATAAGGCCGGGAGTCGTTTTTATTGCTTAAAACACGATTTCTCGACCAGAATATGCTTTTTCAAAAAAGCCATGTTCCCATGGCGAGAGACTCGTTTTCTGTGAGAAAATGCATTAAAAGGAGGGATTTCATGAGAAACACTATAAATACATGTTGTACTTGTCTGAAAACGCACAGAACCTTGAAATAGAAGGTTTCTCACCAAAAAACACATTGGTGAAACCCCTATCTTAAGGCTCTGAGTTGTTTGCACACATGTACAAACAGGCATGTTTAAACTATAACGTTTTTAGTGAAATCATGTTTCTCTCGAGGAGAAAACGCGTTTAAAGCCATAAAAAGATCTCACTGTGTTTTGGCATTGACCAAGCTACCAACAAACCTAAAAAATGATCAGAACTGGAGAAATTACACATTGACATTGGGTGAAATCATGTAACTCTTAAGGACGTGTTGCAGACTTGTTGAATAGATTCATTTTTCTTGTTTTGTTTGTTTTTGATGAAATTGTGCTTTTCTCGTCGAGAAAAGGCGTTTAACGCGATAAAAAGGTTTAGTGCGTTATGAATACGGGCTAGCTTACCAAAAGTACAAATGTGAACTAAATAAGGCCGGGAGTCGTTTTTATTGCTTAAAACACGATTTCTCGACCAGAATATGCTTTTTCAAAAAAGCCATGTTCCCATGGCGAGAGACTCGTTTTCTGTGAGAAAATGCATTAAAAGGAGGGATTTCATGAGAAACACTATAAATACATATTGTACTTGTCTGAAAACGCACAGATCCTTGAAATAGAAGGTTTCTCACCAAAAAACACATTGGTGAAACCCCTATCTTAAGGCACTGAGTGTTTGCACACATGTACAAACAGGCATGTTTAAACTATAACGTTTTTAGTGAAATCATGTTTCTCTCGAGGAGAAAACGCGTTTAAAGCCATAAAAAGATCTCACTGTGTTTTGGCATTGACCAAGCTACCAACAACCTAAAAAATGATCAGAACTGGAGAAATTACACATTGACATTGGGTGAAATCATGTAACTCTTAAGGACGTGTTGCAGACTTGTTGAATAGATTCATTTTTTTTGTTTTGTTTGTTTTTGATGAAATTGTGCTTTTCTCGTCGAGAAAAGGCGTTTAACATGATAAAACGGTTTAGTGCGTTATGAATACGGGCTAGCTTACCAAAAGTACAAATGTGAACTAAATAAGGCCGGGAGTCGTTTTTATTGCTTAAAACACGATTTCTCGACCAGAATATGCTTTTTCAAAAAAGCCATGTTCCCATGGCAAGAGACTCGTTTTCTGTGAGAAAATGCATTAAAAGGAGGGATTTCATGAGAAACACTATAAATACATATTGTACTTGTCTGAAAACGCACAGAACCTTGAAATAGAAGGTTTCTCACCAAAAAACACATTGGTGAAACCCCTATCTTAAGGCACTGAGTGTTTGCACACATGTACAAACAGGCATGTTTAAACTATAACGTTTTTAGTGAAATCATGTTTCTCTCGAGGAGAAAACGCGTTTAAAGCCATAAAAAGATCTCACTGTGTTTTGGCATTGACCAAGCTACCAACAACCTAAAAAATGATCAGAACTGGAGAAATTACACATTGACATTGGGTGAAATCATGTAACTCTTAAGGACGTGTTGCAGACTTGTTGAATAGATTCATTTTTCTTGTTTTGTTTGTTTTTGATGAAATTGTGCTTTTCTCGTCGAGAAAAGGCGTTTAACGCGATAAAAAGGTTTAGGGCGTTATGAATACGGGCTAGCTTACCAAAAGTACAAATGTGAACTAAATAAGGCCGGGAGTCGTTTTTATTGCTTAAAACACGATTTCTCGACCAGAATATGCTTTTTCAAAAAAGCCATGTTCCCATGGCGAGAGACTCGTTTTCTGTGAGAAAATGCATTAAAAGGAGGGATTTCATCAGAAACACTATAAATACATATTGTACTTGTCTGAAAACGCACAGAACCTTGAAATAGAAGGTTTCTCACCAAAAAACACATTGGTGAAACCCCTATCTTAAGGCTCTGAGTGTTTGCACACATGTACAAACAGGCATGTTTAAACTATAACGTTTTTAGTGAAATCATGTTTCTCTCGAGGAGAAAACGCGTTTAAAGCCATAAAAAGATCTCACTGTGTTTTGGCATTGACCAAGCTACCAACAAACCTAAAAAATGATCAGAACTGGAGAAATTACACATTGACATTGGGTGAAATCATGTAACTCTTAAGGACGTGTTGCAGACTTGTTGAATAGATTCATTTTTCTTGTTTTGTTTGTTTTTGATGAAATTGTGCTTTTCTCGTCGAGAAAAGGCGTTTAACGCGATAAAAAGGTTTAGTGCGTTATGAATACGGGCTAGCTTACCAAAAGTACAAATGTGAACTAAATAAGGCCGGGAGTCGTTCTTATTGCTTAAAACACGATTTCTCGACCAGAATATGCTTTTTCAAAAAAGCCATGTTCCCATGGCGAGAGACTCGTTTTCCGTGAGAAAATGCATTAAAAGGAGGGATTTCATGAGAAACACTATAAATACATGTTGTACTTGTCTGAAAACGCACAGAACCTTGAAATAGAAGGTTTCTCACCAAAAAACACATTGGTGAAACCCCTATCTTAAGGCTCTGAGTGTTTGCACACATGTACAAACAGGCATGTTTAAACTATAACGTTTTTAGTGAAATCATGTTTCTCTCGAGGAGAAAACGCGTTTAAAGCCATAAAAAGATCTCACTGTGTTTTGGCATTGACCAAGCTACCAACAAACCTAAAAAATGATCAGAACTGGAGAAATTACACATTGACATTGGGTGAAATCATGTAACTCTTAAGGACGTGTTGCAGACTTGTTGAATAGATTCATTTTTCTTGTTTTGTTTGTTTTTGATGAAATTGTGCTTTTCTCGTCGAGAAAAGGCGTTTAACGCGATAAAAAGGTTTAGTGCGTTATGAATACGGGCTAGCTTACCAAAAGTACAAATGTGAACTAAATAAGGCCGGGAGTCGTTCTTATTGCTTAAAACACGATTTCTCGACCAGAATATGCTTTTTCAAAAAAGCCATGTTCCCATGGCGAGAGACTCGTTTTCCGTGAGAAAATGCATTAAAAGGAGGGATTTCATGAGAAACACTATAAATACATATTGTACTTGTCTGAAAACGCACAGAACCTTGAAATAGAAGGTTTCTCACCAAAAAACACATTGGTGAAACCCCTATCTTAAGGCTCTGAGTGTTTGCACACATGTACAAACAGGCATGTTTAAACTATAACGTTTTTAGTGAAATCATGTTTCTCTCGAGGAGAAAACGCGTTTAAAGCCATAAAAAGATCTCACTGTGTTTTGGCATTGACCAAGCTACCAACAAACCTAAAAAATGATCAGAACTGGAGAAATTACACATTGACATTGGGTGAAATCATGTAACTCTTAAGGACGTGTTGCAGACTTGTTGAATAGATTCATTTTTCTTGTTTTGTTTGTTTTTGATGAAATTGTGCTTTTCTCGTCGAGAAAAGGCGTTTAACGCGATAAAAAGGTTTAGTGCGTTATGAATACGGGCTAGCTTACCAAAAGTACAAATGTGAACTAAATAAGGCCGGGAGTCGTTTTTATTGCTTAAAACACGATTTCTCGACCAGAATATGCTTTTTCAAAAAAGCCATGTTCCCATGGCGAGAGACTCGTTTTCTGTGAGAAAATGCATTAAAAGGAGGGATTTCATCAGAAACACTATAAATACATATTGTACTTGTCTGAAAACGCACAGAACCTTGAAATAGAAGGTTTCTCACCAAAAAACACATTGGTGAAACCCCTATCTTAAGGCTCTGAGTGTTTGCACACATGTACAAACAGGCATGTTTAAACTATAACGTTTTTAGTGAAATCATGTTTCTCTCGAGGAGAAAACGCGTTTAAAGCCATAAAAAGATCTCACTGTGTTTTGGCATTGACCAAGCTACCAACAAACCTAAAAAATGATCAGAACTGGAGAAATTACACATTGACATTGGGTGAAATCATGTAACTCTTAAGGACGTGTTGCAGACTTGTTGAATAGATTCATTTTTCTTGTTTTGTTTGTTTTTGATGAAATTGTGCTTTTCTCGTCGAGAAAAGGCGTTTAACGCGATAAAAAGGTTTAGTGCGTTATGAATACGGGCTAGCTTACCAAAAGTACAAATGTGAACTAAATAAGGCCGGGAGTCGTTCTTATTGCTTAAAACACGATTTCTCGACCAGAATATGCTTTTTCAAAAAAGCCATGTTCCCATGGCGAGAGACTCGTTTTCCGTGAGAAAATGCATTAAAAGGAGGGATTTCATGAGAAACACTATAAATACATGTTGTACTTGTCTGAAAACGCACAGAACCTTGAAATAGAAGGTTTCTCACCAAAAAACACATTGGTGAAACCCCTATCTTAAGGCTCTGAGTGTTTGCACACATGTACAAACAGGCATGTTTAAACTATAACGTTTTTAGTGAAATCATGTTTCTCTCGAGGAGAAAACGCGTTTAAAGCCATAAAAAGATCTCACTGTGTTTTGGCATTGACCAAGCTACCAACAAACCTAAAAAATGATCAGAACTGGAGAAATTACACATTGACATTGGGTGAAATCATGTAACTCTTAAGGACGTGTTGCAGACTTGTTGAATAGATTCATTTTTCTTGTTTTGTTTGTTTTTGATGAAATTGTGCTTTTCTCGTCGAGAAAAGGCGTTTAACGCGATAAAAAGGTTTAGTGCGTTATGAATACGGGCTAGCTTACCAAAAGTACAAATGTGAACTAAATAAGGCCGGGAGTCGTTCTTATTGCTTAAAACACGATTTCTCGACCAGAATATGCTTTTTCAAAAAAGCCATGTTCCCATGGCGAGAGACTCGTTTTCCGTGAGAAAATGCATTAAAAGGAGGGATTTCATGAGAAACACTATAAATACATGTTGTACTTGTCTGAAAACGCACAGAACCTTGAAATAGAAGGTTTCTCACCAAAAAACACATTGGTGAAACCCCTATCTTAAGGCTCTGAGTGTTTGCACACATGTACAAACAGGCATGTTTAAACTATAACGTTTTTAGTGAAATCATGTTTCTCTCGAGGAGAAAACGCGTTTAAAGCCATAAAAAGATCTCACTGTGTTTTGGCATTGACCAAGCTACCAACAAACCTAAAAAATGATCAGAACTGGAGAAATTACACATTGACATTGGGTGAAATCATGTAACTCTTAAGGACGTGTTGCAGACTTGTTGAATAGATTCATTTTTCTTGTTTTGTTTGTTTTTGATGAAATTGTGCTTTTCTCGTCGAGAAAAGGCGTTTAACGCGATAAAAAGGTTTAGTGCGTTATGAATACGGGCTAGCTTACCAAAAGTACAAATGTGAACTAAATAAGGCCGGGAGTCGTTTTTATTGCTTAAAACACGATTTCTCGACCAGAATATGCTTTTTCAAAAAAGCCATGTTCCCATGGCGAGAGACTCGTTTTCTGTGAGAAAATGCATTAAAAGGAGGGATTTCATCAGAAACACTATAAATACATATTGTACTTGTCTGAAAACGCACAGAACCTTGAAATAGAAGGTTTCTCACCAAAAAACACATTGGTGAAACCCCTATCTTAAGGCTCTGAGTGTTTGCACACATGTACAAACAGGCATGTTTAAACTATAACGTTTTTAGTGAAATCATGTTTCTCTCGAGGAGAAAACGCGTTTAAAGCCATAAAAAGATCTCACTGTGTTTTGGCATTGACCAAGCTACCAACAAACCTAAAAAATGATCAGAACTGGAGAAATTACACATTGACATTGGGTGAAATCATGTAACTCTTAAGGACGTGTTGCAGACTTGTTGAATAGATTCATTTTTTTTGTTTTGTTTGTTTTTGATGAAATTGTGCTTTTCTCGTCGAGAAAAGGCGTTTAACGCGATAAAAAGGTTTAGTGCGTTATGAATACGGGCTAGCTTACCAAAAGTACAAATGTGAACTAAATAAGGCCGGGAGTCGTTTTTATTGCTTAAAACACGATTTCTCGACCAGAATATGCTTTTTCAAAAAAGCCATGTTCCCATGGCGAGAGACTCGTTTTCTGTGAGAAAATGCATTAAAAGGAGGGATTTCATGAGAAACACTATAAATACATGTTGTACTTGTCTGAAAACGCACAGAACCTTGAAATAGAAGGTTTCTCACCAAAAAACACATTGGTGAAACCCCTATCTTAAGGCTCTGAGTGTTTGCACACATGTACAAACAGGCATGTTTAAACTATAACGTTTTTAGTGAAATCATGTTTCTCTCGAGGAGAAAACGCGTTTAAAGCCATAAAAAGATCTCACTGTGTTTTGGCATTGACCAAGCTACCAACAAACCTAAAAAATGATCAGAACTGGAGAAATTACACATTGACATTTGGTGAAATCATGTAACTCTTAAGGACGTGTTGCAGACTTGTTGAATAGATTCATTTTTCTTGTTTTGTTTGTTTTTGATGAAATTGTGCTTTTCTCGTCGAGAAAAGGCGTTTAACGCGATAAAAAGGTTTAGTGCGTTATGAATACGGGCTAGCTTACCAAAAGTACAAATGTGAACTAAATAAGGCCGGGAGTCGTTTTTATTGCTTAAAACACGATTTCTCGACCAGAATATGCTTTTTCAAAAAAGCCATGTTCCCATGGCGAGAGACTCGTTTTCTGTGAGAAAATGCATTAAAAGGAGGGATTTCATCAGAAACACTATAAATACATATTGTACTTGTCTGAAAACGCACAGAACCTTGAAATAGAAGGTTTCTCACCAAAAAACACATTGGTGAAACCCCTATCTTAAGGCACTGAGTGTTTGCACACATGTACAAACAGGCATGTTTAAACTATAACGTTTTTAGTGAAATCATGTTTCTCTCGAGGAGAAAACGCGTTTAAAGCCATAAAAAGATCTCACTGTGTTTTGGCATTGACCAAGCTACCAACAACCTAAAAAATGATCAGAACTGGAGAAATTACACATTGACATTGGGTGAAATCATGTAACTCTTAAGGACGTGTTGCAGACTTGTTGAATAGATTCATTTTTTTTGTTTTGTTTGTTTTTGATGAAATTGTGCTTTTCTCGTCGAGAAAAGGCGTTTAACATGATAAAAAGGTTTAGTGCGTTATGAATACGGGCTAGCTTACCAAAAGTACAAATGTGAACTAAATAAGGCCGGGAGTTGTTTTTATTGCTTAAAACACGATAACTCGACCAGAAAATGCTTTTTCAAAAAAGCCATGTTCCCATGGCGATAGACTCGTTTTCTGTGAGAAAATGCATTAAAAGGAGGGATTTCATCAGAAACACTATAAATACATATTGTACTTGTCTGAAAACGCACAGAACCTTGAAATAGAAGGTTTCTCACCAAAAAACACATTGGTGAAACCCCTATCTTAAGGCTCTGAGTGTTTGCACACATGTACAAACAGGCATGTTTAAACTATAACGTTTTTAGTGAAATCATGTTTCTCTCGAGGAGAAAACGCGTTTAAAGCCATAAAAAGATCTCACTGTGTTTTGGCATTGACCAAGCTACCAACAAACCTAAAAAATGATCAGAACTGGAGAAATTACACATTGACATTGGGTGAAATCATGTAACTCTTAAGGACGTGTTGCAGACTTGTTGAATAGATTCATTTTTCTTGTTTTGTTTGTTTTTGATGAAATTGTGCTTTTCTCGTCGAGAAAAGGCGTTTAACGCGATAAAAAGGTTTAGTGCGTTATGAATACGGGCTAGCTTACCAAAAGTACAAATGTGAACTAAATAAGGCCGGGAGTCGTTCTTATTGCTTAAAACACGATTTCTCGACCAGAATATGCTTTTTCAAAAAAGCCATGTTCCCATGGCGAGAGACTCGTTTTCCGTGAGAAAATGCATTAAAAGGAGGGATTTCATGAGAAACACTATAAATACATGTTGTACTTGTCTGAAAACGCACAGACCCTTGAAATAGAAGGTTTCTCACCAAAAAACACATTGGTGAAACCCCTATCTTAAGGCTCTGAGTGTTTGCACACATGTACAAACAGGCATGTTTAAACTATAACGTTTTTAGTGAAATCATGTTTCTCTCGAGGAGAAAACGCGTTTAAAGCCATAAAAAGATCTCACTGTGTTTTGGCATTGACCAAGCTACCAACAAACCTAAAAAATGATCAGAACTGGAGAAATTACACATTGACATTGGGTGAAATCATGTAACTCTTAAGGACGTGTTGCAGACTTGTTGAATAGATTCATTTTTCTTGTTTTGTTTGTTTTTGATGAAATTGTGCTTTTCTCGTCGAGAAAAGGCGTTTAACGCGATAAAAAGTTTTAGTGCGTTATGAATACGGGCTAGCTTGCCAAAAGTACAAATGTGAACTAAATAAGGCCGGGAGTCGTTTTTATTGCTTAAAACACGATTTCTCGACCAGAATATGCTTTTTCAAAAAAGCCATGTTCCCATGGCGAGAGACTCGTTTTCTGTGAGAAAATGCATTAAAAGGAGGGATTTCATCAGAAACACTATAAATACATATTGTACTTGTCTGAAAACGCACAGAACCTTGAAATAGAAGGTTTCTCACCAAAAAACACATTGGTGAAACCCCTATCTTAAGGCTCTGAGTGTTTGCACACATGTACAAACAGGCATGTTTAAACTATAACGTTTTTAGTGAAATCATGTTTCTCTCGAGGAGAAAACGCGTTTAAAGCCATAAAAAGATCTCACTGTGTTTTGGCATTGACCAAGCTACCAACAAACCTAAAAAATGATCAGAACTGGAGAAATTACACATTGACATTGGGTGAAATCATGTAACTCTTAAGGACGTGTTGCAGACTTGTTGAATAGATTCATTTTTCTTGTTTTGTTTGTTTTTGATGAAATTGTGCTTTTCTCGTCGAGAAAAGGCGTTTAACGCGATAAAAAGGTTTAGTGCGTTATGAATACGGGCTAGCTTACCAAAAGTACAAATGTGAACTAAATAAGGCCGGGAGTCGTTTTTATTGCTTAAAACACGATTTCTCGACCAGAATATGCTTTTTCAAAAAAGCCATGTTCCCATGGCGAGAGACTCGTTTTCTGTGAGAAAATGCATTAAAAGGAGGGATTTCATGAGAAACACTATAAATACATGTTGTACTTGTCTGAAAACGCACAGAACCTTGAAATAGAAGGTTTCTCACCAAAAAACACATTGGTGAAACCCCTATCTTAAGGCTCTGAGTGTTTGCACACATGTACAAACAGGCATGTTTAAACTATAACGTTTTTAGTGAAATCATGTTTCTCTCGAGGAGAAAACGCGTTTAAAGCCATAAAAAGATCTCACTGTGTTTTGGCATTGACCAAGCTACCAACAAACCTAAAAAATGATCAGAACTGGAGAAATTACACATTGACATTTGGTGAAATCATGTAACTCTTAAGGACGTGTTGCAGACTTGTTGAATAGATTCATTTTTCTTGTTTTGTTTGTTTTTGATGAAATTGTGCTTTTCTCGTCGAGAAAAGGCGTTTAACGCGATAAAAAGGTTTAGTGCGTTATGAATACGGGCTAGCTTACCAAAAGTACAAATGTGAACTAAATAAGGCCGGGAGTCGTTTTTATTGCTTAAAACACGATTTCTCGACCAGAATATGCTTTTTCAAAAAAGCCATGTTCCCATGGCGAGAGACTCGTTTTCTGTGAGAAAATGCATTAAAAGGAGGGATTTCATCAGAAACACTATAAATACATATTGTACTTGTCTGAAAACGCACAGAACCTTGAAATAGAAGGTTTCTCACCAAAAAACACATTGGTGAAACCCCTATCTTAAGGCACTGAGTGTTTGCACACATGTACAAACAGGCATGTTTAAACTATAACGTTTTTAGTGAAATCATGTTTCTCTCGAGGAGAAAACGCGTTTAAAGCCATAAAAAGATCTCACTGTGTTTTGGCATTGACCAAGCTACCAACAACCTAAAAAATGATCAGAACTGGAGAAATTACACATTGACATTGGGTGAAATCATGTAACTCTTAAGGACGTGTTGCAGACTTGTTGAATAGATTCATTTTTTTTGTTTTGTTTGTTTTTGATGAAATTGTGCTTTTCTCGTCGAGAAAAGGCGTTTAACGCGATAAAAAGGTTTAGTGCGTTATGAATACGGGCTAGCTTACCAAAAGTACAAATGTGAACTAAATAAGGCCGGGAGTCGTTTTTATTGCTTAAAACACGATAACTCGACCAGAAAATGCTTTTTCAAAAAAGCCATGTTCCCATGGCGATAGACTCGTTTTCTGTGAGAAAATGCATTAAAAGGAGGGATTTCATCAGAAACACTATAAATACATATTGTACTTGTCTGAAAACGCACAGAACCTTGAAATAGAAGGTTTCTCACCAAAAAACACATTGGTGAAACCCCTATCTTAAGGCTCTGAGTGTTTGCACACATGTACAAACAGGCATGTTTAAACTATAACGTTTTTAGTGAAATCATGTTTCTCTCGAGGAGAAAACGCGTTTAAAGCCATAAAAAGATCTCACTGTGTTTTGGCATTGACCAAGCTACCAACAAACCTAAAAAATGATCAGAACTGGAGAAATTACACATTGACATTGGGTGAAATCATGTAACTCTTAAGGACGTGTTGCAGACTTGTTGAATAGATTCATTTTTTTTGTTTTGTTTGTTTTTGATGAAATTGTGCTTTTCTCGTCGAGAAAAGGCGTTTAACATGATAAAACGGTTTAGTGCGTTATGAATACGGGCTAGCTTACCAAAAGTACAAATGTGAACTAAATAAGGCCGGGAGTCGTTTTTATTGCTTAAAACACGATAACTCGACCAGAAAATGCTTTTTCAAAAAAGCCATGTTCCCATGGCGAGAGACTCGTTTTCTGTGAGAAAATGCATTAAAAGGAGGGATTTCATGAGAAACACTATAAATACATATTGTACTTGTCTGAAAACGCACAGAACCTTGAAATAGAAGGTTTCTCACCAAAAAACACATTGGTGAAACCCCTATCTTAAGGCACTGAGTGTTTGCACACATGTACAAACAGGCATGTTTAAACTATAACGTTTTTAGTGAAATCATGTTTCTCTCGAGGAGAAAACGCGTTTAAAGCCATAAAAAGATCTCACTGTGTTTTGGCATTGACCAAGCTACCAACAACCTAAAAAATGATCAGAACTGGAGAAATTACACATTGACATTGGGTGAAATCATGTAACTCTTAAGGACGTGTTGCAGACTTGTTGAATAGATTCATTTTTTTTGTTTTGTTTGTTTTTGATGAAATTGTGCTTTTCTCGTCGAGAAAAGGCGTTTAACATGATAAAACGGTTTAGTGCGTTATGAATACGGGCTAGCTTACCAAAAGTACAAATGTGAACTAAATAAGGCCGGGAGTCGTTTTTATTGCTTAAAACACGATAACTCGACCAGAAAATGCTTTTTCAAAAAAGCCATGTTCCCATGGCGATAGACTCGTTTTCTGTGAGAAAATGCATTAAAAGGAGGGATTTCATCAGAAACACTATAAATACATATTGTACTTGTCTGAAAACGCACAGAACCTTGAAATAGAAGGTTTCTCACCAAAAAACACATTGGTGAAACCCCTATCTTAAGGCTCTGAGTGTTTGCACACATGTACAAACAGGCATGTTTAAACTATAACGTTTTTAGTGAAATCATGTTTCTCTCGAGGAGAAAACGCGTTTAAAGCCATAAAAAGATCTCACTGTGTTTTGGCATTGACCAAGCTACCAACAAACCTAAAAAATGATCAGAACTGGAGAAATTACACATTGACATTGGGTGAAATCATGTAACTCTTAAGGACGTGTTGCAGACTTGTTGAATAGATTCATTTTTCTTGTTTTGTTTGTTTTTGATGAAATTGTGCTTTTCTCGTCGAGAAAAGGCGTTTAACGCGATAAAAAGGTTTAGTGCGTTATGAATACGGGCTAGCTTACCAAAAGTACAAATGTGAACTAAATAAGGCCGGGAGTCGTTTTTATTGCTTAAAACACGATTTCTCGACCAGAATATGCTTTTTCAAAAAAGCCATGTTCCCATGGCGAGAGACTCGTTTTCTGTGAGAAAATGCATTAAAAGGAGGGATTTCATCAGAAACACTATAAATACATATTGTACTTGTCTGAAAACGCACAGAACCTTGAAATAGAAGGTTTCTCACCAAAAAACACATTGGTGAAACCCCTATCTTAAGGCTCTGAGTGTTTGCACACATGTACAAACAGGCATGTTTAAACTATAACGTTTTTAGTGAAATCATGTTTCTCTCGAGGAGAAAACGCGTTTAAAGCCATAAAAAGATCTCACTGTGTTTTGGCATTGACCAAGCTACCAACAAACCTAAAAAATGATCAGAACTGGAGAAATTACACATTGACATTGGGTGAAATCATGTAACTCTTAAGGACGTGTTGCAGACTTGTTGAATAGATTCATTTTTCTTGTTTTGTTTGTTTTTGATGAAATTGTGCTTTTCTCGTCGAGAAAAGGCGTTTAACGCGATAAAAAGGTTTAGTGCGTTATGAATACGGGCTAGCTTACCAAAAGTACAAATGTGAACTAAATAAGGCCGGGAGTCGTTCTTATTGCTTAAAACACGATTTCTCGACCAGAATATGCTTTTTCAAAAAAGCCATGTTCCCATGGCGAGAGACTCGTTTTCCGTGAGAAAATGCATTAAAAGGAGGGATTTCATGAGAAACACTATAAATACATGTTGTACTTGTCTGAAAACGCACAGAACCTTGAAATAGAAGGTTTCTCACCAAAAAACACATTGGTGAAACCCCTATCTTAAGGCTCTGAGTGTTTGCACACATGTACAAACAGGCATGTTTAAACTATAACGTTTTTAGTGAAATCATGTTTCTCTCGAGGAGAAAACGCGTTTAAAGCCATAAAAAGATCTCACTGTGTTTTGGCATTGACCAAGCTACCAACAAACCTAAAAAATGATCAGAACTGGAGAAATTACACATTGACATTGGGTGAAATCATGTAACTCTTAAGGACGTGTTGCAGACTTGTTGAATAGATTCATTTTTCTTGTTTTGTTTGTTTTTGATGAAATTGTGCTTTTCTCGTCGAGAAAAGGCGTTTAACGCGATAAAAAGGTTTAGTGCGTTATGAATACGGGCTAGCTTACCAAAAGTACAAATGTGAACTAAATAAGGCCGGGAGTCGTTTTTATTGCTTAAAACACGATTTCTCGACCAGAATATGCTTTTTCAAAAAAGCCATGTTCCCATGGCGAGAGACTCGTTTTCTGTGAGAAAATGCATTAAAAGGAGGGATTTCATCAGAAACACTATAAATACATGTTGTACTTGTCTGAAAACGCACAGAACCTTGAAATAGAAGGTTTCTCACCAAAAAACACATTGGTGAAACCCCTATCTTAAGGCTCTGAGTGTTTGCACACATGTACAAACAGGCATGTTTAAACTATAACGTTTTTAGTGAAATCATGTTTCTCTCGAGGAGAAAACGCGTTTAAAGCCATAAAAAGATCTCACTGTGTTTTGGCATTGACCAAGCTACCAACAAACCTAAAAAATGATCAGAACTGGAGAAATTACACATTGACATTTGGTGAAATCATGTAACTCTTAAGGACGTGTTGCAGACTTGTTGAATAGATTCATTTTTCTTGTTTTGTTTGTTTTTGATGAAATTGTGCTTTTCTCGTCGAGAAAAGGCGTTTAACGCGATAAAAAGGTTTAGTGCGTTATGAATACGGGCTAGCTTACCAAAAGTACAAATGTGAACTAAATAAGGCCGGGAGTCGTTTTTATTGCTTAAAACACGATTTCTCGACCAGAATATGCTTTTTCAAAAAAGCCATGTTCCCATGGCGAGAGACTCGTTTTCTGTGAGAAAATGCATTAAAAGGAGGGATTTCATCAGAAACACTATAAATACATATTGTACTTGTCTGAAAACGCACAGAACCTTGAAATAGAAGGTTTCTCACCAAAAAACACATTGGTGAAACCCCTATCTTAAGGCACTGAGTGTTTGCACACATGTACAAACAGGCATGTTTAAACTATAACGTTTTTAGTGAAATCATGTTTCTCTCGAGGAGAAAACGCGTTTAAAGCCATAAAAAGATCTCACTGTGTTTTGGCATTGACCAAGCTACCAACAACCTAAAAAATGATCAGAACTGGAGAAATTACACATTGACATTGGGTGAAATCATGTAACTCTTAAGGACGTGTTGCAGACTTGTTGAATAGATTCATTTTTCTTGTTTTGTTTGTTTTTGATGAAATTGTGCTTTTCTCGTCGAGAAAAGGCGTTTAACGCGATAAAAAGGTTTAGTGCGTTATGAATACGGGCTAGCTTACCAAAAGTACAAATGTGAACTAAATAAGGCCGGGAGTCGTTTTTATTGCTTAAAACACGATTTCTCGACCAGAATATGCTTTTTCAAAAAAGCCATGTTCCCATGGCGAGAGACTCGTTTTCTGTGAGAAAATGCATTAAAAGGAGGGATTTCATCAGAAACACTATAAATACATATTGTACTTGTCTGAAAACGCACAGAACCTTGAAATAGAAGGTTTCTCACCAAAAAACACATTGGTGAAACCCCTATCTTAAGGCTCTGAGTGTTTGCACACATGTACAAACAGGCATGTTTAAACTATAACGTTTTTAGTGAAATCATGTTTCTCTCGAGGAGAAAACGCGTTTAAAGCCATAAAAAGATCTCACTGTGTTTTGGCATTGACCAAGCTACCAACAAACCTAAAAAATGATCAGAACTGGAGAAATTACACATTGACATTGGGTGAAATCATGTAACTCTTAAGGACGTGTTGCAGACTTGTTGAATAGATTCATTTTTCTTGTTTTGTTTGTTTTTGATGAAATTGTGCTTTTCTCGTCGAGAAAAGGCGTTTAACGCGATAAAAAGGTTTAGTGCGTTATGAATACGGGCTAGCTTACCAAAAGTACAAATGTGAACTAAATAAGGCCGGGAGTCGTTCTTATTGCTTAAAACACGATTTCTCGACCAGAATATGCTTTTTCAAAAAAGCCATGTTCCCATGGCGAGAGACTCGTTTTCCGTGAGAAAATGCATTAAAAGGAGGGATTTCATGAGAAACACTATAAATACATGTTGTACTTGTCTGAAAACGCACAGAACCTTGAAATAGAAGGTTTCTCACCAAAAAACACATTGGTGAAACCCCTATCTTAAGGCTCTGAGTGTTTGCACACATGTACAAACAGGCATGTTTAAACTATAACGTTTTTAGTGAAATCATGTTTCTCTCGAGGAGAAAACGCGTTTAAAGCCATAAAAAGATCTCACTGTGTTTTGGCATTGACCAAGCTACCAACAAACCTAAAAAATGATCAGAACTGGAGAAATTACACATTGACATTGGGTGAAATCATGTAACTCTTAAGGACGTGTTGCAGACTTGTTGAATAGATTCATTTTTCTTGTTTTGTTTGTTTTTGATGAAATTGTGCTTTTCTCGTCGAGAAAAGGCGTTTAACGCGATAAAAAGGTTTAGTGCGTTATGAATACGGGCTAGCTTACCAAAAGTACAAATGTGAACTAAATAAGGCCGGGAGTCGTTCTTATTGCTTAAAACACGATTTCTCGACCAGAATATGCTTTTTCAAAAAAGCCATGTTCCCATGGCGAGAGACTCGTTTTCCGTGAGAAAATGCATTAAAAGGAGGGATTTCATGAGAAACACTATAAATACATATTGTACTTGTCTGAAAACGCACAGAACCTTGAAATAGAAGGTTTCTCACCAAAAAACACATTGGTGAAACCCCTATCTTAAGGCTCTGAGTGTTTGCACACATGTACAAACAGGCATGTTTAAACTATAACGTTTTTAGTGAAATCATGTTTCTCTCGAGGAGAAAACGCGTTTAAAGCCATAAAAAGATCTCACTGTGTTTTGGCATTGACCAAGCTACCAACAAACCTAAAAAATGATCAGAACTGGAGAAATTACACATTGACATTGGGTGAAATCATGTAACTCTTAAGGACGTGTTGCAGACTTGTTGAATAGATTCATTTTTCTTGTTTTGTTTGTTTTTGATGAAATTGTGCTTTTCTCGTCAAGAAAAGGCGTTTAACGCGATAAAAAGGTTTAGTGCGTTATGAATACGGGCTAGCTTACCAAAAGTACAAATGTGAACTAAATAAGGCCGGGAGTCGTTTTTATTGCTTAAAACACGATTTCTCGACCAGAATATGCTTTTTCAAAAAAGCCATGTTCCCATGGCGAGAGACTCGTTTTCTGTGAGAAAATGCATTAAAAGGAGGGATTTCATCAGAAACACTATAAATACATATTGTACTTGTCTGAAAACGCACAGAACCTTGAAATAGAAGGTTTCTCACCAAAAAACACATTGGTGAAACCCCTATCTTAAGGCTCTGAGTGTTTGCACACATGTACAAACAGGCATGTTTAAACTATAACGTTTTTAGTGAAATCATGTTTCTCTCGAGGAGAAAACGCGTTTAAAGCCATAAAAAGATCTCACTGTGTTTTGGCATTGACCAAGCTACCAACAAACCTAAAAAATGATCAGAACTGGAGAAATTACACATTGACATTGGGTGAAATCATGTAACTCTTAAGGACGTGTTGCAGACTTGTTGAATAGATTCATTTTTCTTGTTTTGTTTGTTTTTGATGAAATTGTGCTTTTCTCGTCGAGAAAAGGCGTTTAACGCGATAAAAAGGTTTAGTGCGTTATGAATACGGGCTAGCTTACCAAAAGTACAAATGTGAACTAAATAAGGCCGGGAGTCGTTCTTATTGCTTAAAACACGATTTCTCGACCAGAATATGCTTTTTCAAAAAAGCCATGTTCCCATGGCGAGAGACTCGTTTTCCGTGAGAAAATGCATTAAAAGGAGGGATTTCATGAGAAACACTATAAATACATGTTGTACTTGTCTGAAAACGCACAGAACCTTGAAATAGAAGGTTTCTCACCAAAAAACACATTGGTGAAACCCCTATCTTAAGGCTCTGAGTGTTTGCACACATGTACAAACAGGCATGTTTAAACTATAACGTTTTTAGTGAAATCATGTTTCTCTCGAGGAGAAAACGCGTTTAAAGCCATAAAAAGATCTCACTGTGTTTTGGCATTGACCAAGCTACCAACAAACCTAAAAAATGATCAGAACTGGAGAAATTACACATTGACATTGGGTGAAATCATGTAACTCTTAAGGACGTGTTGCAGACTTGTTGAATAGATTCATTTTTCTTGTTTTGTTTGTTTTTGATGAAATTGTGCTTTTCTCGTCGAGAAAAGGCGTTTAACGCGATAAAAAGGTTTAGTGCGTTATGAATACGGGCTAGCTTACCAAAAGTACAAATGTGAACTAAATAAGGCCGGGAGTCGTTCTTATTGCTTAAAACACGATTTCTCGACCAGAATATGCTTTTTCAAAAAAGCCATGTTCCCATGGCGAGAGACTCGTTTTCCGTGAGAAAATGCATTAAAAGGAGGGATTTCATGAGAAACACTATAAATACATGTTGTACTTGTCTGAAAACGCACAGAACCTTGAAATAGAAGGTTTCTCACCAAAAAACACATTGGTGAAACCCCTATCTTAAGGCTCTGAGTGTTTGCACACATGTACAAACAGGCATGTTTAAACTATAACGTTTTTAGTGAAATCATGTTTCTCTCGAGGAGAAAACGCGTTTAAAGCCATAAAAAGATCTCACTGTGTTTTGGCATTGACCAAGCTACCAACAAACCTAAAAAATGATCAGAACTGGAGAAATTACACATTGACATTGGGTGAAATCATGTAACTCTTAAGGACGTGTTGCAGACTTGTTGAATAGATTCATTTTTCTTGTTTTGTTTGTTTTTGATGAAATTGTGCTTTTCTCGTCGAGAAAAGGCGTTTAACGCGATAAAAAGGTTTAGTGCGTTATGAATACGGGCTAGCTTACCAAAAGTACAAATGTGAACTAAATAAGGCCGGGAGTCGTTTTTATTGCTTAAAACACGATTTCTCGACCAGAATATGCTTTTTCAAAAAAGCCATGTTCCCATGGCGAGAGACTCGTTTTCTGTGAGAAAATGCATTAAAAGGAGGGATTTCATCAGAAACACTATAAATACATATTGTACTTGTCTGAAAACGCACAGAACCTTGAAATAGAAGGTTTCTCACCAAAAAACACATTGGTGAAACCCCTATCTTAAGGCTCTGAGTGTTTGCACACATGTACAAACAGGCATGTTTAAACTATAACGTTTTTAGTGAAATCATGTTTCTCTCGAGGAGAAAACGCGTTTAAAGCCATAAAAAGATCTCACTGTGTTTTGGCATTGACCAAGCTACCAACAAACCTAAAAAATGATCAGAACTGGAGAAATTACACATTGACATTGGGTGAAATCATGTAACTCTTAAGGACGTGTTGCAGACTTGTTGAATAGATTCATTTTTCTTGTTTTGTTTGTTTTTGATGAAATTGTGCTTTTCTCGTCGAGAAAAGGCGTTTAACGCGATAAAAAGGTTTAGTGCGTTATGAATACGGGCTAGCTTACCAAAAGTACAAATGTGAACTAAATAAGGCCGGGAGTCGTTTTTATTGCTTAAAACACGATTTCTCGACCAGAATATGCTTTTTCAAAAAAGCCATGTTCCCATGGCGAGAGACTCGTTTTCTGTGAGAAAATGCATTAAAAGGAGGGATTTCATGAGAAACACTATAAATACATGTTGTACTTGTCTGAAAACGCACAGAACCTTGAAATAGAAGGTTTCTCACCAAAAAACACATTGGTGAAACCCCTATCTTAAGGCTCTGAGTGTTTGCACACATGTACAAACAGGCATGTTTAAACTATAACGTTTTTAGTGAAATCATGTTTCTCTCGAGGAGAAAACGCGTTTAAAGCCATAAAAAGATCTCACTGTGTTTTGGCATTGACCAAGCTACCAACAAACCTAAAAAATGATCAGAACTGGAGAAATTACACATTGACATTTGGTGAAATCATGTAACTCTTAAGGACGTGTTGCAGACTTGTTGAATAGATTCATTTTTCTTGTTTTGTTTGTTTTTGATGAAATTGTGCTTTTCTCGTCGAGAAAAGGCGTTTAACGCGATAAAAAGGTTTAGTGCGTTATGAATACGGGCTAGCTTACCAAAAGTACAAATGTGAACTAAATAAGGCCGGGAGTCGTTTTTATTGCTTAAAACACGATTTCTCGACCAGAATATGCTTTTTCAAAAAAGCCATGTTCCCATGGCGAGAGACTCGTTTTCTGTGAGAAAATGCATTAAAAGGAGGGATTTCATCAGAAACACTATAAATACATATTGTACTTGTCTGAAAACGCACAGAACCTTGAAATAGAAGGTTTCTCACCAAAAAACACATTGGTGAAACCCCTATCTTAAGGCACTGAGTGTTTGCACACATGTACAAACAGGCATGTTTAAACTATAACGTTTTTAGTGAAATCATGTTTCTCTCGAGGAGAAAACGCGTTTAAAGCCATAAAAAGATCTCACTGTGTTTTGGCATTGACCAAGCTACCAACAACCTAAAAAATGATCAGAACTGGAGAAATTACACATTGACATTGGGTGAAATCATGTAACTCTTAAGGACGTGTTGCAGACTTGTTGAATAGATTCATTTTTTTTGTTTTGTTTGTTTTTGATGAAATTGTGCTTTTCTCGTCGAGAAAAGGCGTTTAACATGATAAAAAGGTTTAGTGCGTTATGAATACGGGCTAGCTTACCAAAAGTACAAATGTGAACTAAATAAGGCCGGGAGTTGTTTTTATTGCTTAAAACACGATAACTCGACCAGAAAATGCTTTTTCAAAAAAGCCATGTTCCCATGGCGATAGACTCGTTTTCTGTGAGAAAATGCATTAAAAGGAGGGATTTCATCAGAAACACTATAAATACATATTGTACTTGTCTGAAAACGCACAGAACCTTGAAATAGAAGGTTTCTCACCAAAAAACACATTGGTGAAACCCCTATCTTAAGGCTCTGAGTGTTTGCACACATGTACAAACAGGCATGTTTAAACTATAACGTTTTTAGTGAAATCATGTTTCTCTCGAGGAGAAAACGCGTTTAAAGCCATAAAAAGATCTCACTGTGTTTTGGCATTGACCAAGCTACCAACAAACCTAAAAAATGATCAGAACTGGAGAAATTACACATTGACATTGGGTGAAATCATGTAACTCTTAAGGACGTGTTGCAGACTTGTTGAATAGATTCATTTTTCTTGTTTTGTTTGTTTTTGATGAAATTGTGCTTTTCTCGTCGAGAAAAGGCGTTTAACGCGATAAAAAGGTTTAGTGCGTTATGAATACGGGCTAGCTTACCAAAAGTACAAATGTGAACTAAATAAGGCCGGGAGTCGTTCTTATTGCTTAAAACACGATTTCTCGACCAGAATATGCTTTTTCAAAAAAGCCATGTTCCCATGGCGAGAGACTCGTTTTCCGTGAGAAAATGCATTAAAAGGAGGGATTTCATGAGAAACACTATAAATACATGTTGTACTTGTCTGAAAACGCACAGAACCTTGAAATAGAAGGTTTCTCACCAAAAAACACATTGGTGAAACCCCTATCTTAAGGCTCTGAGTGTTTGCACACATGTACAAACAGGCATGTTTAAACTATAACGTTTTTAGTGAAATCATGTTTCTCTCGAGGAGAAAACGCGTTTAAAGCCATAAAAAGATCTCACTGTGTTTTGGCATTGACCAAGCTACCAACAAACCTAAAAAATGATCAGAACTGGAGAAATTACACATTGACATTGGGTGAAATCATGTAACTCTTAAGGACGTGTTGCAGACTTGTTGAATAGATTCATTTTTCTTGTTTTGTTTGTTTTTGATGAAATTGTGCTTTTCTCGTCGAGAAAAGGCGTTTAACGCGATAAAAAGGTTTAGTGCGTTATGAATACGGGCTAGCTTACCAAAAGTACAAATGTGAACTAAATAAGGCCGGGAGTCGTTTTTATTGCTTAAAACACGATTTCTCGACCAGAATATGCTTTTTCAAAAAAGCCATGTTCCCATGGCGAGAGACTCGTTTTCTGTGAGAAAATGCATTAAAAGGAGGGATTTCATCAGAAACACTATAAATACATATTGTACTTGTCTGAAAACGCACAGAACCTTGAAATAGAAGGTTTCTCACCAAAAAACACATTGGTGAAACCCCTATCTTAAGGCTCTGAGTGTTTGCACACATGTACAAACAGGCATGTTTAAACTATAACGTTTTTAGTGAAATCATGTTTCTCTCGAGGAGAAAACGCGTTTAAAGCCATAAAAAGATCTCACTGTGTTTTGGCATTGACCAAGCTACCAACAAACCTAAAAAATGATCAGAACTGGAGAAATTACACATTGACATTGGGTGAAATCATGTAACTCTTAAGGACGTGTTGCAGACTTGTTGAATAGATTCATTTTTCTTGTTTTGTTTGTTTTTGATGAAATTGTGCTTTTCTCGTCGAGAAAAGGCGTTTAACGCGATAAAAAGGTTTAGTGCGTTATGAATACGGGCTAGCTTACCAAAAGTACAAATGTGAACTAAATAAGGCCGGGAGTCGTTTTTATTGCTTAAAACACGATTTCTCGACCAGAATATGCTTTTTCAAAAAAGCCATGTTCCCATGGCGAGAGACTCGTTTTCTGTGAGAAAATGCATTAAAAGGAGGGATTTCATGAGAAACACTATAAATACATGTTGTACTTGTCTGAAAACGCACAGAACCTTGAAATAGAAGGTTTCTCACCAAAAAACACATTGGTGAAACCCCTATCTTAAGGCTCTGAGTGTTTGCACACATGTACAAACAGGCATGTTTAAACTATAACGTTTTTAGTGAAATCATGTTTCTCTCGAGGAGAAAACGCGTTTAAAGCCATAAAAAGATCTCACTGTGTTTTGGCATTGACCAAGCTACCAACAAACCTAAAAAATGATCAGAACTGGAGAAATTACACATTGACATTTGGTGAAATCATGTAACTCTTAAGGACGTGTTGCAGACTTGTTGAATAGATTCATTTTTCTTGTTTTGTTTGTTTTTGATGAAATTGTGCTTTTCTCGTCGAGAAAAGGCGTTTAACGCGATAAAAAGGTTTAGTGCGTTATGAATACGGGCTAGCTTACCAAAAGTACAAATGTGAACTAAATAAGGCCGGGAGTCGTTTTTATTGCTTAAAACACGATTTCTCGACCAGAATATGCTTTTTCAAAAAAGCCATGTTCCCATGGCGAGAGACTCGTTTTCTGTGAGAAAATGCATTAAAAGGAGGGATTTCATCAGAAACACTATAAATACATATTGTACTTGTCTGAAAACGCACAGAACCTTGAAATAGAAGGTTTCTCACCAAAAAACACATTGGTGAAACCCCTATCTTAAGGCACTGAGTGTTTGCACACATGTACAAACAGGCATGTTTAAACTATAACGTTTTTAGTGAAATCATGTTTCTCTCGAGGAGAAAACGCGTTTAAAGCCATAAAAAGATCTCACTGTGTTTTGGCATTGACCAAGCTACCAACAACCTAAAAAATGATCAGAACTGGAGAAATTACACATTGACATTGGGTGAAATCATGTAACTCTTAAGGACGTGTTGCAGACTTGTTGAATAGATTCATTTTTTTTGTTTTGTTTGTTTTTGATGAAATTGTGCTTTTCTCGTCGAGAAAAGGCGTTTAACATGATAAAAAGGTTTAGTGCGTTATGAATACGGGCTAGCTTACCAAAAGTACAAATGTGAACTAAATAAGGCCGGGAGTCGTTTTTATTGCTTAAAACACGATAACTCGACCAGAAAATGCTTTTTCAAAAAAGCCATGTTCCCATGGCGATAGACTCGTTTTCTGTGAGAAAATGCATTAAAAGGAGGGATTTCATCAGAAACACTATAAATACATATTGTACTTGTCTGAAAACGCACAGAACCTTGAAATAGAAGGTTTCTCACCAAAAAACACATTGGTGAAACCCCTATCTTAAGGCTCTGAGTGTTTGCACACATGTACAAACAGGCATGTTTAAACTATAACGTTTTTAGTGAAATCATGTTTCTCTCGAGGAGAAAACGCGTTTAAAGCCATAAAAAGATCTCACTGTGTTTTGGCATTGACCAAGCTACCAACAAACCTAAAAAATGATCAGAACTGGAGAAATTACACATTGACATTGGGTGAAATCATGTAACTCTTAAGGACGTGTTGCAGACTTGTTGAATAGATTCATTTTTTTTTGTTTTGTTTGTTTTTGATGAAATTGTGCTTTTCTCGTCGAGAAAAGGCGTTTAACATGATAAAACGGTTTAGTGCGTTATGAATACGGGCTAGCTTACCAAAAGTACAAATGTGAACTAAATAAGGCCGGGAGTCGTTTTTATTGCTTAAAACACGATAACTCGACCAGAAAATGCTTTTTCAAAAAAGCCATGTTCCCATGGCGAGAGACTCGTTTTCTGTGAGAAAATGCATTAAAAGGAGGGATTTCATGAGAAACACTATAAATACATATTGTACTTGTCTGAAAACGCACAGAACCTTGAAATAGAAGGTTTCTCACCAAAAAACACATTGGTGAAACCCCTATCTTAAGGCACTGAGTGTTTGCACACATGTACAAACAGGCATGTTTAAACTATAACGTTTTTAGTGAAATCATGTTTCTCTCGAGGAGAAAACGCGTTTAAAGCCATAAAAAGATCTCACTGTGTTTTGGCATTGACCAAGCTACCAACAACCTAAAAAATGATCAGAACTGGAGAAATTACACATTGACATTGGGTGAAATCATGTAACTCTTAAGGACGTGTTGCAGACTTGTTGAATAGATTCATTTTTTTTGTTTTGTTTGTTTTTGATGAAATTGTGCTTTTCTCGTCGAGAAAAGGCGTTTAACATGATAAAACGGTTTAGTGCGTTATGAATACGGGCTAGCTTACCAAAAGTACAAATGTGAACTAAATAAGGCCGGGAGTCGTTTTTATTGCTTAAAACACGATAACTCGACCAGAAAATGCTTTTTCAAAAAAGCCATGTTCCCATGGCGATAGACTCGTTTTCTGTGAGAAAATGCATTAAAAGGAGGGATTTCATCAGAAACACTATAAATACATATTGTACTTGTCTGAAAACGCACAGAACCTTGAAATAGAAGGTTTCTCACCAAAAAACACATTGGTGAAACCCCTATCTTAAGGCTCTGAGTGTTTGCACACATGTACAAACAGGCATGTTTAAACTATAACGTTTTTAGTGAAATCATGTTTCTCTCGAGGAGAAAACGCGTTTAAAGCCATAAAAAGATCTCACTGTGTTTTGGCATTGACCAAGCTACCAACAAACCTAAAAAATGATCAGAACTGGAGAAATTACACATTGACATTTGGTGAAATCATGTAACTCTTAAGGACGTGTTGCAGACTTGTTGAATAGATTCATTTTTCTTGTTTTGTTTGTTTTTGATGAAATTGTGCTTTTCTCGTCGAGAAAAGGCGTTTAACGCGATAAAAAGGTTTAGTGCGTTATGAATACGGGCTAGCTTACCAAAAGTACAAATGTGAACTAAATAAGGCCGGGAGTCGTTTTTATTGCTTAAAACACGATTTCTCGACCAGAATATGCTTTTTCAAAAAAGCCATGTTCCCATGGCGAGAGACTCGTTTTCTGTGAGAAAATGCATTAAAAGGAGGGATTTCATCAGAAACACTATAAATACATATTGTACTTGTCTGAAAACGCACAGAACCTTGAAATAGAAGGTTTCTCACCAAAAAACACATTGGTGAAACCCCTATCTTAAGGCTCTGAGTGTTTGCACACATGTACAAACAGGCATGTTTAAACTATAACGTTTTTAGTGAAATCATGTTTCTCTCGAGGAGAAAACGCGTTTAAAGCCATAAAAAGATCTCACTGTGTTTTGGCATTGACCAAGCTACCAACAAACCTAAAAAATGATCAGAACTGGAGAAATTACACATTGACATTGGGTGAAATCATGTAACTCTTAAGGACGTGTTGCAGACTTGTTGAATAGATTCATTTTTCTTGTTTTGTTTGTTTTTGATGAAATTGTGCTTTTCTCGTCGAGAAAAGGCGTTTAACGCGATAAAAAGGTTTAGTGCGTTATGAATACGGGCTAGCTTACCAAAAGTACAAATGTGAACTAAATAAGGCCGGGAGTCGTTCTTATTGCTTAAAACACGATTTCTCGACCAGAATATGCTTTTTCAAAAAAGCCATGTTCCCATGGCGAGAGACTCGTTTTCCGTGAGAAAATGCATTAAAAGGAGGGATTTCATGAGAAACACTATAAATACATGTTGTACTTGTCTGAAAACGCACAGAACCTTGAAATAGAAGGTTTCTCACCAAAAAACACATTGGTGAAACCCCTATCTTAAGGCTCTGAGTGTTTGCACACATGTACAAACAGGCATGTTTAAACTATAACGTTTTTAGTGAAATCATGTTTCTCTCGAGGAGAAAACGCGTTTAAAGCCATAAAAAGATCTCACTGTGTTTTGGCATTGACCAAGCTACCAACAAACCTAAAAAATGATCAGAACTGGAGAAATTACACATTGACATTGGGTGAAATCATGTAACTCTTAAGGACGTGTTGCAGACTTGTTGAATAGATTCATTTTTCTTGTTTTGTTTGTTTTTGATGAAATTGTGCTTTTCTCGTCGAGAAAAGGCGTTTAACGCGATAAAAAGGTTTAGTGCGTTATGAATACGGGCTAGCTTACCAAAAGTACAAATGTGAACTAAATAAGGCCGGGAGTCGTTTTTATTGCTTAAAACACGATTTCTCGACCAGAATATGCTTTTTCAAAAAAGCCATGTTCCCATGGCGAGAGACTCGTTTTCTGTGAGAAAATGCATTAAAAGGAGGGATTTCATCAGAAACACTATAAATACATATTGTACTTGTCTGAAAACGCACAGAACCTTGAAATAGAAGGTTTCTCACCAAAAAACACATTGGTGAAACCCCTATCTTAAGGCTCTGAGTGTTTGCACACATGTACAAACAGGCATGTTTAAACTATAACGTTTTTAGTGAAATCATGTTTCTCTCGAGGAGAAAACGCGTTTAAAGCCATAAAAAGATCTCACTGTGTTTTGGCATTGACCAAGCTACCAACAAACCTAAAAAATGATCAGAACTGGAGAAATTACACATTGACATTGGGTGAAATCATGTAACTCTTAAGGACGTGTTGCAGACTTGTTGAATAGATTCATTTTTCTTGTTTTGTTTGTTTTTGATGAAATTGTGCTTTTCTCGTCGAGAAAAGGCGTTTAACGCGATAAAAAGGTTTAGTGCGTTATGAATACGGGCTAGCTTACCAAAAGTACAAATGTGAACTAAATAAGGCCGGGAGTCGTTTTTATTGCTTAAAACACGATTTCTCGACCAGAATATGCTTTTTCAAAAAAGCCATGTTCCCATGGCGAGAGACTCGTTTTCTGTGAGAAAATGCATTAAAAGGAGGGATTTCATGAGAAACACTATAAATACATGTTGTACTTGTCTGAAAACGCACAGAACCTTGAAATAGAAGGTTTCTCACCAAAAAACACATTGGTGAAACCCCTATCTTAAGGCTCTGAGTGTTTGCACACATGTACAAACAGGCATGTTTAAACTATAACGTTTTTAGTGAAATCATGTTTCTCTCGAGGAGAAAACGCGTTTAAAGCCATAAAAAGATCTCACTGTGTTTTGGCATTGACCAAGCTACCAACAAACCTAAAAAATGATCAGAACTGGAGAAATTACACATTGACATTTGGTGAAATCATGTAACTCTTAAGGACGTGTTGCAGACTTGTTGAATAGATTCATTTTTCTTGTTTTGTTTGTTTTTGATGAAATTGTGCTTTTCTCGTCGAGAAAAGGCGTTTAACGCGATAAAAAGGTTTAGTGCGTTATGAATACGGGCTAGCTTACCAAAAGTACAAATGTGAACTAAATAAGGCCGGGAGTCGTTTTTATTGCTTAAAACACGATTTCTCGACCAGAATATGCTTTTTCAAAAAAGCCATGTTCCCATGGCGAGAGACTCGTTTTCTGTGAGAAAATGCATTAAAAGGAGGGATTTCATCAGAAACACTATAAATACATATTGTACTTGTCTGAAAACGCACAGAACCTTGAAATAGAAGGTTTCTCACCAAAAAACACATTGGTGAAACCCCTATCTTAAGGCACTGAGTGTTTGCACACATGTACAAACAGGCATGTTTAAACTATAACGTTTTTAGTGAAATCATGTTTCTCTCGAGGAGAAAACGCGTTTAAAGCCATAAAAAGATCTCACTGTGTTTTGGCATTGACCAAGCTACCAACAACCTAAAAAATGATCAGAACTGGAGAAATTACACATTGACATTGGGTGAAATCATGTAACTCTTAAGGACGTGTTGCAGACTTGTTGAATAGATTCATTTTTTTTGTTTTGTTTGTTTTTGATGAAATTGTGCTTTTCTCGTCGAGAAAAGGCGTTTAACATGATAAAAAGGTTTAGTGCGTTATGAATACGGGCTAGCTTACCAAAAGTACAAATGTGAACTAAATAAGGCCGGGAGTTGTTTTTATTGCTTAAAACACGATAACTCGACCAGAAAATGCTTTTTCAAAAAAGCCATGTTCCCATGGCGATAGACTCGTTTTCTGTGAGAAAATGCATTAAAAGGAGGGATTTCATCAGAAACACTATAAATACATATTGTACTTGTCTGAAAACGCACAGAACCTTGAAATAGAAGGTTTCTCACCAAAAAACACATTGGTGAAACCCCTATCTTAAGGCTCTGAGTGTTTGCACACATGTACAAACAGGCATGTTTAAACTATAACGTTTTTAGTGAAATCATGTTTCTCTCGAGGAGAAAACGCGTTTAAAGCCATAAAAAGATCTCACTGTGTTTTGGCATTGACCAAGCTACCAACAAACCTAAAAAATGATCAGAACTGGAGAAATTACACATTGACATTGGGTGAAATCATGTAACTCTTAAGGACGTGTTGCAGACTTGTTGAATAGATTCATTTTTCTTGTTTTGTTTGTTTTTGATGAAATTGTGCTTTTCTCGTCGAGAAAAGGCGTTTAACGCGATAAAAAGGTTTAGTGCGTTATGAATACGGGCTAGCTTACCAAAAGTACAAATGTGAACTAAATAAGGCCGGGAGTCGTTCTTATTGCTTAAAACACGATTTCTCGACCAGAATATGCTTTTTCAAAAAAGCCATGTTCCCATGGCGAGAGACTCGTTTTCCGTGAGAAAATGCATTAAAAGGAGGGATTTCATGAGAAACACTATAAATACATGTTGTACTTGTCTGAAAACGCACAGAACCTTGAAATAGAAGGTTTCTCACCAAAAAACACATTGGTGAAACCCCTATCTTAAGGCTCTGAGTGTTTGCACACATGTACAAACAGGCATGTTTAAACTATAACGTTTTTAGTGAAATCATGTTTCTCTCGAGGAGAAAACGCGTTTAAAGCCATAAAAAGATCTCACTGTGTTTTGGCATTGACCAAGCTACCAACAAACCTAAAAAATGATCAGAACTGGAGAAATTACACATTGACATTGGGTGAAATCATGTAACTCTTAAGGACGTGTTGCAGACTTGTTGAATAGATTCATTTTTCTTGTTTTGTTTGTTTTTGATGAAATTGTGCTTTTCTCGTCGAGAAAAGGCGTTTAACGCGATAAAAAGGTTTAGTGCGTTATGAATACGGGCTAGCTTACCAAAAGTACAAATGTGAACTAAATAAGGCCGGGAGTCGTTTTTATTGCTTAAAACACGATTTCTCGACCAGAATATGCTTTTTCAAAAAAGCCATGTTCCCATGGCGAGAGACTCGTTTTCTGTGAGAAAATGCATTAAAAGGAGGGATTTCATCAGAAACACTATAAATACATATTGTACTTGTCTGAAAACGCACAGAACCTTGAAATAGAAGGTTTCTCACCAAAAAACACATTGGTGAAACCCCTATCTTAAGGCTCTGAGTGTTTGCACACATGTACAAACAGGCATGTTTAAACTATAACGTTTTTAGTGAAATCATGTTTCTCTCGAGGAGAAAACGCGTTTAAAGCCATAAAAAGATCTCACTGTGTTTTGGCATTGACCAAGCTACCAACAAACCTAAAAAATGATCAGAACTGGAGAAATTACACATTGACATTGGGTGAAATCATGTAACTCTTAAGGACGTGTTGCAGACTTGTTGAATAGATTCATTTTTCTTGTTTTGTTTGTTTTTGATGAAATTGTGCTTTTCTCGTCGAGAAAAGGCGTTTAACGCGATAAAAAGGTTTAGTGCGTTATGAATACGGGCTAGCTTACCAAAAGTACAAATGTGAACTAAATAAGGCCGGGAGTCGTTTTTATTGCTTAAAACACGATTTCTCGACCAGAATATGCTTTTTCAAAAAAGCCATGTTCCCATGGCGAGAGACTCGTTTTCTGTGAGAAAATGCATTAAAAGGAGGGATTTCATGAGAAACACTATAAATACATGTTGTACTTGTCTGAAAACGCACAGAACCTTGAAATAGAAGGTTTCTCACCAAAAAACACATTGGTGAAACCCCTATCTTAAGGCTCTGAGTGTTTGCACACATGTACAAACAGGCATGTTTAAACTATAACGTTTTTAGTGAAATCATGTTTCTCTCGAGGAGAAAACGCGTTTAAAGCCATAAAAAGATCTCACTGTGTTTTGGCATTGACCAAGCTACCAACAAACCTAAAAAATGATCAGAACTGGAGAAATTACACATTGACATTTGGTGAAATCATGTAACTCTTAAGGACGTGTTGCAGACTTGTTGAATAGATTCATTTTTCTTGTTTTGTTTGTTTTTGATGAAATTGTGCTTTTCTCGTCGAGAAAAGGCGTTTAACGCGATAAAAAGGTTTAGTGCGTTATGAATACGGGCTAGCTTACCAAAAGTACAAATGTGAACTAAATAAGGCCGGGAGTCGTTTTTATTGCTTAAAACACGATTTCTCGACCAGAATATGCTTTTTCAAAAAAGCCATGTTCCCATGGCGAGAGACTCGTTTTCTGTGAGAAAATGCATTAAAAGGAGGGATTTCATCAGAAACACTATAAATACATATTGTACTTGTCTGAAAACGCACAGAACCTTGAAATAGAAGGTTTCTCACCAAAAAACACATTGGTGAAACCCCTATCTTAAGGCACTGAGTGTTTGCACACATGTACAAACAGGCATGTTTAAACTATAACGTTTTTAGTGAAATCATGTTTCTCTCGAGGAGAAAACGCGTTTAAAGCCATAAAAAGATCTCACTGTGTTTTGGCATTGACCAAGCTACCAACAACCTAAAAAATGATCAGAACTGGAGAAATTACACATTGACATTGGGTGAAATCATGTAACTCTTAAGGACGTGTTGCAGACTTGTTGAATAGATTCATTTTTTTTGTTTTGTTTGTTTTTGATGAAATTGTGCTTTTCTCGTCGAGAAAAGGCGTTTAACATGATAAAAAGGTTTAGTGCGTTATGAATACGGGCTAGCTTACCAAAAGTACAAATGTGAACTAAATAAGGCCGGGAGTCGTTTTTATTGCTTAAAACACGATAACTCGACCAGAAAATGCTTTTTCAAAAAAGCCATGTTCCCATGGCGATAGACTCGTTTTCTGTGAGAAAATGCATTAAAAGGAGGGATTTCATCAGAAACACTATAAATACATATTGTACTTGTCTGAAAACGCACAGAACCTTGAAATAGAAGGTTTCTCACCAAAAAACACATTGGTGAAACCCCTATCTTAAGGCTCTGAGTGTTTGCACACATGTACAAACAGGCATGTTTAAACTATAACGTTTTTAGTGAAATCATGTTTCTCTCGAGGAGAAAACGCGTTTAAAGCCATAAAAAGATCTCACTGTGTTTTGGCATTGACCAAGCTACCAACAAACCTAAAAAATGATCAGAACTGGAGAAATTACACATTGACATTGGGTGAAATCATGTAACTCTTAAGGACGTGTTGCAGACTTGTTGAATAGATTCATTTTTTTTTGTTTTGTTTGTTTTTGATGAAATTGTGCTTTTCTCGTCGAGAAAAGGCGTTTAACATGATAAAACGGTTTAGTGCGTTATGAATACGGGCTAGCTTACCAAAAGTACAAATGTGAACTAAATAAGGCCGGGAGTCGTTTTTATTGCTTAAAACACGATAACTCGACCAGAAAATGCTTTTTCAAAAAAGCCATGTTCCCATGGCGAGAGACTCGTTTTCTGTGAGAAAATGCATTAAAAGGAGGGATTTCATGAGAAACACTATAAATACATATTGTACTTGTCTGAAAACGCACAGAACCTTGAAATAGAAGGTTTCTCACCAAAAAACACATTGGTGAAACCCCTATCTTAAGGCACTGAGTGTTTGCACACATGTACAAACAGGCATGTTTAAACTATAACGTTTTTAGTGAAATCATGTTTCTCTCGAGGAGAAAACGCGTTTAAAGCCATAAAAAGATCTCACTGTGTTTTGGCATTGACCAAGCTACCAACAACCTAAAAAATGATCAGAACTGGAGAAATTACACATTGACATTGGGTGAAATCATGTAACTCTTAAGGACGTGTTGCAGACTTGTTGAATAGATTCATTTTTTTTGTTTTGTTTGTTTTTGATGAAATTGTGCTTTTCTCGTCGAGAAAAGGCGTTTAACATGATAAAACGGTTTAGTGCGTTATGAATACGGGCTAGCTTACCAAAAGTACAAATGTGAACTAAATAAGGCCGGGAGTCGTTTTTATTGCTTAAAACACGATAACTCGACCAGAAAATGCTTTTTCAAAAAAGCCATGTTCCCATGGCGATAGACTCGTTTTCTGTGAGAAAATGCATTAAAAGGAGGGATTTCATCAGAAACACTATAAATACATATTGTACTTGTCTGAAAACGCACAGAACCTTGAAATAGAAGGTTTCTCACCAAAAAACACATTGGTGAAACCCCTATCTTAAGGCTCTGAGTGTTTGCACACATGTACAAACAGGCATGTTTAAACTATAACGTTTTTAGTGAAATCATGTTTCTCTCGAGGAGAAAACGCGTTTAAAGCCATAAAAAGATCTCACTGTGTTTTGGCATTGACCAAGCTACCAACAAACCTAAAAAATGATCAGAACTGGAGAAATTACACATTGACATTGGGTGAAATCATGTAACTCTTAAGGACGTGTTGCAGACTTGTTGAATAGATTCATTTTTCTTGTTTTGTTTGTTTTTGATGAAATTGTGCTTTTCTCGTCGAGAAAAGGCGTTTAACGCGATAAAAAGGTTTAGTGCGTTATGAATACGGGCTAGCTTACCAAAAGTACAAATGTGAACTAAATAAGGCCGGGAGTCGTTTTTATTGCTTAAAACACGATTTCTCGACCAGAATATGCTTTTTCAAAAAAGCCATGTTCCCATGGCGAGAGACTCGTTTTCTGTGAGAAAATGCATTAAAAGGAGGGATTTCATCAGAAACACTATAAATACATATTGTACTTGTCTGAAAACGCACAGAACCTTGAAATAGAAGGTTTCTCACCAAAAAACACATTGGTGAAACCCCTATCTTAAGGCTCTGAGTGTTTGCACACATGTACAAACAGGCATGTTTAAACTATAACGTTTTTAGTGAAATCATGTTTCTCTCGAGGAGAAAACGCGTTTAAAGCCATAAAAAGATCTCACTGTGTTTTGGCATTGACCAAGCTACCAACAAACCTAAAAAATGATCAGAACTGGAGAAATTACACATTGACATTGGGTGAAATCATGTAACTCTTAAGGACGTGTTGCAGACTTGTTGAATAGATTCATTTTTCTTGTTTTGTTTGTTTTTGATGAAATTGTGCTTTTCTCGTCGAGAAAAGGCGTTTAACGCGATAAAAAGGTTTAGTGCGTTATGAATACGGGCTAGCTTACCAAAAGTACAAATGTGAACTAAATAAGGCCGGGAGTCGTTCTTATTGCTTAAAACACGATTTCTCGACCAGAATATGCTTTTTCAAAAAAGCCATGTTCCCATGGCGAGAGACTCGTTTTCCGTGAGAAAATGCATTAAAAGGAGGGATTTCATGAGAAACACTATAAATACAAGTTGTACTTGTCTGAAAACGCACAGAACCTTGAAATAGAAGGTTTCTCACCAAAAAACACATTGGTGAAACCCCTATCTTAAGGCTCTGAGTGTTTGCACACATGTACAAACAGGCATGTTTAAACTATAACGTTTTTAGTGAAATCATGTTTCTCTCGAGGAGAAAACGCGTTTAAAGCCATAAAAAGATCTCACTGTGTTTTGGCATTGACCAAGCTACCAACAAACCTAAAAAATGATCAGAACTGGAGAAATTACACATTGACATTGGGTGAAATCATGTAACTCTTAAGGACGTGTTGCAGACTTGTTGAATAGATTCATTTTTCTTGTTTTGTTTGTTTTTGATGAAATTGTGCTTTTCTCGTCGAGAAAAGGCGTTTAACGCGATAAAAAGGTTTAGTGCGTTATGAATACGGGCTAGCTTACCAAAAGTACAAATGTGAACTAAATAAGGCCGGGAGTCGTTTTTATTGCTTAAAACACGATTTCTCGACCAGAATATGCTTTTTCAAAAAAGCCATGTTCCCATGGCGAGAGACTCGTTTTCTGTGAGAAAATGCATTAAAAGGAGGGATTTCATGAGAAACACTATAAATACATGTTGTACTTGTCTGAAAACGCACAGAACCTTGAAATAGAAGGTTTCTCACCAAAAAACACATTGGTGAAACCCCTATCTTAAGGCTCTGAGTGTTTGCACACATGTACAAACAGGCATGTTTAAACTATAACGTTTTTAGTGAAATCATGTTTCTCTCGAGGAGAAAACGCGTTTAAAGCCATAAAAAGATCTCACTGTGTTTTGGCATTGACCAAGCTACCAACAAACCTAAAAAATGATCAGAACTGGAGAAATTACACATTGACATTTGGTGAAATCATGTAACTCTTAAGGACGTGTTGCAGACTTGTTGAATAGATTCATTTTTCTTGTTTTGTTTGTTTTTGATGAAATTGTGCTTTTCTCGTCGAGAAAAGGCGTTTAACGCGATAAAAAGGTTTAGTGCGTTATGAATACGGGCTAGCTTACCAAAAGTACAAATGTGAACTAAATAAGGCCGGGAGTCGTTTTTATTGCTTAAAACACGATTTCTCGACCAGAATATGCTTTTTCAAAAAAGCCATGTTCCCATGGCGAGAGACTCGTTTTCTGTGAGAAAATGCATTAAAAGGAGGGATTTCATCAGAAACACTATAAATACATATTGTACTTGTCTGAAAACGCACAGAACCTTGAAATAGAAGGTTTCTCACCAAAAAACACATTGGTGAAACCCCTATCTTAAGGCTCTGAGTGTTTGCACACATGTACAAACAGGCATGTTTAAACTATAACGTTTTTAGTGAAATCATGTTTCTCTCGAGGAGAAAACGCGTTTAAAGCCATAAAAAGATCTCACTGTGTTTTGGCATTGACCAAGCTACCAACAAACCTAAAAAATGATCAGAACTGGAGAAATTACACATTGACATTGGGTGAAATCATGTAACTCTTAAGGACGTGTTGCAGACTTGTTGAATAGATTCATTTTTCTTGTTTTGTTTGTTTTTGATGAAATTGTGCTTTTCTCGTCGAGAAAAGGCGTTTAACATGATAAAAAGGTTTAGTGCGTTATGAATACGGGCTAGCTTACCAAAAGTACAAATGTGAACTAAATAAGGCCGGGAGTCGTTTTTATTGCTTAAAACACGATAACTCGACCAGAAAATGCTTTTTCAAAAAAGCCATGTTCCCATGGCGATAGACTCGTTTTCTGTGAGAAAATGCATTAAAAGGAGGGATTTCATCAGAAACACTATAAATACATATTGTACTTGTCTGAAAACGCACAGAACCTTGAAATAGAAGGTTTCTCACCAAAAAACACATTGGTGAAACCCCTATCTTAAGGCTCTGAGTGTTTGCACACATGTACAAACAGGCATGTTTAAACTATAACGTTTTTAGTGAAATCATGTTTCTCTCGAGGAGAAAACGCGTTTAAAGCCATAAAAAGATCTCACTGTGTTTTGGCATTGACCAAGCTACCAACAAACCTAAAAAATGATCAGAACTGGAGAAATTACACATTGACATTGGGTGAAATCATGTAACTCTTAAGGACGTGTTGCAGACTTGTTGAATAGATTCATTTTTCTTGTTTTGTTTGTTTTTGATGAAATTGTGCTTTTCTCGTCGAGAAAAGGCGTTTAACGCGATAAAAAGGTTTAGTGCGTTATGAATACGGGCTAGCTTACCAAAAGTACAAATGTGAACTAAATAAGGCCGGGAGTCGTTTTTATTGCTTAAAACACGATTTCTCGACCAGAATATGCTTTTTCAAAAAAGCCATGTTCCCATGGCGAGAGACTCGTTTTCTGTGAGAAAATGCATTAAAAGGAGGGATTTCATCAGAAACACTATAAATACATATTGTACTTGTCTGAAAGCGCACAGAACCTTGAAATAGAAGGTTTCTCACCAAAAAACACATTGGTGAAACCCCTATCTTAAGGCTCTGAGTGTTTGCACACATGTACAAACAGGCATGTTTAAACTATAACGTTTTTAGTGAAATCATGTTTCTCTCGAGGAGAAAACGCGTTTAAAGCCATAAAAAGATCTCACTGTGTTTTGGCATTGACCAAGCTACCAACAAACCTAAAAAATGATCAGAACTGGAGAAATTACACATTGACATTGGGTGAAATCATGTAACTCTTAAGGACGTGTTGCAGACTTGTTGAATAGATTCATTTTTTTTTGTTTTGTTTGTTTTTGATGAAATTGTGCTTTTCTCGTCGAGAAAAGGCGTTTAACATGATAAAACGGTTTAGTGCGTTATGAATACGGGCTAGCTTACCAAAAGTACAAATGTGAACTAAATAAGGCCGGGAGTCGTTTTTATTGCTTAAAACACGATAACTCGACCAGAAAATGCTTTTTCAAAAAAGCCATGTTCCCATGGCGAGAGACTCGTTTTCTGTGAGAAAATGCATTAAAAGGAGGGATTTCATGAGAAACACTATAAATACATATTGTACTTGTCTGAAAACGCACAGAACCTTGAAATAGAAGGTTTCTCACCAAAAAACACATTGGTGAAACCCCTATCTTAAGGCACTGAGTGTTTGCACACATGTACAAACAGGCATGTTTAAACTATAACGTTTTTAGTGAAATCATGTTTCTCTCGAGGAGAAAACGCGTTTAAAGCCATAAAAAGATCTCACTGTGTTTTGGCATTGACCAAGCTACCAACAACCTAAAAAATGATCAGAACTGGAGAAATTACACATTGACATTGGGTGAAATCATGTAACTCTTAAGGACGTGTTGCAGACTTGTTGAATAGATTCATTTTTTTTGTTTTGTTTGTTTTTGATGAAATTGTGCTTTTCTCGTCGAGAAAAGGCGTTTAACATGATAAAACGGTTTAGTGCGTTATGAATACGGGCTAGCTTACCAAAAGTACAAATGTGAACTAAATAAGGCCGGGAGTCGTTTTTATTGCTTAAAACACGATAACTCGACCAGAAAATGCTTTTTCAAAAAAGCCATGTTCCCATGGCGATAGACTCGTTTTCTGTGAGAAAATGCATTAAAAGGAGGGATTTCATCAGAAACACTATAAATACATATTGTACTTGTCTGAAAGCGCACAGAACCTTGAAATAGAAGGTTTCTCACCAAAAAACACATTGGTGAAACCCCTATCTTAAGGCTCTGAGTGTTTGCACACATGTACAAACAGGCATGTTTAAACTATAACGTTTTTAGTGAAATCATGTTTCTCTCGAGGAGAAAACGCGTTTAAAGCCATAAAAAGATCTCACTGTGTTTTGGCATTGACCAAGCTACCAACAAACCTAAAAAATGATCAGAACTGGAGAAATTACACATTGACATTGGGTGAAATCATGTAACTCTTAAGGACGTGTTGCAGACTTGTTGAATAGATTCATTTTTTTTTGTTTTGTTTGTTTTTGATGAAATTGTGCTTTTCTCGTCGAGAAAAGGCGTTTAACATGATAAAACGGTTTAGTGCGTTATGAATACGGGCTAGCTTACCAAAAGTACAAATGTGAACTAAATAAGGCCGGGAGTCGTTTTTATTGCTTAAAACACGATAACTCGACCAGAAAATGCTTTTTCAAAAAAGCCATGTTCCCATGGCGAGAGACTCGTTTTCTGTGAGAAAATGCATTAAAAGGAGGGATTTCATGAGAAACACTATAAATACATATTGTACTTGTCTGAAAACGCACAGAACCTTGAAATAGAAGGTTTCTCACCAAAAAACACATTGGTGAAACCCCTATCTTAAGGCACTGAGTGTTTGCACACATGTACAAACAGGCATGTTTAAACTATAACGTTTTTAGTGAAATCATGTTTCTCTCGAGGAGAAAACGCGTTTAAAGCCATAAAAAGATCTCACTGTGTTTTGGCATTGACCAAGCTACCAACAACCTAAAAAATGATCAGAACTGGAGAAATTACACATTGACATTGGGTGAAATCATGTAACTCTTAAGGACGTGTTGCAGACTTGTTGAATAGATTCATTTTTTTTGTTTTGTTTGTTTTTGATGAAATTGTGCTTTTCTCGTCGAGAAAAGGCGTTTAACATGATAAAACGGTTTAGTGCGTTATGAATACGGGCTAGCTTACCAAAAGTACAAATGTGAACTAAATAAGGCCGGGAGTCGTTTTTATTGCTTAAAACACGATAACTCGACCAGAAAATGCTTTTTCAAAAAAGCCATGTTCCCATGGCGATAGACTCGTTTTCTGTGAGAAAATGCATTAAAAGGAGGGATTTCATCAGAAACACTATAAATACATATTGTACTTGTCTGAAAACGCACAGAACCTTGAAATAGAAGGTTTCTCACCAAAAAACACATTGGTGAAACCCCTATCTTAAGGCTCTGAGTGTTTGCACACATGTACAAACAGGCATGTTTAAACTATAACGTTTTTAGTGAAATCATGTTTCTCTCGAGGAGAAAACGCGTTTAAAGCCATAAAAAGATCTCACTGTGTTTTGGCATTGACCAAGCTACCAACAAACCTAAAAAATGATCAGAACTGGAGAAATTACACATTGACATTGGGTGAAATCATGTAACTCTTAAGGACGTGTTGCAGACTTGTTGAATAGATTCATTTTTCTTGTTTTGTTTGTTTTTGATGAAATTGTGCTTTTCTCGTCGAGAAAAGGCGTTTAACGCGATAAAAAGGTTTAGTGCGTTATGAATACGGGCTAGCTTACCAAAAGTACAAATGTGAACTAAATAAGGCCGGGAGTCGTTTTTATTGCTTAAAACACGATTTCTCGACCAGAATATGCTTTTTCAAAAAAGCCATGTTCCCATGGCGAGAGACTCGTTTTCTGTGAGAAAATGCATTAAAAGGAGGGATTTCATCAGAAACACTATAAATACATATTGTACTTGTCTGAAAACGCACAGAACCTTGAAATAGAAGGTTTCTCACCAAAAAACACATTGGTGAAACCCCTATCTTAAGGCTCTGAGTGTTTGCACACATGTACAAACAGGCATGTTTAAACTATAACGTTTTTAGTGAAATCATGTTTCTCTCGAGGAGAAAACGCGTTTAAAGCCATAAAAAGATCTCACTGTGTTTTGGCATTGACCAAGCTACCAACAAACCTAAAAAATGATCAGAACTGGAGAAATTACACATTGACATTGGGTGAAATCATGTAACTCTTAAGGACGTGTTGCAGACTTGTTGAATAGATTCATTTTTCTTGTTTTGTTTGTTTTTGATGAAATTGTGCTTTTCTCGTCGAGAAAAGGCGTTTAACGCGATAAAAAGGTTTAGTGCGTTATGAATACGGGCTAGCTTACCAAAAGTACAAATGTGAACTAAATAAGGCCGGGAGTCGTTCTTATTGCTTAAAACACGATTTCTCGACCAGAATATGCTTTTTCAAAAAAGCCATGTTCCCATGGCGAGAGACTCGTTTTCCGTGAGAAAATGCATTAAAAGGAGGGATTTCATGAGAAACACTATAAATACATGTTGTACTTGTCTGAAAACGCACAGAACCTTGAAATAGAAGGTTTCTCACCAAAAAACACATTGGTGAAACCCCTATCTTAAGGCTCTGAGTGTTTGCACACATGTACAAACAGGCATGTTTAAACTATAACGTTTTTAGTGAAATCATGTTTCTCTCGAGGAGAAAACGCGTTTAAAGCCATAAAAAGATCTCACTGTGTTTTGGCATTGACCAAGCTACCAACAAACCTAAAAAATGATCAGAACTGGAGAAATTACACATTGACATTGGGTGAAATCATGTAACTCTTAAGGACGTGTTGCAGACTTGTTGAATAGATTCATTTTTCTTGTTTTGTTTGTTTTTGATGAAATTGTGCTTTTCTCGTCGAGAAAAGGCGTTTAACGCGATAAAAAGGTTTAGTGCGTTATGAATACGGGCTAGCTTACCAAAAGTACAAATGTGAACTAAATAAGGCCGGGAGTCGTTTTTATTGCTTAAAACACGATTTCTCGACCAGAATATGCTTTTTCAAAAAAGCCATGTTCCCATGGCGAGAGACTCGTTTTCTGTGAGAAAATGCATTAAAAGGAGGGATTTCATGAGAAACACTATAAATACATGTTGTACTTGTCTGAAAACGCACAGAACCTTGAAATAGAAGGTTTCTCACCAAAAAACACATTGGTGAAACCCCTATCTTAAGGCTCTGAGTGTTTGCACACATGTACAAACAGGCATGTTTAAACTATAACGTTTTTAGTGAAATCATGTTTCTCTCGAGGAGAAAACGCGTTTAAAGCCATAAAAAGATCTCACTGTGTTTTGGCATTGACCAAGCTACCAACAAACCTAAAAAATGATCAGAACTGGAGAAATTACACATTGACATTTGGTGAAATCATGTAACTCTTAAGGACGTGTTGCAGACTTGTTGAATAGATTCATTTTTCTTGTTTTGTTTGTTTTTGATGAAATTGTGCTTTTCTCGTCGAGAAAAGGCGTTTAACGCGATAAAAAGGTTTAGTGCGTTATGAATACGGGCTAGCTTACCAAAAGTACAAATGTGAACTAAATAAGGCCGGGAGTCGTTTTTATTGCTTAAAACACGATTTCTCGACCAGAATATGCTTTTTCAAAAAAGCCATGTTCCCATGGCGAGAGACTCGTTTTCTGTGAGAAAATGCATTAAAAGGAGGGATTTCATCAGAAACACTATAAATACATATTGTACTTGTCTGAAAACGCACAGAACCTTGAAATAGAAGGTTTCTCACCAAAAAACACATTGGTGAAACCCCTATCTTAAGGCTCTGAGTGTTTGCACACATGTACAAACAGGCATGTTTAAACTATAACGTTTTTAGTGAAATCATGTTTCTCTCGAGGAGAAAACGCGTTTAAAGCCATAAAAAGATCTCACTGTGTTTTGGCATTGACCAAGCTACCAACAAACCTAAAAAATGATCAGAACTGGAGAAATTACACATTGACATTGGGTGAAATCATGTAACTCTTAAGGACGTGTTGCAGACTTGTTGAATAGATTCATTTTTCTTGTTTTGTTTGTTTTTGATGAAATTGTGCTTTTCTCGTCGAGAAAAGGCGTTTAACATGATAAAAAGGTTTAGTGCGTTATGAATACGGGCTAGCTTACCAAAAGTACAAATGTGAACTAAATAAGGCCGGGAGTCGTTTTTATTGCTTAAAACACGATAACTCGACCAGAAAATGCTTTTTCAAAAAAGCCATGTTCCCATGGCGATAGACTCGTTTTCTGTGAGAAAATGCATTAAAAGGAGGGATTTCATCAGAAACACTATAAATACATATTGTACTTGTCTGAAAACGCACAGAACCTTGAAATAGAAGGTTTCTCACCAAAAAACACATTGGTGAAACCCCTATCTTAAGGCTCTGAGTGTTTGCACACATGTACAAACAGGCATGTTTAAACTATAACGTTTTTAGTGAAATCATGTTTCTCTCGAGGAGAAAACGCGTTTAAAGCCATAAAAAGATCTCACTGTGTTTTGGCATTGACCAAGCTACCAACAAACCTAAAAAATGATCAGAACTGGAGAAATTACACATTGACATTGGGTGAAATCATGTAACTCTTAAGGACGTGTTGCAGACTTGTTGAATAGATTCATTTTTCTTGTTTTGTTTGTTTTTGATGAAATTGTGCTTTTCTCGTCGAGAAAAGGCGTTTAACGCGATAAAAAGGTTTAGTGCGTTATGAATACGGGCTAGCTTACCAAAAGTACAAATGTGAACTAAATAAGGCCGGGAGTCGTTTTTATTGCTTAAAACACGATTTCTCGACCAGAATATGCTTTTTCAAAAAAGCCATGTTCCCATGGCGAGAGACTCGTTTTCTGTGAGAAAATGCATTAAAAGGAGGGATTTCATCAGAAACACTATAAATACATATTGTACTTGTCTGAAAGCGCACAGAACCTTGAAATAGAAGGTTTCTCACCAAAAAACACATTGGTGAAACCCCTATCTTAAGGCTCTGAGTGTTTGCACACATGTACAAACAGGCATGTTTAAACTATAACGTTTTTAGTGAAATCATGTTTCTCTCGAGGAGAAAACGCGTTTAAAGCCATAAAAAGATCTCACTGTGTTTTGGCATTGACCAAGCTACCAACAAACCTAAAAAATGATCAGAACTGGAGAAATTACACATTGACATTGGGTGAAATCATGTAACTCTTAAGGACGTGTTGCAGACTTGTTGAATAGATTCATTTTTCTTGTTTTGTTTGTTTTTGATGAAATTGTGCTTTTCTCGTCGAGAAAAGGCGTTTAACGCGATAAAAAGGTTTAGTGCGTTATGAATACGGGCTAGCTTACCAAAAGTACAAATGTGAACTAAATAAGGCCGGGAGTCGTTTTTGTTGCTTAAAACACGATTTCTCGACGAGAATATGCTTTTTCAAAAAAGCCATGTTCCCATGGCGAGAGACTCGTTTTCTGTGAGAAAATGCATTAAAAGGAGGGATTTCATGAGAAACACTATAAATACATGTTGTACTTGTCTGAAAACGCACAGAACCTTGAAATAGAAGGTTTCTCACCAAAAAACACATTGGTGAAACCCCTATCTTAAGGCTCTGAGTGTTTGCACACATGTACAAACAGGCATGTTTAAACTATAACGTTTTTAGTGAAATCATGTTTCTCTCGAGGAGAAAACGCGTTTAAAGCCATAAAAAGATCTCACTGTGTTTTGGCATTGACCAAGCTACCAACAAACCTAAAAAATGATCAGAACTGGAGAAATTACACATTGACATTTGGTGAAATCATGTAACTCTTAAGGACGTGTTGCAGACTTGTTGAATAGATTCATTTTTCTTGTTTTGTTTGTTTTTGATGAAATTGTGCTTTTCTCGTCGAGAAAAGGCGTTTAACGCGATAAAAAGGTTTAGTGCGTTATGAATACGGGCTAGCTTACCAAAAGTACAAATGTGAACTAAATAAGGCCGGGAGTCGTTTTTATTGCTTAAAACACGATTTCTCGACCAGAATATGCTTTTTCAAAAAAGCCATGTTCCCATGGCGAGAGACTCGTTTTCTGTGAGAAAATGCATTAAAAGGAGGGATTTCATCAGAAACACTATAAATACATATTGTACTTGTCTGAAAGCGCACAGAACCTTGAAATAGAAGGTTTCTCACCAAAAAACACATTGGTGAAACCCCTATCTTAAGGCTCTGAGTGTTTGCACACATGTACAAACAGGCATGTTTAAACTATAACGTTTTTAGTGAAATCATGTTTCTCTCGAGGAGAAAACGCGTTTAAAGCCATAAAAAGATCTCACTGTGTTTTGGCATTGACCAAGCTACCAACAAACCTAAAAAATGATCAGAACTGGAGAAATTACACATTGACATTGGGTGAAATCATGTAACTCTTAAGGACGTGTTGCAGACTTGTTGAATAGATTCATTTTTCTTGTTTTGTTTGTTTTTGATGAAATTGTGCTTTTCTCGTCGAGAAAAGGCGTTTAACGCGATAAAAAGGTTTAGTGCGTTATGAATACGGGCTAGCTTACCAAAAGTACAAATGTGAACTAAATAAGGCCGGGAGTCGTTTTTATTGCTTAAAACACGATTTCTCGACCAGAATATGCTTTTTCAAAAAAGCCATGTTCCCATGGCGAGAGACTCGTTTTCTGTGAGAAAATGCATTAAAAGGAGGGATTTCATGAGAAACACTATAAATACATGTTGTACTTGTCTGAAAACGCACAGAACCTTGAAATAGAAGGTTTCTCACCAAAAAACACATTGGTGAAACCCCTATCTTAAGGCTCTGAGTGTTTGCACACATGTACAAACAGGCATGTTTAAACTATAACGTTTTTAGTGAAATCATGTTTCTCTCGAGGAGAAAACGCGTTTAAAGCCATAAAAAGATCTCACTGTGTTTTGGCATTGACCAAGCTACCAACAAACCTAAAAAATGATCAGAACTGGAGAAATTACACATTGACATTGGGTGAAATCATGTAACTCTTAAGGACGTGTTGCAGACTTGTTGAATAGATTCATTTTTCTTGTTTTGTTTGTTTTTGATGAAATTGTGCTTTTCTCGTCGAGAAAAGGCGTTTAACGCGATAAAAAGGTTTAGTGCGTTATGAATACGGGCTAGCTTACCAAAAGTACAAATGTGAACTAAATAAGGCCGGGAGTCGTTCTTATTGCTTAAAACACGATTTCTCGACCAGAATATGCTTTTTCAAAAAAGCCATGTTCCCATGGCGAGAGACTCGTTTTCCGTGAGAAAATGCATTAAAAGGAGGGATTTCATGAGAAACACTATAAATACATATTGTACTTGTCTGAAAACGCACAGAACCTTGAAATAGAAGGTTTCTCACCAAAAAACACATTGGTGAAACCCCTATCTTAAGGCTCTGAGTGTTTGCACACATGTACAAACAGGCATGTTTAAACTATAACGTTTTTAGTGAAATCATGTTTCTCTCGAGGAGAAAACGCGTTTAAAGCCATAAAAAGATCTCACTGTGTTTTGGCATTGACCAAGCTACCAACAAACCTAAAAAATGATCAGAACTGGAGAAATTACACATTGACATTGGGTGAAATCATGTAACTCTTAAGGACGTGTTGCAGACTTGTTGAATAGATTCATTTTTCTTGTTTTGTTTGTTTTTGATGAAATTGTGCTTTTCTCGTCGAGAAAAGGCGTTTAACGCGATAAAAAGGTTTAGTGCGTTATGAATACGGGCTAGCTTACCAAAAGTACAAATGTGAACTAAATAAGGCCGGGAGTCGTTTTTATTGCTTAAAACACGATTTCTCGACCAGAATATGCTTTTTCAAAAAAGCCATGTTCCCATGGCGAGAGACTCGTTTTCTGTGAGAAAATGCATTAAAAGGAGGGATTTCATCAGAAACACTATAAATACATATTGTACTTGTCTGAAAACGCACAGAACCTTGAAATAGAAGGTTTCTCACCAAAAAACACATTGGTGAAACCCCTATCTTAAGGCTCTGAGTGTTTGCACACATGTACAAACAGGCATGTTTAAACTATAACGTTTTTAGTGAAATCATGTTTCTCTCGAGGAGAAAACGCGTTTAAAGCCATAAAAAGATCTCACTGTGTTTTGGCATTGACCAAGCTACCAACAACCTAAAAAATGATCAGAACTGGAGAAATTACACATTGACATTGGGTGAAATCATGTAACTCTTAAGGACGTGTTGCAGACTTGTTGAATAGATTCATTTTTTTTGTTTTGTTTGTTTTTGATGAAATTGTGCTTTTCTCGTCGAGAAAAGGCGTTTAACATGATAAAAAGGTTTAGTGCGTTATGAATACGGGCTAGCTTACCAAAAGTACAAATGTGAACTAAATAAGGCCGGGAGTCGTTTTTATTGCTTAAAACACGATAACTCGACCAGAAAATGCTTTTTCAAAAAAGCCATGTTCCCATGGCGATAGACTCGTTTTCTGTGAGAAAATGCATTAAAAGGAGGGATTTCATCAGAAACACTATAAATACATATTGTACTTGTCTGAAAACGCACAGAACCTTGAAATAGAAGGTTTCTCACCAAAAAACACATTGGTGAAACCCCTATCTTAAGGCTCTGAGTGTTTGCACACATGTACAAACAGGCATGTTTAAACTATAACGTTTTTAGTGAAATCATGTTTCTCTCGAGGAGAAAACGCGTTTAAAGCCATAAAAAGATCTCACTGTGTTTTGGCATTGACCAAGCTACCAACAAACCTAAAAAATGATCAGAACTGGAGAAATTACACATTGACATTGGGTGAAATCATGTAACTCTTAAGGACGTGTTGCAGACTTGTTGAATAGATTCATTTTTTTTGTTTTGTTTGTTTTTGATGAAATTGTGCTTTTCTCGTCGAGAAAAGGCGTTTAACATGATAAAACGGTTTAGTGCGTTATGAATACGGGCTAGCTTACCAAAAGTACAAATGTGAACTAAATAAGGCCGGGAGTCGTTTTTATTGCTTAAAACACGATAACTCGACCAGAAAATGCTTTTTCAAAAAAGCCATGTTCCCATGGCGAGAGACTCGTTTTCTGTGAGAAAATGCATTAAAAGGAGGGATTTCATGAGAAACACTATAAATACATATTGTACTTGTCTGAAAACGCACAGAACCTTGAAATAGAAGGTTTCTCACCAAAAAACACATTGGTGAAACCCCTATCTTAAGGCACTGAGTGTTTGCACACATGTACAAACAGGCATGTTTAAACTATAACGTTTTTAGTGAAATCATGTTTCTCTCGAGGAGAAAACGCGTTTAAAGCCATAAAAAGATCTCACTGTGTTTTGGCATTGACCAAGCTACCAACAACCTAAAAAATGATCAGAACTGGAGAAATTACACATTGACATTGGGTGAAATCATGTAACTCTTAAGGACGTGTTGCAGACTTGTTGAATAGATTCATTTTTTTTGTTTTGTTTGTTTTTGATGAAATTGTGCTTTTCTCGTCGAGAAAAGGCGTTTAACATGATAAAACGGTTTAGTGCGTTATGAATACGGGCTAGCTTACCAAAAGTACAAATGTGAACTAAATAAGGCCGGGAGTCGTTTTTATTGCTTAAAACACGATAACTCGACCAGAAAATGCTTTTTCAAAAAAGCCATGTTCCCATGGCGATAGACTCGTTTTCTGTGAGAAAATGCATTAAAAGGAGGGATTTCATCAGAAACACTATAAATACATATTGTACTTGTCTGAAAACGCACAGAACCTTGAAATAGAAGGTTTCTCACCAAAAAACACATTGGTGAAACCCCTATCTTAAGGCTCTGAGTGTTTGCACACATGTACAAACAGGCATGTTTAAACTATAACGTTTTTAGTGAAATCATGTTTCTCTCGAGGAGAAAACGCGTTTAAAGCCATAAAAAGATCTCACTGTGTTTTGGCATTGACCAAGCTACCAACAAACCTAAAAAATGATCAGAACTGGAGAAATTACACATTGACATTGGGTGAAATCATGTAACTCTTAAGGACGTGTTGCAGACTTGTTGAATAGATTCATTTTTCTTGTTTTGTTTGTTTTTGATGAAATTGTGCTTTTCTCGTCGAGAAAAGGCGTTTAACGCGATAAAAAGGTTTAGTGCGTTATGAATACGGGCTAGCTTACCAAAAGTACAAATGTGAACTAAATAAGGCCGGGAGTCGTTTTTATTGCTTAAAACACGATTTCTCGACCAGAATATGCTTTTTCAAAAAAGCCATGTTCCCATGGCGAGAGACTCGTTTTCTGTGAGAAAATGCATTAAAAGGAGGGATTTCATCAGAAACACTATAAATACATATTGTACTTGTCTGAAAACGCACAGAACCTTGAAATAGAAGGTTTCTCACCAAAAAACACATTGGTGAAACCCCTATCTTAAGGCTCTGAGTGTTTGCACACATGTACAAACAGGCATGTTTAAACTATAACGTTTTTAGTGAAATCATGTTTCTCTCGAGGAGAAAACGCGTTTAAAGCCATAAAAAGATCTCACTGTGTTTTGGCATTGACCAAGCTACCAACAAACCTAAAAAATGATCAGAACTGGAGAAATTACACATTGACATTGGGTGAAATCATGTAACTCTTAAGGACGTGTTGCAGACTTGTTGAATAGATTCATTTTTCTTGTTTTGTTTGTTTTTGATGAAATTGTGCTTTTCTCGTCGAGAAAAGGCGTTTAACGCGATAAAAAGGTTTAGTGCGTTATGAATACGGGCTAGCTTACCAAAAGTACAAATGTGAACTAAATAAGGCCGGGAGTCGTTCTTATTGCTTAAAACACGATTTCTCGACCAGAATATGCTTTTTCAAAAAAGCCATGTTCCCATGGCGAGAGACTCGTTTTCCGTGAGAAAATGCATTAAAAGGAGGGATTTCATGAGAAACACTATAAATACATGTTGTACTTGTCTGAAAACGCACAGAACCTTGAAATAGAAGGTTTCTCACCAAAAAACACATTGGTGAAACCCCTATCTTAAGGCTCTGAGTGTTTGCACACATGTACAAACAGGCATGTTTAAACTATAACGTTTTTAGTGAAATCATGTTTCTCTCGAGGAGAAAACGCGTTTAAAGCCATAAAAAGATCTCACTGTGTTTTGGCATTGACCAAGCTACCAACAAACCTAAAAAATGATCAGAACTGGAGAAATTACACATTGACATTGGGTGAAATCATGTAACTCTTAAGGACGTGTTGCAGACTTGTTGAATAGATTCATTTTTCTTGTTTTGTTTGTTTTTGATGAAATTGTGCTTTTCTCGTCGAGAAAAGGCGTTTAACGCGATAAAAAGGTTTAGTGCGTTATGAATACGGGCTAGCTTACCAAAAGTACAAATGTGAACTAAATAAGGCCGGGAGTCGTTTTTATTGCTTAAAACACGATTTCTCGACCAGAATATGCTTTTTCAAAAAAGCCATGTTCCCATGGCGAGAGACTCGTTTTCTGTGAGAAAATGCATTAAAAGGAGGGATTTCATCAGAAACACTATAAATACATGTTGTACTTGTCTGAAAACGCACAGAACCTTGAAATAGAAGGTTTCTCACCAAAAAACACATTGGTGAAACCCCTATCTTAAGGCTCTGAGTGTTTGCACACATGTACAAACAGGCATGTTTAAACTATAACGTTTTTAGTGAAATCATGTTTCTCTCGAAGAGAAAACGCGTTTAAAGCCATAAAAAGATCTCACTGTGTTTTGGCATTGACCAAGCTACCAACAAACCTAAAAAATGATCAGAACTGGAGAAATTACACATTGACATTTGGTGAAATCATGTAACTCTTAAGGACGTGTTGCAGACTTGTTGAATAGATTCATTTTTCTTGTTTTGTTTGTTTTTGATGAAATTGTGCTTTTCTCGTCGAGAAAAGGCGTTTAACGCGATAAAAAGGTTTAGTGCGTTATGAATACGGGCTAGCTTACCAAAAGTACAAATGTGAACTAAATAAGGCCGGGAGTCGTTTTTATTGCTTAAAACACGATTTCTCGACCAGAATATGCTTTTTCAAAAAAGCCATGTTCCCATGGCGAGAGACTCGTTTTCTGTGAGAAAATGCATTAAAAGGAGGGATTTCATCAGAAACACTATAAATACATATTGTACTTGTCTGAAAACGCACAGAACCTTGAAATAGAAGGTTTCTCACCAAAAAACACATTGGTGAAACCCCTATCTTAAGGCTCTGAGTGTTTGCACACATGTACAAACAGGCATGTTTAAACTATAACGTTTTTAGTGAAATCATGTTTCTCTCGAGGAGAAAACGCGTTTAAAGCCATAAAAAGATCTCACTGTGTTTTGGCATTGACCAAGCTACCAACAAACCTAAAAAATGATCAGAACTGGAGAAATTACACATTGACATTGGGTGAAATCATGTAACTCTTAAGGACGTGTTGCAGACTTGTTGAATAGATTCATTTTTCTTGTTTTGTTTGTTTTTGATGAAATTGTGCTTTTCTCGTCGAGAAAAGGCGTTTAACATGATAAAAAGGTTTAGTGCGTTATGAATACGGGCTAGCTTACCAAAAGTACAAATGTGAACTAAATAAGGCCGGGAGTCGTTTTTATTGCTTAAAACACGATAACTCGACCAGAAAATGCTTTTTCAAAAAAGCCATGTTCCCATGGCGATAGACTCGTTTTCTGTGAGAAAATGCATTAAAAGGAGGGATTTCATCAGAAACACTATAAATACATATTGTACTTGTCTGAAAACGCACAGAACCTTGAAATAGAAGGTTTCTCACCAAAAAACACATTGGTGAAACCCCTATCTTAAGGCTCTGAGTGTTTGCACACATGTACAAACAGGCATGTTTAAACTATAACGTTTTTAGTGAAATCATGTTTCTCTCGAGGAGAAAACGCGTTTAAAGCCATAAAAAGATCTCACTGTGTTTTGGCATTGACCAAGCTACCAACAAACCTAAAAAATGATCAGAACTGGAGAAATTACACATTGACATTGGGTGAAATCATGTAACTCTTAAGGACGTGTTGCAGACTTGTTGAATAGATTCATTTTTCTTGTTTTGTTTGTTTTTGATGAAATTGTGCTTTTCTCGTCGAGAAAAGGCGTTTAACGCGATAAAAAGGTTTAGTGCGTTATGAATACGGGCTAGCTTACCAAAAGTACAAATGTGAACTAAATAAGGCCGGGAGTCGTTTTTATTGCTTAAAACACGATTTCTCGACCAGAATATGCTTTTTCAAAAAAGCCATGTTCCCATGGCGAGAGACTCGTTTTCTGTGAGAAAATGCATTAAAAGGAGGGATTTCATCAGAAACACTATAAATACATATTGTACTTGTCTGAAAACGCACAGAACCTTGAAATAGAAGGTTTCTCACCAAAAAACACATTGGTGAAACCCCTATCTTAAGGCTCTGAGTGTTTGCACACATGTACAAACAGGCATGTTTAAACTATAACGTTTTTAGTGAAATCATGTTTCTCTCGAGGAGAAAACGCGTTTAAAGCCATAAAAAGATCTCACTGTGTTTTGGCATTGACCAAGCTACCAACAAACCTAAAAAATGATCAGAACTGGAGAAATTACACATTGACATTGGGTGAAATCATGTAACTCTTAAGGACGTGTTGCAGACTTGTTGAATAGATTCATTTTTCTTGTTTTGTTTGTTTTTGATGAAATTGTGCTTTTCTCGTCGAGAAAAGGCGTTTAACGCGATAAAAAGGTTTAGTGCGTTATGAATACGGGCTAGCTTACCAAAAGTACAAATGTGAACTAAATAAGGCCGGGAGTCGTTTTTATTGCTTAAAACACGATTTCTCGACCAGAATATGCTTTTTCAAAAAAGCCATGTTCCCATGGCGAGAGACTCGTTTTCTGTGAGAAAATGCATTAAAAGGAGGGATTTCATGAGAAACACTATAAATACATGTTGTACTTGTCTGAAAACGCACAGAACCTTGAAATAGAAGGTTTCTCACCAAAAAACACATTGGTGAAACCCCTATCTTAAGGCTCTGAGTGTTTGCACACATGTACAAACAGGCATGTTTAAACTATAACGTTTTTAGTGAAATCATGTTTCTCTCGAGGAGAAAACGCGTTTAAAGCCATAAAAAGATCTCACTGTGTTTTGGCATTGACCAAGCTACCAACAAACCTAAAAAATGATCAGAACTGGAGAAATTACACATTGACATTTGGTGAAATCATGTAACTCTTAAGGACGTGTTGCAGACTTGTTGAATAGATTCATTTTTCTTGTTTTGTTTGTTTTTGATGAAATTGTGCTTTTCTCGTCGAGAAAAGGCGTTTAACGCGATAAAAAGGTTTAGTGCGTTATGAATACGGGCTAGCTTACCAAAAGTACAAATGTGAACTAAATAAGGCCGGGAGTCGTTTTTATTGCTTAAAACACGATTTCTCGACCAGAATATGCTTTTTCAAAAAAGCCATGTTCCCATGGCGAGAGACTCGTTTTCTGTGAGAAAATGCATTAAAAGGAGGGATTTCATCAGAAACACTATAAATACATATTGTACTTGTCTGAAAACGCACAGAACCTTGAAATAGAAGGTTTCTCACCAAAAAACACATTGGTGAAACCCCTATCTTAAGGCACTGAGTGTTTGCACACATGTACAAACAGGCATGTTTAAACTATAACGTTTTTAGTGAAATCATGTTTCTCTCGAGGAGAAAACGCGTTTAAAGCCATAAAAAGATCTCACTGTGTTTTGGCATTGACCAAGCTACCAACAACCTAAAAAATGATCAGAACTGGAGAAATTACACATTGACATTGGGTGAAATCATGTAACTCTTAAGGACGTGTTGCAGACTTGTTGAATAGATTCATTTTTTTTGTTTTGTTTGTTTTTGATGAAATTGTGCTTTTCTCGTCGAGAAAAGGCGTTTAACATGATAAAAAGGTTTAGTGCGTTATGAATACGGGCTAGCTTACCAAAAGTACAAATGTGAACTAAATAAGGCCGGGAGTCGTTTTTATTGCTTAAAACACGATAACTCGACCAGAAAATGCTTTTTCAAAAAAGCCATGTTCCCATGGCGATAGACTCGTTTTCTGTGAGAAAATGCATTAAAAGGAGGGATTTCATCAGAAACACTATAAATACATATTGTACTTGTCTGAAAACGCACAGAACCTTGAAATAGAAGGTTTCTCACCAAAAAACACATTGGTGAAACCCCTATCTTAAGGCTCTGAGTGTTTGCACACATGTACAAACAGGCATGTTTAAACTATAACGTTTTTAGTGAAATCATGTTTCTCTCGAGGAGAAAACGCGTTTAAAGCCATAAAAAGATCTCACTGTGTTTTGGCATTGACCAAGCTACCAACAAACCTAAAAAATGATCAGAACTGGAGAAATTACACATTGACATTGGGTGAAATCATGTAACTCTTAAGGACGTGTTGCAGACTTGTTGAATAGATTCATTTTTTTTGTTTTGTTTGTTTTTGATGAAATTGTGCTTTTCTCGTCGAGAAAAGGCGTTTAACATGATAAAACGGTTTAGTGCGTTATGAATACGGGCTAGCTTACCAAAAGTACAAATGTGAACTAAATAAGGCCGGGAGTCGTTTTTATTGCTTAAAACACGATAACTCGACCAGAAAATGCTTTTTCAAAAAAGCCATGTTCCCATGGCGAGAGACTCGTTTTCTGTGAGAAAATGCATTAAAAGGAGGGATTTCATGAGAAACACTATAAATACATATTGTACTTGTCTGAAAACGCACAGAACCTTGAAATAGAAGGTTTCTCACCAAAAAACACATTGGTGAAACCCCTATCTTAAGGCACTGAGTGTTTGCACACATGTACAAACAGGCATGTTTAAACTATAACGTTTTTAGTGAAATCATGTTTCTCTCGAGGAGAAAACGCGTTTAAAGCCATAAAAAGATCTCACTGTGTTTTGGCATTGACCAAGCTACCAACAACCTAAAAAATGATCAGAACTGGAGAAATTACACATTGACATTGGGTGAAATCATGTAACTCTTAAGGACGTGTTGCAGACTTGTTGAATAGATTCATTTTTTTTGTTTTGTTTGTTTTTGATGAAATTGTGCTTTTCTCGTCGAGAAAAGGCGTTTAACATGATAAAACGGTTTAGTGCGTTATGAATACGGGCTAGCTTACCAAAAGTACAAATGTGAACTAAATAAGGCCGGGAGTCGTTTTTATTGCTTAAAACACGATAACTCGACCAGAAAATGCTTTTTCAAAAAAGCCATGTTCCCATGGCGATAGACTCGTTTTCTGTGAGAAAATGCATTAAAAGGAGGGATTTCATCAGAAACACTATAAATACATATTGTACTTGTCTGAAAACGCACAGAACCTTGAAATAGAAGGTTTCTCACCAAAAAACACATTGGTGAAACCCCTATCTTAAGGCTCTGAGTGTTTGCACACATGTACAAACAGGCATGTTTAAACTATAACGTTTTTAGTGAAATCATGTTTCTCTCGAGGAGAAAACGCGTTTAAAGCCATAAAAAGATCTCACTGTGTTTTGGCATTGACCAAGCTACCAACAAACCTAAAAAATGATCAGAACTGGAGAAATTACACATTGACATTGGGTGAAATCATGTAACTCTTAAGGACGTGTTGCAGACTTGTTGAATAGATTCATTTTTCTTGTTTTGTTTGTTTTTGATGAAATTGTGCTTTTCTCGTCGAGAAAAGGCGTTTAACGCGATAAAAAGGTTTAGTGCGTTATGAATACGGGCTAGCTTACCAAAAGTACAAATGTGAACTAAATAAGGCCGGGAGTCGTTTTTATTGCTTAAAACACGATTTCTCGACCAGAATATGCTTTTTCAAAAAAGCCATGTTCCCATGGCGAGAGACTCGTTTTCTGTGAGAAAATGCATTAAAAGGAGGGATTTCATCAGAAACACTATAAATACATATTGTACTTGTCTGAAAACGCACAGAACCTTGAAATAGAAGGTTTCTCACCAAAAAACACATTGGTGAAACCCCTATCTTAAGGCTCTGAGTGTTTGCACACATGTACAAACAGGCATGTTTAAACTATAACGTTTTTAGTGAAATCATGTTTCTCTCGAGGAGAAAACGCGTTTAAAGCCATAAAAAGATCTCACTGTGTTTTGGCATTGACCAAGCTACCAACAAACCTAAAAAATGATCAGAACTGGAGAAATTACACATTGACATTGGGTGAAATCATGTAACTCTTAAGGACGTGTTGCAGACTTGTTGAATAGATTCATTTTTCTTGTTTTGTTTGTTTTTGATGAAATTGTGCTTTTCTCGTCGAGAAAAGGCGTTTAACGCGATAAAAAGGTTTAGTGCGTTATGAATACGGGCTAGCTTACCAAAAGTACAAATGTGAACTAAATAAGGCCGGGAGTCGTTCTTATTGCTTAAAACACGATTTCTCGACCAGAATATGCTTTTTCAAAAAAGCCATGTTCCCATGGCGAGAGACTCGTTTTCCGTGAGAAAATGCATTAAAAGGAGGGATTTCATGAGAAACACTATAAATACATGTTGTACTTGTCTGAAAACGCACAGAACCTTGAAATAGAAGGTTTCTCACCAAAAAACACATTGGTGAAACCCCTATCTTAAGGCTCTGAGTGTTTGCACACATGTACAAACAGGCATGTTTAAACTATAACGTTTTTAGTGAAATCATGTTTCTCTCGAGGAGAAAACGCGTTTAAAGCCATAAAAAGATCTCACTGTGTTTTGGCATTGACCAAGCTACCAACAAACCTAAAAAATGATCAGAACTGGAGAAATTACACATTGACATTGGGTGAAATCATGTAACTCTTAAGGACGTGTTGCAGACTTGTTGAATAGATTCATTTTTCTTGTTTTGTTTGTTTTTGATGAAATTGTGCTTTTCTCGTCGAGAAAAGGCGTTTAACGCGATAAAAAGGTTTAGTGCGTTATGAATACGGGCTAGCTTACCAAAAGTACAAATGTGAACTAAATAAGGCCGGGAGTCGTTTTTGTTGCTTAAAACACGATTTCTCGACGAGAATATGCTTTTTCAAAAAAGCCATGTTCCCATGGCGAGAGACTCGTTTTCTGTGAGAAAATGCATTAAAAGGAGGGATTTCATCAGAAACACTATAAATACATGTTGTACTTGTCTGAAAACGCACAGAACCTTGAAATAGAAGGTTTCTCACCAAAAAACACATTGGTGAAACCCCTATCTTAAGGCTCTGAGTGTTTGCACACATGTACAAACAGGCATGTTTAAACTATAACGTTTTTAGTGAAATCATGTTTCTCTCGAGGAGAAAACGCGTTTAAAGCCATAAAAAGATCTCACTGTGTTTTGGCATTGACCAAGCTACCAACAAACCTAAAAAATGATCAGAACTGGAGAAATTACACATTGACATTTGGTGAAATCATGTAACTCTTAAGGACGTGTTGCAGACTTGTTGAATAGATTCATTTTTCTTGTTTTGTTTGTTTTTGATGAAATTGTGCTTTTCTCGTCGAGAAAAGGCGTTTAACGCGATAAAAAGGTTTAGTGCGTTATGAATACGGGCTAGCTTACCAAAAGTACAAATGTGAACTAAATAAGGCCGGGAGTCGTTTTTATTGCTTAAAACACGATTTCTCGACCAGAATATGCTTTTTCAAAAAAGCCATGTTCCCATGGCGAGAGACTCGTTTTCTGTGAGAAAATGCATTAAAAGGAGGGATTTCATCAGAAACACTATAAATACATATTGTACTTGTCTGAAAGCGCACAGAACCTTGAAATAGAAGGTTTCTCACCAAAAAACACATTGGTGAAACCCCTATCTTAAGGCTCTGAGTGTTTGCACACATGTACAAACAGGCATGTTTAAACTATAACGTTTTTAGTGAAATCATGTTTCTCTCGAGGAGAAAACGCGTTTAAAGCCATAAAAAGATCTCACTGTGTTTTGGCATTGACCAAGCTACCAACAAACCTAAAAAATGATCAGAACTGGAGAAATTACACATTGACATTGGGTGAAATCATGTAACTCTTAAGGACGTGTTGCAGACTTGTTGAATAGATTCATTTTTCTTGTTTTGTTTGTTTTTGATGAAATTGTGCTTTTCTCGTCGAGAAAAGGCGTTTAACGCGATAAAAAGGTTTAGTGCGTTATGAATACGGGCTAGCTTACCAAAAGTACAAATGTGAACTAAATAAGGCCGGGAGTCGTTTTTATTGCTTAAAACACGATTTCTCGACCAGAATATGCTTTTTCAAAAAAGCCATGTTCCCATGGCGAGAGACTCGTTTTCTGTGAGAAAATGCATTAAAAGGAGGGATTTCATGAGAAACACTATAAATACATGTTGTACTTGTCTGAAAACGCACAGAACCTTGAAATAGAAGGTTTCTCACCAAAAAACACATTGGTGAAACCCCTATCTTAAGGCTCTGAGTGTTTGCACACATGTACAAACAGGCATGTTTAAACTATAACGTTTTTAGTGAAATCATGTTTCTCTCGAGGAGAAAACGCGTTTAAAGCCATAAAAAGATCTCACTGTGTTTTGGCATTGACCAAGCTACCAACAAACCTAAAAAATGATCAGAACTGGAGAAATTACACATTGACATTGGGTGAAATCATGTAACTCTTAAGGACGTGTTGCAGACTTGTTGAATAGATTCATTTTTCTTGTTTTGTTTGTTTTTGATGAAATTGTGCTTTTCTCGTCGAGAAAAGGCGTTTAACGCGATAAAAAGGTTTAGTGCGTTATGAATACGGGCTAGCTTACCAAAAGTACAAATGTGAACTAAATAAGGCCGGGAGTCGTTCTTATTGCTTAAAACACGATTTCTCGACCAGAATATGCTTTTTCAAAAAAGCCATGTTCCCATGGCGAGAGACTCGTTTTCCGTGAGAAAATGCATTAAAAGGAGGGATTTCATGAGAAACACTATAAATACATATTGTACTTGTCTGAAAACGCACAGAACCTTGAAATAGAAGGTTTCTCACCAAAAAACACATTGGTGAAACCCCTATCTTAAGGCTCTGAGTGTTTGCACACATGTACAAACAGGCATGTTTAAACTATAACGTTTTTAGTGAAATCATGTTTCTCTCGAGGAGAAAACGCGTTTAAAGCCATAAAAAGATCTCACTGTGTTTTGGCATTGACCAAGCTACCAACAAACCTAAAAAATGATCAGAACTGGAGAAATTACACATTGACATTGGGTGAAATCATGTAACTCTTAAGGACGTGTTGCAGACTTGTTGAATAGATTCATTTTTCTTGTTTTGTTTGTTTTTGATGAAATTGTGCTTTTCTCGTCGAGAAAAGGCGTTTAACGCGATAAAAAGGTTTAGTGCGTTATGAATACGGGCTAGCTTACCAAAAGTACAAATGTGAACTAAATAAGGCCGGGAGTCGTTTTTATTGCTTAAAACACGATTTCTCGACCAGAATATGCTTTTTCAAAAAAGCCATGTTCCCATGGCGAGAGACTCGTTTTCTGTGAGAAAATGCATTAAAAGGAGGGATTTCATCAGAAACACTATAAATACATATTGTACTTGTCTGAAAACGCACAGAACCTTGAAATAGAAGGTTTCTCACCAAAAAACACATTGGTGAAACCCCTATCTTAAGGCTCTGAGTGTTTGCACACATGTACAAACAGGCATGTTTAAACTATAACGTTTTTAGTGAAATCATGTTTCTCTCGAGGAGAAAACGCGTTTAAAGCCATAAAAAGATCTCACTGTGTTTTGGCATTGACCAAGCTACCAACAAACCTAAAAAATGATCAGAACTGGAGAAATTACACATTGACATTGGGTGAAATCATGTAACTCTTAAGGACGTGTTGCAGACTTGTTGAATAGATTCATTTTTCTTGTTTTGTTTGTTTTTGATGAAATTGTGCTTTTCTCGTCGAGAAAAGGCGTTTAACGCGATAAAAAGGTTTAGTGCGTTATGAATACGGGCTAGCTTACCAAAAGTACAAATGTGAACTAAATAAGGCCGGGAGTCGTTCTTATTGCTTAAAACACGATTTCTCGACCAGAATATGCTTTTTCAAAAAAGCCATGTTCCCATGGCGAGAGACTCGTTTTCCGTGAGAAAATGCATTAAAAGGAGGGATTTCATGAGAAACACTATAAATACATGTTGTACTTGTCTGAAAACGCACAGAACCTTGAAATAGAAGGTTTCTCACCAAAAAACACATTGGTGAAACCCCTATCTTAAGGCTCTGAGTGTTTGCACACATGTACAAACAGGCATGTTTAAACTATAACGTTTTTAGTGAAATCATGTTTCTCTCGAGGAGAAAACGCGTTTAAAGCCATAAAAAGATCTCACTGTGTTTTGGCATTGACCAAGCTACCAACAAACCTAAAAAATGATCAGAACTGGAGAAATTACACATTGACATTGGGTGAAATCATGTAACTCTTAAGGACGTGTTGCAGACTTGTTGAATAGATTCATTTTTCTTGTTTTGTTTGTTTTTGATGAAATTGTGCTTTTCTCGTCGAGAAAAGGCGTTTAACGCGATAAAAAGGTTTAGTGCGTTATGAATACGGGCTAGCTTACCAAAAGTACAAATGTGAACTAAATAAGGCCGGGAGTCGTTCTTATTGCTTAAAACACGATTTCTCGACCAGAATATGCTTTTTCAAAAAAGCCATGTTCCCATGGCGAGAGACTCGTTTTCCGTGAGAAAATGCATTAAAAGGAGGGATTTCATGAGAAACACTATAAATACATGTTGTACTTGTCTGAAAACGCACAGAACCTTGAAATAGAAGGTTTCTCACCAAAAAACACATTGGTGAAACCCCTATCTTAAGGCTCTGAGTGTTTGCACACATGTACAAACAGGCATGTTTAAACTATAACGTTTTTAGTGAAATCATGTTTCTCTCGAGGAGAAAACGCGTTTAAAGCCATAAAAAGATCTCACTGTGTTTTGGCATTGACCAAGCTACCAACAAACCTAAAAAATGATCAGAACTGGAGAAATTACACATTGACATTGGGTGAAATCATGTAACTCTTAAGGACGTGTTGCAGACTTGTTGAATAGATTCATTTTTCTTGTTTTGTTTGTTTTTGATGAAATTGTGCTTTTCTCGTCGAGAAAAGGCGTTTAACGCGATAAAAAGGTTTAGTGCGTTATGAATACGGGCTAGCTTACCAAAAGTACAAATGTGAACTAAATAAGGCCGGGAGTCGTTTTTATTGCTTAAAACACGATTTCTCGACCAGAATATGCTTTTTCAAAAAAGCCATGTTCCCATGGCGAGAGACTCGTTTTCTGTGAGAAAATGCATTAAAAGGAGGGATTTCATCAGAAACACTATAAATACATATTGTACTTGTCTGAAAACGCACAGAACCTTGAAATAGAAGGTTTCTCACCAAAAAACACATTGGTGAAACCCCTATCTTAAGGCTCTGAGTGTTTGCACACATGTACAAACAGGCATGTTTAAACTATAACGTTTTTAGTGAAATCATGTTTCTCTCGAGGAGAAAACGCGTTTAAAGCCATAAAAAGATCTCACTGTGTTTTGGCATTGACCAAGCTACCAACAAACCTAAAAAATGATCAGAACTGGAGAAATTACACATTGACATTGGGTGAAATCATGTAACTCTTAAGGACGTGTTGCAGACTTGTTGAATAGATTCATTTTTCTTGTTTTGTTTGTTTTTGATGAAATTGTGCTTTTCTCGTCGAGAAAAGGCGTTTAACGCGATAAAAAGGTTTAGTGCGTTATGAATACGGGCTAGCTTACCAAAAGTACAAATGTGAACTAAATAAGGCCGGGAGTCGTTTTTATTGCTTAAAACACGATTTCTCGACCAGAATATGCTTTTTCAAAAAAGCCATGTTCCCATGGCGAGAGACTCGTTTTCTGTGAGAAAATGCATTAAAAGGAGGGATTTCATGAGAAACACTATAAATACATGTTGTACTTGTCTGAAAACGCACAGAACCTTGAAATAGAAGGTTTCTCACCAAAAAACACATTGGTGAAACCCCTATCTTAAGGCTCTGAGTGTTTGCACACATGTACAAACAGGCATGTTTAAACTATAACGTTTTTAGTGAAATCATGTTTCTCTCGAGGAGAAAACGCGTTTAAAGCCATAAAAAGATCTCACTGTGTTTTGGCATTGACCAAGCTACCAACAAACCTAAAAAATGATCAGAACTGGAGAAATTACACATTGACATTTGGTGAAATCATGTAACTCTTAAGGACGTGTTGCAGACTTGTTGAATAGATTCATTTTTCTTGTTTTGTTTGTTTTTGATGAAATTGTGCTTTTCTCGTCGAGAAAAGGCGTTTAACGCGATAAAAAGGTTTAGTGCGTTATGAATACGGGCTAGCTTACCAAAAGTACAAATGTGAACTAAATAAGGCCGGGAGTCGTTTTTATTGCTTAAAACACGATTTCTCGACCAGAATATGCTTTTTCAAAAAAGCCATGTTCCCATGGCGAGAGACTCGTTTTCTGTGAGAAAATGCATTAAAAGGAGGGATTTCATCAGAAACACTATAAATACATATTGTACTTGTCTGAAAACGCACAGAACCTTGAAATAGAAGGTTTCTCACCAAAAAACACATTGGTGAAACCCCTATCTTAAGGCTCTGAGTGTTTGCACACATGTACAAACAGGCATGTTTAAACTATAACGTTTTTAGTGAAATCATGTTTCTCTCGAGGAGAAAACGCGTTTAAAGCCATAAAAAGATCTCACTGTGTTTTGGCATTGACCAAGCTACCAACAACCTAAAAAATGATCAGAACTGGAGAAATTACACATTGACATTGGGTGAAATCATGTAACTCTTAAGGACGTGTTGCAGACTTGTTGAATAGATTCATTTTTTTTGTTTTGTTTGTTTTTGATGAAATTGTGCTTTTCTCGTCGAGAAAAGGCGTTTAACATGATAAAACGGTTTAGTGCGTTATGAATACGGGCTAGCTTACCAAAAGTACAAATGTGAACTAAATAAGGCCGGGAGTCGTTTTTATTGCTTAAAACACGATAACTCGACCAGAAAATGCTTTTTCAAAAAAGCCATGTTCCCATGGCGATAGACTCGTTTTCTGTGAGAAAATGCATTAAAAGGAGGGATTTCATCAGAAACACTATAAATACATATTGTACTTGTCTGAAAACGCACAGAACCTTGAAATAGAAGGTTTCTCACCAAAAAACACATTGGTGAAACCCCTATCTTAAGGCTCTGAGTGTTTGCACACATGTACAAACAGGCATGTTTAAACTATAACGTTTTTAGTGAAATCATGTTTCTCTCGAGGAGAAAACGCGTTTAAAGCCATAAAAAGATCTCACTGTGTTTTGGCATTGACCAAGCTACCAACAAACCTAAAAAATGATCAGAACTGGAGAAATTACACATTGACATTGGGTGAAATCATGTAACTCTTAAGGACGTGTTGCAGACTTGTTGAATAGATTCATTTTTCTTGTTTTGTTTGTTTTTGATGAAATTGTGCTTTTCTCGTCGAGAAAAGGCGTTTAACGCGATAAAAAGGTTTAGTGCGTTATGAATACGGGCTAGCTTACCAAAAGTACAAATGTGAACTAAATAAGGCCGGGAGTCGTTCTTATTGCTTAAAACACGATTTCTCGACCAGAATATGCTTTTTCAAAAAAGCCATGTTCCCATGGCGAGAGACTCGTTTTCCGTGAGAAAATGCATTAAAAGGAGGGATTTCATGAGAAACACTATAAATACATGTTGTACTTGTCTGAAAACGCACAGAACCTTGAAATAGAAGGTTTCTCACCAAAAAACACATTGGTGAAACCCCTATCTTAAGGCTCTGAGTGTTTGCACACATGTACAAACAGGCATGTTTAAACTATAACGTTTTTAGTGAAATCATGTTTCTCTCGAGGAGAAAACGCGTTTAAAGCCATAAAAAGATCTCACTGTGTTTTGGCATTGACCAAGCTACCAACAAACCTAAAAAATGATCAGAACTGGAGAAATTACACATTGACATTGGGTGAAATCATGTAACTCTTAAGGACGTGTTGCAGACTTGTTGAATAGATTCATTTTTCTTGTTTTGTTTGTTTTTGATGAAATTGTGCTTTTCTCGTCGAGAAAAGGCGTTTAACGCGATAAAAAGGTTTAGTGCGTTATGAATACGGGCTAGCTTACCAAAAGTACAAATGTGAACTAAATAAGGCCGGGAGTCGTTTTTATTGCTTAAAACACGATTTCTCGACCAGAATATGCTTTTTCAAAAAAGCCATGTTCCCATGGCGAGAGACTCGTTTTCTGTGAGAAAATGCATTAAAAGGAGGGATTTCATCAGAAACACTATAAATACATATTGTACTTGTCTGAAAACGCACAGAACCTTGAAATAGAAGGTTTCTCACCAAAAAACACATTGGTGAAACCCCTATCTTAAGGCTCTGAGTGTTTGCACACATGTACAAACAGGCATGGTTAAACTATAACGTTTTTAGTGAAATCATGTTTCTCTCGAGGAGAAAACGCGTTTAAAGCCATAAAAAGATCTCACTGTGTTTTGGCATTGACCAAGCTACCAACAAACCTAAAAAATGATCAGAACTGGAGAAATTACACATTGACATTGGGTGAAATCATGTAACTCTTAAGGACGTGTTGCAGACTTGTTGAATAGATTCATTTTTCTTGTTTTGTTTGTTTTTGATGAAATTGTGCTTTTCTCGTCGAGAAAAGGCGTTTAACGCGATAAAAAGGTTTAGTGCGTTATGAATACGGGCTAGCTTACCAAAAGTACAAATGTGAACTAAATAAGGCCGGGAGTCGTTTTTATTGCTTAAAACACGATTTCTCGACCAGAATATGCTTTTTCAAAAAAGCCATGTTCCCATGGCGAGAGACTCGTTTTCTGTGAGAAAATGCATTAAAAGGAGGGATTTCATGAGAAACACTATAAATACATGTTGTACTTGTCTGAAAACGCACAGAACCTTGAAATAGAAGGTTTCTCACCAAAAAACACATTGGTGAAACCCCTATCTTAAGGCTCTGAGTGTTTGCACACATGTACAAACAGGCATGTTTAAACTATAACGTTTTTAGTGAAATCATGTTTCTCTCGAGGAGAAAACGCGTTTAAAGCCATAAAAAGATCTCACTGTGTTTTGGCATTGACCAAGCTACCAACAAACCTAAAAAATGATCAGAACTGGAGAAATTACACATTGACATTTGGTGAAATCATGTAACTCTTAAGGACGTGTTGCAGACTTGTTGAATAGATTCATTTTTCTTGTTTTGTTTGTTTTTGATGAAATTGTGCTTTTCTCGTCGAGAAAAGGCGTTTAACGCGATAAAAAGGTTTAGTGCGTTATGAATACGGGCTAGCTTACCAAAAGTACAAATGTGAACTAAATAAGGCCGGGAGTCGTTTTTATTGCTTAAAACACGATTTCTCGACCAGAATATGCTTTTTCAAAAAAGCCATGTTCCCATGGCGAGAGACTCGTTTTCTGTGAGAAAATGCATTAAAAGGAGGGATTTCATCAGAAACACTATAAATACATATTGTACTTGTCTGAAAACGCACAGAACCTTGAAATAGAAGGTTTCTCACCAAAAAACACATTGGTGAAACCCCTATCTTAAGGCACTGAGTGTTTGCACACATGTACAAACAGGCATGTTTAAACTATAACGTTTTTAGTGAAATCATGTTTCTCTCGAGGAGAAAACGCGTTTAAAGCCATAAAAAGATCTCACTGTGTTTTGGCATTGACCAAGCTACCAACAACCTAAAAAATGATCAGAACTGGAGAAATTACACATTGACATTGGGTGAAATCATGTAACTCTTAAGGACGTGTTGCAGACTTGTTGAATAGATTCATTTTTTTTGTTTTGTTTGTTTTTGATGAAATTGTGCTTTTCTCGTCGAGAAAAGGCGTTTAACATGATAAAAAGGTTTAGTGCGTTATGAATACGGGCTAGCTTACCAAAAGTACAAATGTGAACTAAATAAGGCCGGGAGTCGTTTTTATTGCTTAAAACACGATAACTCGACCAGAAAATGCTTTTTCAAAAAAGCCATGTTCCCATGGCGATAGACTCGTTTTCTGTGAGAAAATGCATTAAAAGGAGGGATTTCATCAGAAACACTATAAATACATATTGTACTTGTCTGAAAACGCACAGAACCTTGAAATAGAAGGTTTCTCACCAAAAAACACATTGGTGAAACCCCTATCTTAAGGCTCTGAGTGTTTGCACACATGTACAAACAGGCATGTTTAAACTATAACGTTTTTAGTGAAATCATGTTTCTCTCGAGGAGAAAACGCGTTTAAAGCCATAAAAAGATCTCACTGTGTTTTGGCATTGACCAAGCTACCAACAAACCTAAAAAATGATCAGAACTGGAGAAATTACACATTGACATTGGGTGAAATCATGTAACTCTTAAGGACGTGTTGCAGACTTGTTGAATAGATAATTTTTTTTGTTTTGTTTGTTTTTGATGAAATTGTGCTTTTCTCGTCGAGAAAAGGCGTTTAACATGATAAAACGGTTTAGTGCGTTATGAATACGGGCTAGCTTACCAAAAGTACAAATGTGAACTAAATAAGGCCGGGAGTCGTTTTTATTGCTTAAAACACGATAACTCGACCAGAAAATGCTTTTTCAAAAAAGCCATGTTCCCATGGCGAGAGACTCGTTTTCTGTGAGAAAATGCATTAAAAGGAGGGATTTCATGAGAAACACTATAAATACATATTGTACTTGTCTGAAAACGCACAGAACCTTGAAATAGAAGGTTTCTCACCAAAAAACACATTGGTGAAACCCCTATCTTAAGGCACTGAGTGTTTGCACACATGTACAAACAGGCATGTTTAAACTATAACGTTTTTAGTGAAATCATGTTTCTCTCGAGGAGAAAACGCGTTTAAAGCCATAAAAAGATCTCACTGTGTTTTGGCATTGACCAAGCTACCAACAACCTAAAAAATGATCAGAACTGGAGAAATTACACATTGACATTGGGTGAAATCATGTAACTCTTAAGGACGTGTTGCAGACTTGTTGAATAGATTCATTTTTTTTGTTTTGTTTGTTTTTGATGAAATTGTGCTTTTCTCGTCGAGAAAAGGCGTTTAACATGATAAAAAGGTTTAGTGCGTTATGAATACGGGCTAGCTTACCAAAAGTACAAATGTGAACTAAATAAGGCCGGGAGTCGTTTTTATTGCTTAAAACACGATAACTCGACCAGAAAATGCTTTTTCAAAAAAGCCATGTTCCCATGGCGATAGACTCGTTTTCTGTGAGAAAATGCATTAAAAGGAGGGATTTCATCAGAAACACTATAAATACATATTGTACTTGTCTGAAAACGCACAGAACCTTGAAATAGAAGGTTTCTCACCAAAAAACACATTGGTGAAACCCCTATCTTAAGGCTCTGAGTGTTTGCACACATGTACAAACAGGCATGTTTAAACTATAACGTTTTTAGTGAAATCATGTTTCTCTCGAGGAGAAAACGCGTTTAAAGCCATAAAAAGATCTCACTGTGTTTTGGCATTGACCAAGCTACCAACAAACCTAAAAAATGATCAGAACTGGAGAAATTACACATTGACATTGGGTGAAATCATGTAACTCTTAAGGACGTGTTGCAGACTTGTTGAATAGATTCATTTTTCTTGTTTTGTTTGTTTTTGATGAAATTGTGCTTTTCTCGTCGAGAAAAGGCGTTTAACGCGATAAAAAGGTTTAGTGCGTTATGAATACGGGCTAGCTTACCAAAAGTACAAATGTGAACTAAATAAGGCCGGGAGTCGTTTTTATTGCTTAAAACACGATTTCTCGACCAGAATATGCTTTTTCAAAAAAGCCATGTTCCCATGGCGAGAGACTCGTTTTCTGTGAGAAAATGCATTAAAAGGAGGGATTTCATCAGAAACACTATAAATACATATTGTACTTGTCTGAAAACGCACAGAACCTTGAAAGAGAAGGTTTCTCACCAAAAAACACATTGGTGAAACCCCTATCTTAAGGCTCTGAGTGTTTGCACACATGTACAAACAGGCATGTTTAAACTATAACGTTTTTAGTGAAATCATGTTTCTCTCGAGGAGAAAACGCGTTTAAAGCCATAAAAAGATCTCACTGTGTTTTGGCATTGACCAAGCTACCAACAAACCTAAAAAATGATCAGAACTGGAGAAATTACACATTGACATTGGGTGAAATCATGTAACTCTTAAGGACGTGTTGCAGACTTGTTGAATAGATTCATTTTTCTTGTTTTGTTTGTTTTTGATGAAATTGTGCTTTTCTCGTCGAGAAAAGGCGTTTAACGCGATAAAAAGGTTTAGTGCGTTATGAATACGGGCTAGCTTACCAAAAGTACAAATGTGAACTAAATAAGGCCGGGAGTCGTTCTTATTGCTTAAAACACGATTTCTCGACCAGAATATGCTTTTTCAAAAAAGCCATGTTCCCATGGCGAGAGACTCGTTTTCCGTGAGAAAATGCATTAAAAGGAGGGATTTCATGAGAAACACTATAAATACATGTTGTACTTGTCTGAAAACGCACAGAACCTTGAAATAGAAGGTTTCTCACCAAAAAACACATTGGTGAAACCCCTATCTTAAGGCTCTGAGTGTTTGCACACATGTACAAACAGGCATGTTTAAACTATAACGTTTTTAGTGAAATCATGTTTCTCTCGAGGAGAAAACGCGTTTAAAGCCATAAAAAGATCTCACTGTGTTTTGGCATTGACCAAGCTACCAACAAACCTAAAAAATGATCAGAACTGGAGAAATTACACATTGACATTGGGTGAAATCATGTAACTCTTAAGGACGTGTTGCAGACTTGTTGAATAGATTCATTTTTCTTGTTTTGTTTGTTTTTGATGAAATTGTGCTTTTCTCGTCGAGAAAAGGCGTTTAACGCGATAAAAAGGTTTAGTGCGTTATGAATACGGGCTAGCTTACCAAAAGTACAAATGTGAACTAAATAAGGCCGGGAGTCGTTTTTATTGCTTAAAACACGATTTCTCGACCAGAATATGCTTTTTCAAAAAAGCCATGTTCCCATGGCGAGAGACTCGTTTTCTGTGAGAGAATGCATTAAAAGGAGGGATTTCATCAGAAACACTATAAATACATGTTGTACTTGTCTGAAAACGCACAGAACCTTGAAATAGAAGGTTTCTCACCAAAAAACACATTGGTGAAACCCCTATCTTAAGGCTCTGAGTGTTTGCACACATGTACAAACAGGCATGTTTAAACTATAACGTTTTTAGTGAAATCATGTTTCTCTCGAGGAGAAAACGCGTTTAAAGCCATAAAAAGATCTCACTGTGTTTTGGCATTGACCAAGCTACCAACAAACCTAAAAAATGATCAGAACTGGAGAAATTACACATTGACATTTGGTGAAATCATGTAACTCTTAAGGACGTGTTGCAGACTTGTTGAATAGATTCATTTTTCTTGTTTTGTTTGTTTTTGATGAAATTGTGCTTTTCTCGTCGAGAAAAGGCGTTTAACGCGATAAAAAGGTTTAGTGCGTTATGAATACGGGCTAGCTTACCAAAAGTACAAATGTGAACTAAATAAGGCCGGGAGTCGTTTTTATTGCTTAAAACACGATTTCTCGACCAGAATATGCTTTTTCAAAAAAGCCATGTTCCCATGGCGAGAGACTCGTTTTCTGTGAGAAAATGCATTAAAAGGAGGGATTTCATCAGAAACACCATAAATACATATTGTACTTGTCTGAAAACGCACAGAACCTTGAAATAGAAGGTTTCTCACCAAAAAACACATTGGTGAAACCCCTATCTTAAGGCACTGAGTGTTTGCACACATGTACAAACAGGCATGTTTAAACTATAACGTTTTTAGTGAAATCATGTTTCTCTCGAGGAGAAAACGCGTTTAAAGCCATAAAAAGATCTCACTGTGTTATGGCATTGACCAAGCTACCAACAAACCTAAAAAATGATCAGAACTGGAGAAATTACACATTGACATTGGGTGAAATCATGTAACTCTTAAGGACGTGTTGCAGACTTGTTGAATAGATTCATTTTTCTTGTTTTGTTTGTTTTTGATGAAATTGTGCTTTTCTCGTCGAGAAAAGGCGTTTAACGCGATAAAAAGGTTTAGTGCGTTATGAATACGGGCTAGCTTACCAAAAGTACAAATGTGAACTAAATAAGGCCGGGAGTCGTTTTTATTGCTTAAAACACGATTTCTCGACCAGAATATGCTTTTTCAAAAAAGCCATGTTCCCATGGCGAGAGACTCGTTTTCTGTGAGAAAATGCATTAAAAGGAGGGATTTCATCAGAAACACTATAAATACATATTGTACTTGTCTGAAAGCGCACAGAACCTTGAAATAGAAGGTTTCTCACCAAAAAACACATTGGTGAAACCCCTATCTTAAGGCTCTGAGTGTTTGCACACATGTACAAACAGGCATGTTTAAACTATAACGTTTTTAGTGAAATCATGTTTCTCTCGAGGAGAAAACGCGTTTAAAGCCATAAAAAGATCTCACTGTGTTTTGGCATTGACCAAGCTACCAACAAACCTAAAAAATGATCAGAACTGGAGAAATTACACATTGACATTGGGTGAAATCATGTAACTCTTAAGGACGTGTTGCAGACTTGTTGAATAGATTCATTTTTCTTGTTTTGTTTGTTTTTGATGAAATTGTGCTTTTCTCGTCGAGAAAAGGCGTTTAACGCGATAAAAAGGTTTAGTGCGTTATGAATACGGGCTAGCTTACCAAAAGTACAAATGTGAACTAAATAAGGCCGGGAGTCGTTTTTATTGCTTAAAACACGATTTCTCGACCAGAATATGCTTTTTCAAAAAAGCCATGTTCCCATGGCGAGAGACTCGTTTTCTGTGAGAAAATGCATTAAAAGGAGGGATTTCATGAGAAACACTATAAATACATGTTGTACTTGTCTGAAAACGCACAGAACCTTGAAATAGAAGGTTTCTCACCAAAAAACACATTGGTGAAACCCCTATCTTAAGGCTCTGAGTGTTTGCACACATGTACAAACAGGCATGTTTAAACTATAACGTTTTTAGTGAAATCATGTTTCTCTCGAGGAGAAAACGCGTTTAAAGCCATAAAAAGATCTCACTGTGTTTTGGCATTGACCAAGCTACCAACAAACCTAAAAAATGATCAGAACTGGAGAAATTACACATTGACATTGGGTGAAATCATGTAACTCTTAAGGACGTGTTGCAGACTTGTTGAATAGATTCATTTTTCTTGTTTTGTTTGTTTTTGATGAAATTGTGCTTTTCTCGTCGAGAAAAGGCGTTTAACGCGATAAAAAGGTTTAGTGCGTTATGAATACGGGCTAGCTTACCAAAAGTACAAATGTGAACTAAATAAGGCCGGGAGTCGTTTTTATTGCTTAAAACACGATTTCTCGACCAGAATATGCTTTTTCAAAAAAGCCATGTTCCCATGGCGAGAGACTCGTTTTCTGTGAGAAAATGCATTAAAAGGAGGGATTTCATCAGAAACACTATAAATACATATTGTACTTGTCTGAAAACGCACAGAACCTTGAAATAGAAGGTTTCTCACCAAAAAACACATTGGTGAAACCCCTATCTTAAGGCTCTGAGTGTTTGCACACATGTACAAACAGGCATGGTTAAACTATAACGTTTTTAGTGAAATCATGTTTCTCTCGAGGAGAAAACGCGTTTAAAGCCATAAAAAGATCTCACTGTGTTTTGGCATTGACCAAGCTACCAACAAACCTAAAAAATGATCAGAACTGGAGAAATTACACATTGACATTGGGTGAAATCATGTAACTCTTAAGGACGTGTTGCAGACTTGTTGAATAGATTCATTTTTCTTGTTTTGTTTGTTTTTGATGAAATTGTGCTTTTCTCGTCGAGAAAAGGCGTTTAACGCGATAAAAAGGTTTAGTGCGTTATGAATACGGGCTAGCTTACCAAAAGTACAAATGTGAACTAAATAAGGCCGGGAGTCGTTTTTATTGCTTAAAACACGATTTCTCGACCAGAATATGCTTTTTCAAAAAAGCCATGTTCCCATGGCGAGAGACTCGTTTTCTGTGAGAAAATGCATTAAAAGGAGGGATTTCATGAGAAACACTATAAATACATGTTGTACTTGTCTGAAAACGCACAGAACCTTGAAATAGAAGGTTTCTCACCAAAAAACACATTGGTGAAACCCCTATCTTAAGGCTCTGAGTGTTTGCACACATGTACAAACAGGCATGTTTAAACTATAACGTTTTTAGTGAAATCATGTTTCTCTCGAGGAGAAAACGCGTTTAAAGCCATAAAAAGATCTCACTGTGTTTTGGCATTGACCAAGCTACCAACAAACCTAAAAAATGATCAGAACTGGAGAAATTACACATTGACATTGGGTGAAATCATGTAACTCTTAAGGACGTGTTGCAGACTTGTTGAATAGATTCATTTTTCTTGTTTTGTTTGTTTTTGATGAAATTGTGCTTTTCTCGTCGAGAAAAGGCGTTTAACGCGATAAAAAGGTTTAGTGCGTTATGAATACGGGCTAGCTTACCAAAAGTACAAATGTGAACTAAATAAGGCCGGGAGTCGTTTTTATTGCTTAAAACACGATTTCTCGACCAGAATATGCTTTTTCAAAAAAGCCATGTTCCCATGGCGAGAGACTCGTTTTCTGTGAGAAAATGCATTAAAAGGAGGGATTTCATCAGAAACACTATAAATACATATTGTACTTGTCTGAAAACGCACAGAACCTTGAAATAGAAGGTTTCTCACCAAAAAACACATTGGTGAAACCCCTATCTTAAGGCTCTGAGTGTTTGCACACATGTACAAACAGGCATGGTTAAACTATAACGTTTTTAGTGAAATCATGTTTCTCTCGAGGAGAAAACGCGTTTAAAGCCATAAAAAGATCTCACTGTGTTTTGGCATTGACCAAGCTACCAACAAACCTAAAAAATGATCAGAACTGGAGAAATTACACATTGACATTGGGTGAAATCATGTAACTCTTAAGGACGTGTTGCAGACTTGTTGAATAGATTCATTTTTCTTGTTTTGTTTGTTTTTGATGAAATTGTGCTTTTCTCGTCGAGAAAAGGCGTTTAACGCGATAAAAAGGTTTAGTGCGTTATGAATACGGGCTAGCTTACCAAAAGTACAAATGTGAACTAAATAAGGCCGGGAGTCGTTTTTATTGCTTAAAACACGATTTCTCGACCAGAATATGCTTTTTCAAAAAAGCCATGTTCCCATGGCGAGAGACTCGTTTTCTGTGAGAAAATGCATTAAAAGGAGGGATTTCATGAGAAACACTATAAATACATGTTGTACTTGTCTGAAAACGCACAGAACCTTGAAATAGAAGGTTTCTCACCAAAAAACACATTGGTGAAACCCCTATCTTAAGGCTCTGAGTGTTTGCACACATGTACAAACAGGCATGTTTAAACTATAACGTTTTTAGTGAAATCATGTTTCTCTCGAGGAGAAAACGCGTTTAAAGCCATAAAAAGATCTCACTGTGTTTTGGCATTGACCAAGCTACCAACAAACCTAAAAAATGATCAGAACTGGAGAAATTACACATTGACATTGGGTGAAATCATGTAACTCTTAAGGACGTGTTGCAGACTTGTTGAATAGATTCATTTTTCTTGTTTTGTTTGTTTTTGATGAAATTGTGCTTTTCTCGTCGAGAAAAGGCGTTTAACGCGATAAAAAGGTTTAGTGCGTTATGAATACGGGCTAGCTTACCAAAAGTACAAATGTGAACTAAATAAGGCCGGGAGTCGTTTTTATTGCTTAAAACACGATTTCTCGACCAGAATATGCTTTTTCAAAAAAGCCATGTTCCCATGGCGAGAGACTCGTTTTCTGTGAGAAAATGCATTAAAAGGAGGGATTTCATGAGAAACACTATAAATACATGTTGTACTTGTCTGAAAACGCACAGAACCTTGAAATAGAAGGTTTCTCACCAAAAAACACATTGGTGAAACCCCTATCTTAAGGCTCTGAGTGTTTGCACACATGTACAAACAGGCATGTTTAAACTATAACGTTTTTAGTGAAATCATGTTTCTCTCGAGGAGAAAACGCGTTTAAAGCCATAAAAAGATCTCACTGTGTTTTGGCATTGACCAAGCTACCAACAAACCTAAAAAATGATCAGAACTGGAGAAATTACACATTGACATTTGGTGAAATCATGTAACTCTTAAGGACGTGTTGCAGACTTGTTGAATAGATTCATTTTTCTTGTTTTGTTTGTTTTTGATGAAATTGTGCTTTTCTCGTCGAGAAAAGGCGTTTAACGCGATAAAAAGGTTTAGTGCGTTATGAATACGGGCTAGCTTACCAAAAGTACAAATGTGAACTAAATAAGGCCGGGAGTCGTTTTTATTGCTTAAAACACGATTTCTCGACCAGAATATGCTTTTTCAAAAAAGCCATGTTCCCATGGCGAGAGACTCGTTTTCTGTGAGAAAATGCATTAAAAGGAGGGATTTCATCAGAAACACTATAAATACATATTGTACTTGTCTGAAAACGCACAGAACCTTGAAATAGAAGGTTTCTCACCAAAAAACACATTGGTGAAACCCCTATCTTAAGGCACTGAGTGTTTGCACACATGTACAAACAGGCATGTTTAAACTATAACGTTTTTAGTGAAATCATGTTTCTCTCGAGGAGAAAACGCGTTTAAAGCCATAAAAAGATCTCACTGTGTTTTGGCATTGACCAAGCTACCAACAACCTAAAAAATGATCAGAACTGGAGAAATTACACATTGACATTGGGTGAAATCATGTAACTCTTAAGGACGTGTTGCAGACTTGTTGAATAGATTCATTTTTTTTGTTTTGTTTGTTTTTGATGAAATTGTGCTTTTCTCGTCGAGAAAAGGCGTTTAACATGATAAAAAGGTTTAGTGCGTTATGAATACGGGCTAGCTTACCAAAAGTACAAATGTGAACTAAATAAGGCCGGGAGTCGTTTTTATTGCTTAAAACACGATAACTCGACCAGAAAATGCTTTTTCAAAAAAGCCATGTTCCCATGGCGATAGACTCGTTTTCTGTGAGAAAATGCATTAAAAGGAGGGATTTCATCAGAAACACTATAAATACATATTGTACTTGTCTGAAAACGCACAGAACCTTGAAATAGAAGGTTTCTCACCAAAAAACACATTGGTGAAACCCCTATCTTAAGGCTCTGAGTGTTTGCACACATGTACAAACAGGCATGTTTAAACTATAACGTTTTTAGTGAAATCATGTTTCTCTCGAGGAGAAAACGCGTTTAAAGCCATAAAAAGATCTCACTGTGTTTTGGCATTGACCAAGCTACCAACAAACCTAAAAAATGATCAGAACTGGAGAAATTACACATTGACATTGGGTGAAATCATGTAACTCTTAAGGACGTGTTGCAGACTTGTTGAATAGATAATTTTTTTTGTTTTGTTTGTTTTTGATGAAATTGTGCTTTTCTCGTCGAGAAAAGGCGTTTAACATGATAAAACGGTTTAGTGCGTTATGAATACGGGCTAGCTTACCAAAAGTACAAATGTGAACTAAATAAGGCCGGGAGTCGTTTTTATTGCTTAAAACACGATAACTCGACCAGAAAATGCTTTTTCAAAAAAGCCATGTTCCCATGGCGAGAGACTCGTTTTCTGTGAGAAAATGCATTAAAAGGAGGGATTTCATGAGAAACACTATAAATACATATTGTACTTGTCTGAAAACGCACAGAACCTTGAAATAGAAGGTTTCTCACCAAAAAACACATTGGTGAAACCCCTATCTTAAGGCACTGAGTGTTTGCACACATGTACAAACAGGCATGTTTAAACTATAACGTTTTTAGTGAAATCATGTTTCTCTCGAGGAGAAAACGCGTTTAAAGCCATAAAAAGATCTCACTGTGTTTTGGCATTGACCAAGCTACCAACAACCTAAAAAATGATCAGAACTGGAGAAATTACACATTGACATTGGGTGAAATCATGTAACTCTTAAGGACGTGTTGCAGACTTGTTGAATAGATTCATTTTTTTTGTTTTGTTTGTTTTTGATGAAATTGTGCTTTTCTCGTCGAGAAAAGGCGTTTAACATGATAAAACGGTTTAGTGCGTTATGAATACGGGCTAGCTTACCAAAAGTACAAATGTGAACTAAATAAGGCCGGGAGTCGTTTTTATTGCTTAAAACACGATAACTCGACCAGAAAATGCTTTTTCAAAAAAGCCATGTTCCCATGGCGATAGACTCGTTTTCTGTGAGAAAATGCATTAAAAGGAGGGATTTCATCAGAAACACTATAAATACATATTGTACTTGTCTGAAAACGCACAGAACCTTGAAATAGAAGGTTTCTCACCAAAAAACACATTGGTGAAACCCCTATCTTAAGGCTCTGAGTGTTTGCACACATGTACAAACAGGCATGTTTAAACTATAACGTTTTTAGTGAAATCATGTTTCTCTCGAGGAGAAAACGCGTTTAAAGCCATAAAAAGATCTCACTGTGTTTTGGCATTGACCAAGCTACCAACAAACCTAAAAAATGATCAGAACTGGAGAAATTACACATTGACATTGGGTGAAATCATGTAACTCTTAAGGACGTGTTGCAGACTTGTTGAATAGATTCATTTTTCTTGTTTTGTTTGTTTTTGATGAAATTGTGCTTTTCTCGTCGAGAAAAGGCGTTTAACGCGATAAAAAGGTTTAGTGCGTTATGAATACGGGCTAGCTTACCAAAAGTACAAATGTGAACTAAATAAGGCCGGGAGTCGTTTTTATTGCTTAAAACACGATTTCTCGACCAGAATATGCTTTTTCAAAAAAGCCATGTTCCCATGGCGAGAGACTCGTTTTCTGTGAGAAAATGCATTAAAAGGAGGGATTTCATCAGAAACACTATAAATACATATTGTACTTGTCTGAAAACGCACAGAACCTTGAAAGAGAAGGTTTCTCACCAAAAAACACATTGGTGAAACCCCTATCTTAAGGCTCTGAGTGTTTGCACACATGTACAAACAGGCATGTTTAAACTATAACGTTTTTAGTGAAATCATGTTTCTCTCGAGGAGAAAACGCGTTTAAAGCCATAAAAAGATCTCACTGTGTTTTGGCATTGACCAAGCTACCAACAAACCTAAAAAATGATCAGAACTGGAGAAATTACACATTGACATTGGGTGAAATCATGTAACTCTTAAGGACGTGTTGCAGACTTGTTGAATAGATTCATTTTTCTTGTTTTGTTTGTTTTTGATGAAATTGTGCTTTTCTCGTCGAGAAAAGGCGTTTAACGCGATAAAAAGGTTTAGTGCGTTATGAATACGGGCTAGCTTACCAAAAGTACAAATGTGAACTAAATAAGGCCGGGAGTCGTTCTTATTGCTTAAAACACGATTTCTCGACCAGAATATGCTTTTTCAAAAAAGCCATGTTCCCATGGCGAGAGACTCGTTTTCCGTGAGAAAATGCATTAAAAGGAGGGATTTCATGAGAAACACTATAAATACATGTTGTACTTGTCTGAAAACGCACAGAACCTTGAAATAGAAGGTTTCTCACCAAAAAACACATTGGTGAAACCCCTATCTTAAGGCTCTGAGTGTTTGCACACATGTACAAACAGGCATGTTTAAACTATAACGTTTTTAGTGAAATCATGTTTCTCTCGAGGAGAAAACGCGTTTAAAGCCATAAAAAGATCTCACTGTGTTTTGGCATTGACCAAGCTACCAACAAACCTAAAAAATGATCAGAACTGGAGAAATTACACATTGACATTGGGTGAAATCATGTAACTCTTAAGGACGTGTTGCAGACTTGTTGAATAGATTCATTTTTCTTGTTTTGTTTGTTTTTGATGAAATTGTGCTTTTCTCGTCGAGAAAAGGCGTTTAACGCGATAAAAAGGTTTAGTGCGTTATGAATACGGGCTAGCTTACCAAAAGTACAAATGTGAACTAAATAAGGCCGGGAGTCGTTCTTATTGCTTAAAACACGATTTCTCGACCAGAATATGCTTTTTCAAAAAAGCCATGTTCCCATGGCGAGAGACTCGTTTTCCGTGAGAAAATGCATTAAAAGGAGGGATTTCATGAGAAACACTATAAATACATGTTGTACTTGTCTGAAAACGCACAGAACCTTGAAATAGAAGGTTTCTCACCAAAAAACACATTGGTGAAACCCCTATCTTAAGGCTCTGAGTGTTTGCACACATGTACAAACAGGCATGTTTAAACTATAACGTTTTTAGTGAAATCATGTTTCTCTCGAGGAGAAAACGCGTTTAAAGCCATAAAAAGATCTCACTGTGTTTTGGCATTGACCAAGCTACCAACAAACCTAAAAAATGATCAGAACTGGAGAAATTACACATTGACATTGGGTGAAATCATGTAACTCTTAAGGACGTGTTGCAGACTTGTTGAATAGATTCATTTTTCTTGTTTTGTTTGTTTTTGATGAAATTGTGCTTTTCTCGTCGAGAAAAGGCGTTTAACGCGATAAAAAGGTTTAGTGCGTTATGAATACGGGCTAGCTTACCAAAAGTACAAATGTGAACTAAATAAGGCCGGGAGTCGTTTTTATTGCTTAAAACACGATTTCTCGACCAGAATATGCTTTTTCAAAAAAGCCATGTTCCCATGGCGAGAGACTCGTTTTCTGTGAGAAAATGCATTAAAAGGAGGGATTTCATCAGAAACACTATAAATACATATTGTACTTGTCTGAAAACGCACAGAACCTTGAAATAGAAGGTTTCTCACCAAAAAACACATTGGTGAAACCCCTATCTTAAGGCTCTGAGTGTTTGCACACATGTACAAACAGGCATGGTTAAACTATAACGTTTTTAGTGAAATCATGTTTCTCTCGAGGAGAAAACGCGTTTAAAGCCATAAAAAGATCTCACTGTGTTTTGGCATTGACCAAGCTACCAACAAACCTAAAAAATGATCAGAACTGGAGAAATTACACATTGACATTGGGTGAAATCATGTAACTCTTAAGGACGTGTTGCAGACTTGTTGAATAGATTCATTTTTCTTGTTTTGTTTGTTTTTGATGAAATTGTGCTTTTCTCGTCGAGAAAAGGCGTTTAACGCGATAAAAAGGTTTAGTGCGTTATGAATACGGGCTAGCTTACCAAAAGTACAAATGTGAACTAAATAAGGCCGGGAGTCGTTTTTATTGCTTAAAACACGATTTCTCGACCAGAATATGCTTTTTCAAAAAAGCCATGTTCCCATGGCGAGAGACTCGTTTTCTGTGAGAAAATGCATTAAAAGGAGGGATTTCATGAGAAACACTATAAATACATGTTGTACTTGTCTGAAAACGCACAGAACCTTGAAATAGAAGGTTTCTCACCAAAAAACACATTGGTGAAACCCCTATCTTAAGGCTCTGAGTGTTTGCACACATGTACAAACAGGCATGTTTAAACTATAACGTTTTTAGTGAAATCATGTTTCTCTCGAGGAGAAAACGCGTTTAAAGCCATAAAAAGATCTCACTGTGTTTTGGCATTGACCAAGCTACCAACAAACCTAAAAAATGATCAGAACTGGAGAAATTACACATTGACATTTGGTGAAATCATGTAACTCTTAAGGACGTGTTGCAGACTTGTTGAATAGATTCATTTTTCTTGTTTTGTTTGTTTTTGATGAAATTGTGCTTTTCTCGTCGAGAAAAGGCGTTTAACGCGATAAAAAGGTTTAGTGCGTTATGAATACGGGCTAGCTTACCAAAAGTACAAATGTGAACTAAATAAGGCCGGGAGTCGTTTTTATTGCTTAAAACACGATTTCTCGACCAGAATATGCTTTTTCAAAAAAGCCATGTTCCCATGGCGAGAGACTCGTTTTCTGTGAGAAAATGCATTAAAAGGAGGGATTTCATCAGAAACACTATAAATACATATTGTACTTGTCTGAAAACGCACAGAACCTTGAAATAGAAGGTTTCTCACCAAAAAACACATTGGTGAAACCCCTATCTTAAGGCACTGAGTGTTTGCACACATGTACAAACAGGCATGTTTAAACTATAACGTTTTTAGTGAAATCATGTTTCTCTCGAGGAGAAAACGCGTTTAAAGCCATAAAAAGATCTCACTGTGTTTTGGCATTGACCAAGCTACCAACAACCTAAAAAATGATCAGAACTGGAGAAATTACACATTGACATTGGGTGAAATCATGTAACTCTTAAGGACGTGTTGCAGACTTGTTGAATAGATTCATTTTTTTTGTTTTGTTTGTTTTTGATGAAATTGTGCTTTTCTCGTCGAGAAAAGGCGTTTAACATGATAAAAAGGTTTAGTGCGTTATGAATACGGGCTAGCTTACCAAAAGTACAAATGTGAACTAAATAAGGCCGGGAGTCGTTTTTATTGCTTAAAACACGATAACTCGACCAGAAAATGCTTTTTCAAAAAAGCCATGTTCCCATGGCGATAGACTCGTTTTCTGTGAGAAAATGCATTAAAAGGAGGGATTTCATCAGAAACACTATAAATACATATTGTACTTGTCTGAAAACGCACAGAACCTTGAAATAGAAGGTTTCTCACCAAAAAACACATTGGTGAAACCCCTATCTTAAGGCTCTGAGTGTTTGCACACATGTACAAACAGGCATGTTTAAACTATAACGTTTTTAGTGAAATCATGTTTCTCTCGAGGAGAAAACGCGTTTAAAGCCATAAAAAGATCTCACTGTGTTTTGGCATTGACCAAGCTACCAACAAACCTAAAAAATGATCAGAACTGGAGAAATTACACATTGACATTGGGTGAAATCATGTAACTCTTAAGGACGTGTTGCAGACTTGTTGAATAGATTCATTTTTCTTGTTTTGTTTGTTTTTGATGAAATTGTGCTTTTCTCGTCGAGAAAAGGCGTTTAACATGATAAAACGGTTTAGTGCGTTATGAATACGGGCTAGCTTACCAAAAGTACAAATGTGAACTAAATAAGGCCGGGAGTCGTTTTTATTGCTTAAAACACGATAACTCGACCAGAAAATGCTTTTTCAAAAAAGCCATGTTCCCATGGCGAGAGACTCGTTTTCTGTGAGAAAATGCATTAAAAGGAGGGATTTCATGAGAAACACTATAAATACATATTGTACTTGTCTGAAAACGCACAGAACCTTGAAATAGAAGGTTTCTCACCAAAAAACACATTGGTGAAACCCCTATCTTAAGGCACTGAGTGTTTGCACACATGTACAAACAGGCATGTTTAAACTATAACGTTTTTAGTGAAATCATGTTTCTCTCGAGGAGAAAACGCGTTTAAAGCCATAAAAAGATCTCACTGTGTTTTGGCATTGACCAAGCTACCAACAACCTAAAAAATGATCAGAACTGGAGAAATTACACATTGACATTGGGTGAAATCATGTAACTCTTAAGGACGTGTTGCAGACTTGTTGAATAGATTCATTTTTTTTGTTTTGTTTGTTTTTGATGAAATTGTGCTTTTCTCGTCGAGAAAAGGCGTTTAACATGATAAAACGGTTTAGTGCGTTATGAATACGGGCTAGCTTACCAAAAGTACAAATGTGAACTAAATAAGGCCGGGAGTCGTTTTTATTGCTTAAAACACGATAACTCGACCAGAAAATGCTTTTTCAAAAAAGCCATGTTCCCATGGCGATAGACTCGTTTTCTGTGAGAAAATGCATTAAAAGGAGGGATTTCATCAGAAACACTATAAATACATATTGTACTTGTCTGAAAACGCACAGAACCTTGAAATAGAAGGTTTCTCACCAAAAAACACATTGGTGAAACCCCTATCTTAAGGCTCTGAGTGTTTGCACACATGTACAAACAGGCATGTTTAAACTATAACGTTTTTAGTGAAATCATGTTTCTCTCGAGGAGAAAACGCGTTTAAAGCCATAAAAAGATCTCACTGTGTTTTGGCATTGACCAAGCTACCAACAAACCTAAAAAATGATCAGAACTGGAGAAATTACACATTGACATTGGGTGAAATCATGTAACTCTTAAGGACGTGTTGCAGACTTGTTGAATAGATTCATTTTTCTTGTTTTGTTTGTTTTTGATGAAATTGTGCTTTTCTCGTCGAGAAAAGGCGTTTAACGCGATAAAAAGGTTTAGTGCGTTATGAATACGGGCTAGCTTACCAAAAGTACAAATGTGAACTAAATAAGGCCGGGAGTCGTTTTTATTGCTTAAAACACGATTTCTCGACCAGAATATGCTTTTTCAAAAAAGCCATGTTCCCATGGCGAGAGACTCGTTTTCTGTGAGAAAATGCATTAAAAGGAGGGATTTCATCAGAAACACTATAAATACATATTGTACTTGTCTGAAAACGCACAGAACCTTGAAAGAGAAGGTTTCTCACCAAAAAACACATTGGTGAAACCCCTATCTTAAGGCTCTGAGTGTTTGCACACATGTACAAACAGGCATGTTTAAACTATAACGTTTTTAGTGAAATCATGTTTCTCTCGAGGAGAAAACGCGTTTAAAGCCATAAAAAGATCTCACTGTGTTTTGGCATTGACCAAGCTACCAACAAACCTAAAAAATGATCAGAACTGGAGAAATTACACATTGACATTGGGTGAAATCATGTAACTCTTAAGGACGTGTTGCAGACTTGTTGAATAGATTCATTTTTCTTGTTTTGTTTGTTTTTGATGAAATTGTGCTTTTCTCGTCGAGAAAAGGCGTTTAACGCGATAAAAAGGTTTAGTGCGTTATGAATACGGGCTAGCTTACCAAAAGTACAAATGTGAACTAAATAAGGCCGGGAGTCGTTCTTATTGCTTAAAACACGATTTCTCGACCAGAATATGCTTTTTCAAAAAAGCCATGTTCCCATGGCGAGAGACTCGTTTTCCGTGAGAAAATGCATTAAAAGGAGGGATTTCATGAGAAACACTATAAATACATGTTGTACTTGTCTGAAAACGCACAGAACCTTGAAATAGAAGGTTTCTCACCAAAAAACACATTGGTGAAACCCCTATCTTAAGGCTCTGAGTGTTTGCACACATGTACAAACAGGCATGTTTAAACTATAACGTTTTTAGTGAAATCATGTTTCTCTCGAGGAGAAAACGCGTTTAAAGCCATAAAAAGATCTCACTGTGTTTTGGCATTGACCAAGCTACCAACAAACCTAAAAAATGATCAGAACTGGAGAAATTACACATTGACATTGGGTGAAATCATGTAACTCTTAAGGACGTGTTGCAGACTTGTTGAATAGATTCATTTTTCTTGTTTTGTTTGTTTTTGATGAAATTGTGCTTTTCTCGTCGAGAAAAGGCGTTTAACGCGATAAAAAGGTTTAGTGCGTTATGAATACGGGCTAGCTTACCAAAAGTACAAATGTGAACTAAATAAGGCCGGGAGTCGTTTTTATTGCTTAAAACACGATTTCTCGACCAGAATATGCTTTTTCAAAAAAGCCATGTTCCCATGGCGAGAGACTCGTTTTCTGTGAGAAAATGCATTAAAAGGAGGGATTTCATGAGAAACACTATAAATACATGTTGTACTTGTCTGAAAACGCACAGAACCTTGAAATAGAAGGTTTCTCACCAAAAAACACATTGGTGAAACCCCTATCTTAAGGCTCTGAGTGTTTGCACACATGTACAAACAGGCATGTTTAAACTATAACGTTTTTAGTGAAATCATGTTTCTCTCGAGGAGAAAACGCGTTTAAAGCCATAAAAAGATCTCACTGTGTTTTGGCATTGACCAAGCTACCAACAAACCTAAAAAATGATCAGAACTGGAGAAATTACACATTGACATTTGGTGAAATCATGTAACTCTTAAGGACGTGTTGCAGACTTGTTGAATAGATTCATTTTTCTTGTTTTGTTTGTTTTTGATGAAATTGTGCTTTTCTCGTCGAGAAAAGGCGTTTAACGCGATAAAAAGGTTTAGTGCGTTATGAATACGGGCTAGCTTACCAAAAGTACAAATGTGAACTAAATAAGGCCGGGAGTCGTTTTTATTGCTTAAAACACGATTTCTCGACCAGAATATGCTTTTTCAAAAAAGCCATGTTCCCATGGCGAGAGACTCGTTTTCTGTGAGAAAATGCATTAAAAGGAGGGATTTCATCAGAAACACCATAAATACATATTGTACTTGTCTGAAAACGCACAGAACCTTGAAATAGAAGGTTTCTCACCAAAAAACACATTGGTGAAACCCCTATCTTAAGGCACTGAGTGTTTGCACACATGTACAAACAGGCATGTTTAAACTATAACGTTTTTAGTGAAATCATGTTTCTCTCGAGGAGAAAACGCGTTTAAAGCCATAAAAAGATCTCACTGTGTTTTGGCATTGACCAAGCTACCAACAACCTAAAAAATGATCAGAACTGGAGAAATTACACATTGACATTGGGTGAAATCATGTAACTCTTAAGGACGTGTTGCAGACTTGTTGAATAGATTCATTTTTTTTGTTTTGTTTGTTTTTGATGAAATTGTGCTTTTCTCGTCGAGAAAAGGCGTTTAACATGATAAAAAGGTTTAGTGCGTTATGAATACGGGCTAGCTTACCAAAAGTACAAATGTGAACTAAATAAGGCCGGGAGTCGTTTTTATTGCTTAAAACACGATAACTCGACCAGAAAATGCTTTTTCAAAAAAGACATGTTCCCATGGCGATAGACTCGTTTTCTGTGAGAAAATGCATTAAAAGGAGGGATTTCATCAGAAACACTATAAATACATATTGTACTTGTCTGAAAACGCACAGAACCTTGAAATAGAAGGTTTCTCACCAAAAAACACATTGGTGAAACCCCTATCTTAAGGCTCTGAGTGTTTGCACACATGTACAAACAGGCATGTTTAAACTATAACGTTTTTAGTGAAATCATGTTTCTCTCGAGGAGAAAACGCGTTTAAAGCCATAAAAAGATCTCACTGTGTTTTGGCATTGACCAAGCTACCAACAAACCTAAAAAATGATCAGAACTGGAGAAATTACACATTGACATTGGGTGAAATCATGTAACTCTTAAGGACGTGTTGCAGACTTGTTGAATAGATTCATTTTTCTTGTTTTGTTTGTTTTTGATGAAATTGTGCTTTTCTCGTCGAGAAAAGGCGTTTAACGCGATAAAAAGGTTTAGTGCGTTATGAATACGGGCTAGCTTACCAAAAGTACAAATGTGAACTAAATAAGGCCGGGAGTCGTTTTTATTGCTTAAAACACGATTTCTCGACCAGAATATGCTTTTTCAAAAAAGCCATGTTCCCATGGCGAGAGACTCGTTTTCTGTGAGAAAATGCATTAAAAGGAGGGATTTCATCAGAAACACTATAAATACATATTGTACTTGTCTGAAAGCGCACAGAACCTTGAAATAGAAGGTTTCTCACCAAAAAACACATTGGTGAAACCCCTATCTTAAGGCTCTGAGTGTTTGCACACATGTACAAACAGGCATGTTTAAACTATAACGTTTTTAGTGAAATCATGTTTCTCTCGAGGAGAAAACGCGTTTAAAGCCATAAAAAGATCTCACTGTGTTTTGGCATTGACCAAGCTACCAACAAACCTAAAAAATGATCAGAACTGGAGAAATTACACATTGACATTGGGTGAAATCATGTAACTCTTAAGGACGTGTTGCAGACTTGTTGAATAGATTCATTTTTCTTGTTTTGTTTGTTTTTGATGAAATTGTGCTTTTCTCGTCGAGAAAAGGCGTTTAACGCGATAAAAAGGTTTAGTGCGTTATGAATACGGGCTAGCTTACCAAAAGTACAAATGTGAACTAAATAAGGCCGGGAGTCGTTTTTGTTGCTTAAAACACGATTTCTCGACGAGAATATGCTTTTTCAAAAAAGCCATGTTCCCATGGCGAGAGACTCGTTTTCTGTGAGAAAATGCATTAAAAGGAGGGATTTCATGAGAAACACTATAAATACATGTTGTACTTGTCTGAAAACGCACAGAACCTTGAAATAGAAGGTTTCTCACCAAAAAACACATTGGTGAAACCCCTATCTTAAGGCTCTGAGTGTTTGCACACATGTACAAACAGGCATGTTTAAACTATAACGTTTTTAGTGAAATCATGTTTCTCTCGAGGAGAAAACGCGTTTAAAGCCATAAAAAGATCTCACTGTGTTATGGCATTGACCAAGCTACCAACAAACCTAAAAAATGATCAGAACTGGAGAAATTACACATTGACATTTGGTGAAATCATGTAACTCTTAAGGACGTGTTGCAGACTTGTTGAATAGATTCATTTTTCTTGTTTTGTTTGTTTTTGATGAAATTGTGCTTTTCTCGTCGAGAAAAGGCGTTTAACGCGATAAAAAGGTTTAGTGCGTTATGAATACGGGCTAGCTTACCAAAAGTACAAATGTGAACTAAATAAGGCCGGGAGTCGTTTTTATTGCTTAAAACACGATTTCTCGACCAGAATATGCTTTTTCAAAAAAGCCATGTTCCCATGGCGAGAGACTCGTTTTCTGTGAGAAAATGCATTAAAAGGAGGGATTTCATCAGAAACACTATAAATACATATTGTACTTGTCTGAAAGCGCACAGAACCTTGAAATAGAAGGTTTCTCACCAAAAAACACATTGGTGAAACCCCTATCTTAAGGCTCTGAGTGTTTGCACACATGTACAAACAGGCATGTTTAAACTATAACGTTTTTAGTGAAATCATGTTTCTCTCGAGGAGAAAACGCGTTTAAAGCCATAAAAAGATCTCACTGTGTTTTGGCATTGACCAAGCTACCAACAAACCTAAAAAATGATCAGAACTGGAGAAATTACACATTGACATTGGGTGAAATCATGTAACTCTTAAGGACGTGTTGCAGACTTGTTGAATAGATTCATTTTTCTTGTTTTGTTTGTTTTTGATGAAATTGTGCTTTTCTCGTCGAGAAAAGGCGTTTAACGCGATAAAAAGGTTTAGTGCGTTATGAATACGGGCTAGCTTACCAAAAGTACAAATGTGAACTAAATAAGGCCGGGAGTCGTTTTTATTGCTTAAAACACGATTTCTCGACCAGAATATGCTTTTTCAAAAAAGCCATGTTCCCATGGCGAGAGACTCGTTTTCTGTGAGAAAATGCATTAAAAGGAGGGATTTCATGAGAAACACTATAAATACATGTTGTACTTGTCTGAAAACGCACAGAACCTTGAAATAGAAGGTTTCTCACCAAAAAACACATTGGTGAAACCCCTATCTTAAGGCTCTGAGTGTTTGCACACATGTACAAACAGGCATGTTTAAACTATAACGTTTTTAGTGAAATCATGTTTCTCTCGAGGAGAAAACGCGTTTAAAGCCATAAAAAGATCTCACTGTGTTTTGGCATTGACCAAGCTACCAACAAACCTAAAAAATGATCAGAACTGGAGAAATTACACATTGACATTGGGTGAAATCATGTAACTCTTAAGGACGTGTTGCAGACTTGTTGAATAGATTCATTTTTCTTGTTTTGTTTGTTTTTGATGAAATTGTGCTTTTCTCGTCGAGAAAAGGCGTTTAACGCGATAAAAAGGTTTAGTGCGTTATGAATACGGGCTAGCTTACCAAAAGTACAAATGTGAACTAAATAAGGCCGGGAGTCGTTTTTATTGCTTAAAACACGATTTCTCGACCAGAATATGCTTTTTCAAAAAAGCCATGTTCCCATGGCGAGAGACTCGTTTTCTGTGAGAAAATGCATTAAAAGGAGGGATTTCATCAGAAACACTATAAATACATATTGTACTTGTCTGAAAACGCACAGAACCTTGAAATAGAAGGTTTCTCACCAAAAAACACATTGGTGAAACCCCTATCTTAAGGCTCTGAGTGTTTGCACACATGTACAAACAGGCATGGTTAAACTATAACGTTTTTAGTGAAATCATGTTTCTCTCGAGGAGAAAACGCGTTTAAAGCCATAAAAAGATCTCACTGTGTTTTGGCATTGACCAAGCTACCAACAAACCTAAAAAATGATCAGAACTGGAGAAATTACACATTGACATTGGGTGAAATCATGTAACTCTTAAGGACGTGTTGCAGACTTGTTGAATAGATTCATTTTTCTTGTTTTGTTTGTTTTTGATGAAATTGTGCTTTTCTCGTCGAGAAAAGGCGTTTAACGCGATAAAAAGGTTTAGTGCGTTATGAATACGGGCTAGCTTACCAAAAGTACAAATGTGAACTAAATAAGGCCGGGAGTCGTTTTTATTGCTTAAAACACGATTTCTCGACCAGAATATGCTTTTTCAAAAAAGCCATGTTCCCATGGCGAGAGACTCGTTTTCTGTGAGAAAATGCATTAAAAGGAGGGATTTCATGAGAAACACTATAAATACATGTTGTACTTGTCTGAAAACGCACAGAACCTTGAAATAGAAGGTTTCTCACCAAAAAACACATTGGTGAAACCCCTATCTTAAGGCTCTGAGTGTTTGCACACATGTACAAACAGGCATGTTTAAACTATAACGTTTTTAGTGAAATCATGTTTCTCTCGAGGAGAAAACGCGTTTAAAGCCATAAAAAGATCTCACTGTGTTTTGGCATTGACCAAGCTACCAACAAACCTAAAAAATGATCAGAACTGGAGAAATTACACATTGACATTTGGTGAAATCATGTAACTCTTAAGGACGTGTTGCAGACTTGTTGAATAGATTCATTTTTCTTGTTTTGTTTGTTTTTGATGAAATTGTGCTTTTCTCGTCGAGAAAAGGCGTTTAACGCGATAAAAAGGTTTAGTGCGTTATGAATACGGGCTAGCTTACCAAAAGTACAAATGTGAACTAAATAAGGCCGGGAGTCGTTTTTATTGCTTAAAACACGATTTCTCGACCAGAATATGCTTTTTCAAAAAAGCCATGTTCCCATGGCGAGAGACTCGTTTTCTGTGAGAAAATGCATTAAAAGGAGGGATTTCATCAGAAACACTATAAATACATATTGTACTTGTCTGAAAACGCACAGAACCTTGAAATAGAAGGTTTCTCACCAAAAAACACATTGGTGAAACCCCTATCTTAAGGCACTGAGTGTTTGCACACATGTACAAACAGGCATGTTTAAACTATAACGTTTTTAGTGAAATCATGTTTCTCTCGAGGAGAAAACGCGTTTAAAGCCATAAAAAGATCTCACTGTGTTTTGGCATTGACCAAGCTACCAACAACCTAAAAAATGATCAGAACTGGAGAAATTACACATTGACATTGGGTGAAATCATGTAACTCTTAAGGACGTGTTGCAGACTTGTTGAATAGATTCATTTTTTTTGTTTTGTTTGTTTTTGATGAAATTGTGCTTTTCTCGTCGAGAAAAGGCGTTTAACATGATAAAAAGGTTTAGTGCGTTATGAATACGGGCTAGCTTACCAAAAGTACAAATGTGAACTAAATAAGGCCGGGAGTCGTTTTTATTGCTTAAAACACGATAACTCGACCAGAAAATGCTTTTTCAAAAAAGCCATGTTCCCATGGCGATAGACTCGTTTTCTGTGAGAAAATGCATTAAAAGGAGGGATTTCATCAGAAACACTATAAATACATATTGTACTTGTCTGAAAACGCACAGAACCTTGAAATAGAAGGTTTCTCACCAAAAAACACATTGGTGAAACCCCTATCTTAAGGCTCTGAGTGTTTGCACACATGTACAAACAGGCATGTTTAAACTATAACGTTTTTAGTGAAATCATGTTTCTCTCGAGGAGAAAACGCGTTTAAAGCCATAAAAAGATCTCACTGTGTTTTGGCATTGACCAAGCTACCAACAAACCTAAAAAATGATCAGAACTGGAGAAATTACACATTGACATTGGGTGAAATCATGTAACTCTTAAGGACGTGTTGCAGACTTGTTGAATAGATAATTTTTTTTGTTTTGTTTGTTTTTGATGAAATTGTGCTTTTCTCGTCGAGAAAAGGCGTTTAACATGATAAAACGGTTTAGTGCGTTATGAATACGGGCTAGCTTACCAAAAGTACAAATGTGAACTAAATAAGGCCGGGAGTCGTTTTTATTGCTTAAAACACGATAACTCGACCAGAAAATGCTTTTTCAAAAAAGCCATGTTCCCATGGCGAGAGACTCGTTTTCTGTGAGAAAATGCATTAAAAGGAGGGATTTCATGAGAAACACTATAAATACATATTGTACTTGTCTGAAAACGCACAGAACCTTGAAATAGAAGGTTTCTCACCAAAAAACACATTGGTGAAACCCCTATCTTAAGGCACTGAGTGTTTGCACACATGTACAAACAGGCATGTTTAAACTATAACGTTTTTAGTGAAATCATGTTTCTCTCGAGGAGAAAACGCGTTTAAAGCCATAAAAAGATCTCACTGTGTTTTGGCATTGACCAAGCTACCAACAACCTAAAAAATGATCAGAACTGGAGAAATTACACATTGACATTGGGTGAAATCATGTAACTCTTAAGGACGTGTTGCAGACTTGTTGAATAGATTCATTTTTTTTGTTTTGTTTGTTTTTGATGAAATTGTGCTTTTCTCGTCGAGAAAAGGCGTTTAACATGATAAAACGGTTTAGTGCGTTATGAATACGGGCTAGCTTACCAAAAGTACAAATGTGAACTAAATAAGGCCGGGAGTCGTTTTTATTGCTTAAAACACGATAACTCGACCAGAAAATGCTTTTTCAAAAAAGCCATGTTCCCATGGCGATAGACTCGTTTTCTGTGAGAAAATGCATTAAAAGGAGGGATTTCATCAGAAACACTATAAATACATATTGTACTTGTCTGAAAACGCACAGAACCTTGAAATAGAAGGTTTCTCACCAAAAAACACATTGGTGAAACCCCTATCTTAAGGCTCTGAGTGTTTGCACACATGTACAAACAGGCATGTTTAAACTATAACGTTTTTAGTGAAATCATGTTTCTCTCGAGGAGAAAACGCGTTTAAAGCCATAAAAAGATCTCACTGTGTTTTGGCATTGACCAAGCTACCAACAAACCTAAAAAATGATCAGAACTGGAGAAATTACACATTGACATTGGGTGAAATCATGTAACTCTTAAGGACGTGTTGCAGACTTGTTGAATAGATTCATTTTTCTTGTTTTGTTTGTTTTTGATGAAATTGTGCTTTTCTCGTCGAGAAAAGGCGTTTAACGCGATAAAAAGGTTTAGTGCGTTATGAATACGGGCTAGCTTACCAAAAGTACAAATGTGAACTAAATAAGGCCGGGAGTCGTTTTTATTGCTTAAAACACGATTTCTCGACCAGAATATGCTTTTTCAAAAAAGCCATGTTCCCATGGCGAGAGACTCGTTTTCTGTGAGAAAATGCATTAAAAGGAGGGATTTCATCAGAAACACTATAAATACATATTGTACTTGTCTGAAAACGCACAGAACCTTGAAAGAGAAGGTTTCTCACCAAAAAACACATTGGTGAAACCCCTATCTTAAGGCTCTGAGTGTTTGCACACATGTACAAACAGGCATGTTTAAACTATAACGTTTTTAGTGAAATCATGTTTCTCTCGAGGAGAAAACGCGTTTAAAGCCATAAAAAGATCTCACTGTGTTTTGGCATTGACCAAGCTACCAACAAACCTAAAAAATGATCAGAACTGGAGAAATTACACATTGACATTGGGTGAAATCATGTAACTCTTAAGGACGTGTTGCAGACTTGTTGAATAGATTCATTTTTCTTGTTTTGTTTGTTTTTGATGAAATTGTGCTTTTCTCGTCGAGAAAAGGCGTTTAACGCGATAAAAAGGTTTAGTGCGTTATGAATACGGGCTAGCTTACCAAAAGTACAAATGTGAACTAAATAAGGCCGGGAGTCGTTCTTATTGCTTAAAACACGATTTCTCGACCAGAATATGCTTTTTCAAAAAAGCCATGTTCCCATGGCGAGAGACTCGTTTTCCGTGAGAAAATGCATTAAAAGGAGGGATTTCATGAGAAACACTATAAATACATGTTGTACTTGTCTGAAAACGCACAGAACCTTGAAATAGAAGGTTTCTCACCAAAAAACACATTGGTGAAACCCCTATCTTAAGGCTCTGAGTGTTTGCACACATGTACAAACAGGCATGTTTAAACTATAACGTTTTTAGTGAAATCATGTTTCTCTCGAGGAGAAAACGCGTTTAAAGCCATAAAAAGATCTCACTGTGTTTTGGCATTGACCAAGCTACCAACAAACCTAAAAAATGATCAGAACTGGAGAAATTACACATTGACATTGGGTGAAATCATGTAACTCTTAAGGACGTGTTGCAGACTTGTTGAATAGATTCATTTTTCTTGTTTTGTTTGTTTTTGATGAAATTGTGCTTTTCTCGTCGAGAAAAGGCGTTTAACGCGATAAAAAGGTTTAGTGCGTTATGAATACGGGCTAGCTTACCAAAAGTACAAATGTGAACTAAATAAGGCCGGGAGTCGTTTTTATTGCTTAAAACACGATTTCTCGACCAGAATATGCTTTTTCAAAAAAGCCATGTTCCCATGGCGAGAGACTCGTTTTCTGTGAGAAAATGCATTAAAAGGAGGGATTTCATGAGAAACACTATAAATACATGTTGTACTTGTCTGAAAACGCACAGAACCTTGAAATAGAAGGTTTCTCACCAAAAAACACATTGGTGAAACCCCTATCTTAAGGCTCTGAGTGTTTGCACACATGTACAAACAGGCATGTTTAAACTATAACGTTTTTAGTGAAATCATGTTTCTCTCGAGGAGAAAACGCGTTTAAAGCCATAAAAAGATCTCACTGTGTTTTGGCATTGACCAAGCTACCAACAAACCTAAAAAATGATCAGAACTGGAGAAATTACACATTGACATTTGGTGAAATCATGTAACTCTTAAGGACGTGTTGCAGACTTGTTGAATAGATTCATTTTTCTTGTTTTGTTTGTTTTTGATGAAATTGTGCTTTTCTCGTCGAGAAAAGGCGTTTAACGCGATAAAAAGGTTTAGTGCGTTATGAATACGGGCTAGCTTACCAAAAGTACAAATGTGAACTAAATAAGGCCGGGAGTCGTTTTTATTGCTTAAAACACGATTTCTCGACCAGAATATGCTTTTTCAAAAAAGCCATGTTCCCATGGCGAGAGACTCGTTTTCTGTGAGAAAATGCATTAAAAGGAGGGATTTCATCAGAAACACCATAAATACATATTGTACTTGTCTGAAAACGCACAGAACCTTGAAATAGAAGGTTTCTCACCAAAAAACACATTGGTGAAACCCCTATCTTAAGGCACTGAGTGTTTGCACACATGTACAAACAGGCATGTTTAAACTATAACGTTTTTAGTGAAATCATGTTTCTCTCGAGGAGAAAACGCGTTTAAAGCCATAAAAAGATCTCACTGTGTTTTGGCATTGACCAAGCTACCAACAACCTAAAAAATGATCAGAACTGGAGAAATTACACATTGACATTGGGTGAAATCATGTAACTCTTAAGGACGTGTTGCAGACTTGTTGAATAGATTCATTTTTTTTGTTTTGTTTGTTTTTGATGAAATTGTGCTTTTCTCGTCGAGAAAAGGCGTTTAACATGATAAAAAGGTTTAGTGCGTTATGAATACGGGCTAGCTTACCAAAAGTACAAATGTGAACTAAATAAGGCCGGGAGTCGTTTTTATTGCTTAAAACACGATAACTCGACCAGAAAATGCTTTTTCAAAAAAGCCATGTTCCCATGGCGATAGACTCGTTTTCTGTGAGAAAATGCATTAAAAGGAGGGATTTCATCAGAAACACTATAAATACATATTGTACTTGTCTGAAAACGCACAGAACCTTGAAATAGAAGGTTTCTCACCAAAAAACACATTGGTGAAACCCCTATCTTAAGGCTCTGAGTGTTTGCACACATGTACAAACAGGCATGTTTAAACTATAACGTTTTTAGTGAAATCATGTTTCTCTCGAGGAGAAAACGCGTTTAAAGCCATAAAAAGATCTCACTGTGTTTTGGCATTGACCAAGCTACCAACAAACCTAAAAAATGATCAGAACTGGAGAAATTACACATTGACATTGGGTGAAATCATGTAACTCTTAAGGACGTGTTGCAGACTTGTTGAATAGATTCATTTTTCTTGTTTTGTTTGTTTTTGATGAAATTGTGCTTTTCTCGTCGAGAAAAGGCGTTTAACGCGATAAAAAGGTTTAGTGCGTTATGAATACGGGCTAGCTTACCAAAAGTACAAATGTGAACTAAATAAGGCCGGGAGTCGTTTTTATTGCTTAAAACACGATTTCTCGACCAGAATATGCTTTTTCAAAAAAGCCATGTTCCCATGGCGAGAGACTCGTTTTCTGTGAGAAAATGCATTAAAAGGAGGGATTTCATCAGAAACACTATAAATACATATTGTACTTGTCTGAAAACGCACAGAACCTTGAAATAGAAGGTTTCTCACCAAAAAACACATTGGTGAAACCCCTATCTTAAGGCACTGAGTGTTTGCACACATGTACAAACAGGCATGTTTAAACTATAACGTTTTTAGTGAAATCATGTTTCTCTCGAGGAGAAAACGCGTTTAAAGCCATAAAAAGATCTCACTGTGTTTTGGCATTGACCAAGCTACCAACAAACCTAAAAAATGATCAGAACTGGAGAAATTACACATTGACATTGGGTGAAATCATGTAACTCTTAAGGACGTGTTGCAGACTTGTTGAATAGATTCATTTTTCTTGTTTTGTTTGTTTTTGATGAAATTGTGCTTTTCTCGTCGAGAAAAGGCGTTTAACGCGATAAAAAGGTTTAGTGCGTTATGAATACGGGCTAGCTTACCAAAAGTACAAATGTGAACTAAATAAGGCCGGGAGTCGTTTTTGTTGCTTAAAACACGATTTCTCGACGAGAATATGCTTTTTCAAAAAAGCCATGTTCCCATGGCGAGAGACTCGTTTTCTGTGAGAAAATGCATTAAAAGGAGGGATTTCATGAGAAACACTATAAATACATGTTGTACTTGTCTGAAAACGCACAGAACCTTGAAATAGAAGGTTTCTCACCAAAAAACACATTGGTGAAACCCCTATCTTAAGGCTCTGAGTGTTTGCACACATGTACAAACAGGCATGTTTAAACTATAACGTTTTTAGTGAAATCATGTTTCTCTCGAGGAGAAAACGCGTTTAAAGCCATAAAAAGATCTCACTGTGTTATGGCATTGACCAAGCTACCAACAAACCTAAAAAATGATCAGAACTGGAGAAATTACACATTGACATTTGGTGAAATCATGTAACTCTTAAGGACGTGTTGCAGACTTGTTGAATAGATTCATTTTTCTTGTTTTGTTTGTTTTTGATGAAATTGTGCTTTTCTCGTCGAGAAAAGGCGTTTAACGCGATAAAAAGGTTTAGTGCGTTATGAATACGGGCTAGCTTACCAAAAGTACAAATGTGAACTAAATAAGGCCGGGAGTCGTTTTTATTGCTTAAAACACGATTTCTCGACCAGAATATGCTTTTTCAAAAAAGCCATGTTCCCATGGCGAGAGACTCGTTTTCTGTGAGAAAATGCATTAAAAGGAGGGATTTCATCAGAAACACTATAAATACATATTGTACTTGTCTGAAAGCGCACAGAACCTTGAAATAGAAGGTTTCTCACCAAAAAACACATTGGTGAAACCCCTATCTTAAGGCTCTGAGTGTTTGCACACATGTACAAACAGGCATGTTTAAACTATAACGTTTTTAGTGAAATCATGTTTCTCTCGAGGAGAAAACGCGTTTAAAGCCATAAAAAGATCTCACTGTGTTTTGGCATTGACCAAGCTACCAACAAACCTAAAAAATGATCAGAACTGGAGAAATTACACATTGACATTGGGTGAAATCATGTAACTCTTAAGGACGTGTTGCAGACTTGTTGAATAGATTCATTTTTCTTGTTTTGTTTGTTTTTGATGAAATTGTGCTTTTCTCGTCGAGAAAAGGCGTTTAACGCGATAAAAAGGTTTAGTGCGTTATGAATACGGGCTAGCTTACCAAAAGTACAAATGTGAACTAAATAAGGCCGGGAGTCGTTTTTATTGCTTAAAACACGATTTCTCGACCAGAATATGCTTTTTCAAAAAAGCCATGTTCCCATGGCGAGAGACTCGTTTTCTGTGAGAAAATGCATTAAAAGGAGGGATTTCATGAGAAACACTATAAATACATGTTGTACTTGTCTGAAAACGCACAGAACCTTGAAATAGAAGGTTTCTCACCAAAAAACACATTGGTGAAACCCCTATCTTAAGGCTCTGAGTGTTTGCACACATGTACAAACAGGCATGTTTAAACTATAACGTTTTTAGTGAAATCATGTTTCTCTCGAGGAGAAAACGCGTTTAAAGCCATAAAAAGATCTCACTGTGTTTTGGCATTGACCAAGCTACCAACAAACCTAAAAAATGATCAGAACTGGAGAAATTACACATTGACATTGGGTGAAATCATGTAACTCTTAAGGACGTGTTGCAGACTTGTTGAATAGATTCATTTTTCTTGTTTTGTTTGTTTTTGATGAAATTGTGCTTTTCTCGTCGAGAAAAGGCGTTTAACGCGATAAAAAGGTTTAGTGCGTTATGAATACGGGCTAGCTTACCAAAAGTACAAATGTGAACTAAATAAGGCCGGGAGTCGTTTTTATTGCTTAAAACACGATTTCTCGACCAGAATATGCTTTTTCAAAAAAGCCATGTTCCCATGGCGAGAGACTCGTTTTCTGTGAGAAAATGCATTAAAAGGAGGGATTTCATGAGAAACACTATAAATACATGTTGTACTTGTCTGAAAACGCACAGAACCTTGAAATAGAAGGTTTCTCACCAAAAAACACATTGGTGAAACCCCTATCTTAAGGCTCTGAGTGTTTGCACACATGTACAAACAGGCATGTTTAAACTATAACGTTTTTAGTGAAATCATGTTTCTCTCGAGGAGAAAACGCGTTTAAAGCCATAAAAAGATCTCACTGTGTTTTGGCATTGACCAAGCTACCAACAAACCTAAAAAATGATCAGAACTGGAGAAATTACACATTGACATTGGGTGAAATCATGTAACTCTTAAGGACGTGTTGCAGACTTGTTGAATAGATTCATTTTTCTTGTTTTGTTTGTTTTTGATGAAATTGTGCTTTTCTCGTCGAGAAAAGGCGTTTAACGCGATAAAAAGGTTTAGTGCGTTATGAATACGGGCTAGCTTACCAAAAGTACAAATGTGAACTAAATAAGGCCGGGAGTCGTTTTTATTGCTTAAAACACGATTTCTCGACCAGAATATGCTTTTTCAAAAAAGCCATGTTCCCATGGCGAGAGACTCGTTTTCTGTGAGAAAATGCATTAAAAGGAGGGATTTCATGAGAAACACTATAAATACATGTTGTACTTGTCTGAAAACGCACAGAACCTTGAAATAGAAGGTTTCTCACCAAAAAACACATTGGTGAAACCCCTATCTTAAGGCTCTGAGTGTTTGCACACATGTACAAACAGGCATGTTTAAACTATAACGTTTTTAGTGAAATCATGTTTCTCTCGAGGAGAAAACGCGTTTAAAGCCATAAAAAGATCTCACTGTGTTTTGGCATTGACCAAGCTACCAACAAACCTAAAAAATGATCAGAACTGGAGAAATTACACATTGACATTGGGTGAAATCATGTAACTCTTAAGGACGTGTTGCAGACTTGTTGAATAGATTCATTTTTCTTGTTTTGTTTGTTTTTGATGAAATTGTGCTTTTCTCGTCGAGAAAAGGCGTTTAACGCGATAAAAAGGTTTAGTGCGTTATGAATACGGGCTAGCTTACCAAAAGTACAAATGTGAACTAAATAAGGCCGGGAGTCGTTTTTATTGCTTAAAACACGATTTCTCGACCAGAATATGCTTTTTCAAAAAAGCCATGTTCCCATGGCGAGAGACTCGTTTTCTGTGAGAAAATGCATTAAAAGGAGGGATTTCATGAGAAACACTATAAATACATGTTGTACTTGTCTGAAAACGCACAGAACCTTGAAATAGAAGGTTTCTCACCAAAAAACACATTGGTGAAACCCCTATCTTAAGGCTCTGAGTGTTTGCACACATGTACAAACAGGCATGTTTAAACTATAACGTTTTTAGTGAAATCATGTTTCTCTCGAGGAGAAAACGCGTTTAAAGCCATAAAAAGATCTCACTGTGTTTTGGCATTGACCAAGCTACCAACAAACCTAAAAAATGATCAGAACTGGAGAAATTACACATTGACATTGGGTGAAATCATGTAACTCTTAAGGACGTGTTGCAGACTTGTTGAATAGATTCATTTTTCTTGTTTTGTTTGTTTTTGATGAAATTGTGCTTTTCTCGTCGAGAAAAGGCGTTTAACGCGATAAAAAGGTTTAGTGCGTTATGAATACGGGCTAGCTTACCAAAAGTACAAATGTGAACTAAATAAGGCCGGGAGTCGTTTTTATTGCTTAAAACACGATTTCTCGACCAGAATATGCTTTTTCAAAAAAGCCATGTTCCCATGGCGAGAGACTCGTTTTCTGTGAGAAAATGCATTAAAAGGAGGGATTTCATGAGAAACACTATAAATACATGTTGTACTTGTCTGAAAACGCACAGAACCTTGAAATAGAAGGTTTCTCACCAAAAAACACATTGGTGAAACCCCTATCTTAAGGCTCTGAGTGTTTGCACACATGTACAAACAGGCATGTTTAAACTATAACGTTTTTAGTGAAATCATGTTTCTCTCGAGGAGAAAACGCGTTTAAAGCCATAAAAAGATCTCACTGTGTTTTGGCATTGACCAAGCTACCAACAAACCTAAAAAATGATCAGAACTGGAGAAATTACACATTGACATTTGGTGAAATCATGTAACTCTTGCAGACTTGTTGAATAGATTCATTTTTCTTGTTTTGTTTGTTTTTGATGAAATTGTGCTTTTCTCGTCGAGAAAAGGCGTTTAACGCGATAAAAAGGTTTAGTGCGTTATGAATACGGGCTAGCTTACCAAAAGTACAAATGTGAACTAAATAAGGCCGGGAGTCGTTTTTATTGCTTAAAACACGATTTCTCGACCAGAATATGCTTTTTCAAAAAAGCCATGTTCCCATGGCGAGAGACTCGTTTTCTGTGAGAAAATGCATTAAAAGGAGGGATTTCATGAGAAACACTATAAATACATGTTGTACTTGTCTGAAAACGCACAGAACCTTGAAATAGAAGGTTTCTCACCAAAAAACACATTGGTGAAACCCCTATCTTAAGGCTCTGAGTGTTTGCACACATGTACAAACAGGCATGTTTAAACTATAACGTTTTTAGTGAAATCATGTTTCTCTCGAGGAGAAAACGCGTTTAAAGCCATAAAAAGATCTCACTGTGTTTTGGCATTGACCAAGCTACCAACAAACCTAAAAAATGATCAGAACTGGAGAAATTACACATTGACATTGGGTGAAATCATGTAACTCTTAAGGACGTGTTGCAGACTTGTTGAATAGATTCATTTTTCTTGTTTTGTTTGTTTTTGATGAAATTGTGCTTTTCTCGTCGAGAAAAGGCGTTTAACGCGATAAAAAGGTTTAGTGCGTTATGAATACGGGCTAGCTTACCAAAAGTACAAATGTGAACTAAATAAGGCCGGGAGTCGTTTTTATTGCTTAAAACACGATTTCTCGACCAGAATATGCTTTTTCAAAAAAGCCATGTTCCCATGGCGAGAGACTCGTTTTCTGTGAGAAAATGCATTAAAAGGAGGGATTTCATCAGAAACACTATAAATACATATTGTATTTGTCTGAAAGCGCACAGAACCTTGAAATAGAAGGTTTCTCACCAAAAAACACATTGGTGAAACCCCTATCTTAAGGCTCTGAGTGTTTGCACACATGTACAAACAGGCATGTTTAAACTATAACGTTTTTAGTGAAATCATGTTTCTCTCGAGGAGAAAACGCGTTTAAAGCCATAAAAAGATCTCACTGTGTTTTGGCATTGACCAAGCTACCAACAAACCTAAAAAATGATCAGAACTGGAGAAATTACACATTGACATTGGGTGAAATCATGTAACTCTTAAGGACGTGTTGCAGACTTGTTGAATAGATTCATTTTTCTTGTTTTGTTTGTTTTTGATGAAATTGTGCTTTTCTCGTCGAGAAAAGGCGTTTAACGCGATAAAAAGGTTTAGTGCGTTATGAATACGGGCTAGCTTACCAAAAGTACAAATGTGAACTAAATAAGGCCGGGAGTCGTTTTTATTGCTTAAAACACGATTTCTCGACCAGAATATGCTTTTTCAAAAAAGCCATGTTCCCATGGCGAGAGACTCGTTTTCTGTGAGAAAATGCATTAAAAGGAGGGATTTCATGAGAAACACTATAAATACATGTTGTACTTGTCTGAAAACGCACAGAACCTTGAAATAGAAGGTTTCTCACCAAAAAACACATTGGTGAAACCCCTATCTTAAGGCTCTGAGTGTTTGCACACATGTACAAACAGGCATGTTTAAACTATAACGTTTTTAGTGAAATCATGTTTCTCTCGAGGAGAAAACGCGTTTAAAGCCATAAAAAGATCTCACTGTGTTTTGGCATTGACCAAGCTACCAACAAACCTAAAAAATGATCAGAACTGGAGAAATTACACATTGACATTGGGTGAAATCATGTAACTCTTAAGGACGTGTTGCAGACTTGTTGAATAGATTCATTTTTCTTGTTTTGTTTGTTTTTGATGAAATTGTGCTTTTCTCGTCGAGAAAAGGCGTTTAACGCGATAAAAAGGTTTAGTGCGTTATGAATACGGGCTAGCTTACCAAAAGTACAAATGTGAACTAAATAAGGCCGGGAGTCGTTTTTATTGCTTAAAACACGATTTCTCGACCAGAATATGCTTTTTCAAAAAAGCCATGTTCCCATGGCGAGAGACTCGTTTTCTGTGAGAAAATGCATTAAAAGGAGGGATTTCATGAGAAACACTATAAATACATGTTGTACTTGTCTGAAAACGCACAGAACCTTGAAATAGAAGGTTTCTCACCAAAAAACACATTGGTGAAACCCCTATCTTAAGGCTCTGAGTGTTTGCACACATGTACAAACAGGCATGTTTAAACTATAACGTTTTTAGTGAAATCATGTTTCTCTCGAGGAGAAAACGCGTTTAAAGCCATAAAAAGATCTCACTGTGTTTTGGCATTGACCAAGCTACCAACAAACCTAAAAAATGATCAGAACTGGAGAAATTACACATTGACATTGGGTGAAATCATGTAACTCTTAAGGACGTGTTGCAGACTTGTTGAATAGATTCATTTTTCTTGTTTTGTTTGTTTTTGATGAAATTGTGCTTTTCTCGTCGAGAAAAGGCGTTTAACGCGATAAAAAGGTTTAGTGCGTTATGAATACGGGCTAGCTTACCAAAAGTACAAATGTGAACTAAATAAGGCCGGGAGTCGTTTTTATTGCTTAAAACACGATTTCTCGACCAGAATATGCTTTTTCAAAAAAGCCATGTTCCCATGGCGAGAGACTCGTTTTCTGTGAGAAAATGCATTAAAAGGAGGGATTTCATGAGAAACACTATAAATACATGTTGTACTTGTCTGAAAACGCACAGAACCTTGAAATAGAAGGTTTCTCACCAAAAAACACATTGGTGAAACCCCTATCTTAAGGCTCTGAGTGTTTGCACACATGTACAAACAGGCATGTTTAAACTATAACGTTTTTAGTGAAATCATGTTTCTCTCGAGGAGAAAACGCGTTTAAAGCCATAAAAAGATCTCACTGTGTTTTGGCATTGACCAAGCTACCAACAAACCTAAAAAATGATCAGAACTGGAGAAATTACACATTGACATTTGGTGAAATCATGTAACTCTTAAGGACGTGTTGCAGACTTGTTGAATAGATTCATTTTTCTTGTTTTGTTTGTTTTTGATGAAATTGTGCTTTTCTCGTCGAGAAAAGGCGTTTAACGCGATAAAAAGGTTTAGTGCGTTATGAATACGGGCTAGCTTACCAAAAGTACAAATGTGAACTAAATAAGGCCGGGAGTCGTTTTTATTGCTTAAAACACGATTTCTCGACCAGAATATGCTTTTTCAAAAAAGCCATGTTCCCATGGCGAGAGACTCGTTTTCTGTGAGAAAATGCATTAAAAGGAGGGATTTCATCAGAAACACTATAAATACATATTGTACTTGCCTGAAAGCGCACAGAACCTTGAAATAGAAGGTTTCTCACCAAAAAACACATTGGTGAAACCCCTATCTTAAGGCTCTGAGTGTTTGCACACATGTACAAACAGGCATGTTTAAACTATAACGTTTTTAGTGAAATCATGTTTCTCTCGAGGAGAAAACGCGTTTAAAGCCATAAAAAGATCTCACTGTGTTTTGGCATTGACCAAGCTACCAACAAACCTAAAAAATGATCAGAACTGGAGAAATTACACATTGACATTGGGTGAAATCATGTAACTCTTAAGGACGTGTTGCAGACTTGTTGAATAGATTCATTTTTTTTGTTTTGTTTGTTTTTGATGAAATTGTGCTTTTCTCGTCGAGAAAAGGCGTTTAACATGATAAAACGGTTTAGTGCGTTATGAATACGGGCTAGCTTACCAAAAGTACAAATGTGAACTAAATAAGGCCGGGAGTCGTTTTTATTGCTTAAAACACGATAACTCGACCAGAAAATGCTTTTTCAAAAAAGCCATGTTCCCATGGCGAGAGACTCGTTTTCTGTGAGAAAATGCATTAAAAGGAGGGATTTCATGAGAAACACTATAAATACATATTGTACTTGTCTGAAAACGCACAGAACCTTGAAATAGAAGGTTTCTCACCAAAAAACACATTGGTGAAACCCCTATCTTAAGGCACTGAGTGTTTGCACACATGTACAAACAGGCATGTTTAAACTATAACGTTTTTAGTGAAATCATGTTTCTCTCGAGGAGAAAACGCGTTTAAAGCCATAAAAAGATCTCACTGTGTTTTGGCATTGACCAAGCTACCAACAACCTAAAAAATGATCATAACTGGAGAAATTACACATTGACATTGGGTGAAATCATGTAACTCTTAAGGACGTGTTGCAGACTTGTTGAATAGATTCATTTTTTTTGTTTTGTTTGTTTTTGATGAAATTGTGCTTTTCTCGTCGAGAAAAGGCGTTTAACATGATAAAACGGTTTAGTGCGTTATGAATACGGGCTAGCTTACCAAAAGTACAAATGTGAACTAAATAAGGCCGGGAGTCGTTTTTATTGCTTAAAACACGATAACTCGACCAGAAAATGCTTTTTCAAAAAAGCCATGTTCCCATGGCGATAGACTCGTTTTCTGTGAGAAAATGCATTAAAAGGAGGGATTTCATCAGAAACACTATAAATACATATTGTACTTGTCTGAAAACGCACAGAACCTTGAAATAGAAGGTTTCTCACCAAAAAACACATTGGTGAAACCCCTATCTTAAGGCTCTGAGTGTTTGCACACATGTACAAACAGGCATGTTTAAACTATAACGTTTTTAGTGAAATCATGTTTCTCTCGAGGAGAAAACGCGTTTAAAGCCATAAAAAGATCTCACTGTGTTTTGGCATTGACCAAGCTACCAACAAACCTAAAAAATGATCAGAACTGGAGAAATTACACATTGACATTGGGTGAAATCATGTAACTCTTAAGGACGTGTTGCAGACTTGTTGAATAGATTCATTTTTCTTGTTTTGTTTGTTTTTGATGAAATTGTGCTTTTCTCGTCGAGAAAAGGCGTTTAACGCGATAAAAAGGTTTAGTGCGTTATGAATACGGGCTAGCTTACCAAAAGTACAAATGTGAACTAAATAAGGCCGGGAGTCGTTCTTATTGCTTAAAACACGATTTCTCGACCAGAATATGCTTTTTCAAAAAAGCCATGTTCCCATGGCGAGAGACTCGTTTTCCGTGAGAAAATGCATTAAAAGGAGGGATTTCATGAGAAACACTATAAATACATGTTGTACTTGTCTGAAAACGCACAGAACCTTGAAATAGAAGGTTTCTCACCAAAAAACACATTGGTGAAACCCCTATCTTAAGGCTCTGAGTGTTTGCACACATGTACAAACAGGCATGTTTAAACTATAACGTTTTTAGTGAAATCATGTTTCTCTCGAGGAGAAAACGCGTTTAAAGCCATAAAAAGATCTCACTGTGTTTTGGCATTGACCAAGCTACCAACAAACCTAAAAAATGATCAGAACTGGAGAAATTACACATTGACATTGGGTGAAATCATGTAACTCTTAAGGACGTGTTGCAGACTTGTTGAATAGATTCATTTTTCTTGTTTTGTTTGTTTTTGATGAAATTGTGCTTTTCTCGTCGAGAAAAGGCGTTTAACGCGATAAAAAGGTTTAGTGCGTTATGAATACGGGCTAGCTTACCAAAAGTACAAATGTGAACTAAATAAGGCCGGGAGTCGTTTTTATTGCTTAAAACACGATTTCTCGACCAGAATATGCTTTTTCAAAAAAGCCATGTTCCCATGGCGAGAGACTCGTTTTCTGTGAGAAAATGCATTAAAAGGAGGGATTTCATCAGAAACACTATAAATACATGTTGTACTTGTCTGAAAACGCACAGAACCTTGAAATAGAAGGTTTCTCACCAAAAAACACATTGGTGAAACCCCTATCTTAAGGCTCTGAGTGTTTGCACACATGTACAAACAGGCATGTTTAAACTATAACGTTTTTAGTGAAATCATGTTTCTCTCGAGGAGAAAACGCGTTTAAAGCCATAAAAAGATCTCACTGTGTTTTGGCATTGACCAAGCTACCAACAAACCTAAAAAATGATCAGAACTGGAGAAATTACACATTGACATTTGGTGAAATCATGTAACTCTTAAGGACGTGTTGCAGACTTGTTGAATAGATTCATTTTTCTTGTTTTGTTTGTTTTTGATGAAATTGTGCTTTTCTCGTCGAGAAAAGGCGTTTAACGCGATAAAAAGGTTTAGTGCGTTATGAATACGGGCTAGCTTACCAAAAGTACAAATGTGAACTAAATAAGGCCGGGAGTCGTTTTTATTGCTTAAAACACGATTTCTCGACCAGAATATGCTTTTTCAAAAAAGCCATGTTCCCATGGCGAGAGACTCGTTTTCTGTGAGAAAATGCATTAAAAGGAGGGATTTCATCAGAAACACCATAAATACATATTGTACTTGTCTGAAAACGCACAGAACCTTGAAATAGAAGGTTTCTCACCAAAAAACACATTGGTGAAACCCCTATCTTAAGGCACTGAGTGTTTGCACACATGTACAAACAGGCATGTTTAAACTATAACGTTTTTAGTGAAATCATGTTTCTCTCGAGGAGAAAACGCGTTTAAAGCCATAAAAAGATCTCACTGTGTTTTGGCATTGACCAAGCTACCAACAACCTAAAAAATGATCAGAACTGGAGAAATTACACATTGACATTGGGTGAAATCATGTAACTCTTAAGGACGTGTTGCAGACTTGTTGAATAGATTCATTTTTCTTGTTTTGTTTGTTTTTGATGAAATTGTGCTTTTCTCGTCGAGAAAAGGCGTTTAACATGATAAAAAGGTTTAGTGCGTTATGAATACGGGCTAGCTTACCAAAAGTACAAATGTGAACTAAATAAGGCCGGGAGTCGTTTTTATTGCTTAAAACACGATAACTCGACCAGAAAATGCTTTTTCAAAAAAGCCATGTTCCCATGGCGATAGACTCGTTTTCTGTGAGAAAATGCATTAAAAGGAGGGATTTCATCAGAAACACTATAAATACATATTGTACTTGTCTGAAAGCGCACAGAACCTTGAAATAGAAGGTTTCTCACCAAAAAACACATTGGTGAAACCCCTATCTTAAGGCTCTGAGTGTTTGCACACATGTACAAACAGGCATGTTTAAACTATAACGTTTTTAGTGAAATCATGTTTCTCTCGAGGAGAAAACGCGTTTAAAGCCATAAAAAGATCTCACTGTGTTTTGGCATTGACCAAGCTACCAACAAACCTAAAAAATGATCAGAACTGGAGAAATTACACATTGACATTGGGTGAAATCATGTAACTCTTAAGGACGTGTTGCAGACTTGTTGAATAGATTCATTTTTCTTGTTTTGTTTGTTTTTGATGAAATTGTGCTTTTCTCGTCGAGAAAAGGCGTTTAACGCGATAAAAAGGTTTAGTGCGTTATGAATACGGGCTAGCTTACCAAAAGTACAAATGTGAACTAAATAAGGCCGGGAGTCGTTTTTGTTGCTTAAAACACGATTTCTCGACGAGAATATGCTTTTTCAAAAAAGCCATGTTCCCATGGCGAGAGACTCGTTTTCTGTGAGAAAATGCATTAAAAGGAGGGATTTCATGAGAAACACTATAAATACATGTTGTACTTGTCTGAAAACGCACAGAACCTTGAAATAGAAGGTTTCTCACCAAAAAACACATTGGTGAAACCCCTATCTTAAGGCTCTGAGTGTTTGCACACATGTACAAACAGGCATGTTTAAACTATAACGTTTTTAGTGAAATCATGTTTCTCTCGAGGAGAAAACGCGTTTAAAGCCATAAAAAGATCTCACTGTGTTTTGGCATTGACCAAGCTACCAACAAACCTAAAAAATGATCAGAACTGGAGAAATTACACATTGACATTTGGTGAAATCATGTAACTCTTAAGGACGTGTTGCAGACTTGTTGAATAGATTCATTTTTCTTGTTTTGTTTGTTTTTGATGAAATTGTGCTTTTCTCGTCGAGAAAAGGCGTTTAACGCGATAAAAAGGTTTAGTGCGTTATGAATACGGGCTAGCTTACCAAAAGTACAAATGTGAACTAAATAAGGCCGGGAGTCGTTTTTATTGCTTAAAACACGATTTCTCGACCAGAATATGCTTTTTCAAAAAAGCCATGTTCCCATGGCGAGAGACTCGTTTTCTGTGAGAAAATGCATTAAAAGGAGGGATTTCATCAGAAACACTATAAATACATATTGTACTTGTCTGAAAGCGCACAGAACCTTGAAATAGAAGGTTTCTCACCAAAAAACACATTGGTGAAACCCCTATCTTAAGGCTCTGAGTGTTTGCACACATGTACAAACAGGCATGTTTAAACTATAACGTTTTTAGTGAAATCATGTTTCTCTCGAGGAGAAAACGCGTTTAAAGCCATAAAAAGATCTCACTGTGTTTTGGCATTGACCAAGCTACCAACAAACCTAAAAAATGATCAGAACTGGAGAAATTACACATTGACATTGGGTGAAATCATGTAACTCTTAAGGACGTGTTGCAGACTTGTTGAATAGATTCATTTTTCTTGTTTTGTTTGTTTTTGATGAAATTGTGCTTTTCTCGTCGAGAAAAGGCGTTTAACGCGATAAAAAGGTTTAGTGCGTTATGAATACGGGCTAGCTTACCAAAAGTACAAATGTGAACTAAATAAGGCCGGGAGTCGTTTTTATTGCTTAAAACACGATTTCTCGACCAGAATATGCTTTTTCAAAAAAGCCATGTTCCCATGGCGAGAGACTCGTTTTCTGTGAGAAAATGCATTAAAAGGAGGGATTTCATGAGAAACACTATAAATACATGTTGTACTTGTCTGAAAACGCACAGAACCTTGAAATAGAAGGTTTCTCACCAAAAAACACATTGGTGAAACCCCTATCTTAAGGCTCTGAGTGTTTGCACACATGTACAAACAGGCATGTTTAAACTATAACGTTTTTAGTGAAATCATGTTTCTCTCGAGGAGAAAACGCGTTTAAAGCCATAAAAAGATCTCACTGTGTTTTGGCATTGACCAAGCTACCAACAAACCTAAAAAATGATCAGAACTGGAGAAATTACACATTGACATTGGGTGAAATCATGTAACTCTTAAGGACGTGTTGCAGACTTGTTGAATAGATTCATTTTTCTTGTTTTGTTTGTTTTTGATGAAATTGTGCTTTTCTCGTCGAGAAAAGGCGTTTAACGCGATAAAAAGGTTTAGTGCGTTATGAATACGGGCTAGCTTACCAAAAGTACAAATGTGAACTAAATAAGGCCGGGAGTCGTTTTTATTGCTTAAAACACGATTTCTCGACCAGAATATGCTTTTTCAAAAAAGCCATGTTCCCATGGCGAGAGACTCGTTTTCTGTGAGAAAATGCATTAAAAGGAGGGATTTCATGAGAAACACTATAAATACATGTTGTACTTGTCTGAAAACGCACAGAACCTTGAAATAGAAGGTTTCTCACCAAAAAACACATTGGTGAAACCCCTATCTTAAGGCTCTGAGTGTTTGCACACATGTACAAACAGGCATGTTTAAACTATAACGTTTTTAGTGAAATCATGTTTCTCTCGAGGAGAAAACGCGTTTAAAGCCATAAAAAGATCTCACTGTGTTTTGGCATTGACCAAGCTACCAACAAACCTAAAAAATGATCAGAACTGGAGAAATTACACATTGACATTTGGTGAAATCATGTAACTCTTAAGGACGTGTTGCAGACTTGTTGAATAGATTCATTTTTCTTGTTTTGTTTGTTTTTGATGAAATTGTGCTTTTCTCGTCGAGAAAAGGCGTTTAACGCGATAAAAAGGTTTAGTGCGTTATGAATACGGGCTAGCTTACCAAAAGTACAAATGTGAACTAAATAAGGCCGGGAGTCGTTTTTATTGCTTAAAACACGATTTCTCGACCAGAATATGCTTTTTCAAAAAAGCCATGTTCCCATGGCGAGAGACTCGTTTTCTGTGAGAAAATGCATTAAAAGGAGGGATTTCATGAGAAACACTATAAATACATGTTGTACTTGTCTGAAAACGCACAGAACCTTGAAATAGAAGGTTTCTCACCAAAAAACACATTGGTGAAACCCCTATCTTAAGGCTCTGAGTGTTTGCACACATGTACAAACAGGCATGTTTAAACTATAACGTTTTTAGTGAAATCATGTTTCTCTCGAGGAGAAAACGCGTTTAAAGCCATAAAAAGATCTCACTGTGTTTTGGCATTGACCAAGCTACCAACAAACCTAAAAAATGATCAGAACTGGAGAAATTACACATTGACATTGGGTGAAATCATGTAACTCTTAAGGACGTGTTGCAGACTTGTTGAATAGATTCATTTTTCTTGTTTTGTTTGTTTTTGATGAAATTGTGCTTTTCTCGTCGAGAAAAGGCGTTTAACGCGATAAAAAGGTTTAGTGCGTTATGAATACGGGCTAGCTTACCAAAAGTACAAATGTGAACTAAATAAGGCCGGGAGTCGTTTTTATTGCTTAAAACACGATTTCTCGACCAGAATATGCTTTTTCAAAAAAGCCATGTTCCCATGGCGAGAGACTCGTTTTCTGTGAGAAAATGCATTAAAAGGAGGGATTTCATGAGAAACACTATAAATACATGTTGTACTTGTCTGAAAACGCACAGAACCTTGAAATAGAAGGTTTCTCACCAAAAAACACATTGGTGAAACCCCTATCTTAAGGCTCTGAGTGTTTGCACACATGTACAAACAGGCATGTTTAAACTATAACGTTTTTAGTGAAATCATGTTTCTCTCGAGGAGAAAACGCGTTTAAAGCCATAAAAAGATCTCACTGTGTTTTGGCATTGACCAAGCTACCAACAAACCTAAAAAATGATCAGAACTGGAGAAATTACACATTGACATTTGGTGAAATCATGTAACTCTTAAGGACGTGTTGCAGACTTGTTGAATAGATTCATTTTTCTTGTTTTGTTTGTTTTTGATGAAATTGTGCTTTTCTCGTCGAGAAAAGGCGTTTAACGCGATAAAAAGGTTTAGTGCGTTATGAATACGGGCTAGCTTACCAAAAGTACAAATGTGAACTAAATAAGGCCGGGAGTCGTTTTTATTGCTTAAAACACGATTTCTCGACCAGAATATGCTTTTTCAAAAAAGCCATGTTCCCATGGCGAGAGACTCGTTTTCTGTGAGAAAATGCATTAAAAGGAGGGATTTCATCAGAAACACTATAAATACATATTGTATTTGTCTGAAAGCGCACAGAACCTTGAAATAGAAGGTTTCTCACCAAAAAACACATTGGTGAAACCCCTATCTTAAGGCTCTGAGTGTTTGCACACATGTACAAACAGGCATGTTTAAACTATAACGTTTTTAGTGAAATCATGTTTCTCTCGAGGAGAAAACGCGTTTAAAGCCATAAAAATATCTCACTGTGTTTTGGCATTGACCAAGCTACCAACAAACCTAAAAAATGATCAGAACTGGAGAAATTACACATTGACATTGGGTGAAATCATGTAACTCTTAAGGACGTGTTGCAGACTTGTTGAATAGATTCATTTTTCTTGTTTTGTTTGTTTTTGATGAAATTGTGCTTTTCTCGTCGAGAAAAGGCGTTTAACGCGATAAAAAGGTTTAGTGCGTTATGAATACGGGCTAGCTTACCAAAAGTACAAATGTGAACTAATTAAGGCCGGGAGTCGTTTTTATTGCTTAAAACACGATTTCTCGACCAGAATATGCTTTTTCAAAAAAGCCATGTTCCCATGGCGAGAGACTCGTTTTCTGTGAGAAAATGCATTAAAAGGAGGGATTTCATGAGAAACACTATAAATACATGTTGTACTTGTCTGAAAACGCACAGAACCTTGAAATAGAAGGTTTCTCACCAAAAAACACATTGGTGAAACCCCTATCTTAAGGCTCTGAGTGTTTGCACACATGTACAAACAGGCATGTTTAAACTATAACGTTTTTAGTGAAATCATGTTTCTCTCGAGGAGAAAACGCGTTTAAAGCCATAAAAAGATCTCACTGTGTTTTGGCATTGACCAAGCTACCAACAAACCTAAAAAATGATCAGAACTGGAGAAATTACACATTGACATTGGGTGAAATCATGTAACTCTTAAGGACGTGTTGCAGACTTGTTGAATAGATTCATTTTTCTTGTTTTGTTTGTTTTTGATGAAATTGTGCTTTTCTCGTCGAGAAAAGGCGTTTAACGCGATAAAAAGGTTTAGTGCGTTATGAATACGGGCTAGCTTACCAAAAGTACAAATGTGAACTAAATAAGGCCGGGAGTCGTTTTTATTGCTTAAAACACGATTTCTCGACCAGAATATGCTTTTTCAAAAAAGCCATGTTCCCATGGCGAGAGACTCGTTTTCTGTGAGAAAATGCATTAAAAGGAGGGATTTCATGAGAAACACTATAAATACATGTTGTACTTGTCTGAAAACGCACAGAACCTTGAAATAGAAGGTTTCTCACCAAAAAACACATTGGTGAAACCCCTATCTTAAGGCTCTGAGTGTTTGCACACATGTACAAACAGGCATGTTTAAACTATAACGTTTTTAGTGAAATCATGTTTCTCTCGAGGAGAAAACGCGTTTAAAGCCATAAAAAGATCTCACTGTGTTTTGGCATTGACCAAGCTACCAACAAACCTAAAAAATGATCAGAACTGGAGAAATTACACATTGACATTGGGTGAAATCATGTAACTCTTAAGGACGTGTTGCAGACTTGTTGAATAGATTCATTTTTCTTGTTTTGTTTGTTTTTGATGAAATTGTGCTTTTCTCGTCGAGAAAAGGCGTTTAACGCGATAAAAAGGTTTAGTGCGTTATGAATACGGGCTAGCTTACCAAAAGTACAAATGTGAACTAAATAAGGCCGGGAGTCGTTTTTATTGCTTAAAACACGATTTCTCGACCAGAATATGCTTTTTCAAAAAAGCCATGTTCCCATGGCGAGAGACTCGTTTTCTGTGAGAAAATGCATTAAAAGGAGGGATTTCATCAGAAACACTATAAATACATATTGTACTTGTCTGAAAGCGCACAGAACCTTGAAATAGAAGGTTTCTCACCAAAAAACACATTGGTGAAACCCCTATCTTAAGGCTCTGAGTGTTTGCACACATGTACAAACAGGCATGTTTAAACTATAACGTTTTTAGTGAAATCATGTTTCTCTCGAGGAGAAAACGCGTTTAAAGCCATAAAAAGATCTCACTGTGTTTTGGCATTGACCAAGCTACCAACAAACCTAAAAAATGATCAGAACTGGAGAAATTACACATTGACATTGGGTGAAATCATGTAACTCTTAAGGACGTGTTGCAGACTTGTTGAATAGATTCATTTTTCTTGTTTTGTTTGTTTTTGATGAAATTGTGCTTTTCTCGTCGAGAAAAGGCGTTTAACGCGATAAAAAGGTTTAGTGCGTTATGAATACGGGCTAGCTTACCAAAAGTACAAATGTGAACTAAATAAGGCCGGGAGTCGTTTTTATTGCTTAAAACACGATTTCTCGACCAGAATATGCTTTTTCAAAAAAGCCATGTTCCCATGGCGAGAGACTCGTTTTCTGTGAGAAAATGCATTAAAAGGAGGGATTTCATCAGAAACACTATAAATACATATTGTACTTGTCTGAAAACGCACAGAACCTTGAAATAGAAGGTTTCTCACCAAAAAACACATTGGTGAAACCCCTATCTTAAGGCTCTGAGTGTTTGCACACATGTACAAACAGGCATGTTTAAACTATAACGTTTTTAGTGAAATCATGTTTCTCTCGAGGAGAAAACGCGTTTAAAGCCATAAAAAGATCTCACTGTGTTTTGGCATTGACCAAGCTACCAACAAACCTAAAAAATGATCAGAACTGGAGAAATTACACATTGACATTGGGTGAAATCATGTAACTCTTAAGGACGTGTTGCAGACTTGTTGAATAGATTCATTTTTCTTGTTTTGTTTGTTTTTGATGAAATTGTGCTTTTCTCGTCGAGAAAAGGCGTTTAACGCGATAAAAAGGTTTAGTGCGTTATGAATACGGGCTAGCTTACCAAAAGTACAAATGTGAACTAAATAAGGCCGGGAGTCGTTTTTATTGCTTAAAACACGATTTCTCGACCAGAATATGCTTTTTCAAAAAAGCCATGTTCCCATGGCGAGAGACTCGTTTTCTGTGAGAAAATGCATTAAAAGGAGGGATTTCATGAGAAACACTATAAATACATGTTGTACTTGTCTGAAAACGCACAGAACCTTGAAATAGAAGGTTTCTCACCAAAAAACACATTGGTGAAACCCCTATCTTAAGGCTCTGAGTGTTTGCACACATGTACAAACAGGCATGTTTAAACTATAACGTTTTTAGTGAAATCATGTTTCTCTCGAGGAGAAAACGCGTTTAAAGCCATAAAAAGATCTCACTGTGTTTTGGCATTGACCAAGCTACCAACAAACCTAAAAAATGATCAGAACTGGAGAAATTACACATTGACATTGGGTGAAATCATGTAACTCTTAAGGACGTGTTGCAGACTTGTTGAATAGATTCATTTTTCTTGTTTTGTTTGTTTTTGATGAAATTGTGCTTTTCTCGTCGAGAAAAGGCGTTTAACGCGATAAAAAGGTTTAGTGCGTTATGAATACGGGCTAGCTTACCAAAAGTACAAATGTGAACTAAATAAGGCCGGGAGTCGTTTTTATTGCTTAAAACACGATTTCTCGACCAGAATATGCTTTTTCAAAAAAGCCATGTTCCCATGGCGAGAGACTCGTTTTCTGTGAGAAAATGCATTAAAAGGAGGGATTTCATCAGAAACACTATAAATACATATTGTACTTGTCTGAAAGCGCACAGAACCTTGAAATAGAAGGTTTCTCACCAAAAAACACATTGGTGAAACCCCTATCTTAAGGCTCTGAGTGTTTGCACACATGTACAAACAGGCATGTTTAAACTATAACGTTTTTAGTGAAATCATGTTTCTCTCGAGGAGAAAACGCGTTTAAAGCCATAAAAAGATCTCACTGTGTTTTGGCATTGACCAAGCTACCAACAAACCTAAAAAATGATCAGAACTGGAGAAATTACACATTGACATTGGGTGAAATCATGTAACTCTTAAGGACGTGTTGCAGACTTGTTGAATAGATTCATTTTTCTTGTTTTGTTTGTTTTTGATGAAATTGTGCTTTTCTCGTCGAGAAAAGGCGTTTAACGCGATAAAAAGGTTTAGTGCGTTATGAATACGGGCTAGCTTACCAAAAGTACAAATGTGAACTAAATAAGGCCGGGAGTCGTTTTTATTGCTTAAAACACGATTTCTCGACCAGAATATGCTTTTTCAAAAAAGCCATGTTCCCATGGCGAGAGACTCGTTTTCTGTGAGAAAATGCATTAAAAGGAGGGATTTCATGAGAAACACTATAAATACATGTTGTACTTGTCTGAAAACGCACAGAACCTTGAAATAGAAGGTTTCTCACCAAAAAACACATTGGTGAAACCCCTATCTTAAGGCTCTGAGTGTTTGCACACATGTACAAACAGGCATGTTTAAACTATAACGTTTTTAGTGAAATCATGTTTCTCTCGAGGAGAAAACGCGTTTAAAGCCATAAAAAGATCTCACTGTGTTTTGGCATTGACCAAGCTACCAACAAACCTAAAAAATGATCAGAACTGGAGAAATTACACATTGACATTTGGTGAAATCATGTAACTCTTAAGGACGTGTTGCAGACTTGTTGAATAGATTCATTTTTCTTGTTTTGTTTGTTTTTGATGAAATTGTGCTTTTCTCGTCGAGAAAAGGCGTTTAACGCGATAAAAAGGTTTAGTGCGTTATGAATACGGGCTAGCTTACCAAAAGTACAAATGTGAACTAAATAAGGCCGGGAGTCGTTTTTATTGCTTAAAACACGATTTCTCGACCAGAATATGCTTTTTCAAAAAAGCCATGTTCCCATGGCGAGAGACTCGTTTTCTGTGAGAAAATGCATTAAAAGGAGGGATTTCATCAGAAACACTATAAATACATATTGTACTTGTCTGAAAGCGCACAGAACCTTGAAATAGAAGGTTTCTCACCAAAAAACACATTGGTGAAACCCCTATCTTAAGGCTCTGAGTGTTTGCACACATGTACAAACAGGCATGTTTAAACTATAACGTTTTTAGTGAAATCATGTTTCTCTCGAGGAGAAAACGCGTTTAAAGCCATAAAAAGATCTCACTGTGTTTTGGCATTGACCAAGCTACCAACAAACCTAAAAAATGATCAGAACTGGAGAAATTACACATTGACATTGGGTGAAATCATGTAACTCTTAAGGACGTGTTGCAGACTTGTTGAATAGATTCATTTTTCTTGTTTTGTTTGTTTTTGATGAAATTGTGCTTTTCTCGTCGAGAAAAGGCGTTTAACGCGATAAAAAGGTTTAGTGCGTTATGAATACGGGCTAGCTTACCAAAAGTACAAATGTGAACTAAATAAGGCCGGGAGTCGTTTTTATTGCTTAAAACACGATTTCTCGACCAGAATATGCTTTTTCAAAAAAGCCATGTTCCCATGGCGAGAGACTCGTTTTCTGTGAGAAAATGCATTAAAAGGAGGGATTTCATGAGAAACACTATAAATACATGTTGTACTTGTCTGAAAACGCACAGAACCTTGAAATAGAAGGTTTCTCACCAAAAAACACATTGGTGAAACCCCTATCTTAAGGCTCTGAGTGTTTGCACACATGTACAAACAGGCATGTTTAAACTATAACGTTTTTAGTGAAATCATGTTTCTCTCGAGGAGAAAACGCGTTTAAAGCCATAAAAAGATCTCACTGTGTTTTGGCATTGACCAAGCTACCAACAAACCTAAAAAATGATCAGAACTGGAGAAATTACACATTGACATTTGGTGAAATCATGTAACTCTTAAGGACGTGTTGCAGACTTGTTGAATAGATTCATTTTTCTTGTTTTGTTTGTTTTTGATGAAATTGTGCTTTTCTCGTCGAGAAAAGGCGTTTAACGCGATAAAAAGGTTTAGTGCGTTATGAATACGGGCTAGCTTACCAAAAGTACAAATGTGAACTAAATAAGGCCGGGAGTCGTTTTTATTGCTTAAAACACGATTTCTCGACCAGAATATGCTTTTTCAAAAAAGCCATGTTCCCATGGCGAGAGACTCGTTTTCTGTGAGAAAATGCATTAAAAGGAGGGATTTCATCAGAAACACTATAAATACATATTGTACTTGTCTGAAAGCGCACAGAACCTTGAAATAGAAGGTTTCTCACCAAAAAACACATTGGTGAAACCCCTATCTTAAGGCTCTGAGTGTTTGCACACATGTACAAACAGGCATGTTTAAACTATAACGTTTTTAGTGAAATCATGTTTCTCTCGAGGAGAAAACGCGTTTAAAGCCATAAAAAGATCTCACTGTGTTTTGGCATTGACCAAGCTACCAACAAACCTAAAAAATGATCAGAACTGGAGAAATTACACATTGACATTGGGTGAAATCATGTAACTCTTAAGGACGTGTTGCAGACTTGTTGAATAGATTCATTTTTCTTGTTTTGTTTGTTTTTGATGAAATTGTGCTTTTCTCGTCGAGAAAAGGCGTTTAACGCGATAAAAAGGTTTAGTGCGTTATGAATACGGGCTAGCTTACCAAAAGTACAAATGTGAACTAAATAAGGCCGGGAGTCGTTTTTATTGCTTAAAACACGATTTCTCGACCAGAATATGCTTTTTCAAAAAAGCCATGTTCCCATGGCGAGAGACTCGTTTTCTGTGAGAAAATGCATTAAAAGGAGGGATTTCATGAGAAACACTATAAATACATGTTGTACTTGTCTGAAAACGCACAGAACCTTGAAATAGAAGGTTTCTCACCAAAAAACACATTGGTGAAACCCCTATCTTAAGGCTCTGAGTGTTTGCACACATGTACAAACAGGCATGTTTAAACTATAACGTTTTTAGTGAAATCATGTTTCTCTCGAGGAGAAAACGCGTTTAAAGCCATAAAAAGATCTCACTGTGTTTTGGCATTGACCAAGCTACCAACAAACCTAAAAAATGATCAGAACTGGAGAAATTACACATTGACATTGGGTGAAATCATGTAACTCTTAAGGACGTGTTGCAGACTTGTTGAATAGATTCATTTTTCTTGTTTTGTTTGTTTTTGATGAAATTGTGCTTTTCTCGTCGAGAAAAGGCGTTTAACGCGATAAAAAGGTTTAGTGCGTTATGAATACGGGCTAGCTTACCAAAAGTACAAATGTGAACTAAATAAGGCCGGGAGTCGTTTTTATTGCTTAAAACACGATTTCTCGACCAGAATATGCTTTTTCAAAAAAGCCATGTTCCCATGGCGAGAGACTCGTTTTCTGTGAGAAAATGCATTAAAAGGAGGGATTTCATGAGAAACACTATAAATACATGTTGTACTTGTCTGAAAACGCACAGAACCTTGAAATAGAAGGTTTCTCACCAAAAAACACATTGGTGAAACCCCTATCTTAAGGCTCTGAGTGTTTGCACACATGTACAAACAGGCATGTTTAAACTATAACGTTTTTAGTGAAATCATGTTTCTCTCGAGGAGAAAACGCGTTTAAAGCCATAAAAAGATCTCACTGTGTTTTGGCATTGACCAAGCTACCAACAAACCTAAAAAATGATCAGAACTGGAGAAATTACACATTGACATTGGGTGAAATCATGTAACTCTTAAGGACGTGTTGCAGACTTGTTGAATAGATTCATTTTTCTTGTTTTGTTTGTTTTTGATGAAATTGTGCTTTTCTCGTCGAGAAAAGGCGTTTAACGCGATAAAAAGGTTTAGTGCGTTATGAATACGGGCTAGCTTACCAAAAGTACAAATGTGAACTAAATAAGGCCGGGAGTCGTTTTTATTGCTTAAAACACGATTTCTCGACCAGAATATGCTTTTTCAAAAAAGCCATGTTCCCATGGCGAGAGACTCGTTTTCTGTGAGAAAATGCATTAAAAGGAGGGATTTCATGAGAAACACTATAAATACATGTTGTACTTGTCTGAAAACGCACAGAACCTTGAAATAGAAGGTTTCTCACCAAAAAACACATTGGTGAAACCCCTATCTTAAGGCTCTGAGTGTTTGCACACATGTACAAACAGGCATGTTTAAACTATAACGTTTTTAGTGAAATCATGTTTCTCTCGAGGAGAAAACGCGTTTAAAGCCATAAAAAGATCTCACTGTGTTTTGGCATTGACCACGCTACCAACAAACCTAAAAAATGATCAGAACTGGAGAAATTACACATTGACATTTGGTGAAATCATGTAACTCTTAAGGACGTGTTGCAGACTTGTTGAATAGATTCATTTTTCTTGTTTTGTTTGTTTTTGATGAAATTGTGCTTTTCTCGTCGAGAAAAGGCGTTTAACGCGATAAAAAGGTTTAGTGCGTTATGAATACGGGCTAGCTTACCAAAAGTACAAATGTGAACTAAATAAGGCCGGGAGTCGTTTTTATTGCTTAAAACACGATTTCTCGACCAGAATATGCTTTTTCAAAAAAGCCATGTTCCCATGGCGAGAGACTCGTTTTCTGTGAGAAAATGCATTAAAAGGAGGGATTTCATCAGAAACACTATAAATACATATTGTACTTGTCTGAAAGCGCACAGAACCTTGAAATAGAAGGTTTCTCACCAAAAAACACATTGGTGAAACCCCTATCTTAAGGCTCTGAGTGTTTGCACACATGTACAAACAGGCATGTTTAAACTATAACGTTTTTAGTGAAATCATGTTTCTCTCGAGGAGAAAACGCGTTTAAAGCCATAAAAAGATCTCACTGTGTTTTGGCATTGACCAAGCTACCAACAAACCTAAAAAATGATCAGAACTGGAGAAATTACACATTGACATTGGGTGAAATCATGTAACTCTTAAGGACGTGTTGCAGACTTGTTGAATAGATTCATTTTTCTTGTTTTGTTTGTTTTTGATGAAATTGTGCTTTTCTCGTCGAGAAAAGGCGTTTAACGCGATAAAAAGGTTTAGTGCGTTATGAATACGGGCTAGCTTACCAAAAGTACAAATGTGAACTAAATAAGGCCGGGAGTCGTTTTTATTGCTTAAAACACGATTTCTCGACCAGAATATGCTTTTTCAAAAAAGCCATGTTCCCATGGCGAGAGACTCGTTTTCTGTGAGAAAATGCATTAAAAGGAGGGATTTCATCAGAAACACTATAAATACATATTGTACTTGTCTGAAAGCGCACAGAACCTTGAAATAGAAGGTTTCTCACCAAAAAACACATTGGTGAAACCCCTATCTTAAGGCTCTGAGTGTTTGCACACATGTACAAACAGGCATGTTTAAACTATAACGTTTTTAGTGAAATCATGTTTCTCTCGAGGAGAAAACGCGTTTAAAGCCATAAAAAGATCTCACTGTGTTTTGGCATTGACCAAGCTACCAACAAACCTAAAAAATGATCAGAACTGGAGAAATTACACATTGACATTGGGTGAAATCATGTAACTCTTAAGGACGTGTTGCAGACTTGTTGAATAGATTCATTTTTCTTGTTTTGTTTGTTTTTGATGAAATTGTGCTTTTCTCGTCGAGAAAAGGCGTTTAACGCGATAAAAAGGTTTAGTGCGTTATGAATACGGGCTAGCTTACCAAAAGTACAAATGTGAACTAAATAAGGCCGGGAGTCGTTTTTATTGCTTAAAACACGATTTCTCGACCAGAATATGCTTTTTCAAAAAAGCCATGTTCCCATGGCGAGAGACTCGTTTTCTGTGAGAAAATGCATTAAAAGGAGGGATTTCATGAGAAACACTATAAATACATGTTGTACTTGTCTGAAAACGCACAGAACCTTGAAATAGAAGGTTTCTCACCAAAAAACACATTGGTGAAACCCCTATCTTAAGGCACTGAGTGTTTGCACACATGTACAAACAGGCATGTTTAAACTATAACGTTTTTAGTGAAATCATGTTTCTCTCGAGGAGAAAACGCGTTTAAAGCCATAAAAAGATCTCACTGTGTTTTGGCATTGACCAAGCTACCAACAAACCTAAAAAATGATCAGAACTGGAGAAATTACACATTGACATTTGGTGAAATCATGTAACTCTTAAGGACGTGTTGCAGACTTGTTGAATAGATTCATTTTTCTTGTTTTGTTTGTTTTTGATGAAATTGTGCTTTTCTCGTCGAGAAAAGGCGTTTAACGCGATAAAAAGGTTTAGTGCGTTATGAATACGGGCTAGCTTACCAAAAGTACAAATGTGAACTAAATAAGGCCGGGAGTCGTTTTTATTGCTTAAAACACGATTACTCGACCAGAATATGCTTTTTCAAAAAAGCCATGTTCCCATGGCGAGAGACTCGTTTTCTGTGAGAAAATGCATTAAAAGGAGGGATTTCATCAGAAACACTATAAATACATATTGTACTTGTCTGAAAGCGCACAGAACCTTGAAATAGAAGGTTTCTCACCAAAAAACACATTGGTGAAACCCCTATCTTAAGGCTCTGAGTGTTTGCACACATGTACAAACAGGCATGTTTAAACTATAACGTTTTTAGTGAAATCATGTTTCTCTCGAGGAGAAAACGCGTTTAAAGCCATAAAAAGATCTCACTGTGTTTTGGCATTGACCAAGCTACCAACAAACCTAAAAAATGATCAGAACTGGAGAAATTACACATTGACATTGGGTGAAATCATGTAACTCTTAAGGACGTGTTGCAGACTTGTTGAATAGATTCATTTTTCTTGTTTTGTTTGTTTTTGATGAAATTGTGCTTTTCTCGTCGAGAAAAGGCGTTTAACGCGATAAAAAGGTTTAGTGCGTTATGAATACGGGCTAGCTTACCAAAAGTACAAATGTGAACTAAATAAGGCCGGGAGTCGTTTTTATTGCTTAAAACACGATTTCTCGACCAGAATATGCTTTTTCAAAAAAGCCATGTTCCCATGGCGAGAGACTCGTTTTCTGTGAGAAAATGCATTAAAAGGAGGGATTTCATGAGAAACACTATAAATACATGTTGTACTTGTCTGAAAACGCACAGAACCTTGAAATAGAAGGTTTCTCACCAAAAAACACATTGGTGAAACCCCTATCTTAAGGCTCTGAGTGTTTGCACACATGTACAAACAGGCATGTTTAAACTATAACGTTTTTAGTGAAATCATGTTTCTCTCGAGGAGAAAACGCGTTTAAAGCCATAAAAAGATCTCACTGTGTTTTGGCATTGACCAAGCTACCAACAAACCTAAAAAATGATCAGAACTGGAGAAATTACACATTGACATTGGGTGAAATCATGTAACTCTTAAGGACGTGTTGCAGACTTGTTGAATAGATTCATTTTTCTTGTTTTGTTTGTTTTTGATGAAATTGTGCTTTTCTCGTCGAGAAAAGGCGTTTAACGCGATAAAAAGGTTTAGTGCGTTATGAATACGGGCTAGCTTACCAAAAGTACAAATGTGAACTAAATAAGGCCGGGAGTCGTTCTTATTGCTTAAAACACGATTTCTCGACCAGAATATGCTTTTTCAAAAAAGCCATGTTCCCATGGCGAGAGACTCGTTTTCTGTGAGAAAATGCATTAAAAGGAGGGATTTCATGAGAAACACTATAAATACATGTTGTACTTGTCTGAAAACGCACAGAACCTTGAAATAGAAGGTTTCTCACCAAAAAACACATTGGTGAAACCCCTATCTTAAGGCTCTGAGTGTTTGCACACATGTACAAACAGGCATGTTTAAACTATAACGTTTTTAGTGAAATCATGTTTCTCTCGAGGAGAAAACGCGTTTAAAGCCATAAAAAGATCTCACTGTGTTTTGGCATTGACCAAGCTACCAACAAACCTAAAAAATGATCAGAACTGGAGAAATTACACATTGACATTTGGTGAAATCATGTAACTCTTAAGGACGTGTTGCAGACTTGTTGAATAGATTCATTTTTCTTGTTTTGTTTGTTTTTGATGAAATTGTGCTTTTCTCGTCGAGAAAAGGCGTTTAACGCGATAAAAAGGTTTAGTGCGTTATGAATACGGGCTAGCTTACCAAAAGTACAAATGTGAACTAAATAAGGCCGGGAGTCGTTTTTATTGCTTAAAACACGATTTCTCGACCAGAATATGCTTTTTCAAAAAAGCCATGTTCCCATGGCGAGAGACTCGTTTTCTGTGAGAAAATGCATTAAAAGGAGGGATTTCATGAGAAACACTATAAATACATGTTGTACTTGTCTGAAAACGCACAGAACCTTGAAATAGAAGGTTTCTCACCAAAAAACACATTGGTGAAACCCCTATCTTAAGGCTCTGAGTGTTTGCACACATGTACAAACAGGCATGTTTAAACTATAACGTTTTTAGTGAAATCATGTTTCTCTCGAGGAGAAAACGCGTTTAAAGCCATAAAAAGATCTCACTGTGTTTTGGCATTGACCAAGCTACCAACAAACCTAAAAAATGATCAGAACTGGAGAAATTACACATTGACATTGGGTGAAATCATGTAACTCTTAAGGACGTGTTGCAGACTTGTTGAATAGATTCATTTTTCTTGTTTTGTTTGTTTTTGATGAAATTGTGCTTTTCTCGTCGAGAAAAGGCGTTTAACGCGATAAAAAGGTTTAGTGCGTTATGAATACGGGCTAGCTTACCAAAAGTACAAATGTGAACTAAATAAGGCCGGGAGTCGTTTTTATTGCTTAAAACACGATTTCTCGACCAGAATATGCTTTTTCAAAAAAGCCATGTTCCCATGGCGAGAGACTCGTTTTCTGTGAGAAAATGCATTAAAAGGAGGGATTTCATGAGAAACACTATAAATACATGTTGTACTTGTCTGAAAACGCACAGAACCTTGAAATAGAAGGTTTCTCACCAAAAAACACATTGGTGAAACCCCTATCTTAAGGCTCTGAGTGTTTGCACACATGTACAAACAGGCATGTTTAAACTATAACGTTTTTAGTGAAATCATGTTTCTCTCGAGGAGAAAACGCGTTTAAAGCCATAAAAAGATCTCACTGTGTTTTGGCATTGACCAAGCTACCAACAAACCTAAAAAATGATCAGAACTGGAGAAATTACACATTGACATTGGGTGAAATCATGTAACTCTTAAGGACGTGTTGCAGACTTGTTGAATAGATTCATTTTTCTTGTTTTGTTTGTTTTTGATGAAATTGTGCTTTTCTCGTCGAGAAAAGGCGTTTAACGCGATAAAAAGGTTTAGTGCGTTATGAATACGGGCTAGCTTACCAAAAGTACAAATGTGAACTAAATAAGGCCGGGAGTCGTTTTTATTGCTTAAAACACGATTTCTCGACCAGAATATGCTTTTTCAAAAAAGCCATGTTCCCATGGCGAGAGACTCGTTTTCTGTGAGAAAATGCATTAAAAGGAGGGATTTCATGAGAAACACTATAAATACATGTTGTACTTGTCTGAAAACGCACAGAACCTTGAAATAGAAGGTTTCTCACCAAAAAACACATTGGTGAAACCCCTATCTTAAGGCTCTGAGTGTTTGCACACATGTACAAACAGGCATGTTTAAACTATAACGTTTTTAGTGAAATCATGTTTCTCTCGAGGAGAAAACGCGTTTAAAGCCATAAAAAGATCTCACTGTGTTTTGGCATTGACCAAGCTACCAACAAACCTAAAAAATGATCAGAACTGGAGAAATTACACATTGACATTGGGTGAAATCATGTAACTCTTAAGGACGTGTTGCAGACTTGTTGAATAGATTCATTTTTCTTGTTTTGTTTGTTTTTGATGAAATTGTGCTTTTCTCGTCGAGAAAAGGCGTTTAACGCGATAAAAAGGTTTAGTGCGTTATGAATACGGGCTAGCTTACCAAAAGTACAAATGTGAACTAAATAAGGCCGGGAGTCGTTTTTATTGCTTAAAACACGATTTCTCGACCAGAATATGCTTTTTCAAAAAAGCCATGTTCCCATGGCGAGAGACTCGTTTTCTGTGAGAAAATGCATTAAAAGGAGGGATTTCATGAGAAACACTATAAATACATATTGTACTTGTCTGAAAACGCACAGAACCTTGAAATAGAAGGTTTCTCACCAAAAAACACATTGGTGAAACCCCTATCTTAAGGCACTGAGTGTTTGCACACATGTACAAACAGGCATGTTTAAACTATAACGTTTTTAGTGAAATCATGTTTCTCTCGAGGAGAAAACGCGTTTAAAGCCATAAAAAGATCTCACTGTGTTTTGGCATTGACCAAGCTACCAACAACCTAAAAAATGATCAGAACTGGAGAAATTACACATTGACATTGGGTGAAATCATGTAACTCTTAAGGACGTGTTGCAGACTTGTTGAATAGATTCATTTTTCTTGTTTTGTTTGTTTTTGATGAAATTGTGCTTTTCTCGTCGAGAAAAGGCGTTTAACGCGATAAAAAGGTTTAGTGCGTTATGAATACGGGCTAGCTTACCAAAAGTACAAATGTGAACTAAATAAGGCCGGGAGTCGTTTTTATTGCTTAAAACACGATAACTCGACCAGAAAATGCTTTTTCAAAAAAGCCATATTCCCATGGCGATAGACTCGTTTTCTGTGAGAAAATGCATTAAAAGGAGGGATTTCATCAGAAACACTATAAATACATATTGTACTTGTCTGAAAACGCACAGAACCTTGAAATAGAAGGTTTCTCACCAAAAAACACATTGGTGAAACCCCTATCTTAAGGCTCTGAGTGTTTGCACACATGTACAAACAGGCATGTTTAAACTATAACGTTTTTAGTGAAATCATGTTTCTCTCGAGGAGAAAACGCGTTTAAAGCCATAAAAAGATCTCACTGTGTTTTGGCATTGACCAAGCTACCAACAAACCTAAAAAATGATCAGAACTGGAGAAATTACACATTGACATTGGGTGAAATCATGTAACTCTTAAGGACGTGTTGCAGACTTGTTGAATAGATTCATTTTTCTTGTTTTGTTTGTTTTTGATGAAATTGTGCTTTTCTCGTCGAGAAAAGGCGTTTAACGCGATAAAAAGGTTTAGTGCGTTATGAATACGGGCTAGCTTACCAAAAGTACAAATGTGAACTAAATAAGGCCGGGAGTCGTTTTTATTGCTTAAAACACGATTTCTCGACCAGAATATGCTTTTTCAAAAAAGCCATGTTCCCATGGCGAGAGACCCGTTTTCTGTGAGAAAATGCATTAAAAGGAGGGATTTCATGAGAAACACTATAAATACATGTTGTACTTGTCTGAAAACGCACAGAACCTTGAAATAGAAGGTTTCTCACCAAAAAACACATTGGTGAAACCCCTATCTTAAGGCTCTGAGTGTTTGCACACATGTACAAACAGGCATGTTTAAACTATAACGTTTTTAGTGAAATCATGTTTCTCTCGAGGAGAAAACGCGTTTAAAGCCATAAAAAGATCTCACTGTGTTTTGGCATTGACCAAGCTACCAACAAACCTAAAAAATGATCAGAACTGGAGAAATTACACATTGACATTGGGTGAAATCATGTAACTCTTAAGGACGTGTTGCAGACTTGTTGAATAGATTCATTTTTCTTGTTTTGTTTGTTTTTGATGAAATTGTGCTTTTCTCGTCGAGAAAAGGCGTTTAACGCGATAAAAAGGTTTAGTGCGTTATGAATACGGGCTAGCTTACCAAAAGTACAAATGTGAACTAAATAAGGCCGGGAGTCGTTTTTATTGCTTAAAACACGATTTCTCGACCAGAATATGCTTTTTCAAAAAAGCCATGTTCCCATGGCGAGAGACTCGTTTTCTGTGAGAAAATGCATTAAAAGGAGGGATTTCATCAGAAACACTATAAATACATATTGTACTTGTCTGAAAACGCACAGAACCTTGAAATAGAAGGTTTCTCACCAAAAAACACATTGGTGAAACCCCTATCTTAAGGCTCTGAGTGTTTGCACACATGTACAAACAGGCATGTTTAAACTATAACGTTTTTAGTGAAATCATGTTTCTCTCGAGGAGAAAACGCGTTTAAAGCCATAAAAAGATCTCACTGTGTTTTGGCATTGACCAAGCTACCAACAAACCTAAAAAATGATCAGAACTGGAGAAATTACACATTGACATTGGGTGAAATCATGTAACTCTTAAGGACGTGTTGCAGACTTGTTGAATAGATTCATTTTTCTTGTTTTGTTTGTTTTTGATGAAATTGTGCTTTTCTCGTCGAGAAAAGGCGTTTAACGCGATAAAAAGGTTTAGTGCGTTATGAATACGGGCTAGCTTACCAAAAGTACAAATGTGAACTAAATAAGGCCGGGAGTCGTTTTTATTGCTTAAAACACGATAACTCGACCAGAAAATGCTTTTTCAAAAAAGCCATATTCCCATGGCGATAGACTCGTTTTCTGTGAGAAAATGCATTAAAAGGAGGGATTTCATCAGAAACACTATAAATACATATTGTACTTGTCTGAAAACGCACAGAACCTTGAAATAGAAGGTTTCTCACCAAAAAACACATTGGTGAAACCCCTATCTTAAGGCTCTGAGTGTTTGCACACATGTACAAACAGGCATGTTTAAACTATAACGTTTTTAGTGAAATCATGTTTCTCTCGAGGAGAAAACGCGTTTAAAGCCATAAAAAGATCTCACTGTGTTTTGGCATTGACCAAGCTACCAACAAACCTAAAAAATGATCAGAACTGGAGAAATTACACATTGACATTGGGTGAAATCATGTAACTCTTAAGGACGTGTTGCAGACTTGTTGAATAGATTCATTTTTCTTGTTTTGTTTGTTTTTGATGAAATTGTGCTTTTCTCGTCGAGAAAAGGCGTTTAACGCGATAAAAAGGTTTAGTGCGTTATGAATACGGGCTAGCTTACCAAAAGTACAAATGTGAACTAAATAAGGCCGGGAGTCGTTTTTATTGCTTAAAACACGATTTCTCGACCAGAATATGCTTTTTCAAAAAAGCCATGTTCCCATGGCGAGAGACCCGTTTTCTGTGAGAAAATGCATTAAAAGGAGGGATTTCATGAGAAACACTATAAATACATGTTGTACTTGTCTGAAAACGCACAGAACCTTGAAATAGAAGGTTTCTCACCAAAAAACACATTGGTGAAACCCCTATCTTAAGGCTCTGAGTGTTTGCACACATGTACAAACAGGCATGTTTAAACTATAACGTTTTTAGTGAAATCATGTTTCTCTCGAGGAGAAAACGCGTTTAAAGCCATAAAAAGATCTCACTGTGTTTTGGCATTGACCAAGCTACCAACAAACCTAAAAAATGATCAGAACTGGAGAAATTACACATTGACATTGGGTGAAATCATGTAACTCTTAAGGACGTGTTGCAGACTTGTTGAATAGATTCATTTTTCTTGTTTTGTTTGTTTTTGATGAAATTGTGCTTTTCTCGTCGAGAAAAGGCGTTTAACGCGATAAAAAGGTTTAGTGCGTTATGAATACGGGCTAGCTTACCAAAAGTACAAATGTGAACTAAATAAGGCCGGGAGTCGTTTTTATTGCTTAAAACACGATTTCTCGACCAGAATATGCTTTTTCAAAAAAGCCATGTTCCCATGGCGAGAGACTCGTTTTCTGTGAGAAAATGCATTAAAAGGAGGGATTTCATCAGAAACACTATAAATACATATTGTACTTGTCTGAAAACGCACAGAACCTTGAAATAGAAGGTTTCTCACCAAAAAACACATTGGTGAAACCCCTATCTTAAGGCTCTGAGTGTTTGCACACATGTACAAACAGGCATGTTTAAACTATAACGTTTTTAGTGAAATCATGTTTCTCTCGAGGAGAAAACGCGTTTAAAGCCATAAAAAGATCTCACTGTGTTTTGGCATTGACCAAGCTACCAACAAACCTAAAAAATGATCAGAACTGGAGAAATTACACATTGACATTGGGTGAAATCATGTAACTCTTAAGGACGTGTTGCAGACTTGTTGAATAGATTCATTTTTCTTGTTTTGTTTGTTTTTGATGAAATTGTGCTTTTCTCGTCGAGAAAAGGCGTTTAACGCGATAAAAAGGTTTAGTGCGTTATGAATACGGGCTAGCTTACCAAAAGTACAAATGTGAACTAAATAAGGCCGGGAGTCGTTTTTATTGCTTAAAACACGATTTCTCGACCAGAATATGCTTTTTCAAAAAAGCCATGTTCCCATGGCGAGAGACTCGTTTTCTGTGAGAAAATGCATTAAAAGGAGGGATTTCATCAGAAACACTATAAATACATATTGTACTTGTCTGAAAACGCACAGAACCTTGAAATAGAAGGTTTCTCACCAAAAAACACATTGGTGAAACCCCTATCTTAAGGCTCTGAGTGTTTGCACACATGTACAAACAGGCATGTTTAAACTATAACGTTTTTAGTGAAATCATGTTTCTCTCGAGGAGAAAACGCGTTTAAAGCCATAAAAAGATCTCACTGTGTTTTGGCATTGACCAAGCTACCAACAAACCTAAAAAATGATCAGAACTGGAGAAATTACACATTGACATTGGGTGAAATCATGTAACTCTTAAGGACGTGTTGCAGACTTGTTGAATAGATTCATTTTTCTTGTTTTGTTTGTTTTTGATGAAATTGTGCTTTTCTCGTCGAGAAAAGGCGTTTAACGCGATAAAAAGGTTTAGTGCGTTATGAATACGGGCTAGCTTACCAAAAGTACAAATGTGAACTAAATAAGGCCGGGAGTCGTTTTTATTGCTTAAAACACGATTTCTCGACCAGAATATGCTTTTTCAAAAAAGCCATGTTCCCATGGCGAGAGACTCGTTTTCTGTGAGAAAATGCATTAAAAGGAGGGATTTCATGAGAAACACTATAAATACATATTTTACTTGTCTGAAAACGCACAGAACCTTGAAATAGAAGGTTTCTCACCAAAAAACACATTGGTGAAACCCCTATCTTAAGGCTCTGAGTGTTTGCACACATGTACAAACAGGCATGTTTAAACTATAACGTTTTTAGTGAAATCATGTTTCTCTCGAGGAGAAAACGCGTTTAAAGCCATAAAAAGATCTCACTGTGTTTTGGCATTGACCAAGCTACCAACAAACCTAAAAAATGATCAGAACTGGAGAAATTACACATTGACATTGGGTGAAATCATGTAACTCTTAAGGACGTGTTGCAGACTTGTTGAATAGATTCATTTTTCTTGTTTTGTTTGTTTTTGATGAAATTGTGCTTTTCTCGTCGAGAAAAGGCGTTTAACGCGATAAAAAGGTTTAGTGCGTTATGAATACGGGCTAGCTTACCAAAAGTACAAATGTGAACTAAATAAGGCCGGGAGTCGTTTTTATTGCTTAAAACACGATTTCTCGACCAGAACATGCTTTTTCAAAAAAGCCATGTTCCCATGGCGAGAGACCCGTTTTCTGTGAGAAAATGCATTAAAAGGAGGGATTTCATCAGAAACACTATAAATACATATTGTATTTGTCTGAAAACGCACAGAACCTTGAAATAGAAGGTTTCTCACCAAAAAACACATTGGTGAAACCCCTATCTTAAGGCTCTGAGTGTTTGCACACATGTACAAACAGGCATGTTTAAACTATAACGTTTTTAGTGAAATCATGTTTCTCTCGAGGAGAAAACGCGTTTAAAGCCATAAAAAGATCTCACTGTGTTTTGGCATTGACCAAGCTACCAACAAACCTAAAAAATGATCAGAACTGGAGAAATTACACATTGACATTGGGTGAAATCATGTAACTCTTAAGGACGTGTTGCAGACTTGTTGAATAGATTCATTTTTCTTGTTTTGTTTGTTTTTGATGAAATTGTGCTTTTCTCGTCGAGAAAAGGCGTTTAACGCGATAAAAAGGTTTAGTGCGTTATGAATACGGGCTAGCTTACCAAAAGTACAAATGTGAACTAAATAAGGCCGGGAGTCGTTTTTATTGCTTAAAACACGATTTCTCGACCAGAATATGCTTTTTCAAAAAAGCCATGTTCCCATGGCGAGAGACTCGTTTTCTGTGAGAAAATGCATTAAAAGGAGGGATTTCATCAGAAACACTATAAATACATATTGTACTTGTCTGAAAACGCACAGAACCTTGAAATAGAAGGTTTCTCACCAAAAAACACATTGGTGAAACCCCTATCTTAAGGCTCTGAGTGTTTGCACACATGTACAAACAGGCATGTTTAAACTATAACGTTTTTAGTGAAATCATGTTTCTCTCGAGGAGAAAACGCGTTTAAAGCCATAAAAAGATCTCACTGTGTTTTGGCATTGACCAAGCTACCAACAAACCTAAAAAATGATCAGAACTGGAGAAATTACACATTGACATTGGGTGAAATCATGTAACTCTTAAGGACGTGTTGCAGACTTGTTGAATAGATTCATTTTTCTTGTTTTGTTTGTTTTTGATGAAATTGTGCTTTTCTCGTCGAGAAAAGGCGTTTAACGCGATAAAAAGGTTTAGTGCGTTATGAATACGGGCTAGCTTACCAAAAGTACAAATGTGAACTAAATAAGGCCGGGAGTCGTTTTTATTGCTTAAAACACGATTTCTCGACCAGAATATGCTTTTTCAAAAAAGCCATGTTCCCATGGCGAGAGACTCGTTTTCTGTGAGAAAATGCATTAAAAGGAAAGGATTTCATCAGAAACACTATAAATACATATTTTACTTGTCTGAAAACGCACAGAACCTTGAAAGGTTTCTCACCAAAAAACACATTGGTGAAACCCCTATCTTAAGGCTCTGAGTGTTTGCACACATGTACAAACAGGCATGTTTAAACTATAATGTTTTTAGTGAAATCATGTTTCTCTCGAGGAGAAAACGCGTTTAAAGCCATAAAAAGATCTCACTGTGTTTTGGCATTGACCAAGCTACCAACAACCTAAAAAATGATCAGAACTGGAGAAATTACACATTGACATTGGGTGAAATCATGTAACTCTTAAGGACGTGTTGCAGACTTGTTGAATAGATTCATTTTTCTTGTTTTGTTTGTTTTTGATGAAATTGTGCTTTTCTCGTCGAGAAAAGGCGTTTAACGCGATAAAAAGGTTTAGTGCGTTATGAATACGGGCTAGCTTACCAAAAGTACAGATGTGAACTAAATAAGGCCGGGAGTCGTTTTTATTGCTTAAAACACGATTTCTCGACCAGAATATGCTTTTTCAAAAAAGCCATGTTCCCATGGCGAGAGACTCGTTTTCTGTGAGAAAATGCATTAAAAGGAGGGATTTCATCAGAAACACTATAAATACATATTGTACTTGTCTGAAAACGCACAGAACCTTGAAATATAAGGTTTCTCACCAAAAAACACATTGGTGAAACCCCTATCTTAAGGCTCTGAGTGTTTGCACACATGTACAAACAGGCATGTTTAAACTATAACGTTTTTAGTGAAATCATGTTTCTCTCGAGGAGAAAACGCGTTTAAAGCCATAAAAAGATCTCACTGTGTTTTGGCATTGACCAAGCTACCAACAAACCTAAAAAATGATCAGAACTGGAGAAATTACACATTGACATTGGGTGAAATCATGTAACTCTTAAGGACGTGTTGCAGACTTGTTGAATAGATTCATTTTTCTTGTTTTGTTTGTTTTTGATGAAATTGTGCTTTTCTCGTCGAGAAAAGGCGTTTAACGCGATAAAAAGGTTTAGTGCGTTATGAATACGGGCTAGCTTACCAAAAGTACAAATGTGAACTAAATAAGGCCGGGAGTCGTTTTTATTGCTTAAAACACGATTTCTCGACCAGAATATGCTTTTTCAAAAAAGCCATGTTCCCATGGCGAGAGACTCGTTTTCTGTGAGAAAATGCATTAAAAGGAAAGGATTTCATCAGAAACACTATAAATACATATTTTACTTGTCTGAAAACGCACAGAACCTTGAAAGGTTTCTCACCAAAAAACACATTGGTGAAACCCCTATCTTAAGGCTCTGAGTGTTTGCACACATGTACAAACAGGCATGTTTAAACTATAATGTTTTTAGTGAAATCATGTTTCTCTCGAGGAGAAAACGCGTTTAAAGCCATAAAAAGATCTCACTGTGTTTTGGCATTGACCAAGCTACCAACAACCTAAAAAATGATCAGAACTGGAGAAATTACACATTGACATTGGGTGAAATCATGTAACTCTTAAGGACGTGTTGCAGACTTGTTGAATAGATTCATTTTTCTTGTTTTGTTTGTTTTTGATGAAATTGTGCTTTTCTCGTCGAGAAAAGGCGTTTAACGCGATAAAAAGGTTTAGTGCGTTATGAATACGGGCTAGCTTACCAAAAGTACAGATGTGAACTAAATAAGGCCGGGAGTCGTTTTTATTGCTTAAAACACGATTTCTCGACCAGAATATGCTTTTTCAAAAAAGCCATGTTCCCATGGCGAGAGACTCGTTTTCTGTGAGAAAATGCATTAAAAGGAGGGATTTCATCAGAAACACTATAAATACATATTGTACTTGTCTGAAAACGCACAGAACCTTGAAATATAAGGTTTCTCACCAAAAAACACATTGGTGAAACCCCTATCTTAAGGCTCTGAGTGTTTGCACACATGTACAAACAGGCATGTTTAAACTATAACGTTTTTAGTGAAATCATGTTTCTCTCGAGGAGAAAACGCGTTTAAAGCCATAAAAAGATCTCACTGTGTTTTGGCATTGACCAAGCTACCAACAAACCTAAAAAATGATCAGAACTGGAGAAATTACACATTGACATTGGGTGAAATCATGTAACTCTTAAGGACGTGTTGCAGACTTGTTGAATAGATTCATTTTTCTTGTTTTGTTTGTTTTTGATGAAATTGTGCTTTTCTCGTCGAGAAAAGGCGTTTAACGCGATAAAAAGGTTTAGTGCGTTATGAATACGGGCTAGCTTACCAAAAGTACAAATGTGAACTAAATAAGGCCGGGAGTCGTTTTTATTGCTTAAAACACGATTTCTCGACCAGAATATGCTTTTTCAAAAAAGCCATGTTCCCATGGCGAGAGACTCGTTTTCTGTGAGAAAATGCATTAAAAGGAAAGGATTTCATCAGAAACACTATAAATACATATTTTACTTGTCTGAAAACGCACAGAACCTTGAAAGGTTTCTCACCAAAAAACACATTGGTGAAACCCCTATCTTAAGGCTCTGAGTGTTTGCACACATGTACAAACAGGCATGTTTAAACTATAATGTTTTTAGTGAAATCATGTTTCTCTCGAGGAGAAAACGCGTTTAAAGCCATAAAAAGATCTCACTGTGTTTTGGCATTGACCAAGCTACCAACAACCTAAAAAATGATCAGAACTGGAGAAATTACACATTGACATTGGGTGAAATCATGTAACTCTTAAGGACGTGTTGCAGACTTGTTGAATAGATTCATTTTTCTTGTTTTGTTTGTTTTTGATGAAATTGTGCTTTTCTCGTCGAGAAAAGGCGTTTAACGCGATAAAAAGGTTTAGTGCGTTATGAATACGGGCTAGCTTACCAAAAGTACAAATGTGAACTAAATAAGGCCGGGAGTCGTTTTTATTGCTTAAAACACGATTTCTCGACCAGAATATGCTTTTTCAAAAAAGCCATGTTCCCATGGCGAGAGACTCGTTTTCTGTGAGAAAATGCATTAAAAGGAGGGATTTCATCAGAAACACTATAAATACATATTGTACTTGTCTGAAAACGCACAGAACCTTGAAATAGAAGGTTTCTCACCAAAAAACACATTGGTGAAACCCCTATCTTAAGGCTCTGAGTGTTTGCACACATGTACAAACAGGCATGTTTAAACTATAACGTTTTTAGTGAAATCATGTTTCTCTCGAGGAGAAAACGCGTTTAAAGCCATAAAAAGATCTCACTGTGTTTTGGCATTGACCAAGCTACCAACAAACCTAAAAAATGATCAGAACTGGAGAAATTACACATTGACATTGGGTGAAATCATGTAACTCTTAAGGACGTGTTGCAGACTTGTTGAATAGATTCATTTTTCTTGTTTTGTTTGTTTTTGATGAAATTGTGCTTTTCTCGTCGAGAAAAGGCGTTTAACGCGATAAAAAGGTTTAGTGCGTTATGAATACGGGCTAGCTTACCAAAAGTACAAATGTGAACTAAATAAGGCCGGGAGTCGTTTTTATTGCTTAAAACACGATTTCTCGACCAGAATATGCTTTTTAAAAAAAGCCATGTTCCCATGGCGAGAAACTCGTTTTCTGTGAGAAATTGCATTAAAAGGAGGGATTTCATGAGAAACACTATAAATACATGTTGTACTTGTCTGAAAACGCACAGAACCTTGAAATAGAAGGTTTCTCACCAAAAAAAACATTGGTGAAACCCCTATCTTAAGGCTCTGAGTGTTTGCACACATGTACAAACAGGCATGTTTAAACTATAACGTTTTTAGTGAAATCATGTTTCTCTCGAGGAGAAAACGCGTTTAAAGCCATAAAAAGATCTCACTGTGTTTTGGCATTGACCAAGCTACCAACAAACCTAAAAAATGATCAGAACTGGAGAAATTACACATTGACATTGGGTGAAATCATGTAACTCTTAAGGACGTGTTGCAGACTTGTTGAATAGATTCATTTTTCTTGTTTTGTTTGTTTTTGATGAAATTGTGCTTTTCTCGTCGAGAAAAGGCGTTTAACGCGATAAAAAGGTTTAGTGCGTTATGAATACGGGCTAGCTTACCAAAAGTACAAATGTGAACTAAATAAGGCCGGGAGTCGTTTTTATTGCTTAAAACACGATTTCTCGACCAGAATATGCTTTTTCAAAAAAGCCATGTTCCCATGGCGAGAGACCCGTTTTCTGTGAGAAAATGCATTAAAAGGAGGGATTTCATGAGAAACACTATAAATACATATTTTACTTGTCTGAAAACGCACAGAACCTTGAAATAGAAGGTTTCTCACCAAAAAACACATTGGTGAAACCCCTATCTTAAGGCTCTGAGTGTTTGCACACATGTACAAACAGGCATGTTTAAACTATAACGTTTTTAGTGAAATCATGTTTCTCTCGAGGAGAAAACGCGTTTAAAGCCATAAAAAGATCTCACTGTGTTTTGGCATTGACCAAGCTACCAACAAACCTAAAAAATGATCAGAACTGGAGAAATTACACATTGACATTGGGTGAAATCATGTAACTCTTAAGGACGTGTTGCAGACTTGTTGAATAGATTCATTTTTCTTGTTTTGTTTGTTTTTGATGAAATTGTGCTTTTCTCGTCGAGAAAAGGCGTTTAACGCGATAAAAAGGTTTAGTGCGTTATGAATACGGGCTAGCTTACCAAAAGTACAAATGTGAACTAAATAAGGCCGGGAGTCGTTTTTATTGCTTAAAACACGATTTCTCGACCAGAATATGCTTTTTCAAAAAAGCCATGTTCCCATGGCGAGAGACTCGTTTTCTGTGAGAAAATGCATTAAAAGGAGGGATTTCATGAGAAACACTATAAATACATATTTTACTTGTCTGAAAACGCACAGAACCTTGAAATAGAAGGTTTCTCACCAAAAAACACATTGGTGAAACCCCTATCTTAAGGCTCTGAGTGTTTGCACACATGTACAAACAGGCATGTTTAAACTATAACGTTTTTAGTGAAATCATGTTTCTCTCGAGGAGAAAACGCGTTTAAAGCCATAAAAAGATCTCACTGTGTTTTGGCATTGACCAAGCTACCAACAAACCTAAAAAATGATCAGAACTGGAGAAATTACACATTGACATTGGGTGAAATCATGTAACTCTTAAGGACGTGTTGCAGACTTGTTGAATAGATTCATTTTTCTTGTTTTGTTTGTTTTTGATGAAATTGTGCTTTTCTCGTCGAGAAAAGGCGTTTAACGCGATAAAAAGGTTTAGTGCGTTATGAATACGGGCTAGCTTACCAAAAGTACAAATGTGAACTAAATAAGGCCGGGAGTCGTTTTTATTGCTTAAAACACGATTTCTCGACCAGAATATGCTTTTTCAAAAAAGCCATGTTCCCATGGCGAGAGACTCGTTTTCTGTGAGAAAATGCATTAAAAGGAGGGATTTAATCAGAAACACTATAAATACATATTGTACTTGTCTGAAAACGCACAGAACCTTGAAATAGAAGGTTTCTCACCAAAAAACACATTGGTGAAACCCCTATCTTAAGGCTCTGAGTGTTTGCACACATGTACAAACAGGCATGTTTAAACTATAACGTTTTTAGTGAAATCATGTTTCTCTCGAGGAGAAAACGCGTTTAAAGCCATAAAAAGATCTCACTGTGTTTTGGCATTGACCAAGCTACCAACAACCTAAAAAATGATCAGAACTGGAGAAATTACACATTGACATTGGGTGAAATCATGTAACTCTTAAGGACGTGTTGCAGACTTGTTGAATAGATTCATTTTTCTTGTTTTGTTTGTTTTTGATGAAATTGTGCTTTTCTCGTCGAGAAAAGGCGTTTAACGCGATAAAAAGGTTTAGTGCGTTATGAATACGGGCTAGCTTACCAAAAGTACAAATGTGAACTAAATAAGGCCGGGAGTCGTTTTTATTGCTTAAAACACGATTTCTCGACCAGAATATGCTTTTTCAAAAAAGCCATGTTCCCATGGCGAGAGACTCGTTTTCTGTGAGAAAATGCATTAAAAGGAAGGATTTCATCAGAAACACTATAAATACATATTTTACTTGTCTGAAAACGCACTGAACCTTGAAAGGTTTCTCACCAAAAAACACATTGGTGAAACCCCTATCTTAAGGCTCTGAGTGTTTGCACACATGTACAAACAGGCATGTTTAAACTATAATGTTTTTAGGTAAATCATGTTTCTCTCGAGGAGAAAACGCGTTTAAAGCCATAAAAAGATCTCACTGTGTTTTGGCATTGACCAAGCTACCAACAACCTAAAAAATGATCAGAACTGGAGAAATTACACATTGACATTGGGTGAAATCATGTAACTCTTAAGGACGTGTTGCAGACTTGTTGAATAGATTCATTTTTCTTGTTTTGTTTGTTTTTGATGAAATTGTGCTTTTCTTGTCGAGAAAAGGCGTTTAACGCGATAAAAAGGTTTAGTGCGTTATGAATACGGGCTAGCTTACCAAAAGTACAAATGTGAACTAAATAAGGCCGGGAGTCGTTTTTATTGCTTAAAACACGATTTCTCGACCAGAATATGCTTTTTCAAAAAAGCCATGTTCCCATGGCGAGAGACTCGTTTTCTGTGAGAAAATGCATTAAAAGGAGGGATTTCATGAGAAACACTATAAATACATATTGTACTTGTCTGAAAACGCACAGAACCTTGAAATAGAAGGTTTCTCACCAAAAAACACATTGGTGAAACCCCTATCTTAAGGCTCTGAGTGTTTGCACACATGTACAAACAGGCATGTTTAAACTATAACGTTTTTAGTGAAATCATGTTTCTCTCGAGGAGAAAACGCGTTTAAAGCCATAAAAAGATCTCACTGTGTTTTGGCATTGACCAAGCTACCAACAAACCTAAAAAATGATCAGAACTGGAGAAATTACACATTGACATTGGGTGAAATCATGTAACTCTTAAGGACGTGTTGCAGACTTGTTGAATAGATTCATTTTTCTTGTTTTGTTTGTTTTTGATGAAATTGTGCTTTTCTCGTCGAGAAAAGGCGTTTAACGCGATAAAAAGGTTTAGTGCGTTATGAATACGGGCTAGCTTACCAAAAGTACAAATGTGAACTAAATAAGGCCGGGAGTCGTTTTTATTGCTTAAAACACGATTTCTCGACCAGAATATGCTTTTTCAAAAAAGCCATGTTCCCATGGCGAGAGACTCGTTTTCTGTGAGAAAATGCATTAAAAGGAGGGATTTCATCAGAAACACTATAAATACATATTGTACTTGTCTGAAAACGCACAGAACCTTGAAATAGAAGGTTTCTCACCAAAAAACACATTGGTGAAACCCCTATCTTAAGGCACTGAGTGTTTGCACACATGTACAAACAGGCATGTTTAAACTATAACGTTTTTAGTGAAATCATGTTTCTCTCGAGGAGAAAACGCGTTTAAAGCCATAAAAAGATCTCACTGTGTTTTGGCATTGACCAAGCTACCAACAACCTAAAAAATGATCAGAACTGGAGAAATTACACATTGACATTGGGTGAAATCATGTAACTCTTAAGGACGTGTTGCAGACTTGTTGAATAGATTCATTTTTCTTGTTTTGTTTGTTTTTGATGAAATTGTGCTTTTCTCGTCGAGAAAAGGCGTTTAACGCGATAAAAAGGTTTAGTGCGTTATGAATACGGGCTAGCTTACCAAAAGTACAAATGTGAACTAAATAAGGCCGGGAGTCGTTTTTATTGCTTAAAACACGATTTCTCGACCAGAATATGCTTTTTCAAAAAAGCCATGTTCCCATGGCGAGAGACTCGTTTTCTGTGAGAAAATGCATTAAAAGGAGGGATTTCATGAGAAACACTATAAATACATATTGTACTTGTCTGAAAACGCACAGAACCTTGAAATAGAAGGTTTCTCACCAAAAAACACATTGGTGAAACCCCTATCTTAAGGCTCTGAGTGTTTGCACACATGTACAAACAGGCATGTTTAAACTATAACGTTTTTAGTGAAATCATGTTTCTCTCGAGGAGAAAACGCGTTTAAAGCCATAAAAAGATCTCACTGTGTTTTGGCATTGACCAAGCTACCAACAAACCTAAAAAATGATCAGAACTGGAGAAATTACACATTGACATTGGGTGAAATCATGTAACTCTTAAGGACGTGTTGCAGACTTGTTGAATAGATTCATTTTTCTTGTTTTGTTTGTTTTTGATGAAATTGTGCTTTTCTCGTCGAGAAAAGGCGTTTAACGCGATAAAAAGGTTTAGTGCGTTATGAATACGGGCTAGCTTACCAAAAGTACAAATGTGAACTAAATAAGGCCGGGAGTCGTTTTTATTGCTTAAAACACGATTTCTCGACCAGAATATGCTTTTTCAAAAAAGCCATGTTCCCATGGCGAGAGACTCGTTTTCTGTGAGAAAATGCATTAAAAGGAGGGATTTCATCAGAAACACTATAAATACATATTTTACTTGTCTGAAAACGCACAGAACCTTGAAAGGTTTCTCACCAAAAAACACATTGGTGAAACCCCTATCTTAAGGCTCTGAGTGTTTGCACACATGTACAAACAGGCATGTTTAAACTATAATGTTTTTAGTGAAATCATGTTTCTCTCGAGGAGAAAACGCGTTTAAAGCCATAAAAAGATCTCACTGTGTTTTGGCATTGACCAAGCTACCAACAACCTAAAAAATGATCAGAACTGGAGAAATTACACATTGACATTGGGTGAAATCATGTAACTCTTAAGGACGTGTTGCAGACTTGTTGAATAGATTCATTTTTCTTGTTTTGTTTGTTTTTGATGAAATTGTGCTTTTCTCGTCGAGAAAAGGCGTTTAACGCGATAAAAAGGTTTAGTGCGTTATGAATACGGGCTAGCTTACCAAAAGTACAAATGTGAACTAAATAAGGCCGGGAGTCGTTTTTATTGCTTAAAACACGATTTCTCGACCAGAATATGCTTTTTCAAAAAAGCCATGTTCCCATGGCGAGAGACTCGTTTTCTGTGAGAAAATGCATTAAAAGGAGGGATTTCATGAGAAACACTATAAATACATATTTTACTTGTCTGAAAACGCACAGAACCTTGAAATAGAAGGTTTCTCACCAAAAAACACATTGGTGAAACCCCTATCTTAAGGCTCTGAGTGTTTGCACACATGTACAAACAGGCATGTTTAAACTATAATGTTTTTAGTGAAATCATGTTTCTCTCGAGGAGAAAACGCGTTTAAAGCCATAAAAAGATCTCACTGTGTTTTGGCATTGACCAAGCTACCAACAACCTAAAAAATGATCAGAACTGGAGAAATTACACATTGACATTGGGTGAAATCATGTAACTCTTAAGGACGTGTTGCAGACTTGTTGAATAGATTCATTTTTCTTGTTTTGTTTGTTTTTGATGAAATTGTGCTTTTCTCGTCGAGAAAAGGCGTTTAACGCGATAAAAAGGTTTAGTGCGTTATGAATACGGGCTAGCTTACCAAAAGTACAAATGTGAACTAAATAAGGCCGGGAGTCGTTTTTATTGCTTAAAACACGATTTCTCGACCAGAATATGCTTTTTCAAAAAAGCCATGTTCCCATGGCGAGAGACTCGTTTTCTGTGAGAAAATGCATTAAAAGGAGGGATTTCATGAGAAACACTATAAATACATATTTTACTTGTCTGAAAACGCACAGAACCTTGAAATAGAAGGTTTCTCACCAAAAAACACATTGGTGAAACCCCTATCTTAAGGCTCTGAGTGTTTGCACACATGTACAAACAGGCATGTTTAAACTATAACGTTTTTAGTGAAATCATGTTTCTCTCGAGGAGAAAACGCGTTTAAAGCCATAAAAAGATCTCACTGTGTTTTGGCATTGACCAAGCTACCAACAACCTAAAAAATGATCAGAACTGGAGAAATTACACATTGACATTGGGTGAAATCATGTAACTCTTAAGGACGTGTTGCAGACTTGTTGAATAGATTCATTTTTCTTGTTTTGTTTGTTTTTGATGAAATTGTGCTTTTCTCGTCGAGAAAAGGCGTTTAACGCGATAAAAAGGTTTAGTGCGTTATGAATACGGGCTAGCTTACCAAAAGTACAAATGTGAACTAAATAAGGCCGGGAGTCGTTTTTATTGCTTAAAACACGATTTCTCGACCAGAATATGCTTTTTCAAAAAAGCCATGTTCCCATGGCGAGAGACTCGTTTTCTGTGAGAAAATGCATTAAAAGGAGGGATTTCATGAGAAACACTATAAATACATATTGTACTTGTCTGAAAACGCACAGAACCTTGAAATAGAAGGTTTCTCACCAAAAAACACATTGGTGAAACCCCTATCTTAAGGCTCTGAGTGTTTGCACACATGTACAAACAGGCATGTTTAAACTATAACGTTTTTAGTGAAATCATGTTTCTCTCGAGGAGAAAACGCGTTTAAAGCCATAAAAAGATCTCACTGTGTTTTGGCATTGACCAAGCTACCAACAAACCTAAAAAATGATCAGAACTGGAGAAATTACACATTGACATTGGGTGAAATCATGTAACTCTTAAGGACGTGTTGCAGACTTGTTGAATAGATTCATTTTTCTTGTTTTGTTTGTTTTTGATGAAATTGTGCTTTTCTCGTCGAGAAAAGGCGTTTAACGCGATAAAAAGGTTTAGTGCGTTATGAATACGGGCTAGCTTACCAAAAGTACAAATGTGAACTAAATAAGGCCGGGAGTCGTTTTTATTGCTTAAAACACGATTTCTCGACCAGAATATGCTTTTTCAAAAAAGCCATGTTCCCATGGCGAGAGACTCGTTTTCTGTGAGAAAATGCATTAAAAGGAGGGATTTCATCAGAAACACTATAAATACATATTGTACTTGTCTGAAAACGCACAGAACCTTGAAATAGAAGGTTTCTCACCAAAAAACACATTGGTGAAACCCCTATCTTAAGGCTCTGAGTGTTTGCACACATGTACAAACAGGCATGTTTAAACTATAACGTTTTTAGTGAAATCATGTTTCTCTCGAGGAGAAAACGCGTTTAAAGCCATAAAAAGATCTCACTGTGTTTTGGCATTGACCAAGCTACCAACAAACCTAAAAAATGATCAGAACTGGAGAAATTACACATTGACATTGGGTGAAATCATGTAACTCTTAAGGACGTGTTGCAGACTTGTTGAATAGATTCATTTTTCTTGTTTTGTTTGTTTTTGATGAAATTGTGCTTTTCTCGTCGAGAAAAGGCGTTTAACGCGATAAAAAGGTTTAGTGCGTTATGAATACGGGCTAGCTTACCAAAAGTACAAATGTGAACTAAATAAGGCCGGGAGTCGTTTTTATTGCTTAAAACACGATTTCTCGACCAGAATATGCTTTTTCAAAAAAGCCATGTTCCCATGGCGAGAGACTCGTTTTCTGTGAGAAAATGCATTAAAAGGAGGGATTTCATCAGAAACACTATAAATACATATTGTACTTGTCTGAAAACGCACAGAACCTTGAAATAGAAGGTTTCTCACCAAAAAACACATTGGTGAAACCCCTATCTTAAGGCTCTGAGTGTTTGCACACATGTACAAACAGGCATGTTTAAACTATAACGTTTTTAGTGAAATCATGTTTCTCTCGAGGAGAAAACGCGTTTAAAGCCATAAAAAGATCTCACTGTGTTTTGGCATTGACCAAGCTACCAACAAACCTAAAAAATGATCAGAACTGGAGAAATTACACATTGACATTGGGTGAAATCATGTAACTCTTAAGGACGTGTTGCAGACTTGTTGAATAGATTCATTTTTCTTGTTTTGTTTGTTTTTGATGAAATTGTGCTTTTCTCGTCGAGAAAAGGCGTTTAACGCGATAAAAAGGTTTAGTGCGTTATGAATACGGGCTAGCTTACCAAAAGTACAAATGTGAACTAAATAAGGCCGGGAGTCGTTTTTATTGCTTAAAACACGATTTCTCGACCAGAATATGCTTTTTCAAAAAAGCCATGTTCCCATGGCGAGAGACTCGTTTTCTGTGAGAAAATGCATTAAAAGGAGGGATTTCATCAGAAACACTATAAATACATATTTTACTTGTCTGAAAACGCACAGAACCTTGAAAGGTTTCTCACCAAAAAACACATTGGTGAAACCCCTATCTTAAGGCTCTGAGTGTTTGCACACATGTACAAACAGGCATGTTTAAACTATAATGTTTTTAGTGAAATCATGTTTCTCTCGAGGAGAAAACGCGTTTAAAGCCATAAAAAGATCTCACTGTGTTTTGGCATTGACCAAGCTACCAACAACCTAAAAAATGATCAGAACTGGAGAAATTACACATTGACATTGGGTGAAATCATGTAACTCTTAAGGACGTGTTGCAGACTTGTTGAATAGATTCATTTTTCTTGTTTTGTTTGTTTTTGATGAAATTGTGCTTTTCTCGTCGAGAAAAGGCGTTTAACGCGATAAAAAGGTTTAGTGCGTTATGAATACGGGCTAGCTTACCAAAAGTACAAATGTGAACTAAATAAGGCCGGGAGTCGTTTTTATTGCTTAAAACACGATTTCTCGACCAGAATATGCTTTTTCAAAAAAGCCATGTTCCCATGGCGAGAGACTCGTTTTCTGTGAGAAAATGCATTAAAAGGAGGGATTTCATGAGAAACACTATAAATACATATTTTACTTGTCTGAAAACGCACAGAACCTTGAAATAGAAGGTTTCTCACCAAAAAACACATTGGTGAAACCCCTATCTTAAGGCTCTGAGTGTTTGCACACATGTACAAACAGGCATGTTTAAACTATAACGTTTTTAGTGAAATCATGTTTCTCTCGAGGAGAAAACGCGTTTAAAGCCATAAAAAGATCTCACTGTGTTTTGGCATTGACCAAGCTACCAACAAACCTAAAAAATGATCAGAACTGGAGAAATTACACATTGACATTGGGTGAAATCATGTAACTCTTAAGGACGTGTTGCAGACTTGTTGAATAGATTCATTTTTCTTGTTTTGTTTGTTTTTGATGAAATTGTGCTTTTCTCGTCGAGAAAAGGCGTTTAACGCGATAAAAAGGTTTAGTGCGTTATGAATACGGGCTAGCTTACCAAAAGTACAAATGTGAACTAAATAAGGCCGGGAGTCGTTTTTATTGCTTAAAACACGATTTCTCGACCAGAATATGCTTTTTCAAAAAAGCCATGTTCCCATGGCGAGAGACTCGTTTTCTGTGAGAAAATGCATTAAAAGGAGGGATTTCATCAGAAACACTATAAATACATATTGTACTTGTCTGAAAACGCACAGAACCTTGAAATAGAAGGTTTCTCACCAAAAAACACATTGGTGAAACCCCTATCTTAAGGCACTGAGTGTTTGCACACATGTACAAACAGGCATGTTTAAACTATAACGTTTTTAGTGAAATCATGTTTCTCTCGAGGAGAAAACGCGTTTAAAGCCATAAAAAGATCTCACTGTGTTTTGGCATTGACCAAAGCTACCAACAACCTAAAAAATGATCAGAACTGGAGAAATTACACATTGACATTGGGTGAAATCATGTAACTCTTAAGGACGTGTTGCAGACTTGTTGAATAGATTCATTTTTCTTGTTTTGTTTGTTTTTGATGAAATTGTGCTTTTCTCGTCGAGAAAAGGCGTTTAACGCGATAAAAAGGTTTAGTGCGTTATGAATACGGGCTAGCTTACCAAAAGTACAAATGTGAACTAAATAAGGCCGGGAGTCGTTTTTATTGCTTAAAACACGATTTCTCGACCAGAATATGCTTTTTCAAAAAAGCCATGTTCCCATGGCGAGAGACTCGTTTTCTGTGAGAAAATGCATTAAAAGGAGGGATTTCATGAGAAACACTATAAATACATATTGTACTTGTCTGAAAACGCACAGAACCTTGAAATAGAAGGTTTCTCACCAAAAAACACATTGGTGAAACCCCTATCTTAAGGCTCTGAGTGTTTGCACACATGTACAAACAGGCATGTTTAAACTATAACGTTTTTAGTGAAATCATGTTTCTCTCGAGGAGAAAACGCGTTTAAAGCCATAAAAAGATCTCACTGTGTTTTGGCATTGACCAAGCTACCAACAAACCTAAAAAATGATCAGAACTGGAGAAATTACACATTGACATTGGGTGAAATCATGTAACTCTTAAGGACGTGTTGCAGACTTGTTGAATAGATTCATTTTTCTTGTTTTGTTTGTTTTTGATGAAATTGTGCTTTTCTCGTCGAGAAAAGGCGTTTAACGCGATAAAAAGGTTTAGTGCGTTATGAATACGGGCTAGCTTACCAAAAGTACAAATGTGAACTAAATAAGGCCGGGAGTCGTTTTTATTGCTTAAAACACGATTTCTCGACCAGAATATGCTTTTTCAAAAAAGCCATGTTCCCATGGCGAGAGACTCGTTTTCTGTGAGAAAATGCATTAAAAGGAGGGATTTCATCAGAAACACTATAAATACATATTGTACTTGTCTGAAAACGCACAGAACCTTGAAATAGAAGGTTTCTCACCAAAAAACACATTGGTGAAACCCCTATCTTAAGGCACTGAGTGTTTGCACACATGTACAAACAGGCATGTTTAAACTATAACGTTTTTAGTGAAATCATGTTTCTCTCGAGGAGAAAACGCGTTTAAAGCCATAAAAAGATCTCACTGTGTTTTGGCATTGACCAAAGCTACCAACAACCTAAAAAATGATCAGAACTGGAGAAATTACACATTGACATTGGGTGAAATCATGTAACTCTTAAGGACGTGTTGCAGACTTGTTGAATAGATTCATTTTTCTTGTTTTGTTTGTTTTTGATGAAATTGTGCTTTTCTCGTCGAGAAAAGGCGTTTAACGCGATAAAAAGGTTTAGTGCGTTATGAATACGGGCTAGCTTACCAAAAGTACAAATGTGAACTAAATAAGGCCGGGAGTCGTTTTTATTGCTTAAAACACGATTTCTCGACCAGAATATGCTTTTTCAAAAAAGCCATGTTCCCATGGCGAGAGACTCGTTTTCTGTGAGAAAATGCATTAAAAGGAGGGATTTCATGAGAAACACTATAAATACATATTGTACTTGTCTGAAAACGCACAGAACCTTGAAATAGAAGGTTTCTCACCAAAAAACACATTGGTGAAACCCCTATCTTAAGGCTCTGAGTGTTTGCACACATGTACAAACAGGCATGTTTAAACTATAACGTTTTTAGTGAAATCATGTTTCTCTCGAGGAGAAAACGCGTTTAAAGCCATAAAAAGATCTCACTGTGTTTTGGCATTGACCAAGCTACCAACAAACCTAAAAAATGATCAGAACTGGAGAAATTACACATTGACATTGGGTGAAATCATGTAACTCTTAAGGACGTGTTGCAGACTTGTTGAATAGATTCATTTTTCTTGTTTTGTTTGTTTTTGATGAAATTCTGCTTTTCTCGTCGAGAAAAGGCGTTTAACGCGATAAAAAGGTTTAGTGCGTTATGAATACGGGCTAGCTTACCAAAAGTACAAATGTGAACTAAATAAGGCCGGGAGTCGTTTTTATTGCTTAAAACACGATTTCTCGACCAGAATATGCTTTTTCAAAAAAGCCATGTTCCCATGGCGAGAGACTCGTTTTCTGTGAGAAAATGCATTAAAAGGAGGGATTTCATCAGAAACACTATAAATACATATTTTACTTGTCTGAAAACGCACAGAACCTTGAAAGGTTTCTCACCAAAAAACACATTGGTGAAACCCCTATCTTAAGGCTCTGAGTGTTTGCACACATGTACAAACAGGCATGTTTAAACTATAATGTTTTTAGTGAAATCATGTTTCTCTCGAGGAGAAAACGCGTTTAAAGCCATAAAAAGATCTCACTGTGTTTTGGCATTGACCAAGCTACCAACAACCTAAAAAATGATCAGAACTGGAGAAATTACACATTGACATTGGGTGAAATCATGTAACTCTTAAGGACGTGTTGCAGACTTGTTGAATAGATTCATTTTTCTTGTTTTGTTTGTTTTTGATGAAATTGTGCTTTTCTCGTCGAGAAAAGGCGTTTAACGCGATAAAAAGGTTTAGTGCGTTATGAATACGGGCTAGCTTACCAAAAGTACAAATGTGAACTAAATAAGGCCGGGAGTCGTTTTTATTGCTTAAAACACGATTTCTCGACCAGAATATGCTTTTTCAAAAAAGCCATGTTCCCATGGCGAGAGACTCGTTTTCTGTGAGAAAATGCATTAAAAGGAGGGATTTCATGAGAAACACTATAAATACATATTTTACTTGTCTGAAAACGCACAGAACCTTGAAATAGAAGGTTTCTCACCAAAAAACACATTGGTGAAACCCCTATCTTAAGGCTCTGAGTGTTTGCACACATGTACAAACAGGCATGTTTAAACTATAATGTTTTTAGTGAAATCATGTTTCTCTCGAGGAGAAAACGCGTTTAAAGCCATAAAAAGATCTCACTGTGTTTTGGCATTGACCAAGCTACCAACAACCTAAAAAATGATCAGAACTGGAGAAATTACACATTGACATTGGGTGAAATCATGTAACTCTTAAGGACGTGTTGCAGACTTGTTGAATAGATTCATTTTTCTTGTTTTGTTTGTTTTTGATGAAATTGTGCTTTTCTCGTCGAGAAAAGGCGTTTAACGCGATAAAAAGGTTTAGTGCGTTATGAATACGGGCTAGCTTACCAAAAGTACAAATGTGAACTAAATAAGGCCGGGAGTCGTTTTTATTGCTTAAAACACGATTTCTCGACCAGAATATGCTTTTTCAAAAAAGCCATGTTCCCATGGCGAGAGACTCGTTTTCTGTGAGAAAATGCATTAAAAGGAGGGATTTCATGAGAAACACTATAAATACATATTTTACTTGTCTGAAAACGCACAGAACCTTGAAATAGAAGGTTTCTCACCAAAAAACACATTGGTGAAACCCCTATCTTAAGGCTCTGAGTGTTTGCACACATGTACAAACAGGCATGTTTAAACTATAACGTTTTTAGTGAAATCATGTTTCTCTCGAGGAGAAAACGCGTTTAAAGCCATAAAAAGATCTCACTGTGTTTTGGCATTGACCAAGCTACCAACAAACCTAAAAAATGATCAGAACTGGAGAAATTACACATTGACATTGGGTGAAATCATGTAACTCTTAAGGACGTGTTGCAGACTTGTTGAATAGATTCATTTTTCTTGTTTTGTTTGTTTTTGATGAAATTGTGCTTTTCTCGTCGAGAAAAGGCGTTTAACGCGATAAAAAGGTTTAGTGCGTTATGAATACGGGCTAGCTTACCAAAAGTACAAATGTGAACTAAATAAGGCCCGGAGTCGTTTTTATTGCTTAAAACACGATTTCTCGACCAGAATATGCTTTTTCAAAAAAGCCATGTTCCCATGGCGAGAGACTCGTTTTCTGTGAGAAAATGCATTAAACGGAGGGATTTCATGAGAAACACTATAAATACATATTTTACTTGTCTGAAAACGCACAGAACCTTGAAATAGAAGGTTTCTCACCAAAAAACACATTGGTGAAACCCCTATCTTAAGGCTCTGAGTGTTTGCACACATGTACAAACAGGCATGTTTAAACTATAATGTTTTTAGTGAAATCATGTTTCTCTCGAGGAGAAAACGCGTTTAAAGCCATAAAAAGATCTCACTGTGTTTTGGCATTGACCAAGCTACCAACAACCTAAAAAATGATCAGAACTGGAGAAATTACACATTGACATTGGGTGAAATCATGTAACTCTTAAGGACGTGTTGCAGACTTGTTGAATAGATTCATTTTTCTTGTTTTGTTTGTTTTTGATGAAATTGTGCTTTTCTCGTCGAGAAAAGGCGTTTAACGCGATAAAAAGGTTTAGTGCGTTATGAATACGGGCTAGCTTACCAAAAGTACAAATGTGAACTAAATAAGGCCGGGAGTCGTTTTTATTGCTTAAAACACGATTTCTCGACCAGAATATGCTTTTTCAAAAAAGCCATGTTCCCATGGCGAGAGACTCGTTTTCTGTGAGAAAATGCATTAAAAGGAGGGATTTCATGAGAAACACTATAAATACATATTTTACTTGTCTGAAAACGCACAGAACCTTGAAATAGAAGGTTTCTCACCAAAAAACACATTGGTGAAACCCCTATCTTAAGGCTCTGAGTGTTTGCACACATGTACAAACAGGCATGTTTAAACTATAACGTTTTTAGTGAAATCATGTTTCTCTCGAGGAGAAAACGCGTTTAAAGCCATAAAAAGATCTCACTGTGTTTTGGCATTGACCAAGCTACCAACAAACCTAAAAAATGATCAGAACTGGAGAAATTACACATTGACATTGGGTGAAATCATGTAACTCTTAAGGACGTGTTGCAGACTTGTTGAATAGATTCATTTTTCTTGTTTTGTTTGTTTTTGATGAAATTGTGCTTTTCTCGTCGAGAAAAGGCGTTTAACGCGATAAAAAGGTTTAGTGCGTTATGAATACGGGCTAGCTTACCAAAAGTACAAATGTGAACTAAATAAGGCCGGGAGTCGTTTTTATTGCTTAAAACACGATTTCTCGACCAGAATATGCTTTTTCAAAAAAGCCATGTTCCCATGGCGAGAGACTCGTTTTCTGTGAGAAAATGCATTAAAAGGAGGGATTTAATCAGAAACACTATAAATACATATTGTACTTGTCTGAAAACGCACAGAACCTTGAAATAGAAGGTTTCTCACCAAAAAACACATTGGTGAAACCCCTATCTTAAGGCTCTGAGTGTTTGCACACATGTACAAACAGGCATGTTTAAACTATAACGTTTTTAGTGAAATCATGTTTCTCTCGAGGAGAAAACGCGTTTAAAGCCATAAAAAGATCTCACTGTGTTTTGGCATTGACCAAGCTACCAACAACCTAAAAAATGATCAGAACTGGAGAAATTACACATTGACATTGGGTGAAATCATGTAACTCTTAAGGACGTGTTGCAGACTTGTTGAATAGATTCATTTTTCTTGTTTTGTTTGTTTTTGATGAAATTGTGCTTTTCTCGTCGAGAAAAGGCGTTTAACGCGATAAAAAGGTTTAGTGCGTTATGAATACGGGCTAGCTTACCAAAAGTACAAATGTGAACTAAATAAGGCCGGGAGTCGTTTTTATTGCTTAAAACACGATTTCTCGACCAGAATATGCTTTTTCAAAAAAGCCATGTTCCCATGGCGAGAGACTCGTTTTCTGTGAGAAAATGCATTAAAAGGAAGGATTTCATCAGAAACACTATAAATACATATTTTACTTGTCTGAAAACGCACTGAACCTTGAAAGGTTTCTCACCAAAAAACACATTGGTGAAACCCCTATCTTAAGGCTCTGAGTGTTTGCACACATGTACAAACAGGCATGTTTAAACTATAATGTTTTTAGGTAAATCATGTTTCTCTCGAGGAGAAAACGCGTTTAAAGCCATAAAAAGATCTCACTGTGTTTTGGCATTGACCAAGCTACCAACAACCTAAAAAATGATCAGAACTGGAGAAATTACACATTGACATTGGGTGAAATCATGTAACTCTTAAGGACGTGTTGCAGACTTGTTGAATAGATTCATTTTTCTTGTTTTGTTTGTTTTTGATGAAATTGTGCTTTTCTTGTCGAGAAAAGGCGTTTAACGCGATAAAAAGGTTTAGTGCGTTATGAATACGGGCTAGCTTACCAAAAGTACAAATGTGAACTAAATAAGGCCGGGAGTCGTTTTTATTGCTTAAAACACGATTTCTCGACCAGAATATGCTTTTTCAAAAAAGCCATGTTCCCATGGCGAGAGACTCGTTTTCTGTGAGAAAATGCATTAAAAGGAGGGATTTCATGAGAAACACTATAAATACATATTGTACTTGTCTGAAAACGCACAGAACCTTGAAATAGAAGGTTTCTCACCAAAAAACACATTGGTGAAACCCCTATCTTAAGGCTCTGAGTGTTTGCACACATGTACAAACAGGCATGTTTAAACTATAACGTTTTTAGTGAAATCATGTTTCTCTCGAGGAGAAAACGCGTTTAAAGCCATAAAAAGATCTCACTGTGTTTTGGCATTGACCAAGCTACCAACAAACCTAAAAAATGATCAGAACTGGAGAAATTACACATTGACATTGGGTGAAATCATGTAACTCTTAAGGACGTGTTGCAGACTTGTTGAATAGATTCATTTTTCTTGTTTTGTTTGTTTTTGATGAAATTGTGCTTTTCTCGTCGAGAAAAAGGCGTTTAACGCGATAAAAAGGTTTAGTGCGTTATGAATACGGGCTAGCTTACCAAAAGTACAAATGTGAACTAAATAAGGCCGGGAGTCGTTTTTATTGCTTAAAACACGATTTCTCGACCAGAATATGCTTTTTCAAAAAAGCCATGTTCCCATGGCGAGAGACTCGTTTTCTGTGAGAAAATGCATTAAAAGGAGGGATTTCATGAGAAACACTATAAATACATATTGTACTTGTCTGAAAACGCACAGAACCTTGAAATAGAAGGTTTCTCACCAAAAAACACATTGGTGAAACCCCTATCTTAAGGCTCTGAGTGTTTGCACACATGTACAAACAGGCATGTTTAAACTATAACGTTTTTAGTGAAATCATGTTTCTCTCGAGGAGAAAACGCGTTTAAAGCCATAAAAAGATCTCACTGTGTTTTGGCATTGACCAAGCTACCAACAAACCTAAAAAATGATCAGAACTGGAGAAATTACACATTGACATTGGGTGAAATCATGTAACTCTTAAGGACGTGTTGCAGACTTGTTGAATAGATTCATTTTTCTTGTTTTGTTTGTTTTTGATGAAATTGTGCTTTTCTCGTCGAGAAAAGGCGTTTAACGCGATAAAAAGGTTTAGTGCGTTATGAATACGGGCTAGCTTACCAAAAGTACAAATGTGAACTAAATAAGGCCGGGAGTCGTTTTTATTGCTTAAAACACGATTTCTCGACCAGAATATGCTTTTTCAAAAAAGCCATGTTCCCATGGCGAGAGACTCGTTTTCTGTGAGAAAATGCATTAAAAGGAGGGATTTCATCAGAAACACTATAAATACATATTGTACTTGTCTGAAAACGCACAGAACCTTGAAATAGAAGGTTTCTCACCAAAAAACACATTGGTGAAACCCCTATCTTAAGGCACTGAGTGTTTGCACACATGTACAAACAGGCATGTTTAAACTATAACGTTTTTAGTGAAATCATGTTTCTCTCGAGGAGAAAACGCGTTTAAAGCCATAAAAAGATCTCACTGTGTTTTGGCATTGACCAAGCTACCAACAACCTAAAAAATGATCAGAACTGGAGAAATTACACATTGACATTGGGTGAAATCATGTAACTCTTAAGGACGTGTTGCAGACTTGTTGAATAGATTCATTTTTCTTGTTTTGTTTGTTTTTGATGAAATTGTGCTTTTCTCGTCGAGAAAAGGCGTTTAACGCGATAAAAAGGTTTAGTGCGTTATGAATACGGGCTAGCTTACCAAAAGTACAAATGTGAACTAAATAAGGCCGGGAGTCGTTTTTATTGCTTAAAACACGATTTCTCGACCAGAATATGCTTTTTCAAAAAAGCCATGTTCCCATGGCGAGAGACTCGTTTTCTGTGAGAAAATGCATTAAAAGGAGGGATTTAATCAGAAACACTATAAATACATATTGTACTTGTCTGAAAACGCACAGAACCTTGAAATAGAAGGTTTCTCACCAAAAAACACATTGGTGAAACCCCTATCTTAAGGCTCTGAGTGTTTGCACACATGTACAAACAGGCATGTTTAAACTATAACGTTTTTAGTGAAATCATGTTTCTCTCGAGGAGAAAACGCGTTTAAAGCCATAAAAAGATCTCACTGTGTTTTGGCATTGACCAAGCTACCAACAAACCTAAAAAATGATCAGAACTGGAGAAATTACACATTGACATTGGGTGAAATCATGTAACTCTTAAGGACGTGTTGCAGACTTGTTGAATAGATTCATTTTTCTTGTTTTGTTTGTTTTTGATGAAATTGTGCTTTTCTCGTCGAGAAAAGGCGTTTAACGCGATAAAAAGGTTTAGTGCGTTATGAATACGGGCTAGCTTACCAAAAGTACAAATGTGAACTAAATAAGGCCGGGAGTCGTTTTTATTGCTTAAAACACGATTTCTCGACCAGAATATGCTTTTTCAAAAAAGCCATGTTCCCATGGCGAGAGACTCGTTTTCTGTGAGAAAATGCATTAAAAGGAGGGATTTCATCAGAAACACTATAAATACATATTTTACTTGTCTGAAAACGCACAGAACCTTGAAAGGTTTCTCACCAAAAAACACATTGGTGAAACCCCTATCTTAAGGCTCTGAGTGTTTGCACACATGTACAAACAGGCATGTTTAAACTATAATGTTTTTAGGTAAATCATGTTTCTCTCGAGGAGAAAACGCGTTTAAAGCCATAAAAAGATCTCACTGTGTTTTGGCATTGACCAAGCTACCAACAACCTAAAAAATGATCAGAACTGGAGAAATTACACATTGACATTGGGTGAAATCATGTAACTCTTAAGGACGTGTTGCAGACTTGTTGAATAGATTCATTTTTCTTGTTTTGTTTGTTTTTGATGAAATTGTGCTTTTCTCGTCGAGAAAAGGCGTTTAACGCGATAAAAAGGTTTAGTGCGTTATGAATACGGGCTAGCTTACCAAAAGTACAAATGTGAACTAAATAAGGCCGGGAGTCGTTTTTATTGCTTAAAACACGATTTCTCGACCAGAATATGCTTTTTCAAAAAAGCCATGTTCCCATGGCGAGAGACTCGTTTTCTGTGAGAAAATGCATTAAAAGGAGGGATTTCATGAGAAACACTATAAATACATATTTTACTTGTCTGAAAACGCACAGAACCTTGAAATAGAAGGTTTCTCACCAAAAAACACATTGGTGAAACCCCTATCTTAAGGCTCTGAGTGTTTGCACACATGTACAAACAGGCATGTTTAAACTATAATGTTTTTAGTGAAATCATGTTTCTCTCGAGGAGAAAACGCGTTTAAAGCCATAAAAAGATCTCACTGTGTTTTGGCATTGACCAAGCTACCAACAACCTAAAAAATGATCAGAACTGGAGAAATTACACATTGACATTGGGTGAAATCATGTAACTCTTAAGGACGTGTTGCAGACTTGTTGAATAGATTCATTTTTCTTGTTTTGTTTGTTTTTGATGAAATTGTGCTTTTCTCGTCGAGAAAAGGCGTTTAACGCGATAAAAAGGTTTAGTGCGTTATGAATACGGGCTAGCTTACCAAAAGTACAAATGTGAACTAAATAAGGCCGGGAGTCGTTTTTATTGCTTAAAACACGATTTCTCGACCAGAATATGCTTTTTCAAAAAAGCCATGTTCCCATGGCGAGAGAGTCGTTTTCTGTGAGAAAATGCATTAAAAGGAGGGATTTCATGAGAAACACTATAAATACCTATTTTACTTGTCTGAAAACGCACAGAACCTTGAAATAGAAGGTTTCTCACCAAAAAACACATTGGTGAAACCCCTATCTTAAGGCTCTGAGTGTTTGCACACATGTACAAACAGGCATGTTTAAACTATAACGTTTTTAGTGAAATCATGTTTCTCTCGAGGAGAAAACGCGTTTAAAGCCATAAAAAGATCTCACTGTGTTTTGGCATTGACCAAGCTACCAACAACCTAAAAAATGATCAGAACTGGAGAAATTACACATTGACATTGGGTGAAATCATGTAACTCTTAAGGACGTGTTGCAGACTTGTTGAATAGATTCATTTTTCTTGTTTTGTTTGTTTTTGATGAAATTGTGCTTTTCTCGTCGAGAAAAGGCGTTTAACGCGATAAAAAGGTTTAGTGCGTTATGAATACGGGCTAGCTTACCAAAAGTACAAATGTGAACTAAATAAGGCCGGGAGTCGTTTTTATTGCTTAAAACACGATTTCTCGACCAGAATATGCTTTTTCAAAAAAGCCATGTTCCCATGGCGAGAGACTCGTTTTCTGTGAGAAAATGCATTAAAAGGAGGGATTTCATGAGAAACACTATAAATACATATTGTACTTGTCTGAAAACGCACAGAACCTTGAAATAGAAGGTTTCTCACCAAAAAACACATTGGTGAAACCCCTATCTTAAGGCTCTGAGTGTTTGCACACATGTACAAACAGGCATGTTTAAACTATAACGTTTTTAGTGAAATCATGTTTCTCTCGAGGAGAAAACGCGTTTAAAGCCATAAAAAGATCTCACTGTGTTTTGGCATTGACCAAGCTACCAACAAACCTAAAAAATGATCAGAACTGGAGAAATTACACATTGACATTGGGTGAAATCATGTAACTCTTAAGGACGTGTTGCAGACTTGTTGAATAGATTCATTTTTCTTGTTTTGTTTGTTTTTGATGAAATTGTGCTTTTCTCGTCGAGAAAAGGCGTTTAACGCGATAAAAAGGTTTAGTGCGTTATGAATACGGGCTAGCTTACCAAAAGTACAAATGTGAACTAAATAAGGCCGGGAGTCGTTTTTATTGCTTAAAACACGATTTCTCGACCAGAATATGCTTTTTCAAAAAAGCCATGTTCCCATGGCGAGAGACTCGTTTTCTGTGAGAAAATGCATTAAAAGGAGGGATTTCATCAGAAACACTATAAATACATATTTTACTTGTCTGAAAACGCACAGAACCTTGAAAGGTTTCTCACCAAAAAACACATTGGTGAAACCCCTATCTTAAGGCTCTGAGTGTTTGCACACATGTACAAACAGGCATGTTTAAACTATAATGTTTTTAGTGAAATCATGTTTCTCTCGAGGAGAAAACGCGTTTAAAGCCATAAAAAGATCTCACTGTGTTTTGGCATTGACCAAGCTACCAACAACCTAAAAAATGATCAGAACTGGAGAAATTACACATTGACATTGGGTGAAATCATGTAACTCTTAAGGACGTGTTGCAGACTTGTTGAATAGATTCATTTTTCTTGTTTTGTTTGTTTTTGATGAAATTGTGCTTTTGTCGTCGAGAAAAGGCGTTTAACGCGATAAAAAGGTTTAGTGCGTTATGAATACGGGCTAGCTTACCAAAAGTACAAATGTGAACTAAATAAGGCCGGGAGTCGTTTTTATTGCTTAAAACACGATTTCTCGACCAGAATATGCTTTTTCAAAAAAGCCATGTTCCCATGGCGAGAGACTCGTTTTCTGTGAGAAAATGCATTAAAAGGAGGGATTTCATCAGAAACACTATAAATACATATTGTACTTGTCTGAAAACGCACAGAACCTTGAAATAGAAGGTTTCTCACCAAAAAACACATTGGTGAAACCCCTATCTTAAGGCACTGAGTGTTTGCACACATGTACAAACAGGCATGTTTTAACTATAACGTTTTTAGTGAAATCATGTTTCTCTCGAGGAGAAAACGCGTTTAAAGCCATAAAAAGATCTCACTGTGTTTTGGCATTGACCAAGCTACCAACAACCTAAAAAATGATCAGAACTGGAGAAATTACACATTGACATTGGGTGAAATCATGTAACTCTTAAGGACGTGTTGCAGACTTGTTGAATAGATTCATTTTTCTTGTTTTGTTTTTGATGAAATTGTGCTTTTCTTGTCGAGAAAAGGCGTTTAACTTGATAAAAAGGTTTAGTGCGTTATGAATACGGGCTAGCTTACCAAAAGTACAAATGTGAACTAAATAAGGCCGGGAGTCGTTTTTATTGCTTAAAACACGATTTCTCGACCAGAATATGCTTTTTCAAAAAAGCCATGTTCCCATGGCGAGAGACTCGTTTTCTGTGAGAAAATGCATTAAAAGGAGGGATTTCATGAGAAACACTATAAATACATATTGTACTTGTCTGAAAACGCACAGAACCTTGAAATAGAAGGTTTCTCACCAAAAAACACATTGGTGAAACCCCTATCTTAAGGCTCTGAGTGTTTGCACACATGTACAAACAGGCATGTTTAAACTATAACGTTTTTAGTGAAATCATGTTTCTCTCGAGGAGAAAACGCGTTTAAAGCCATAAAAAGATCTCACTGTGTTTTGGCATTGACCAAGCTACCAACAAACCTAAAAAATGATCAGAACTGGAGAAATTACACATTGACATTGGGTGAAATCATGTAACTCTTAAGGACGTGTTGCAGACTTGTTGAATAGATTCATTTTTCTTGTTTTGTTTGTTTTTGATGAAATTGTGCTTTTCTCGTCGAGAAAAGGCGTTTAACGCGATAAAAAGGTTTAGTGCGTTATGAATACGGGCTAGCTTACCAAAAGTACAAATGTGAACTAAATAAGGCCGGGAGTCGTTTTTATTGCTTAAAACACGATTTCTCGACCAGAATATGCTTTTTCAAAAAAGCCATGTTCCCATGGCGAGAGACTCGTTTTCTGTGAGAAAATGCATTAAAAGGAGGGATTTCATCAGAAACACTATAAATACATATTGTACTTGTCTGAAAACGCACAGAACCTTGAAATAGAAGGTTTCTCACCAAAAAACACATTGGTGAAACCCCTATCTTAAGGCTCTGAGTGTTTGCACACATGTACAAACAGGCATGTTTAAACTATAACGTTTTTAGTGAAATCATGTTTCTCTCGAGGAGAAAACGCGTTTAAAGCCATAAAAAGATCTCACTGTGTTTTGGCATTGACCAAGCTACCAACAAACCTAAAAAATGATCAGAACTGGAGAAATTACACATTGACATTGGGTGAAATCATGTAACTCTTAAGGACGTGTTGCAGACTTGTTGAATAGATTCATTTTTCTTGTTTTGTTTGTTTTTGATGAAATTGTGCTTTTCTCGTCGAGAAAAGGCGTTTAACGCGATAAAAAGGTTTAGTGCGTTATGAATACGGGCTAGCTTACCAAAAGTACAAATGTGAACTAAATAAGGCCGGGAGTCGTTTTTATTGCTTAAAACACGATTTCTCGACCAGAATATGCTTTTTCAAAAAAGCCATGTTCCCATGGCGAGAGACTCGTTTTCTGTGAGAAAATGCATTAAAAGGAGGGATTTCATCAGAAACACTATAAATACATATTGTACTTGTCTGAAAACGCACAGAACCTTGAAATAGAAGGTTTCTCACCAAAAAACACATTGGTGAAACCCCTATCTTAAGGCACTGAGTGTTTGCACACATGTACAAACAGGCATGTTTAAACTATAACGTTTTTAGTGAAATCATGTTTCTCTCGAGGAGAAAACGCGTTTAAAGCCATAAAAAGATCTCACTGTGTTTTGGCATTGACCAAGCTACCAACAACCTAAAAAATGATCAGAACTGGAGAAATTACACATTGACATTGGGTGAAATCATGTAACTCTTAAGGACGTGTTGCAGACTTGTTGAATAGATTCATTTTTCTTGTTTTGTTTGTTTTTGATGAAATTGTGCTTTTCTCGTCGAGAAAAGGCGTTTAACGCGATAAAAAGGTTTAGTGCGTTATGAATACGGGCTAGCTTACCAAAAGTACAAATGTGAACTAAATAAGGCCGGGAGTCGTTTTTATTGCTTAAAACACGATTTCTCGACCAGAATATGCTTTTTCAAAAAAGCCATGTTCCCATGGCGAGAGACTCGTTTTCTGTGAGAAAATGCATTAAAAGGAGGGATTTCATGAGAAACACTATAAATACATATTGTACTTGTCTGAAAACGCACAGAACCTTGAAATAGAAGGTTTCTCACCAAAAAACACATTGGTGAAACCCCTATCTTAAGGCTCTGAGTGTTTGCACACATGTACAAACAGGCATGTTTAAACTATAACGTTTTTAGTGAAATCATGTTTCTCTCGAGGAGAAAACGCGTTTAAAGCCATAAAAAGATCTCACTGTGTTTTGGCATTGACCAAGCTACCAACAAACCTAAAAAATGATCAGAACTGGAGAAATTACACATTGACATTGGGTGAAATCATGTAACTCTTAAGGACGTGTTGCAGACTTGTTGAATAGATTCATTTTTCTTGTTTTGTTTGTTTTTGATGAAATTGTGCTTTTCTCGTCGAGAAAAGGCGTTTAACGCGATAAAAAGGTTTAGTGCGTTATGAATACGGGCTAGCTTACCAAAAGTACAAATGTGAACTAAATAAGGCCGGGAGTCGTTTTTATTGCTTAAAACACGATTTCTCGACCAGAATATGCTTTTTCAAAAAAGCCATGTTCCCATGGCGAGAGACTCGTTTTCTGTGAGAAAATGCATTAAAAGGAGGGATTTCATCAGAAACACTATAAATACATATTTTACTTGTCTGAAAACGCACAGAACCTTGAAAGGTTTCTCACCAAAAAACACATTGGTGAAACCCCTATCTTAAGGCTCTGAGTGTTTGCACACATGTACAAACAGGCATGTTTAAACTATAATGTTTTTAGTGAAATCATGTTTCTCTCGAGGAGAAAACGCGTTTAAAGCCATAAAAAGATCTCACTGTGTTTTGGCATTGACCAAGCTACCAACAACCTAAAAAATGATCAGAACTGGAGAAATTACACATTGACATTGGGTGAAATCATGTAACTCTTAAGGACGTGTTGCAGACTTGTTGAATAGATTCATTTTTCTTGTTTTGTTTGTTTTTGATGAAATTGTGCTTTTCTCGTCGAGAAAAGGCGTTTAACGCGATAAAAAGGTTTAGTGCGTTATGAATACGGGCTAGCTTACCAAAAGTACAAATGTGAACTAAATAAGGCCGGGAGTCGTTTTTATTGCTTAAAACACGATTTCTCGACCAGAATATGCTTTTTCAAAAAAGCCATGTTCCCATGGCGAGAGACTCGTTTTCTGTGAGAAAATGCATTAAAAGGAGGGATTTCATCAGAAACACTATAAATACATATTGTACTTGTCTGAAAACGCACAGAACCTTGAAATAGAAGGTTTCTCACCAAAAAACACATTGGTGAAACCCCTATCTTAAGGCACTGAGTGTTTGCACACATGTACAAACAGGCATGTTTAAACTATAACGTTTTTAGTGAAATCATGTTTCTCTCGAGGAGAAAACGCGTTTAAAGCCATAAAAAGATCTCACTGTGTTTTGGCATTGACCAAGCTACCAACAACCTAAAAAATGATCAGAACTGGAGAAATTACACATTGACATTGGGTGAAATCATGTAACTCTTAAGGACGTGTTGCAGACTTGTTGAATAGATTCATTTTTCTTGTTTTGTTTGTTTTTGATGAAATTGTGCTTTTCTCGTCGAGAAAAGGCGTTTAACGCGATAAAAAGGTTTAGTGCGTTATGAATACGGGCTAGCTTACCAAAAGTACAAATGTGAACTAAATAAGGCCGGGAGTCGTTTTTATTGCTTAAAACACGATTTCTCGACCAGAATATGCTTTTTCAAAAAAGCCATGTTCCCATGGCGAGAGACTCGTTTTCTGTGAGAAAATGCATTAAAAGGAGGGATTTCATGAGAAACACTATAAATACATATTGTACTTGTCTGAAAACGCACAGAACCTTGAAATAGAAGGTTTCTCACCAAAAAACACATTGGTGAAACCCCTATCTTAAGGCTCTGAGTGTTTGCACACATGTACAAACAGGCATGTTTAAACTATAACGTTTTTAGTGAAATCATGTTTCTCTCGAGGAGAAAACGCGTTTAAAGCCATAAAAAGATCTCACTGTGTTTTGGCATTGACCAAGCTACCAACAAACCTAAAAAATGATCAGAACTGGAGAAATTACACATTGACATTGGGTGAAATCATGTAACTCTTAAGGACGTGTTGCAGACTTGTTGAATAGATTCATTTTTCTTGTTTTGTTTGTTTTTGATGAAATTGTGCTTTTCTCGTCGAGAAAAGGCGTTTAACGCGATAAAAAGGTTTAGTGCGTTATGAATACGGGCTAGCTTACCAAAAGTACAAATGTGAACTAAATAAGGCCGGGAGTCGTTTTTATTGCTTAAAACACGATTTCTCGACCAGAATATGCTTTTTCAAAAAAGCCATGTTCCCATGGCGAGAGACTCGTTTTCTGTGAGAAAATGCATTAAAAGGAGGGATTTCATCAGAAACACAATAAATACATATTTTACTTGTCTGAAAACGCACAGAACCTTGAAAGGTTTCTCACCAAAAAACACATTGGTGAAACCCCTATCTTAAGGCTCTGAGTGTTTGCACACATGTACAAACAGGCATGTTTAAACTATAATGTTTTTAGTGAAATCATGTTTCTCTCGAGGAGAAAACGCGTTTAAAGCCATAAAAAGATCTCACTGTGTTTTGGCATTGACCAAGCTACCAACAACCTAAAAAATGATCAGAACTGGAGAAATTACACATTGACATTGGGTGAAATCATGTAACTCTTAAGGACGTGTTGCAGACTTGTTGAATAGATTCATTTTTCTTGTTTTGTTTGTTTTTGATGAAATTGTGCTTTTCTCGTCGATAAAAGGCGTTTAACGCGATAAAAAGGTTTAGTGCGTTATGAATACGGGCTAGCTTACCAAAAGTACAAATGTGAACTAAATAAGGCCGGGAGTCGTTTTTATTGCTTAAAACACGATTTCTCGACCAGAATATGCTTTTTCAAAAAAGCCATGTTCCCATGGCGAGAGACTCGTTTTCTGTGAGAAAATGCATTAAAAGGAGGGATTTCATGAGAAACACTATAAATACATATTTTACTTGTCTGAAAACGCACAGAACCTTGAAATAGAAGGTTTCTCACCAAAAAACACATTGGTGAAACCCCTATCTTAAGGCTCTGAGTGTTTGCACACATGTACAAACAGGCATGTTTAAACTATAATGTTTTTAGTGAAATCATGTTTCTCTCGAGGAGAAAACGCGTTTAAAGCCATAAAAAGATCTCACTGTGTTTTGGCATTGACCAAGCTACCAACAACCTAAAAAATGATCAGAACTGGAGAAATTACACATTGACATTGGGTGAAATCATGTAACTCTTAAGGACGTGTTGCAGACTTGTTGAATAGATTCATTTTTCTTGTTTTGTTTGTTTTTGATGAAATTGTGCTTTTCTCGTCGAGAAAAGGCGTTTAACGCGATAAAAAGGTTTAGTGCGTTATGAATACGGGCTAGCTTACCAAAAGTACAAATGTGAACTAAATAAGGCCGGGAGTCGTTTTTATTGCTTAAAACACGATTTCTCGACCAGAATATGCTTTTTCAAAAAAGCCATGTTCCCATGGCGAGAGACTCGTTTTCTGTGAGAAAATGCATTAAAAGGAGGGATTTCATGAGAAACACTATAAATACATATTTTACTTGTCTGAAAACGCACAGAACCTTGAAATAGAAGGTTTCTCACCAAAAAACACATTGGTGAAACCCCTATCTTAAGGCTCTGAGTGTTTGCACACATGTACAAACAGGCATGTTTAAACTATAACGTTTTTAGTGAAATCATGTTTCTCTCGAGGAGAAAACGCGTTAAAAGCCATAAAAAGATCTCACTGTGTTTTGGCATTGACCAAGCTACCAACAAACCTAAAAAATGATCAGAACTGGAGAAATTACACATTGACATTGGGTGAAATCATGTAACTCTTAAGGACGTGTTGCAGACTTGTTGAATAGATTCATTTTTCTTGTTTTGTTTGTTTTTGATGAAATTGTGCTTTTCTCGTCGAGAAAAGGCGTTTAACGCGATAAAAAGGTTTAGTGCGTTATGAATACGGGCTAGCTTACCAAAAGTACAAATGTGAACTAAATAAGGCCGGGAGTCGTTTTTATTGCTTAAAACACGATTTCTCGACCAGAATATGCTTTTTCAAAAAAGCCATGTTCCCATGGCGAGAGACTCGTTTTCTGTGAGAAAATGCATTAAACGGAGGGATTTCATCAGAAACACTATAAATACATATTTTACTTGTCTGAAAACGCACAGAACCTTGAAATAGAAGGTTTCTCACCAAAAAACACATTGGTGAAACCCCTATCTTAAGGCTCTGAGTGTTTGCACACATGTACAAACAGGCATGTTTAAACTATAATGTTTTTAGTGAAATCATGTTTCTCTCGAGGAGAAAACGCGTTTAAAGCCATAAAAAGATCTCACTGTGTTTTGGCATTGACCAAGCTACCAACAACCTAAAAAATGATCAGAACTGGAGAAATTACACATTGACATTGGGTGAAATCATGTAACTCTTAAGGACGTGTTGCAGACTTGTTGAATAGATTCATTTTTCTTGTTTTGTTTGTTTTTGATGAAATTGTGCTTTTCTCGTCGAGAAAAGGCGTTTAACGCGATAAAAAGGTTTAGTGCGTTATGAATACGGGCTAGCTTACCAAAAGTACAAATGTGAACTAAATAAGGCCGGGAGTCGTTTTTATTGCTTAAAACACGATTTCTCGACCAGAATATGCTTTTTCAAAAAAGCCATGTTCCCATGGCGAGAGACTCGTTTTCTGTGAGAAAATGCATTAAAAGGAGGGATTTCATGAGAAACACTATAAATACATATTTTACTTGTCTGAAAACGCACAGAACCTTGAAATAGAAGGTTTCTCACCAAAAAACACATTGGTGAAACCCCTATCTTAAGGCTCTGAGTGTTTGCACACATGTACAAACAGGCATGTTTAAACTATAACGTTTTTAGTGAAATCATGTTTCTCTCGAGGAGAAAACGCGTTTAAAGCCATAAAAAGATCTCACTGTGTTTTGGCATTGACCAAGCTACCAACAAACCTAAAAAATGATCAGAACTGGAGAAATTACACATTGACATTGGGTGAAATCATGTAACTCTTAAGGACGTGTTGCAGACTTGTTGAATAGATTCATTTTTCTTGTTTTGTTTGTTTTTGATGAAATTGTGCTTTTCTCGTCGAGAAAAGGCGTTTAACGCGATAAAAAGGTTTAGTGCGTTATGAATACGGGCTAGCTTACCAAAAGTACAAATGTGAACTAAATAAGGCCGGGAGTCGTTTTTATTGCTTAAAACACGATTTCTCGACCAGAATATGCTTTTTCAAAAAAGCCATGTTCCCATGGCGAGAGACTCGTTTTCTGTGAGAAAATGCATTAAAAGGAGGGATTTAATCAGAAACACTATAAATACATATTGTACTTGTCTGAAAACGCACAGAACCTTGAAATAGAAGGTTTCTCACCAAAAAACACATTGGTGAAACCCCTATCTTAAGGCTCTGAGTGTTTGCACACATGTACAAACAGGCATGTTTAAACTATAACGTTTTTAGTGAAATCATGTTTCTCTCGAGGAGAAAACGCGTTTAAAGCCATAAAACGATCTCACTGTGTTTTGGCATTGACCAAGCTACCAACAACCTAAAAAATGATCAGAACTGGAGAAATTACACATTGACATTGGGTGAAATCATGTAACTCTTAAGGACGTGTTGCAGACTTGTTGAATAGATTCATTTTTCTTGTTTTGTTTGTTTTTGATGAAATTGTGCTTTTCTCGTCGAGAAAAGGCGTTTAACGCGATAAAAAGGTTTAGTGCGTTATGAATACGGGCTAGCTTACCAAAAGTACAAATGTGAACTAAATAAGGCCGGGAGTCGTTTTTATTGCTTAAAACACGATTTCTCGACCAGAATATGCTTTTTCAAAAAAGCCATGTTCCCATGGCGAGAGACTCGTTTTCTGTGAGAAAATGCATTAAAAGGAAGGATTTCATCAGAAACACTATAAATACATATTTTACTTGTCTGAAAACGCACTGAACCTTGAAAGGTTTCTCACCAAAAAACACATTGGTGAAACCCCTATCTTAAGGCTCTGAGTGTTTGCACACATGTACAAACAGGCATGTTTAAACTATAATGTTTTTAGGTAAATCATGTTTCTCTCGAGGAGAAAACGCGTTTAAAGCCATAAAAAGATCTCACTGTGTTTTGGCATTGACCAAGCTACCAACAACCTAAAAAATGATCAGAACTGGAGAAATTACACATTGACATTGGGTGAAATCATGTAACTCTTAAGGACGTGTTGCAGACTTGTTGAATAGATTCATTTTTCTTGTTTTGTTTGTTTTTGATGAAATTGTGCTTTTCTCGTCGAGAAAAGGCGTTTAACGCGATAAAAAGGTTTAGTGCGTTATGAATACGGGCTAGCTTACCAAAAGTACAAATGTGAACTAAATAAGGCCGGGAGTCGTTTTTATTGCTTAAAACACGATTTCTCGACCAGAATATGCTTTTTCAAAAAAGCCATGTTCCCATGGCGAGAGACTCGTTTTCTGTGAGAAAATGCATTAAAAGGAGGGATTTCATCAGAAACACTATAAATACATATTGTACTTGTCTGAAAACGCACAGAACCTTGAAATAGAAGGTTTCTCACCAAAAAACACATTGGTGAAACCCCTATCTTAAGGCACTGAGTGTTTGCACACATGTACAAACAGGCATGTTTAAACTATAACGTTTTTAGTGAAATCATGTTTCTCTCGAGGAGAAAACGCGTTTAAAGCCATAAAAAGATCTCACTGTGTTTTGGCATTGACCAAGCTACCAACAACCTAAAAAATGATCAGAACTGGAGAAATTACACATTGACATTGGGTGAAATCATGTAACTCTTAAGGACGTGTTGCAGACTTGTTGAATAGATTCATTTTTCTTGTTTTGTTTGTTTTTGATGAAATTGTGCTTTTCTCGTCGAGAAAAGGCGTTTAACGCGATAAAAAGGTTTAGTGCGTTATGAATACGGGCTAGCTTACCAAAAGTACAAATGTGAACTAAATAAGGCCGGGAGTCGTTTTTATTGCTTAAAACACGATTTCTCGACCAGAATATGCTTTTTCAAAAAAGCCATGTTCCCTTGGCGAGAGACTCGTTTTCTGTGAGAAAATGCATTAAAAGGAGGGATTTCATGAGAAACACTATAAATACATATTGTACTTGTCTGAAAACGCACAGAACCTTGAAATAGAAGGTTTCTCACCAAAAAACACATTGGTGAAACCCCTATCTTAAGGCTCTGAGTGTTTGCACACATGTACAAACAGGCATGTTTAAACTATAACGTTTTTAGTGAAATCATGTTTCTCTCGAGGAGAAAACGCGTTTAAAGCCATAAAAAGATCTCACTGTGTTTTGGCATTGACCAAGCTACCAACAAACCTAAAAAATGATCAGAACTGGAGAAATTACACATTGACATTGGGTGAAATCATGTAACTCTTAAGGACGTGTTGCAGACTTGTTGAATAGATTCATTTTTCTTGTTTTGTTTGTTTTTGATGAAATTGTGCTTTTCTCGTCGAGAAAAGGCGTTTAACGCGATAAAAAGGTTTAGTGCGTTATGAATACGGGCTAGCTTACCAAAAGTACAAATGTGAACTAAATAAGGCCGGGAGTCGTTTTTATTGCTTAAAACACGATTTCTCGACCAGAATATGCTTTTTCAAAAAAGCCATGTTCCCATGGCGAGAGACTCGTTTTCTGTGAGAAAATGCATTAAAAGGAGGGATTTCATCAGAAACACTATAAATACATATTGTACTTGTCTGAAAACGCACAGAACCTTGAAATAGAAGGTTTCTCACCAAAAAACACATTGGTGAAACCCCTATCTTAAGGCTCTGAGTGTTTGCACACATGTACAAACAGGCATGTTTAAACTATAACGTTTTTAGTGAAATCATGTTTCTCTCGAGGAGAAAACGCGTTTAAAGCCATAAAAAGATCTCACTGTGTTTTGGCATTGACCAAGCTACCAACAAACCTAAAAAATGATCAGAACTGGAGAAATTACACATTGACATTGGGTGAAATCATGTAACTCTTAAGGACGTGTTGCAGACTTGTTGAATAGATTCATTTTTCTTGTTTTGTTTGTTTTTGATGAAATTGTGCTTTTCTCGTCGAGAAAAGGCGTTTAACGCGATAAAAAGGTTTAGTGCGTTATGAATACGGGCTAGCTTACCAAAAGTACAAATGTGAACTAAATAAGGCCGGGAGTCGTTTTTATTGCTTAAAACACGATTTCTCGACCAGAATATGCTTTTTCAAAAAAGCCATGTTCCCATGGCGAGAGACTCGTTTTCTGTGAGAAAATGCATTAAAAGGAGGGATTTCATCAGAAACACTATAAATACATATTGTACTTGTCTGAAAACGCACAGAACCTTGAAATAGAAGGTTTCTCACCAAAAAACACATTGGTGAAACCCCTATCTTAAGGCACTGAGTGTTTGCACACATGTACAAACAGGCATGTTTAAACTATAACGTTTTTAGTGAAATCATGTTTCTCTCGAGGAGAAAACGCGTTTAAAGCCATAAAAAGATCTCACTGTGTTTTGGCATTGACCAAGCTACCAACAACCTAAAAAATGATCAGAACTGGAGAAATTACACATTGACATTGGGTGAAATCATGTAACTCTTAAGGACGTGTTGCAGACTTGTTGAATAGATTCATTTTTCTTGTTTTGTTTGTTTTTGATGAAATTGTGCTTTTCTCGTCGAGAAAAGGCGTTTAACGCGATAAAAAGGTTTAGTGCGTTATGAATACGGGCTAGCTTACCAAAAGTACAAATGTGAACTAAATAAGGCCGGGAGTCGTTTTTATTGCTTAAAACACGATTTCTCGACCAGAATATGCTTTTTCAAAAAAGCCATGTTCCCATGGCGAGAGACTCGTTTTCTGTGAGAAAATGCATTAAAAGGAGGGATTTCATGAGAAACACTATAAATACATATTGTACTTGTCTGAAAACGCACAGAACCTTGAAATAGAAGGTTTCTCACCAAAAAACACATTGGTGAAACCCCTATCTTAAGGCTCTGAGTGTTTGCACACATGTACAAACAGGCATGTTTAAACTATAACGTTTTTAGTGAAATCATGTTTCTCTCGAGGAGAAAACGCGTTTAAAGCCATAAAAAGATCTCACTGTGTTTTGGCATTGACCAAGCTACCAACAAACCTAAAAAATGATCAGAACTGGAGAAATTACACATTGACATTGGGTGAAATCATGTAACTCTTAAGGACGTGTTGCAGACTTGTTGAATAGATTCATTTTTCTTGTTTTGTTTGTTTTTGATGAAATTGTGCTTTTCTCGTCGAGAAAAGGCGTTTAACGCGATAAAAAGGTTTAGTGCGTTATGAATACGGGCTAGCTTACCAAAAGTACAAATGTGAACTAAATAAGGCCGGGAGTCGTTTTTATTGCTTAAAACACGATTTCTCGACCAGAATATGCTTTTTCAAAAAAGCCATGTTCCCATGGCGAGAGACTCGTTTTCTGTGAGAAAATGCATTAAAAGGAGGGATTTCATCAGAAACACTATAAATACATATTGTACTTGTCTGAAAACGCACAGAACCTTGAAATAGAAGGTTTCTCACCAAAAAACACATTGGTGAAACCCCTATCTTAAGGCTCTGAGTGTTTGCACACATGTACAAACAGGCATGTTTAAACTATAACGTTTTTAGTGAAATCATGTTTCTCTCGAGGAGAAAACGCGTTTAAAGCCATAAAAAGATCTCACTGTGTTTTGGCATTGACCAAGCTACCAACAAACCTAAAAAATGATCAGAACTGGAGAAATTACACATTGACATTGGGTGAAATCATGTAACTCTTAAGGACGTGTTGCAGACTTGTTGAATAGATTCATTTTTCTTGTTTTGTTTGTTTTTGATGAAATTGTGCTTTTCTCGTCGAGAAAAGGCGTTTAACGCGATAAAAAGGTTTAGTGCGTTATGAATACGGGCTAGCTTACCAAAAGTACAAATGTGAACTAAATAAGGCCGGGAGTCGTTTTTATTGCTTAAAACACGATTTCTCGACCAGAATATGCTTTTTCAAAAAAGCCATGTTCCCATGGCGAGAGACTCGTTTTCTGTGAGAAAATGCATTAAAAGGAGGGATTTAATCAGAAACACTATAAATACATATTGTACTTGTCTGAAAACGCACAGAACCTTGAAATAGAAGGTTTCTCACCAAAAAACACATTGGTGAAACCCCTATCTTAAGGCTCTGAGTGTTTGCACACATGTACAAACAGGCATGTTTAAACTATAACGTTTTTAGTGAAATCATGTTTCTCTCGAGGAGAAAACGCGTTTAAAGCCATAAAACGATCTCACTGTGTTTTGGCATTGACCAAGCTACCAACAACCTAAAAAATGATCAGAACTGGAGAAATTACACATTGACATTGGGTGAAATCATGTAACTCTTAAGGACGTGTTGCAGACTTGTTGAATAGATTCATTTTTCTTGTTTTGTTTGTTTTTGATGAAATTGTGCTTTTCTCGTCGAGAAAAGGCGTTTAACGCGATAAAAAGGTTTAGTGCGTTATGAATACGGGCTAGCTTACCAAAAGTACAAATGTGAACTAAATAAGGCCGGGAGTCGTTTTTATTGCTTAAAACACAATTTCTCGACCAGAATATGCTTTTTCAAAAAAGCCATGTTCCCATGGCGAGAGACTCGTTTTCTGTGAGAAAATGCATTAAAAGGAAGGATTTCATCAGAAACACTATAAATACATATTTTACTTGTCTGAAAACGCACTGAACCTTGAAAGGTTTCTCACCAAAAAACACATTGGTGAAACCCCTATCTTAAGGCTCTGAGTGTTTGCACACATGTACAAACAGGCATGTTTAAACTATAATGTTTTTAGGTAAATCATGTTTCTCTCGAGGAGAAAACGCGTTTAAAGCCATAAAAAGATCTCACTGTGTTTTGGCATTGACCAAGCTACCAACAACCTAAAAAATGATCAGAACTGGAGAAATTACACATTGACATTGGGTGAAATCATGTAACTCTTAAGGACGTGTTGCAGACTTGTTGAATAGATTCATTTTTCTTGTTTTGTTTGTTTTTGATGAAATTGTGCTTTTCTCGTCGAGAAAAGGCGTTTAACGCGATAAAAAGGTTTAGTGCGTTATGAATACGGGCTAGCTTACCAAAAGTACAAATGTGAACTAAATAAGGCCGGGAGTCGTTTTTATTGCTTAAAACACGATTTCTCGACCAGAATATGCTTTTTCAAAAAAGCCATGTTCCCTTGGCGAGAGACTCGTTTTCTGTGAGAAAATGCATTAAAAGGAGGGATTTCATGAGAAACACTATAAATACATATTGTACTTGTCTGAAAACGCACAGAACCTTGAAATAGAAGGTTTCTCACCAAAAAACACATTGGTGAAACCCCTATCTTAAGGCTCTGAGTGTTTGCACACATGTACAAACAGGCATGTTTAAACTATAACGTTTTTAGTGAAATCATGTTTCTCTCGAGGAGAAAACGCGTTTAAAGCCATAAAAAGATCTCACTGTGTTTTGGCATTGACCAAGCTACCAACAAACCTAAAAAATGATCAGAACTGGAGAAATTACACATTGACATTGGGTGAAATCATGTAACTCTTAAGGACGTGTTGCAGACTTGTTGAATAGATTCATTTTTCTTGTTTTGTTTGTTTTTGATGAAATTGTGCTTTTCTCGTCGAGAAAAGGCGTTTAACGCGATAAAAAGGTTTAGTGCGTTATGAATACGGGCTAGCTTACCAAAAGTACAAATGTGAACTAAATAAGGCCGGGAGTCGTTTTTATTGCTTAAAACACGATTTCTCGACCAGAATATGCTTTTTCAAAAAAGCCATGTTCCCATGGCGAGAGACTCGTTTTCTGTGAGAAAATGCATTAAAAGGAGGGATTTCATCAGAAACACTATAAATACATATTGTACTTGTCTGAAAACGCACAGAACCTTGAAATAGAAGGTTTCTCACCAAAAAACACATTGGTGAAACCCCTATCTTAAGGCTCTGAGTGTTTGCACACATGTACAAACAGGCATGTTTAAACTATAACGTTTTTAGTGAAATCATGTTTCTCTCGAGGAGAAAACGCGTTTAAAGCCATAAAAAGATCTCACTGTGTTTTGGCATTGACCAAGCTACCAACAAACCTAAAAAATGATCAGAACTGGAGAAATTACACATTGACATTGGGTGAAATCATGTAACTCTTAAGGACGTGTTGCAGACTTGTTGAATAGATTCATTTTTCTTGTTTTGTTTGTTTTTGATGAAATTGTGCTTTTCTCGTCGAGAAAAGGCGTTTAACGCGATAAAAAGGTTTAGTGCGTTATGAATACGGGCTAGCTTACCAAAAGTACAAATGTGAACTAAATAAGGCCGGGAGTCGTTTTTATTGCTTAAAACACAATTTCTCGACCAGAATATGCTTTTTCAAAAAAGCCATGTTCCCATGGCGAGAGACTCGTTTTCTGTGAGAAAATGCATTAAAAGGAAGGATTTCATCAGAAACACTATAAATACATATTTTACTTGTCTGAAAACGCACTGAACCTTGAAAGGTTTCTCACCAAAAAACACATTGGTGAAACCCCTATCTTAAGGCTCTGAGTGTTTGCACACATGTACAAACAGGCATGTTTAAACTATAATGTTTTTAGGTAAATCATGTTTCTCTCGAGGAGAAAACGCGTTTAAAGCCATAAAAAGATCTCACTGTGTTTTGGCATTGACCAAGCTACCAACAACCTAAAAAATGATCAGAACTGGAGAAATTACACATTGACATTGGGTGAAATCATGTAACTCTTAAGGACGTGTTGCAGACTTGTTGAATAGATTCATTTTTCTTGTTTTGTTTGTTTTTGATGAAATTGTGCTTTTCTCGTCGAGAAAAGGCGTTTAACGCGATAAAAAGGTTTAGTGCGTTATGAATACGGGCTAGCTTACCAAAAGTACAAATGTGAACTAAATAAGGCCGGGAGTCGTTTTTATTGCTTAAAACACGATTTCTCGACCAGAATATGCTTTTTCAAAAAAGCCATGTTCCCTTGGCGAGAGACTCGTTTTCTGTGAGAAAATGCATTAAAAGGAGGGATTTCATGAGAAACACTATAAATACATATTGTACTTGTCTGAAAACGCACAGAACCTTGAAATAGAAGGTTTCTCACCAAAAAACACATTGGTGAAACCCCTATCTTAAGGCTCTGAGTGTTTGCACACATGTACAAACAGGCATGTTTAAACTATAACGTTTTTAGTGAAATCATGTTTCTCTCGAGGAGAAAACGCGTTTAAAGCCATAAAAAGATCTCACTGTGTTTTGGCATTGACCAAGCTACCAACAAACCTAAAAAATGATCAGAACTGGAGAAATTACACATTGACATTGGGTGAAATCATGTAACTCTTAAGGACGTGTTGCAGACTTGTTGAATAGATTCATTTTTCTTGTTTTGTTTGTTTTTGATGAAATTGTGCTTTTCTCGTCGAGAAAAGGCGTTTAACGCGATAAAAAGGTTTAGTGCGTTATGAATACGGGCTAGCTTACCAAAAGTACAAATGTGAACTAAATAAGGCCGGGAGTCGTTTTTATTGCTTAAAACACGATTTCTCGACCAGAATATGCTTTTTCAAAAAAGCCATGTTCCCATGGCGAGAGACTCGTTTTCTGTGAGAAAATGCATTAAAAGGAGGGATTTCATCAGAAACACTATAAATACATATTGTACTTGTCTGAAAACGCACAGAACCTTGAAATAGAAGGTTTCTCACCAAAAAACACATTGGTGAAACCCCTATCTTAAGGCTCTGAGTGTTTGCACACATGTACAAACAGGCATGTTTAAACTATAACGTTTTTAGTGAAATCATGTTTCTCTCGAGGAGAAAACGCGTTTAAAGCCATAAAAAGATCTCACTGTGTTTTGGCATTGACCAAGCTACCAACAAACCTAAAAAATGATCAGAACTGGAGAAATTACACATTGACATTGGGTGAAATCATGTAACTCTTAAGGACGTGTTGCAGACTTGTTGAATAGATTCATTTTTCTTGTTTTGTTTGTTTTTGATGAAATTGTGCTTTTCTCGTCGAGAAAAGGCGTTTAACGCGATAAAAAGGTTTAGTGCGTTATGAATACGGGCTAGCTTACCAAAAGTACAAATGTGAACTAAATAAGGCCGGGAGTCGTTTTTATTGCTTAAAACACGATTTCTCGACCAGAATATGCTTTTTCAAAAAAGCCATGTTCCCATGGCGAGAGACTCGTTTTCTGTGAGAAAATGCATTAAAAGGAGGGATTTCATCAGAAACACTATAAATACATATTGTACTTGTCTGAAAACGCACAGAACCTTGAAATAGAAGGTTTCTCACCAAAAAACACATTGGTGAAACCCCTATCTTAAGGCACTGAGTGTTTGCACACATGTACAAACAGGCATGTTTAAACTATAACGTTTTTAGTGAAATCATGTTTCTCTCGAGGAGAAAACGCGTTTAAAGCCATAAAAAGATCTCACTGTGTTTTGGCATTGACCAAGCTACCAACAACCTAAAAAATGATCAGAACTGGAGAAATTACACATTGACATTGGGTGAAATCATGTAACTCTTAAGGACGTGTTGCAGACTTGTTGAATAGATTCATTTTTCTTGTTTTGTTTGTTTTTGATGAAATTGTGCTTTTCTCGTCGAGAAAAGGCGTTTAACGCGATAAAAAGGTTTAGTGCGTTATGAATACGGGCTAGCTTACCAAAAGTACAAATGTGAACTAAATAAGGCCGGGAGTCGTTTTTATTGCTTAAAACACGATTTCTCGACCAGAATATGCTTTTTCAAAAAAGCCATGTTCCCATGGCGAGAGACTCGTTTTCTGTGAGAAAATGCATTAAAAGGAGGGATTTCATGAGAAACACTATAAATACATATTGTACTTGTCTGAAAACGCACAGAACCTTGAAATAGAAGGTTTCTCACCAAAAAACACATTGGTGAAACCCCTATCTTAAGGCTCTGAGTGTTTGCACACATGTACAAACAGGCATGTTTAAACTATAACGTTTTTAGTGAAATCATGTTTCTCTCGAGGAGAAAACGCGTTTAAAGCCATAAAAAGATCTCACTGTGTTTTGGCATTGACCAAGCTACCAACAAACCTAAAAAATGATCAGAACTGGAGAAATTACACATTGACATTTGGTGAAATCATGTAACTCTTAAGGACGTGTTGCAGACTTGTTGAATAGATTCATTTTTCTTGTTTTGTTTGTTTTTGATGAAATTGTGCTTTTCTCGTCGAGAAAAGGCGTTTAATGCGATAAAAAGGTTTAGTGCGTTATGAATACGGAATAGCTTACCAAAAGTACAAATGTGAACTAAATAAGGCCGGGAGTCGTTTTTATTGCTTAAAACACGATTTCTCGACCAGAATATGCTTTTTCAAAAAAGCCATGTTCCCATGGCGAGAGACTCGTTTTCTGTGAGAAAATGCATTAAAAGGAGGGATTTCATCAGAAACACTATAAATACATATTGTACTTGTCTGAAAACGCACAGAACCTTGAAATAGAAGGTTTCTCACCAAAAAACACATTGGTGAAACCCCTATCTTAAGGCTCTGAGTGTTTGCACACATGTACAAACAGGCATGTTTAAACTATAACGTTTTTAGTGAAATCATGTTTCTCTCGAGGAGAAAACGCGTTTAAAGCCATAAAAAGATCTCACTGTGTTTTGGCATTGACCAAGCTACCAACAACCTAAAAAATGATCAGAACTGGAGAAATTACACATTGACATTGGGTGAAATCATGTAACTCTTAAGGACGTGTTGCAGACTTGTTGAATAGATTCATTTTTCTTGTTTTGTTTGTTTTTGATGAAATTGTGCTTTTCTCGTCGAGAAAAGGCGTTTAACGCGATAAAAAGGTTTAGTGCGTTATGAATACGGGCTAGCTTACCAAAAGTACAAATGTGAACTAAATAAGGCCGGGAGTCGTTTTTATTGCTTAAAACACGATTTCTCGACCAGAATATGCTTTTTCAAAAAAGCCATGTTCCCATGGCGAGAGACTCGTTTTCTGTGAGAAAATGCATTAAAAGGAGGGATTTAATCAGAAACACTATAAATACATATTGTACTTGTCTGAAAACGCACAGAACCTTGAAATAGAAGGTTTCTCACCAAAAAACACATTGGTGAAACCCCTATCTTAAGGCTCTGAGTGTTTGCACACATGTACAAACAGGCATGTTTAAACTATAACGTTTTTAGTGAAATCATGTTTCTCTCGAGGAGAAAACGCGTTTAAAGCCATAAAACGATCTCACTGTGTTTTGGCATTGACCAAGCTACCAACAACCTAAAAAATGATCAGAACTGGAGAAATTACACATTGACATTGGGTGAAATCATGTAACTCTTAAGGACGTGTTGCAGACTTGTTGAATAGATTCATTTTTCTTGTTTTGTTTGTTTTTGATGAAATTGTGCTTTTCTCGTCGAGAAAAGGCGTTTAACGCGATAAAAAGGTTTAGTGCGTTATGAATACGGGCTAGCTTACCAAAAGTACAAATGTGAACTAAATAAGGCCGGGAGTCGTTTTTATTGCTTAAAACACGATTTCTCGACCAGAATATGCTTTTTCAAAAAAGCCATGTTCCCATGGCGAGAGACTCGTTTTCTGTGAGAAAATGCATTAAAAGGAAGGATTTCATCAGAAACACTATAAATACATATTTTACTTGTCTGAAAACGCACTGAACCTTGAAAGGTTTCTCACCAAAAAACACATTGGTGAAACCCCTATCTTAAGGCTCTGAGTGTTTGCACACATGTACAAACAGGCATGTTTAAACTATAATGTTTTTAGGTAAATCATGTTTCTCTCGAGGAGAAAACGCGTTTAAAGCCATAAAAAGATCTCACTGTGTTTTGGCATTGACCAAGCTACCAACAACCTAAAAAATGATCAGAACTGGAGAAATTACACATTGACATTGGGTGAAATCATGTAACTCTTAAGGACGTGTTGCAGACTTGTTGAATAGATTCATTTTTCTTGTTTTGTTTGTTTTTGATGAAATTGTGCTTTTCTTGTCGAGAAAAGGCGTTTAACGCGATAAAAAGGTTTAGTGCGTTATGAATACGGGCTAGCTTACCAAAAGTACAAATGTGAACTAAATAAGGCCGTGAGTCGTTTTTATTGCTTAAAACACGATTTCTCGACCAGAATATGCTTTTTCAAAAAAGCCATGTTCCCATGGCGAGAGACTCGTTTTCTGTGAGAAAATGCATTAAAAGGAGGGATTTCATGAGAAACACTATAAATACATATTGTACTTGTCTGAAAACGCACAGAACCTTGAAATAGAAGGTTTCTCACCAAAAAACACATTGGTGAAACCCCTATCTTAAGGCTCTGAGTGTTTGCACACATGTACAAACAGGCATGTTTAAACTATAACGTTTTTAGTGAAATCATGTTTCTCTCGAGGAGAAAACGCGTTTAAAGCCATAAAAAGATCTCACTGTGTTTTGGCATTGACCAAGCTACCAACAAACCTAAAAAATGATCAGAACTGGAGAAATTACACATTGACATTGGGTGAAATCATGTAACTCTTAAGGACGTGTTGCAGACTTGTTGAATAGATTCATTTTTCTTGTTTTGTTTGTTTTTGATGAAATTGTGCTTTTCTCGTCGAGAAAAGGCGTTTAACGCGATAAAAAGGTTTAGTGCGTTATGAATACGGGCTAGCTTACCAAAAGTACAAATGTGAACTAAATAAGGCCGGGAGTCGTTTTTATTGCTTAAAACACGATTTCTCGACCAGAATATGCTTTTTCAAAAAAGCCATGTTCCCATGGCGAGAGACTCGTTTTCTGTGAGAAAATGCATTAAAAGGAGGGATTTCATCAGAAACACTATAAATACATATTGTACTTGTCTGAAAACGCACAGAACCTTGAAATAGAAGGTTTCTCACCAAAAAACACATTGGTGAAACCCCTATCTTAAGGCTCTGAGTGTTTGCACACATGTACAAACAGGCATGTTTAAACTATAACGTTTTTAGTGAAATCATGTTTCTCTCGAGGAGAAAACGCGTTTAAAGCCATAAAAAGATCTCACTGTGTTTTGGCATTGACCAAGCTACCAACAAACCTAAAAAATGATCAGAACTGGAGAAATTACACATTGACATTGGGTGAAATCATGTAACTCTTAAGGACGTGTTGCAGACTTGTTGAATAGATTCATTTTTCTTGTTTTGTTTGTTTTTGATGAAATTGTGCTTTTCTCGTCGAGAAAAGGCGTTTAACGCGATAAAAAGGTTTAGTGCGTTATGAATACGGGCTAGCTTACCAAAAGTACAAATGTGAACTAAATAAGGCCGGGAGTCGTTTTTATTGCTTAAAACACGATTTCTCGACCAGAATATGCTTTTTCAAAAAAGCCATGTTCCCATGGCGAGAGACTCGTTTTCTGTGAGAAAATGCATTAAAAGGAGGGATTTCATCAGAAACACTATAAATACATATTTTACTTGTCTGAAAACGCACAGAACCTTGAAATAGAAGGTTTCTCACCAAAAAACACATTGGTGAAACCCCTATCTTAAGGCTCTGAGTGTTTGCACACATGTACAAACAGGCATGTTTAAACTATAACGTTTTTAGTGAAATCATGTTTCTCTCGAGGAGAAAACGCGTTTAAAGCCATAAAAAGATCTCACTGTGTTTTGGCATTGACCAAGCTACCAACAAACCTAAAAAATGATCAGAACTGGAGAAATTACACATTGACATTGGGTGAAATCATGTAACTCTTAAGGACGTGTTGCAGACTTGTTGAATAGATTCATTTTTCTTGTTTTGTTTGTTTTTGATGAAATTGTGCTTTTCTCGTCGAGAAAAGGCGTTTAACGCGATAAAAAGGTTTAGTGCGTTATGAATACGGGCTAGCTTACCAAAAGTACAAATGTGAACTAAATAAGGCCGGGAGTCGTTTTTATTGCTTAAAACACGATTTCTCGACCAGAATATGCTTTTTCAAAAAAGCCATGTTCCCATGGCGAGAGACTCGTTTTCTGTGAGAAAATGCATTAAAAGGAGGGATTTCATGAGAAACACTATAAATACATATTGTACTTGTCTGAAAACGCACAGAACCTTGAAATAGAAGGTTTCTCACCAAAAAACACATTGGTGAAACCCCTATCTTAAGGCTCTGAGTGTTTGCACACATGTACAAACAGGCATGTTTAAACTATAACGTTTTTAGTGAAATCATGTTTCTCTCGAGGAGAAAACGCGTTTAAAGCCATAAAAAGATCTCACTGTGTTTTGGCATTGACCAAGCTACCAACAAACCTAAAAAATGATCAGAACTGGAGAAATTACACATTGACATTGGGTGAAATCATGTAACTCTTAAGGACGTGTTGCAGACTTGTTGAATAGATTCATTTTTCTTGTTTTGTTTGTTTTTGATGAAATTGTGCTTTTCTCGTCGAGAAAAGGCGTTTAACGCGATAAAAAGGTTTAGTGCGTTATGAATACGGGCTAGCTTACCAAAAGTACAAATGTGAACTAAATAAGGCCGGGAGTCGTTTTTATTGCTTAAAACACGATTTCTCGACCAGAATATGCTTTTTCAAAAAAGCCATGTTCCCATGGCGAGAGACTCGTTTTCTGTGAGAAAATGCATTAAAAGGAGGGATTTAATCAGAAACACTATAAATACATATTGTACTTGTCTGAAAACGCACAGAACCTTGAAATAGAAGGTTTCTCACCAAAAAACACATTGGTGAAACCCCTATCTTAAGGCTCTGAGTGTTTGCACACATGTACAAACAGGCATGTTTAAACTATAACGTTTTTAGTGAAATCATGTTTCTCTCGAGGAGAAAACGCGTTTAAAGCCATAAAAAGATCTCACTGTGTTTTGGCATTGACCAAGCTACCAACAACCTAAAAAATGATCAGAACTGGAGAAATTACACATTGACATTGGGTGAAATCATGTAACTCTTAAGGACGTGTTGCAGACTTGTTGAATAGATTCATTTTTCTTGTTTTGTTTGTTTTTGATGAAATTGTGCTTTTCTCGTCGAGAAAAGGCGTTTAACGCGATAAAAAGGTTTAGTGCGTTATGAATACGGGCTAGCTTACCAAAAGTACAAATGTGAACTAAATAAGGCCGGGAGTCGTTTTTATTGCTTAAAACACGATTTCTCGACCAGAATATGCTTTTTCAAAAAAGCCATGTTCCCATGGCGAGAGACTCGTTTTCTGTGAGAAAATGCATTAAAAGGAGGGATTTAATCAGAAACACTATAAATACATATTGTACTTGTCTGAAAACGCACAGAACCTTGAAATAGAAGGTTTCTCACCAAAAAACACATTGGTGAAACCCCTATCTTAAGGCTCTGAGTGTTTGCACACATGTACAAACAGGCATGTTTAAACTATAACGTTTTTAGTGAAATCATGTTTCTCTCGAGGAGAAAACGCGTTTAAAGCCATAAAAAGATCTCACTGTGTTTTGGCATTGACCAAGCTACCAACAACCTAAAAAATGATCAGAACTGGAGAAATTACACATTGACATTGGGTGAAATCATGTAACTCTTAAGGACGTGTTGCAGACTTGTTGAATAGATTCATTTTTCTTGTTTTGTTTGTTTTTGATGAAATTGTGCTTTTCTCGTCGAGAAAAGGCGTTTAACGCGATAAAAAGGTTTAGTGCGTTATGAATACGGGCTAGCTTACCAAAAGTACAAATGTGAACTAAATAAGGCCGGGAGTCGTTTTTATTGCTTAAAACACGATTTCTCGACCAGAATATGCTTTTTCAAAAAAGCCATGTTCCCATGGCGAGAGACTCGTTTTCTGTGAGAAAATGCATTAAAAGGAGGGATTTCATGAGAAACACTATAAATACATATTTTACTTGTCTGAAAACGCACAGAACCTTGAAATAGAAGGTTTCTCACCAAAAAACACATTGGTGAAACCCCTATCTTAAGGCTCTGAGTGTTTGCACACATGTACAAACAGGCATGTTTAAACTATAACGTTTTTAGTGAAATCATGTTTCTCTCGAGGAGAAAACGCGTTTAAAGCCATAAAAAGATCTCACTGTGTTTTGGCATTGACCAAGCTACCAACAACCTAAAAAATGATCAGAACTGGAGAAATTACACATTGACATTGGGTGAAATCATGTAACTCTTAAGGACGTGTTGCAGACTTGTTGAATAGATTCATTTTTCTTGTTTTGTTTGTTTTTGATGAAATTGTGCTTTTCTCGTCGAGAAAAGGCGTTTAACGCGATAAAAAGGTTTAGTGCGTTATGAATACGGGCTAGCTTACCAAAAGTACAAATGTGAACTAAATAAGGCCGGGAGTCGTTTTTATTGCTTAAAACACGATTTCTCGACCAGAATATGCTTTTTCAAAAAAGCCATGTTCCCATGGCGAGAGACTCGTTTTCTGTGAGAAAATGCATTAAAAGGAGGGATTTCATGAGAAACACTATAAATACATATTTTACTTGTCTGAAAACGCACAGAACCTTGAAATAGAAGGTTTCTCACCAAAAAACACATTGGTGAAACCCCTATCTTAAGGCTCTGAGTGTTTGCACACATGTACAAACAGGCATGTTTAAACTATAACGTTTTTAGTGAAATCATGTTTCTCTCGAGGAGAAAACGCGTTTAAAGCCATAAAAAGATCTCACTGTGTTTTGGCATTGACCAAGCTACCAACAACCTAAAAAATGATCAGAACTGGAGAAATTACACATTGACATTGGGTGAAATCATGTAACTCTTAAGGACGTGTTGCAGACTTGTTGAATAGATTCATTTTTCTTGTTTTGTTTGTTTTTGATGAAATTGTGCTTTTCTCGTCGAGAAAAGGCGTTTAACGCGATAAAAAGGTTTAGTGCGTTATGAATACGGGCTAGCTTACCAAAAGTACAAATGTGAACTAAATAAGGCCGGGAGTCGTTTTTATTGCTTAAAACACGATTTCTCGACCAGAATATGCTTTTTCAAAAAAGCCATGTTCCCATGGCGAGAGACTCGTTTTCTGTGAGAAAATGCATTAAAAGGAGGGATTTCATGAGAAACACTATAAATACATATTGTACTTGTCTGAAAACGCACAGAACCTTGAAAGGTTTCTCACCAAAAAACACATTGGTGAAACCCCTATCTTAAGGCTCTGAGTGTTTGCACACATGTACAAACAGGCATGTTTAAACTATAACGTTTTTAGTGAAATCATGTTTCTCTCGAGGAGAAAACGCGTTTAAAGCCATAAAAAGATCTCACTGTGTTTTGGCATTGACCAAGCTACCAACAACCTAAAAAATGATCAGAACTGGAGAAATTACACATTGACATTGGGTGAAATCATGTAACTCTTAAGGACGTGTTGCAGACTTGTTGAATAGATTCATTTTTCTTGTTTTGTTTGTTTTTGATGAAATTGTGCTTTTCTCGTCGAGAAAAGGCGTTTAACGCGATAAAAAGGTTTAGTGCGTTATGAATACGGGCTAGCTTAGCAAAAGTACAAATGTGAACTAAATAAGGCCGGGAGTCGTTTTTATTGCTTAAAACACGATTTCTCGACCAGAATATGCTTTTTCAAAAAAGCCATGTTCCCATGGCGAGAGACTCGTTTTCTGTGAGAAAATGCATTAAAAGGAGGGATTTCATGAGAAACACTATAAATACATATTTTACTTGTCTGAAAACGCACAGAACCTTGAAATAGAAGGTTTCTCACCAAAAAACACATTGGTGAAACCCCTATCTTAAGGCTCTGAGTGTTTGCACACATGTACAAACAGGCATGTTTAAACTATAACGTTTTTAGTGAAATCATGTTTCTCTCGAGGAGAAAACGCGTTTAAAGCCATAAAAAGATCTCACTGTGTTTTGGCATTGACCAAGCTACCAACAAACCTAAAAAATGATCAGAACTGGAGAAATTACACATTGACATTTGGTGAAATCATGTAACTCTTAAGGACGTGTTGCAGACTTGTTGAATAGATTCATTTTTCTTGTTTTGTTTGTTTTTGATGAAATTGTGCTTTTCTCGTCGAGAAAAGGCGTTTAATGCGATAAAAAGGTTTAGTGCGTTATGAATACGGAATAGCTTACCAAAAGTACAAATGTGAACTAAATAAGGCCGGGAGTCGTTTTTATTGCTTAAAACACGATTTCTCGACCAGAATATGCTTTTTCAAAAAAGCCATGTTCCCATGGCGAGAGACTCGTTTTCTGTGAGAAAATGCATTAAAAGGAGGGATTTAATCAGAAACACTATAAATACATATTGTACTTGTCTGAAAACGCACAGAACCTTGAAATAGAAGGTTTCTCACCAAAAAACACATTGGTGAAACCCCTATCTTAAGGCTCTGAGTGTTTGCACACATGTACAAACAGGCATGTTTAAACTATAACGTTTTTAGTGAAATCATGTTTCTCTCGAGGAGAAAACGCGTTTAAAGCCATAAAAAGATCTCACTGTGTTTTGGCATTGACCAAGCTACCAACAACCTAAAAAATGATCAGAACTGGAGAAATTACACATTGACATTGGGTGAAATCATGTAACTCTTAAGGACGTGTTGCAGACTTGTTGAATAGATTCATTTTTCTTGTTTTGTTTGTTTTTGATGAAATTGTGCTTTTCTCGTCGAGAAAAGGCGTTTAACGCGATAAAAAGGTTTAGTGCGTTATGAATACGGGCTAGCTTACCAAAAGTACAAATGTGAACTAAATAAGGCCGGGAGTCGTTTTTATTGCTTAAAACACGATTTCTCGACCAGAATATGCTTTTTCAAAAAAGCCATGTTCCCATGGCGAGAGACTCGTTTTCTGTGAGAAAATGCATTAAAAGGAGGGATTTCATCAGAAACACTATAAATACATATTGTACTTGTCTGAAAACGCACAGAACCTTGAAATAGAAGGTTTCTCACCAAAAAACACATTGGTGAAACCCCTATCTTAAGGCTCTGAGTGTTTGCACACATGTACAAACAGGCATGTTTAAACTATAACGTTTTTAGTGAAATCATGTTTCTCTCGAGGAGAAAACGCGTTTAAAGCCATAAAAAGATCTCACTGTGTTTTGGCATTGACCAAGCTACCAACAAACCTAAAAAATGATCAGAACTGGAGAAATTACACATTGACATTGGGTGAAATCATGTAACTCTTAAGGACGTGTTGCAGACTTGTTGAATAGATTCATTTTTCTTGTTTTGTTTGTTTTTGATGAAATTGTGCTTTTCTCGTCGAGAAAAGGCGTTTAACGCGATAAAAAGGTTTAGTGCGTTATGAATACGGGCTAGCTTACCAAAAGTACAAATGTGAACTAAATAAGGCCGGGAGTCGTTTTTATTGCTTAAAACACGATTTCTCGACCAGAATATGCTTTTTCAAAAAAGCCATGTTCCCATGGCGAGAGACTCGTTTTCTGTGAGAAAATGCATTAAAAGGAGGGATTTCATCAGAAACACTATAAATACATATTGTACTTGTCTGAAAACGCACAGAACCTTGAAATAGAAGGTTTCTCACCAAAAAACACATTGGTGAAACCCCTATCTTAAGGCTCTGAGTGTTTGCACACATGTACAAACAGGCATGTTTAAACTATAACGTTTTTAGTGAAATCATGTTTCTCTCGAGGAGAAAACGCGTTTAAAGCCATAAAAAGATCTCACTGTGTTTTGGCATTGACCAAGCTACCAACAAACCTAAAAAATGATCAGAACTGGAGAAATTACACATTGACATTGGGTGAAATCATGTAACTCTTAAGGACGTGTTGCAGACTTGTTGAATAGATTCATTTTTCTTGTTTTGTTTGTTTTTGATGAAATTGTGCTTTTCTCGTCGAGAAAAGGCGTTTAACGCGATAAAAAGGTTTAGTGCGTTATGAATACGGGCTAGCTTACCAAAAGTACAAATGTGAACTAAATAAGGCCGGGAGTCGTTTTTATTGCTTAAAACACGATTTCTCGACCAGAATATGCTTTTTCAAAAAAGCCATGTTCCCTTGGCGAGAGACTCGTTTTCTGTGAGAAAATGCATTAAAAGGAGGGATTTCATGAGAAACACTATAAATACATATTGTACTTGTCTGAAAACGCACAGAACCTTGAAATAGAAGGTTTCTCACCAAAAAACACATTGGTGAAACCCCTATCTTAAGGCTCTGAGTGTTTGCACACATGTACAAACAGGCATGTTTAAACTATAACGTTTTTAGTGAAATCATGTTTCTCTCGAGGAGAAAACGCGTTTAAAGCCATAAAAAGATCTCACTGTGTTTTGGCATTGACCAAGCTACCAACAAACCTAAAAAATGATCAGAACTGGAGAAATTACACATTGACATTGGGTGAAATCATGTAACTCTTAAGGACGTGTTGCAGACTTGTTGAATAGATTCATTTTTCTTGTTTTGTTTGTTTTTGATGAAATTGTGCTTTTCTCGTCGAGAAAAGGCGTTTAACGCGATAAAAAGGTTTAGTGCGTTATGAATACGGGCTAGCTTACCAAAAGTACAAATGTGAACTAAATAAGGCCGGGAGTCGTTTTTATTGCTTAAAACACGATTTCTCGACCAGAATATGCTTTTTCAAAAAAGCCATGTTCCCATGGCGAGAGACTCGTTTTCTGTGAGAAAATGCATTAAAAGGAGGGATTTCATCAGAAACACTATAAATACATATTGTACTTGTCTGAAAACGCACAGAACCTTGAAATAGAAGGTTTCTCACCAAAAAACACATTGGTGAAACCCCTATCTTAAGGCTCTGAGTGTTTGCACACATGTACAAACAGGCATGTTTAAACTATAACGTTTTTAGTGAAATCATGTTTCTCTCGAGGAGAAAACGCGTTTAAAGCCATAAAAAGATCTCACTGTGTTTTGGCATTGACCAAGCTACCAACAAACCTAAAAAATGATCAGAACTGGAGAAATTACACATTGACATTGGGTGAAATCATGTAACTCTTAAGGACGTGTTGCAGACTTGTTGAATAGATTCATTTTTCTTGTTTTGTTTGTTTTTGATGAAATTGTGCTTTTCTCGTCGAGAAAAGGCGTTTAACGCGATAAAAAGGTTTAGTGCGTTATGAATACGGGCTAGCTTACCAAAAGTACAAATGTGAACTAAATAAGGCCGGGAGTCGTTTTTATTGCTTAAAACACGATTTCTCGACCAGAATATGCTTTTTCAAAAAAGCCATGTTCCCATGGCGAGAGACTCGTTTTCTGTGAGAAAATGCATTAAAAGGAGGGATTTCATCAGAAACACTATAAATACATATTTTACTTGTCTGAAAACGCACAGAACCTTGAAATAGAAGGTTTCTCACCAAAAAACACATTGGTGAAACCCCTATCTTAAGGCTCTGAGTGTTTGCACACATGTACAAACAGGCATGTTTAAACTATAACGTTTTTAGTGAAATCATGTTTCTCTCGAGGAGAAAACGCGTTTAAAGCCATAAAAAGATCTCACTGTGTTTTGGCATTGACCAAGCTACCAACAAACCTAAAAAATGATCAGAACTGGAGAAATTACACATTGACATTGGGTGAAATCATGTAACTCTTAAGGACGTGTTGCAGACTTGTTGAATAGATTCATTTTTCTTGTTTTGTTTGTTTTTGATGAAATTGTGCTTTTCTCGTCGAGAAAAGGCGTTTAACGCGATAAAAAGGTTTAGTGCGTTATGAATACGGGCTAGCTTACCAAAAGTACAAATGTGAACTAAATAAGGCCGGGAGTCGTTTTTATTGCTTAAAACACGATTTCTCGACCAGAATATGCTTTTTCAAAAAAGCCATGTTCCCATGGCGAGAGACTCGTTTTCTGTGAGAAAATGCATTAAAAGGAGGGATTTCATGAGAAACACTATAAATACATATTTTACTTGTCTGAAAACGCACAGAACCTTGAAATAGAAGGTTTCTCACCAAAAAACACATTGGTGAAACCCCTATCTTAAGGCTCTGAGTGTTTGCACACATGTACAAACAGGCATGTTTAAACTATAACGTTTTTAGTGAAATCATGTTTCTCTCGAGGAGAAAACGCGTTTAAAGCCATAAAAAGATCTCACTGTGTTTTGGCATTGACCAAGCTACCAACAAACCTAAAAAATGATCAGAACTGGAGAAATTACACATTGACATTGGGTGAAATCATGTAACTCTTAAGGACGTGTTGCAGACTTGTTGAATAGATTCATTTTTCTTGTTTTGTTTGTTTTTGATGAAATTGTGCTTTTCTCGTCGAGAAAAGGCGTTTAACGCGATAAAAAGGTTTAGTGCGTTATGAATACGGGCTAGCTTACCAAAAGTACAAATGTGAACTAAATAAGGCCGGGAGTCGTTTTTATTGCTTAAAACACGATTTCTCGACCAGAATATGCTTTTTCAAAAAAGCCATGTTCCCATGGCGAGAGACTCGTTTTCTGTGAGAAAATGCATTAAAAGGAGGGATTTAATCAGAAACACTATAAATACATATTGTACTTGTCTGAAAACGCACAGAACCTTGAAATAGAAGGTTTCTCACCAAAAAACACATTGGTGAAACCCCTATCTTAAGGCTCTGAGTGTTTGCACACATGTACAAACAGGCATGTTTAAACTATAACGTTTTTAGTGAAATCATGTTTCTCTCGAGGAGAAAACGCGTTTAAAGCCATAAAAAGATCTCACTGTGTTTTGGCATTGACCAAGCTACCAACAACCTAAAAAATGATCAGAACTGGAGAAATTACACATTGACATTGGGTGAAATCATGTAACTCTTAAGGACGTGTTGCAGACTTGTTGAATAGATTCATTTTTCTTGTTTTGTTTGTTTTTGATGAAATTGTGCTTTTCTCGTCGAGAAAAGGCGTTTAACGCGATAAAAAGGTTTAGTGCGTTATGAATACGGGCTAGCTTACCAAAAGTACAAATGTGAACTAAATAAGGCCGGGAGTCGTTTTTATTGCTTAAAACACGATTTCTCGACCAGAATATGCTTTTTCAAAAAAGCCATGTTCCCATGGCGAGAGACTCGTTTTCTGTGAGAAAATGCATTAAAAGGAGGGATTTCATGAGAAACACTATAAATACATGTTGTACTTGTCTGAAAACGCACAGAACCTTGAAATAGAAGGTTTCTCACCAAAAAACACATTGGTGAAACCCCTATCTTAAGGCTCTGAGTGTTTGCACACATGTACAAACAGGCATGTTTAAACTATAACGTTTTTAGTGAAATCATGTTTCTCTCGAGGAGAAAACGCGTTTAAAGCCATAAAAAGATCTCACTGTGTTTTGGCATTGACCAAGCTACCAACAAACCTAAAAAATGATCAGAACTGGAGAAATTACACATTGACATTGGGTGAAATCATGTAACTCTTAAGGACGTGTTGCAGACTTGTTGAATAGATTCATTTTTCTTGTTTTGTTTGTTTTTGATGAAATTGTGCTTTTCTCGTCGAGAAAAGGCGTTTAACGCGATAACAAGGTTTAGTGCGTTATGAATACGGGCTAGCTTACCAAAAGTACAAATGTGAACTAAATAAGGCCGGGAGTCGTTTTTATTGCTTAAAACACGATTTCTCGACCAGAATATGCTTTTTCAAAAAAGCCATGTTCCCATGGCGAGAGACTCGTTTTCTGTGAGAAAATGCATTAAAAGGAGGGATTTCATCAGAAACACTATAAATACATATTGTACTTGTCTGAAAACGCACAGAACCTTGAAATAGAAGGTTTCTCACCAAAAAACACATTGGTGAAACCCCTATCTTAAGGCTCTGAGTGTTTGCACACATGTACAAACAGGCATGTTTAAACTATAACGTTTTTAGTGAAATCATGTTTCTCTCGAGGAGAAAACGCGTTTAAAGCCATAAAAAGATCTCACTGTGTTTTGGCATTGACCAAGCTACCAACAAACCTAAAAAATGATCAGAACTGGAGAAATTACACATTGACATTGGGTGAAATCATGTAACTCTTAAGGACGTGTTGCAGACTTGTTGAATAGATTCATTTTTCTTGTTTTGTTTGTTTTTGATGAAATTGTGCTTTTCTCGTCGAGAAAAGGCGTTTAACGCGATAAAAAGGTTTAGTGCGTTATGAATACGGGCTAGCTTACCAAAAGTACAAATGTGAACTAAGTAAGGCCGGGAGTCGTTTTTATTGCTTAAAACACGATTTCTCGACCAGAATATGCTTTTTCAAAAAAGCCATGTTCCCATGGCGAGAGACTCGTTTTCTGTGAGAAAATGCATTAAAAGGAGGGATTTCATCAGAAACACTATAAATACATATTTTACTTGTCTGAAAACGCACAGAACCTTGAAAGGTTTCTCACCAAAAAACACATTGGTGAAACCCCTATCTTAAGGCTCTGAGTGTTTGCACACATGTACAAACAGGCATGTTTAAACTGTAACGTTTTTAGTGAAATCATGTTTCTCTCGAGGAGAAAACGCGTTTAAAGCCATAAAAAGATCTCACTGTGTTTTGGCATTGACCAAGCTACCAACAACCTAAAAAATGATCAGAACTGGAGAAATTACACATTGACATTGGGTGAAATCATGTAACTCTTAAGGACGTGTTGCAGACTTGTTGAATAGATTCATTTTTCTTGTTTTGTTTGTTTTTGATGAAATTGTGCTTTTCTCGTCGAGAAAAGGCGTTTAACGCGATAAAAAGGTTTTAGTGCGTTATGAATACGGGCTAGCTTACCAAAAGTACAAATGTGAACTAAATAAGGCCGGGAGTCGTTTTTATTGCTTAAAACACGATTTCTCGACCAGAATATGCTTTTTCAAAAAAGCCATGTTCCCATGGCGAGAGACTCGTTTTCTGTGAGAAAATGCATTAAAAGGAGGGATTTCATCAGAAACACTATAAATACATATTTTACTTGTCTGAAAACGCACAGAACCTTGAAAGGTTTCTCACCAAAAAACACATTGGTGAAACCCCTATCTTAAGGCTCTGAGTGTTTGCACACATGTACAAACAGGCATGTTTAAACTATAATGTTTTTAGTGAAATCATGTTTCTCTCGAGGAGAAAACGCGTTTAAAGCCATAAAAAGATCTCACTGTGTTTTGGCATTGACCAAGCTACCAACAACCTAAAAAATGATCAGAACTGGAGAAATTACACATTGACATTGGGTGAAATCATGTAACTCTTAAGGACGTGTTGCAGACTTGTTGAATAGATTCATTTTTCTTGTTTTGTTTGTTTTTGATGAAATTGTGCTTTTCTCGTCGAGAAAAGGCGTTTAACGCGATAAAAAGGTTTAGTGCGTTATGAATACGGGCTAGCTTACCAAAAGTACAAATGTGAACTAAATAAGGCCGGGAGTCGTTTTTATTGCTTAAAACACGATTTCTCGACCAGAATATGCTTTTTCAAAAAAGCCATGTTCCCATGGCGAGAGACTCGTTTTCTGTGAGAAAATGCATTAAAAGGAGGGATTTCATGAGAAACACTATAAATACATATTTTACTTGTCTGAAAACGCACAGAACCTTGAAATAGAAGGTTTCTCACCAAAAAACACATTGGTGAAACCCCTATCTTAAGGCTCTGAGTGTTTGCACACATGTACAAACAGGCATGTTTAAACTATAACGTTTTTAGTGAAATCATGTTTCTCTCGAGGAGAAAACGCGTTTAAAGCCATAAAAAGATCTCACTGTGTTTTGGCATTGACCAAGCTACCAACAAACCTAAAAAATGATCAGAACTGGAGAAATTACACATTGACATTGGGTGAAATCATGTAACTCTTAAGGACGTGTTGCAGACTTGTTGAATAGATTCATTTTTCTTGTTTTGTTTGTTTTTGATGAAATTGTGCTTTTCTCGTCGAGAAAAGGCGTTTAACGCGATAAAAAGGTTTAGTGCGTTATGAATACGGGCTAGCTTACCAAAAGTACAAATGTGAACTAAATAAGGCCGGGAGTCGTTTTTATTGCTTAAAACACGATTTCTCGACCAGAATATGCTTTTTCAAAAAAGCCATGTTCCCATGGCGAGAGACTCGTTTTCTGTGAGAAAATGCATTAAAAGGAGGGATTTCATCAGAAACACTATAAATACATATTGTACTTGTCTGAAAACGCACAGAACCTTGAAATAGAAGGTTTCTCACCAAAAAACACATTGGTGAAACCCCTATCTTAAGGCTCTGAGTGTTTGCACACATGTACAAACAGGCATGTTTAAACTATAACGTTTTTAGTGAAATCATGTTTCTCTCGAGGAGAAAACGCGTTTAAAGCCATAAAAAGATCTCACTGTGTTTTGGCATTGACCAAGCTACCAACAACCTAAAAAATGATCAGAACTGGAGAAATTACACATTGACATTGGGTGAAATCATGTAACTCTTAAGGACGTGTTGCAGACTTGTTGAATAGATTCATTTTTCTTGTTTTGTTTGTTTTTGATGAAATTGTGCTTTTCTCGTCGAGAAAAGGCGTTTAACGCGATAAAAAGGTTTAGTGCGTTATGAATACGGGCTAGCTTACCAAAAGTACAAATGTGAACTAAATAAGGCCGGGAGTCGTTTTTATTGCTTAAAACACGATTTCTCGACCAGAATATGCTTTTTCAAAAAAGCCATGTTCCCATGGCGAGAGACTCGTTTTCTGTGAGAAAATGCATTAAAAGGAGGGATTTCATGAGAAACACTATAAATACATATTGTACTTGTCTGAAAACGCACAGAACCTTGAAATAGAAGGTTTCTCACCAAAAAACACATTGGTGAAACCCCTATCTTAAGGCTCTGAGTGTTTGCACACATGTACAAACAGGCATGTTTAAACTATAACGTTTTTAGTGAAATCATGTTTCTCTCGAGGAGAAAACGCGTTTAAAGCCATAAAAAGATCTCACTGTGTTTTGGCATTGACCAAGCTACCAACAAACCTAAAAAATGATCAGAACTGGAGAAATTACACATTGACATTGGGTGAAATCATGTAACTCTTAAGGACGTGTTGCAGACTTGTTGAATAGATTCATTTTTCTTGTTTTGTTTGTTTTTGATGAAATTGTGCTTTTCTCGTCGAGAAAAGGCGTTTAACGCGATAACAAGGTTTAGTGCGTTATGAATACGGGCTAGCTTACCAAAAGTACAAATGTGAACTAAATAAGGCCGGGAGTCGTTTTTATTGCTTAAAACACGATTTCTCGACCAGAATATGCTTTTTCAAAAAAGCCATGTTCCCATGGCGAGAGACTCGTTTTCTGTGAGAAAATGCATTAAAAGGAGGGATTTCATCAGAAACACTATAAATACATATTGTACTTGTCTGAAAACGCACAGAACCTTGAAATAGAAGGTTTCTCACCAAAAAACACATTGGTGAAACCCCTATCTTAAGGCTCTGAGTGTTTGCACACATGTACAAACAGGCATGTTTAAACTATAACGTTTTTAGTGAAATCATGTTTCTCTCGAGGAGAAAACGCGTTTAAAGCCATAAAAAGATCTCACTGTGTTTTGGCATTGACCAAGCTACCAACAAACCTAAAAAATGATCAGAACTGGAGAAATTACACATTGACATTGGGTGAAATCATGTAACTCTTAAGGACGTGTTGCAGACTTGTTGAATAGATTCATTTTTCTTGTTTTGTTTGTTTTTGATGAAATTGTGCTTTTCTCGTCGAGAAAAGGCGTTTAACGCGATAAAAAGGTTTAGTGCGTTATGAATACGGGCTAGCTTACCAAAAGTACAAATGTGAACTAAGTAAGGCCGGGAGTCGTTTTTATTGCTTAAAACACGATTTCTCGACCAGAATATGCTTTTTCAAAAAAGCCATGTTCCCATGGCGAGAGACTCGTTTTCTGTGAGAAAATGCATTAAAAGGAGGGATTTCATCAGAAACACTATAAATACATATTTTACTTGTCTGAAAACGCACAGAACCTTGAAAGGTTTCTCACCAAAAAACACATTGGTGAAACCCCTATCTTAAGGCTCTGAGTGTTTGCACACATGTACAAACAGGCATGTTTAAACTATAATGTTTTTAGTGAAATCATGTTTCTCTCGAGGAGAAAACGCGTTTAAAGCCATAAAAAGATCTCACTGTGTTTTGGCATTGACCAAGCTACCAACAACCTAAAAAATGATCAGAACTGGAGAAATTACACATTGACATTGGGTGAAATCATGTAACTCTTAAGGACGTGTTGCAGACTTGTTGAATAGATTCATTTTTCTTGTTTTGTTTGTTTTTGATGAAATTGTGCTTTTCTCGTCGAGAAAAGGCGTTTAACGCGATAAAAAGGTTTAGTGCGTTATGAATACGGGCTAGCTTGCCAAAAGTACAAATGTGAACTAAATAAGGCCGGGAGTCGTTTTTATTGCTTAAAACACGATTTCTCGACCAGAATATGCTTTTTCAAAAAAGCCATGTTCCCATGGCGAGAGAGTCGTTTTCTGTGAGAAAATGCATTAAAAGGAGGGATTTCATCAGAAACACTATAAATACATATTGTACTTGTCTGAAAACGCACAGAACCTTGAAATAGAAGGTTTCTCACCAAAAAACACATTGGTGAAACCCCTATCTTAAGGCTCTGAGTGTTTGCACACATGTACAAACAGGCATGTTTAAACTATAATGTTTTTAGTGAAATCATGTTTCTCTCGAGGAGAAAACGCGTTTAAAGCCATAAAAAGATCTCACTGTGTTTTGGCATTGACCAAGCTACCAACAACCTAAAAAATGATCAGAACTGGAGAAATTACACATTGACATTGGGTGAAATCATGTAACTCTTAAGGACGTGTTGCAGACTTGTTGAATAGATTCATTTTTCTTGTTTTGTTTGTTTTTGATGAAATTGTGCTTTTCTCGTCGAGAAAAGGCGTTTAACGCGATAAAAAGTTTTAGTGCGTTATGAATACGGGCTAGCTTGCCAAAAGTACAAATGTGAACTAAATAAGGCCGGGAGTCGTTTTTATTGCTTAAAACACGATTTCTCGACCAGAATATGCTTTTTCAAAAAAGCCATGTTCCCATGGCGAGAGACTCGTTTTCTGTGAGAAAATGCATTAAAAGGAGGGATTTCATCAGAAACACTATAAATACATATTGTACTTGTCTGAAAACGCACAGAACCTTGAAATAGAAGGTTTCTCACCAAAAAACACATTGGTGAAACCCCTATCTTAAGGCACTGAGTGTTTGCACACATGTACAAACAGGCATGTTTAAACTATAACGTTTTTAGTGAAATCATGTTTCTCTCGAGGAGAAAACGCGTTTAAAGCCATAAAAAGATCTCACTGTGTTTTGGCATTGACCAAGCTACCAACAACCTAAAAAATGATCAGAACTGGAGAAATTACACATTGACATTGGGTGAAATCATGTAACTCTTAAGGACGTGTTGCAGACTTGTTGAATAGATTCATTTTTCTTGTTTTGTTTGTTTTTGATGAAATTGTGCTTTTCTCGTCGAGAAAAGGCGTTTAACGCGATAAAAAGGTTTAGTGCGTTATGAATACGGGCTAGCTTACCAAAAGTACAAATGTGAACTAAATAAGGCCGGGAGTCGTTTTTATTGCTTAAAACACGATTTCTCGACCAGAATATGCTTTTTCAAAAAAGCCATGTTCCCATGGCGAGAGACTCGTTTTCTGTGAGAAAATGCATTAAAAGGAGGGATTTCATGAGAAACACTATAAATACATATTTTACTTGTCTGAAAACGCACAGAACCTTGAAATAGAAGGTTTCTCACCAAAAAACACATTGGTGAAACCCCTATCTTAAGGCTCTGAGTGTTTGCACACATGTACAAACAGGCATGTTTAAACTATAACGTTTTTAGTGAAATCATGTTTCTCTCGAGGAGAAAACGCGTTTAAAGCCATAAAAAGATCTCACTGTGTTTTGGCATTGACCAAGCTACCAACAACCTAAAAAATGATCAGAACTGGAGAAATTACACATTGACATTGGGTGAAATCATGTAACTCTTAAGGACGTGTTGCAGACTTGTTGAATAGATTCATTTTTCTTGTTTTGTTTGTTTTTGATGAAATTGTGCTTTTCTCGTCGAGAAAAGGCGTTTAACGCGATAAAAAGGTTTAGTGCGTTATGAATACGGGCTAGCTTACCAAAAGTACAAATGTGAACTAAATAAGGCCGGGAGTCGTTTTTATTGCTTAAAACACGATTTCTCGACCAGAATATGCTTTTTCAAAAAAGCCATGTTCCCATGGCGAGAGACTCGTTTTCTGTGAGAAAATGCATTAAAAGGAGGGATTTCATCAGAAACACTATAAATACATATTGTACTTGTCTGAAAACGCACAGAACCTTGAAAGGTTTCTCACCAAAAAACACATTGGTGAAACCCCTATCTTAAGGCTCTGAGTGTTTGCACACATGTACAAACAGGCATGTTTAAACTATAACGTTTTTAGTGAAATCATGTTTCTCTCGAGGAGAAAACGCGTTTAAAGCCATAAAAAGATCTCACTGTGTTTTGGCATTGACCAAGCTACCAACAACCTAAAAAATGATCAGAACTGGAGAAATTACACATTGACATTGGGTGAAATCATGTAACTCTTAAGGACGTGTTGCAGACTTGTTGAATAGATTCATTTTTCTTGTTTTGTTTGTTTTTGATGAAATTGTGCTTTTCTCGTCGAGAAAAGGCGTTTAACGCGATAAAAAGGTTTAGTGCGTTATGAATACGGGCTAGCTTAGCAAAAGTACAAATGTGAACTAAATAAGGCCGGGAGTCGTTTTTATTGCTTAAAACACGATTTCTCGACCAGAATATGCTTTTTCAAAAAAGCCATGTTCCCATGGCGAGAGACTCGTTTTCTGTGAGAAAATGCATTAAAAGGAGGGATTTCATGAGAAACACTATAAATACATATTGTACTTGTCTGAAAACGCACAGAACCTTGAAATAGAAGGTTTCTCACCAAAAAACACATTGGTGAAACCCCTATCTTAAGGCTCTGAGTGTTTGCACACATGTACAAACAGGCATGTTTAAACTATAACGTTTTTAGTGAAATCATGTTTCTCTCGAGGAGAAAACGCGTTTAAAGCCATAAAAAGATCTCACTGTGTTTTGGCATTGACCAAGCTACCAACAAACCTAAAAAATGATCAGAACTGGAGAAATTACACATTGACATTTGGTGAAATCATGTAACTCTTAAGGACGTGTTGCAGACTTGTTGAATAGATTCATTTTTCTTGTTTTGTTTGTTTTTGATGAAATTGTGCTTTTCTCGTCGAGAAAAGGCGTTTAACGCGATAAAAAGGTTTAGTGCGTTATGAATACGGGCTAGCTTACCAAAAGTACAAATGTGAACTAAATAAGGCCGGGAGTCGTTTTTATTGCTTAAAACACGATTTCTCGACCAGAATATGCTTTTTCAAAAAAGCCATGTTCCCATGGCGAGAGACTCGTTTTCTGTGAGAAAATGCATTAAAAGGAGGGATTTAATCAGAAACACTATAAATACATATTGTACTTGTCTGAAAACGCACGGAACCTTGAAATAGAAGGTTTCTCACCAAAAAACACATTGGTGAAACCCCTATCTTAAGGCTCTGAGTGTTTGCACACATGTACAAACAGGCATGTTTAAACTATAACGTTTTTAGTGAAATCATGTTTCTCTCGAGGAGAAAACGCGTTTTAAGCCATAAAAAGATCTCACTGTGTTTTGGCATTGACCAAGCTACCAACAACCTAAAAAATGATCAGAACTGGAGAAATTACACATTGACATTGGGTGAAATCATGTAACTCTTAAGGACGTGTTGCAGACTTGTTGAATAGATTCATTTTTCTTGTTTTGTTTGTTTTTGATGAAATTGTGCTTTTCTCGTCGAGAAAAGGCGTTTAACGCGATAAAAAGGTTTAGTGCGTTATGAATACGGGCTAGCTTACCAAAAGTACAAATGTGAACTAAATAAGGCCGGGAGTCGTTTTTATTGCTTAAAACACGATTTCTCGACCAGAATATGCTTTTTCAAAAAAGCCATGTTCCCATGGCGAGAGACTCGTTTTCTGTGAGAAAATGCATTAAAAGGAGGGATTTCATCAGAAACACTATAAATACATATTGTACTTTTCTGAAAACGCACAGAACCTTGAAATAGAAGGTTTCTCACCAAAAAACACATTGGTGAAACCCCTATCTTAAGGCTCTGAGTGTTTGCACACATGTACAAACAGGCATGTTTAAACTATAATGTTTTTAGTGAAATCATGTTTCTCTCGAGGAGAAAACGCGTTTAAAGCCATAAAAAGATCTCACTGTGTTTTGGCATTGACCAAGCTACCAACAAACCTAAAAAATGATCAGAACTGGAGAAATTACACATTGACATTGGGTGAAATCATGTAACTCTTAAGGACGTGTTGCAGACTTGTTGAATAGATTCATTTTTCTTGTTTTGTTTGTTTTTGATGAAATTGTGCTTTTCTCGTCGAGAAAAGGCGTTTAACGCGATAAAAAGGTTTAGTGCGTTATGAATACGGGCTAGCTTAGCAAAAGTACAAATGTGAACTAAATAAGGCCGGGAGTCGTTTTTATTGCTTAAAACACGATTTCTCGACCAGAATATGCTTTTTCAAAAAAGCCATGTTCCCATGGCGAGAGACTCGTTTTCTGTGAGAAAATGCATTAAAAGGAGGGATTTCATGAGAAACACTATAAATACATATTTTACTTGTCTGAAAACGCACAGAACCTTGAAATAGAAGGTTTCTCACCAAAAAACACATTGGTGAAACCCCTATCTTAAGGCTCTGAGTGTTTGCACACATGTACAAACAGGCATGTTTAAACTATAACGTTTTTAGTGAAATCATGTTTCTCTCGAGGAGAAAACGCGTTTAAAGCCATAAAAAGATCTCACTGTGTTTTGGCATTGACCAAGCTACCAACAAACCTAAAAAATGATCAGAACTGGAGAAATTACACATTGACATTGGGTGAAATCATGTAACTCTTAAGGACGTGTTGCAGACTTGTTGAATAGATTCATTTTTCTTGTTTTGTTTGTTTTTGATGAAATTGTGCTTTTCTCGTCGAGAAAAGGCGTTTAACGCGATAAAAAGGTTTAGTGCGTTATGAATACGGGCTAGCTTACAAAAAGTACAAATGTGAACTAAATAAGGCCGGGAGTCGTTTTTATTGCTTAAAACACGATTTCTCGACCAGAATATGCTTTTTCAAAAAAGCCATGTTCCCATGGCGAGAGACTCGTTTTCTGTGAGAAAATGCATTAAAAGGAGGGATTTCATCAGAAACACTATAAATACATATTGTACTTTTCTGAAAACGCACAGAACCTTGAAATAGAAGGTTTCTCACCAAAAAACACATTGGTGAAACCCCTATCTTAAGGCTCTGAGTGTTTGCACACATGTACAAACAGGCATGTTTAAACTATAACGTTTTTAGTGAAATCATGTTTCTCTCGAGGAGAAAACGCGTTTAAAGCCATAAAAAGATCTCACTGTGTTTTGGCATTGACCAAGCTACCAACAACCTAAAAAATGATCAGAACTGGAGAAATTACACATTGACATTGGGTGAAATCATGTAACTCTTAAGGACGTGTTGCAGACTTGTTGAATAGATTCATTTTTCTTGTTTTGTTTGTTTTTGATGAAATTGTGCTTTTCTCGTCGAGAAAAGGCGTTTAACGCGATAAAAAGGTTTTAGTGCGTTATGAATACGGGCTAGCTTACCAAAAGTACAAATGTGAACTAAATAAGGCCGGGAGTCGTTTTTATTGCTTAAAACACGATTTCTCGACCAGAATATGCTTTTTCAAAAAAGCCATGTTCCCATGGCGAGAGACTCGTTTTCTGTGAGAAAATGCATTAAAAGGAGGGATTTCATCAGAAACACTATAAATACATATTTTACTTGTCTGAAAACGCACAGAACCTTGAAAGGTTTCTCACCAAAAAACACATTGGTGAAACCCCTATCTTAAGGCTCTGAGTGTTTGCACACATGTACAAACAGGCATGTTTAAACTATAATGTTTTTAGTGAAATCATGTTTCTCTCGAGGAGAAAACGCGTTTAAAGCCATAAAAAGATCTCACTGTGTTTTGGCATTGACCAAGCTACCAACAACCTAAAAAATGATCAGAACTGGAGAAATTACACATTGACATTGGGTGAAATCATGTAACTCTTAAGGACGTGTTGCAGACTTGTTGAATAGATTCATTTTTCTTGTTTTGTTTGTTTTTGATGAAATTGTGCTTTTCTCGTCGAGAAAAGGCGTTTAACGCGATAAAAAGGTTTAGTGCGTTATGAATACGGGCTAGCTTACCAAAAGTACAAATGTGAACTAAATAAGGCCGGGAGTCGTTTTTATTGCTTAAAACACGATTTCTCGACCAGAATATGCTTTTTCAAAAAAGCCATGTTCCCATGGCGAGAGACTCGTTTTCTGTGAGAAAATGCATTAAAAGGAGGGATTTCATCAGAAACACTATAAATACATATTTTACTTGTCTGAAAACGCACAGAACCTTGAAATAGAAGGTTTCTCACCAAAAAACACATTGGTGAAACCCCTATCTTAAGGCTCTGAGTGTTTGCACACATGTACAAACAGGCATGTTTAAACTATAACGTTTTTAGTGAAATCATGTTTCTCTCGAGGAGAAAACGCGTTTAAAGCCATAAAAAGATCTCACTGTGTTTTGGCATTGACCAAGCTACCAACAAACCTAAAAAATGATCAGAACTGGAGAAATTACACATTGACATTGGGTGAAATCATGTAACTCTTAAGGACGTGTTGCAGACTTGTTGAATAGATTCATTTTTCTTGTTTTGTTTGTTTTTGATGAAATTGTGCTTTTCTCGTCGAGAAAAGGCGTTTAACGCGATAAAAAGGTTTAGTGCGTTATGAATACGGGCTAGCTTACAAAAAGTACAAATGTGAACTAAATAAGGCCGGGAGTCGTTTTTATTGCTTAAAACACGATTTCTCGACCAGAATATGCTTTTTCAAAAAAGCCATGTTCCCATGGCGAGAGACTCGTTTTCTGTGAGAAAATGCATTAAAAGGAGGGATTTCATCAGAAACACTATAAATACATATTGTACTTTTCTGAAAACGCACAGAACCTTGAAATAGAAGGTTTCTCACCAAAAAACACATTGGTGAAACCCCTATCTTAAGGCTCTGAGTGTTTGCACACATGTACAAACAGGCATGTTTAAACTATAACGTTTTTAGTGAAATCATGTTTCTCTCGAGGAGAAAACGCGTTTAAAGCCATAAAAAGATCTCACTGTGTTTTGGCATTGACCAAGCTACCAACAACCTAAAAAATGATCAGAACTGGAGAAATTACACATTGACATTGGGTGAAATCATGTAACTCTTAAGGACGTGTTGCAGACTTGTTGAATAGATTCATTTTTCTTGTTTTGTTTGTTTTTGATGAAATTGTGCTTTTCTCGTCGAGAAAAGGCGTTTAACGCGATAAAAAGGTTTTAGTGCGTTATGAATACGGGCTAGCTTACCAAAAGTACAAATGTGAACTAAATAAGGCCGGGAGTCGTTTTTATTGCTTAAAACACGATTTCTCGACCAGAATATGCTTTTTCAAAAAAGCCATGTTCCCATGGCGAGAGACTCGTTTTCTGTGAGAAAATGCATTAAAAGGAGGGATTTCATCAGAAACACTATAAATACATATTTTACTTGTCTGAAAACGCACAGAACCTTGAAAGGTTTCTCACCAAAAAACACATTGGTGAAACCCCTATCTTAAGGCTCTGAGTGTTTGCACACATGTACAAACAGGCATGTTTAAACTATAATGTTTTTAGTGAAATCATGTTTCTCTCGAGGAGAAAACGCGTTTAAAGCCATAAAAAGATCTCACTGTGTTTTGGCATTGACCAAGCTACCAACAACCTAAAAAATGATCAGAACTGGAGAAATTACACATTGACATTGGGTGAAATCATGTAACTCTTAAGGACGTGTTGCAGACTTGTTGAATAGATTCATTTTTCTTGTTTTGTTTGTTTTTGATGAAATTGTGCTTTTCTCGTCGAGAAAAGGCGTTTAACGCGATAAAAAGGTTTAGTGCGTTATGAATACGGGCTAGCTTACCAAAAGTACAAATGTGAACTAAATAAGGCCGGGAGTCGTTTTTATTGCTTAAAACACGATTTCTCGACCAGAATATGCTTTTTCAAAAAAGCCATGTTCCCATGGCGAGAGACTCGTTTTCTGTGAGAAAATGCATTAAAAGGAGGGATTTCATCAGAAACACTATAAATACATATTTTACTTGTCTGAAAACGCACAGAACCTTGAAAGGTTTCTCACCAAAAAACACATTGGTGAAACCCCTATCTTAAGGCTCTGAGTGTTTGCACACATGTACAAACAGGCATGTTTAAACTATAATGTTTTTAGTGAAATCATGTTTCTCTCGAGGAGAAAACGCGTTTAAAGCCATAAAAAGATCTCACTGTGTTTTGGCATTGACCAAGCTACCAACAACCTAAAAAATGATCAGAACTGGAGAAATTACACATTGACATTGGGTGAAATCATGTAACTCTTAAGGACGTGTTGCAGACTTGTTGAATAGATTCATTTTTCTTGTTTTGTTTGTTTTTGATGAAATTGTGCTTTTCTCGTCGAGAAAAGGCGTTTAACGCGATAAAAAGGTTTAGTGCGTTATGAATACGGGCTAGCTTACCAAAAGTACAAATGTGAACTAAATAAGGCCGGGAGTCGTTTTTATTGCTTAAAACACGATTTCTCGACCAGAATATGCTTTTTCAAAAAAGCCATGTTCCCATGGCGAGAGACTCGTTTTCTGTGAGAAAATGCATTAAAAGGAGGGATTTCATGAGAAACACTATAAATACATATTGTACTTGTCTGAAAACGCACAGAACCTTGAAATAGAAGGTTTCTCACCAAAAAACACATTGGTGAAACCCCTATCTTAAGGCTCTGAGTGTTTGCACACATGTACAAACAGGCATGTTTAAACTATAACGTTTTTAGTGAAATCATGTTTCTCTCGAGGAGAAAACGCGTTTAAAGCCATAAAAAGATCTCACTGTGTTTTGGCATTGACCAAGCTACCAACAAACCTAAAAAATGATCAGAACTGGAGAAATTACACATTGACATTGGGTGAAATCATGTAACTCTTAAGGACGTGTTGCAGACTTGTTGAATAGATTCATTTTTCTTGTTTTGTTTGTTTTTGATGAAATTGTGCTTTTCTCGTCGAGAAAAGGCGTTTAACGCGATAACAAGGTTTAGTGCGTTATGAATACGGGCTAGCTTACCAAAAGTACAAATGTGAACTAAATAAGGCCGGGAGTCGTTTTTATTGCTTAAAACACGATTTCTCGACCAGAATATGCTTTTTCAAAAAAGCCATGTTCCCATGGCGAGAGACTCGTTTTCTGTGAGAAAATGCATTAAAAGGAGGGATTTCATCAGAAACACTATAAATACATATTGTACTTGTCTGAAAACGCACAGAACCTTGAAATAGAAGGTTTCTCACCAAAAAACACATTGGTGAAACCCCTATCTTAAGGCTCTGAGTGTTTGCACACATGTACAAACAGGCATGTTTAAACTATAACGTTTTTAGTGAAATCATGTTTCTCTCGAGGAGAAAACGCGTTTAAAGCCATAAAAAGATCTCACTGTGTTTTGGCATTGACCAAGCTACCAACAAACCTAAAAAATGATCAGAACTGGAGAAATTACACATTGACATTGGGTGAAATCATGTAACTCTTAAGGACGTGTTGCAGACTTGTTGAATAGATTCATTTTTCTTGTTTTGTTTGTTTTTGATGAAATTGTGCTTTTCTCGTCGAGAAAAGGCGTTTAACGCGATAAAAAGGTTTAGTGCGTTATGAATACGGGCTAGCTTACCAAAAGTACAAATGTGAACTAAGTAAGGCCGGGAGTCGTTTTTATTGCTTAAAACACGATTTCTCGACCAGAATATGCTTTTTCAAAAAAGCCATGTTCCCATGGCGAGAGACTCGTTTTCTGTGAGAAAATGCATTAAAAGGAGGGATTTCATCAGAAACACTATAAATACATATTTTACTTGTCTGAAAACGCACAGAACCTTGAAAGGTTTCTCACCAAAAAACACATTGGTGAAACCCCTATCTTAAGGCTCTGAGTGTTTGCACACATGTACAAACAGGCATGTTTAAACTATAATGTTTTTAGTGAAATCATGTTTCTCTCGAGGAGAAAACGCGTTTAAAGCCATAAAAAGATCTCACTGTGTTTTGGCATTGACCAAGCTACCAACAAACCTAAAAAATGATCAGAACTGGAGAAATTACACATTGACATTGGGTGAAATCATGTAACTCTTAAGGACGTGTTGCAGACTTGTTGAATAGATTCATTTTTCTTGTTTTGTTTGTTTTTGATGAAATTGTGCTTTTCTCGTCGAGAAAAGGCGTTTAATGCGATAAAAAGGTTTAGTGCGTTATGAATACGGGCTAGCTTACCAAAAGTACAAATGTGAACTAAGTAAGGCCGGGAGTCGTTTTTATTGCTTAAAACACGATTTCTCGACCAGAATATGCTTTTTCAAAAAAGCCATGTTCCCATGGCGAGAGACTCGTTTTCTGTGAGAAAATGCATTAAAAGGAGGGATTTCATCAGAAACACTATAAATACATATTTTACTTGTCTGAAAACGCACAGAACCTTGAAAGGTTTCTCACCAAAAAACACATTGGTGAAACCCCTATCTTAAGGCTCTGAGTGTTTGCACACATGTACAAACAGGCATGTTTAAACTATAATGTTTTTAGTGAAATCATGTTTCTCTCGAGGAGAAAACGCGTTTAAAGCCATAAAAAGATCTCACTGTGTTTTGGCATTGACCAAGCTACCAACAACCTAAAAAATGATCAGAACTGGAGAAATTACACATTGACATTGGGTGAAATCATGTAACTCTTAAGGACGTGTTGCAGACTTGTTGAATAGATTCATTTTTCTTGTTTTGTTTGTTTTTGATGAAATTGTGCTTTTCTCGTCGAGAAAAGGCGTTTAACGCGATAAAAAGGTTTAGTGCGTTATGAATACGGGCTAGCTTGCCAAAAGTACAAATGTGAACTAAATAAGGCCGGGAGTCGTTTTTATTGCTTAAAACACGATTTCTCGACCAGAATATGCTTTTTCAAAAAAGCCATGTTCCCATGGCGAGAGACTCGTTTTCTGTGAGAAAATGCATTAAAAGGAGGGATTTCATCAGAAACACTATAAATACATATTGTACTTGTCTGAAAACGCACAGAACCTTGAAAGGTTTCTCACCAAAAAACACATTGGTGAAACCCCTATCTTAAGGCTCTGAGTGTTTGCACACATGTACAAACAGGCATGTTTAAACTATAACGTTTTTAGTGAAATCATGTTTCTCTCGAGGAGAAAACGCGTTTAAAGCCATAAAAAGATCTCACTGTGTTTTGGCATTGACCAAGCTACCAACAACCTAAAAAATGATCAGAACTGGAGAAATTACACATTGACATTGGGTGAAATCATGTAACTCTTAAGGACGTGTTGCAGACTTGTTGAATAGATTCATTTTTCTTGTTTTGTTTGTTTTTGATGAAATTGTGCTTTTCTCGTCGAGAAAAGGCGTTTAACGCGATAAAAAGGTTTAGTGCGTTATGAATACGGGCTAGCTTAGCAAAAGTACAAATGTGAACTAAATAAGGCCGGGAGTCGTTTTTATTGCTTAAAACACGATTTCTCGACCAGAATATGCTTTTTCAAAAAAGCCATGTTCCCATGGCGAGAGACTCGTTTTCTGTGAGAAAATGCATTAAAAGGAGGGATTTCATGAGAAACACTATAAATACATATTTTACTTGTCTGAAAACGCACAGAACCTTGAAATAGAAGGTTTCTCACCAAAAAACACATTGGTGAAACCCCTATCTTAAGGCTCTGAGTGTTTGCACACATGTACAAACAGGCATGTTTAAACTATAACGTTTTTAGTGAAATCATGTTTCTCTCGAGGAGAAAACGCGTTTAAAGCCATAAAAAGATCTCACTGTGTTTTGGCATTGACCAAGCTACCAACAAACCTAAAAAATGATCAGAACTGGAGAAATTACACATTGACATTTGGTGAAATCATGTAACTCTTAAGGACGTGTTGCAGACTTGTTGAATAGATTCATTTTTCTTGTTTTGTTTGTTTTTGATGAAATTGTGCTTTTCTCGTCGAGAAAAGGCGTTTAACGCGATAAAAAGGTTTAGTGCGTTATGAATACGGGCTAGCTTACCAAAAGTACAAATGTGAACTAAATAAGGCCGGGAGTCGTTTTTATTGCTTAAAACACGATTTCTCGACCAGAATATGCTTTTTCAAAAAAGCCATGTTCCCATGGCGAGAGACTCGTTTTCTGTGAGAAAATGCATTAAAAGGAGGGATTTAATCAGAAACACTATAAATACATATTGTACTTGTCTGAAAACGCACAGAACCTTGAAATAGAAGGTTTCTCACCAAAAAACACATTGGTGAAACCCCTATCTTAAGGCTCTGAGTGTTTGCACACATGTACAAACAGGCATGTTTAAACTATAACGTTTTTAGTGAAATCATGTTTCTCTCGAGGAGAAAACGCGTTTAAAGCCATAAAAAGATCTCACTGTGTTTTGGCATTGACCAAGCTACCAACAACCTAAAAAATGATCAGAACTGGAGAAATTACACATTGACATTGGGTGAAATCATGTAACTCTTAAGGACGTGTTGCAGACTTGTTGAATAGATTCATTTTTCTTGTTTTGTTTGTTTTTGATGAAATTGTGCTTTTCTCGTCGAGAAAAGGCGTTTAACGCGATAAAAAGGTTTAGTGCGTTATGAATACGGGCTAGCTTACCAAAAGTACAAATGTGAACTAAATAAGGCCGGGAGTCGTTTTTATTGCTTAAAACACGATTTCTCGACCAGAATATGCTTTTTCAAAAAAGCCATGTTCCCATGGCGAGAGACTCGTTTTCTGTGAGAAAATGCATTAAAAGGAGGGATTTCATCAGAAACACTATAAATACATATTGTACTTTTCTGAAAACGCACAGAACCTTGAAATAGAAGGTTTCTCACCAAAAAACACATTGGTGAAACCCCTATCTTAAGGCTCTGAGTGTTTGCACACATGTACAAACAGGCATGTTTAAACTATAATGTTTTTAGTGAAATCATGTTTCTCTCGAGGAGAAAACGCGTTTAAAGCCATAAAAAGATCTCACTGTGTTTTGGCATTGACCAAGCTACCAACAAACCTAAAAAATGATCAGAACTGGAGAAATTACACATTGACATTGGGTGAAATCATGTAACTCTTAAGGACGTGTTGCAGACTTGTTGAATAGATTCATTTTTCTTGTTTTGTTTGTTTTTGATGAAATTGTGCTTTTCTCGTCGAGAAAAGGCGTTTAACGCGATAAAAAGGTTTAGTGCGTTATGAATACGGGCTAGCTTACCAAAAGTACAAATGTGAACTAAATAAGGCCGGGAGTCGTTTTTATTGCTTAAAACACGATTTCTCGACCAGAATATGCTTTTTCAAAAAAGCCATGTTCCCATGGCGAGAGACTCGTTTTCTGTGAGAAAATGCATTAAAAGGAGGGATTTCATCAGAAACACTATAAATACATATTTTACTTGTCTGAAAACGCACAGAACCTTGAAATAGAAGGTTTCTCACCAAAAAACACATTGGTGAAACCCCTATCTTAAGGCTCTGAGTGTTTGCACACATGTACAAACAGGCATGTTTAAACTATAACGTTTTTAGTGAAATCATGTTTCTCTCGAGGAGAAAACGCGTTTAAAGCCATAAAAAGATCTCACTGTGTTTTGGCATTGACCAAGCTACCAACAAACCTAAAAAATGATCAGAACTGGAGAAATTACACATTGACATTGGGTGAAATCATGTAACTCTTAAGGACGTGTTGCAGACTTGTTGAATAGATTCATTTTTCTTGTTTTGTTTGTTTTTGATGAAATTGTGCTTTTCTCGTCGAGAAAAGGCGTTTAACGCGATAAAAAGGTTTAGTGCGTTATGAATACGGGCTAGCTTACCAAAAGTACAAATGTGAACTAAATAAGGCCGGGAGTCGTTTTTATTGCTTAAAACACGATTTCTCGACCAGAATATGCTTTTTCAAAAAAGCCATGTTCCCATGGCGAGAGACTCGTTTTCTGTGAGAAAATGCATTAAAAGGAGGGATTTAATCAGAAACACTATAAATACATATTGTACTTGTCTGAAAACGCACGGAACCTTGAAATAGAAGGTTTCTCACCAAAAAACACATTGGTGAAACCCCTATCTTAAGGCTCTGAGTGTTTGCACACATGTACAAACAGGCATGTTTAAACTATAACGTTTTTAGTGAAATCATGTTTCTCTCGAGGAGAAAACGCGTTTAAAGCCATAAAAAGATCTCACTGTGTTTTGGCATTGACCAAGCTACCAACAACCTAAAAAATGATCAGAACTGGAGAAATTACACATTGACATTGGGTGAAATCATGTAACTCTTAAGGACGTGTTGCAGACTTGTTGAATAGATTCATTTTTCTTGTTTTGTTTGTTTTTGATGAAATTGTGCTTTTCTCGTCGAGAAAAGGCGTTTAACGCGATAAAAAGGTTTAGTGCGTTATGAATACGGGCTAGCTTACCAAAAGTACAAATGTGAACTAAATAAGGCCGGGAGTCGTTTTTATTGCTTAAAACACGATTTCTCGACCAGAATATGCTTTTTCAAAAAAGCCATGTTCCCATGGCGAGAGACTCGTTTTCTGTGAGAAAATGCATTAAAAGGAGGGATTTCATCAGAAACACTATAAATACATATTGTACTTTTCTGAAAACGCACAGAACCTTGAAATAGAAGGTTTCTCACCAAAAAACACATTGGTGAAACCCCTATCTTAAGGCTCTGAGTGTTTGCACACATGTACAAACAGGCATGTTTAAACTATAATGTTTTTAGTGAAATCATGTTTCTCTCGAGGAGAAAACGCGTTTAAAGCCATAAAAAGATCTCACTGTGTTTTGGCATTGACCAAGCTACCAACAAACCTAAAAAATGATCAGAACTGGAGAAATTACACATTGACATTGGGTGAAATCATGTAACTCTTAAGGACGTGTTGCAGACTTGTTGAATAGATTCATTTTTCTTGTTTTGTTTGTTTTTGATGAAATTGTGCTTTTCTCGTCGAGAAAAGGCGTTTAACGCGATAAAAAGGTTTAGTGCGTTATGAATACGGGCTAGCTTAGCAAAAGTACAAATGTGAACTAAATAAGGCCGGGAGTCGTTTTTATTGCTTAAAACACGATTTCTCGACCAGAATATGCTTTTTCAAAAAAGCCATGTTCCCATGGCGAGAGACTCGTTTTCTGTGAGAAAATGCATTAAAAGGAGGGATTTCATGAGAAACACTATAAATACATATTTTACTTGTCTGAAAACGCACAGAACCTTGAAATAGAAGGTTTCTCACCAAAAAACACATTGGTGAAACCCCTATCTTAAGGCTCTGAGTGTTTGCACACATGTACAAACAGGCATGTTTAAACTATAACGTTTTTAGTGAAATCATGTTTCTCTCGAGGAGAAAACGCGTTTAAAGCCATAAAAAGATCTCACTGTGTTTTGGCATTGACCAAGCTACCAACAAACCTAAAAAATGATCAGAACTGGAGAAATTACACATTGACATTGGGTGAAATCATGTAACTCTTAAGGACGTGTTGCAGACTTGTTGAATAGATTCATTTTTCTTGTTTTGTTTGTTTTTGATGAAATTGTGCTTTTCTCGTCGAGAAAAGGCGTTTAACGCGATAAAAAGGTTTAGTGCGTTATGAATACGGGCTAGCTTACAAAAAGTACAAATGTGAACTAAATAAGGCCGGGAGTCGTTTTTATTGCTTAAAACACGATTTCTCGACCAGAATATGCTTTTTCAAAAAAGCCATGTTCCCATGGCGAGAGACTCGTTTTCTGTGAGAAAATGCATTAAAAGGAGGGATTTCATCAGAAACACTATAAATACATATTGTACTTTTCTGAAAACGCACAGAACCTTGAAATAGAAGGTTTCTCACCAAAAAACACATTGGTGAAACCCCTATCTTAAGGCTCTGAGTGTTTGCACACATGTACAAACAGGCATGTTTAAACTATAACGTTTTTAGTGAAATCATGTTTCTCTCGAGGAGAAAACGCGTTTAAAGCCATAAAAAGATCTCACTGTGTTTTGGCATTGACCAAGCTACCAACAACCTAAAAAATGATCAGAACTGGAGAAATTACACATTGACATTGGGTGAAATCATGTAACTCTTAAGGACGTGTTGCAGACTTGTTGAATAGATTCATTTTTCTTGTTTTGTTTGTTTTTGATGAAATTGTGCTTTTCTCGTCGAGAAAAGGCGTTTAACGCGATAAAAAGGTTTTAGTGCGTTATGAATACGGGCTAGCTTACCAAAAGTACAAATGTGAACTAAATAAGGCCGGGAGTCGTTTTTATTGCTTAAAACACGATTTCTCGACCAGAATATGCTTTTTCAAAAAAGCCATGTTCCCATGGCGAGAGACTCGTTTTCTGTGAGAAAATGCATTAAAAGGAGGGATTTCATCAGAAACACTATAAATACATATTTTACTTGTCTGAAAACGCACAGAACCTTGAAAGGTTTCTCACCAAAAAACACATTGGTGAAACCCCTATCTTAAGGCTCTGAGTGTTTGCACACATGTACAAACAGGCATGTTTAAACTATAATGTTTTTAGTGAAATCATGTTTCTCTCGAGGAGAAAACGCGTTTAAAGCCATAAAAAGATCTCACTGTGTTTTGGCATTGACCAAGCTACCAACAACCTAAAAAATGATCAGAACTGGAGAAATTACACATTGACATTGGGTGAAATCATGTAACTCTTAAGGACGTGTTGCAGACTTGTTGAATAGATTCATTTTTCTTGTTTTGTTTGTTTTTGATGAAATTGTGCTTTTCTCGTCGAGAAAAGGCGTTTAACGCGATAAAAAGGTTTAGTGCGTTATGAATACGGGCTAGCTTACCAAAAGTACAAATGTGAACTAAATAAGGCCGGGAGTCGTTTTTATTGCTTAAAACACGATTTCTCGACCAGAATATGCTTTTTCAAAAAAGCCATGTTCCCATGGCGAGAGACTCGTTTTCTGTGAGAAAATGCATTAAAAGGAGGGATTTCATCAGAAACACTATAAATACATATTTTACTTGTCTGAAAACGCACAGAACCTTGAAATAGAAGGTTTCTCACCAAAAAACACATTGGTGAAACCCCTATCTTAAGGCTCTGAGTGTTTGCACACATGTACAAACAGGCATGTTTAAACTATAACGTTTTTAGTGAAATCATGTTTCTCTCGAGGAGAAAACGCGTTTAAAGCCATAAAAAGATCTCACTGTGTTTTGGCATTGACCAAGCTACCAACAAACCTAAAAAATGATCAGAACTGGAGAAATTACACATTGACATTGGGTGAAATCATGTAACTCTTAAGGACGTGTTGCAGACTTGTTGAATAGATTCATTTTTCTTGTTTTGTTTGTTTTTGATGAAATTGTGCTTTTCTCGTCGAGAAAAGGCGTTTAACGCGATAAAAAGGTTTAGTGCGTTATGAATACGGGCTAGCTTACAAAAAGTACAAATGTGAACTAAATAAGGCCGGGAGTCGTTTTTATTGCTTAAAACACGATTTCTCGACCAGAATATGCTTTTTCAAAAAAGCCATGTTCCCATGGCGAGAGACTCGTTTTCTGTGAGAAAATGCATTAAAAGGAGGGATTTCATCAGAAACACTATAAATACATATTGTACTTTTCTGAAAACGCACAGAACCTTGAAATAGAAGGTTTCTCACCAAAAAACACATTGGTGAAACCCCTATCTTAAGGCTCTGAGTGTTTGCACACATGTACAAACAGGCATGTTTAAACTATAACGTTTTTAGTGAAATCATGTTTCTCTCGAGGAGAAAACGCGTTTAAAGCCATAAAAAGATCTCACTGTGTTTTGGCATTGACCAAGCTACCAACAACCTAAAAAATGATCAGAACTGGAGAAATTACACATTGACATTGGGTGAAATCATGTAACTCTTAAGGACGTGTTGCAGACTTGTTGAATAGATTCATTTTTCTTGTTTTGTTTGTTTTTGATGAAATTGTGCTTTTCTCGTCGAGAAAAGGCGTTTAACGCGATAAAAAGGTTTTAGTGCGTTATGAATACGGGCTAGCTTACCAAAAGTACAAATGTGAACTAAATAAGGCCGGGAGTCGTTTTTATTGCTTAAAACACGATTTCTCGACCAGAATATGCTTTTTCAAAAAAGCCATGTTCCCATGGCGAGAGACTCGTTTTCTGTGAGAAAATGCATTAAAAGGAGGGATTTCATCAGAAACACTATAAATACATATTTTACTTGTCTGAAAACGCACAGAACCTTGAAAGGTTTCTCACCAAAAAACACATTGGTGAAACCCCTATCTTAAGGCTCTGAGTGTTTGCACACATGTACAAACAGGCATGTTTAAACTATAATGTTTTTAGTGAAATCATGTTTCTCTCGAGGAGAAAACGCGTTTAAAGCCATAAAAAGATCTCACTGTGTTTTGGCATTGACCAAGCTACCAACAACCTAAAAAATGATCAGAACTGGAGAAATTACACATTGACATTGGGTGAAATCATGTAACTCTTAAGGACGTGTTGCAGACTTGTTGAATAGATTCATTTTTCTTGTTTTGTTTGTTTTTGATGAAATTGTGCTTTTCTCGTCGAGAAAAGGCGTTTAACGCGATAAAAAGGTTTAGTGCGTTATGAATACGGGCTAGCTTACCAAAAGTACAAATGTGAACTAAATAAGGCCGGGAGTCGTTTTTATTGCTTAAAACACGATTTCTCGACCAGAATATGCTTTTTCAAAAAAGCCATGTTCCCATGGCGAGAGACTCGTTTTCTGTGAGAAAATGCATTAAAAGGAGGGATTTCATCAGAAACACTATAAATACATATTTTACTTGTCTGAAAACGCACAGAACCTTGAAAGGTTTCTCACCAAAAAACACATTGGTGAAACCCCTATCTTAAGGCTCTGAGTGTTTGCACACATGTACAAACAGGCATGTTTAAACTATAATGTTTTTAGTGAAATCATGTTTCTCTCGAGGAGAAAACGCGTTTAAAGCCATAAAAAGATCTCACTGTGTTTTGGCATTGACCAAGCTACCAACAACCTAAAAAATGATCAGAACTGGAGAAATTACACATTGACATTGGGTGAAATCATGTAACTCTTAAGGACGTGTTGCAGACTTGTTGAATAGATTCATTTTTCTTGTTTTGTTTGTTTTTGATGAAATTGTGCTTTTCTCGTCGAGAAAAGGCGTTTAACGCGATAAAAAGGTTTAGTGCGTTATGAATACGGGCTAGCTTACCAAAAGTACAAATGTGAACTAAATAAGGCCGGGAGTCGTTTTTATTGCTTAAAACACGATTTCTCGACCAGAATATGCTTTTTCAAAAAAGCCATGTTCCCATGGCGAGAGACTCGTTTTCTGTGAGAAAATGCATTAAAAGGAGGGATTTCATGAGAAACACTATAAATACATATTGTACTTGTCTGAAAACGCACAGAACCTTGAAATAGAAGGTTTCTCACCAAAAAACACATTGGTGAAACCCCTATCTTAAGGCTCTGAGTGTTTGCACACATGTACAAACAGGCATGTTTAAACTATAACGTTTTTAGTGAAATCATGTTTCTCTCGAGGAGAAAACGCGTTTAAAGCCATAAAAAGATCTCACTGTGTTTTGGCATTGACCAAGCTACCAACAAACCTAAAAAATGATCAGAACTGGAGAAATTACACATTGACATTGGGTGAAATCATGTAACTCTTAAGGACGTGTTGCAGACTTGTTGAATAGATTCATTTTTCTTGTTTTGTTTGTTTTTGATGAAATTGTGCTTTTCTCGTCGAGAAAAGGCGTTTAACGCGATAACAAGGTTTAGTGCGTTATGAATACGGGCTAGCTTACCAAAAGTACAAATGTGAACTAAATAAGGCCGGGAGTCGTTTTTATTGCTTAAAACACGATTTCTCGACCAGAATATGCTTTTTCAAAAAAGCCATGTTCCCATGGCGAGAGACTCGTTTTCTGTGAGAAAATGCATTAAAAGGAGGGATTTCATCAGAAACACTATAAATACATATTGTACTTGTCTGAAAACGCACAGAACCTTGAAATAGAAGGTTTCTCACCAAAAAACACATTGGTGAAACCCCTATCTTAAGGCTCTGAGTGTTTGCACACATGTACAAACAGGCATGTTTAAACTATAACGTTTTTAGTGAAATCATGTTTCTCTCGAGGAGAAAACGCGTTTAAAGCCATAAAAAGATCTCACTGTGTTTTGGCATTGACCAAGCTACCAACAAACCTAAAAAATGATCAGAACTGGAGAAATTACACATTGACATTGGGTGAAATCATGTAACTCTTAAGGACGTGTTGCAGACTTGTTGAATAGATTCATTTTTCTTGTTTTGTTTGTTTTTGATGAAATTGTGCTTTTCTCGTCGAGAAAAGGCGTTTAACGCGATAAAAAGGTTTAGTGCGTTATGAATACGGGCTAGCTTACCAAAAGTACAAATGTGAACTAAGTAAGGCCGGGAGTCGTTTTTATTGCTTAAAACACGATTTCTCGACCAGAATATGCTTTTTCAAAAAAGCCATGTTCCCATGGCGAGAGACTCGTTTTCTGTGAGAAAATGCATTAAAAGGAGGGATTTCATCAGAAACACTATAAATACATATTTTACTTGTCTGAAAACGCACAGAACCTTGAAAGGTTTCTCACCAAAAAACACATTGGTGAAACCCCTATCTTAAGGCTCTGAGTGTTTGCACACATGTACAAACAGGCATGTTTAAACTATAATGTTTTTAGTGAAATCATGTTTCTCTCGAGGAGAAAACGCGTTTAAAGCCATAAAAAGATCTCACTGTGTTTTGGCATTGACCAAGCTACCAACAAACCTAAAAAATGATCAGAACTGGAGAAATTACACATTGACATTGGGTGAAATCATGTAACTCTTAAGGACGTGTTGCAGACTTGTTGAATAGATTCATTTTTCTTGTTTTGTTTGTTTTTGATGAAATTGTGCTTTTCTCGTCGAGAAAAGGCGTTTAACGCGATAAAAAGGTTTAGTGCGTTATGAATACGGGCTAGCTTACCAAAAGTACAAATGTGAACTAAGTAAGGCCGGGAGTCGTTTTTATTGCTTAAAACACGATTTCTCGACCAGAATATGCTTTTTCAAAAAAGCCATGTTCCCATGGCGAGAGACTCGTTTTCTGTGAGAAAATGCATTAAAAGGAGGGATTTCATCAGAAACACTATAAATACATATTTTACTTGTCTGAAAACGCACAGAACCTTGAAAGGTTTCTCACCAAAAAACACATTGGTGAAACCCCTATCTTAAGGCTCTGAGTGTTTGCACACATGTACAAACAGGCATGTTTAAACTATAATGTTTTTAGTGAAATCATGTTTCTCTCGAGGAGAAAACGCGTTTAAAGCCATAAAAAGATCTCACTGTGTTTTGGCATTGACCAAGCTACCAACAACCTAAAAAATGATCAGAACTGGAGAAATTACACATTGACATTGGGTGAAATCATGTAACTCTTAAGGACGTGTTGCAGACTTGTTGAATAGATTCATTTTTCTTGTTTTGTTTGTTTTTGATGAAATTGTGCTTTTCTCGTCGAGAAAAGGCGTTTAACGCGATAAAAAGGTTTAGTGCGTTATGAATACGGGCTAGCTTGCCAAAAGTACAAATGTGAACTAAATAAGGCCGGGAGTCGTTTTTATTGCTTAAAACACGATTTCTCGACCAGAATATGCTTTTTCAAAAAAGCCATGTTCCCATGGCGAGAGACTCGTTTTCTGTGAGAAAATGCATTAAAAGGAGGGATTTCATCAGAAACACTATAAATACATATTGTACTTGTCTGAAAACGCACAGAACCTTGAAAGGTTTCTCACCAAAAAACACATTGGTGAAACCCCTATCTTAAGGCTCTGAGTGTTTGCACACATGTACAAACAGGCATGTTTAAACTATAACGTTTTTAGTGAAATCATGTTTCTCTCGAGGAGAAAACGCGTTTAAAGCCATAAAAAGATCTCACTGTGTTTTGGCATTGACCAAGCTACCAACAACCTAAAAAATGATCAGAACTGGAGAAATTACACATTGACATTGGGTGAAATCATGTAACTCTTAAGGACGTGTTGCAGACTTGTTGAATAGATTCATTTTTCTTGTTTTGTTTGTTTTTGATGAAATTGTGCTTTTCTCGTCGAGAAAAGGCGTTTAACGCGATAAAAAGGTTTAGTGCGTTATGAATACGGGCTAGCTTAGCAAAAGTACAAATGTGAACTAAATAAGGCCGGGAGTCGTTTTTATTGCTTAAAACACGATTTCTCGACCAGAATATGCTTTTTCAAAAAAGCCATGTTCCCATGGCGAGAGACTCGTTTTCTGTGAGAAAATGCATTAAAAGGAGGGATTTCATGAGAAACACTATAAATACATATTTTACTTGTCTGAAAACGCACAGAACCTTGAAATAGAAGGTTTCTCACCAAAAAACACATTGGTGAAACCCCTATCTTAAGGCTCTGAGTGTTTGCACACATGTACAAACAGGCATGTTTAAACTATAACGTTTTTAGTGAAATCATGTTTCTCTCGAGGAGAAAACGCGTTTAAAGCCATAAAAAGATCTCACTGTGTTTTGGCATTGACCAAGCTACCAACAAACCTAAAAAATGATCAGAACTGGAGAAATTACACATTGACATTTGGTGAAATCATGTAACTCTTAAGGACGTGTTGCAGACTTGTTGAATAGATTCATTTTTCTTGTTTTGTTTGTTTTTGATGAAATTGTGCTTTTCTCGTCGAGAAAAGGCGTTTAACGCGATAAAAAGGTTTAGTGCGTTATGAATACGGGCTAGCTTACCAAAAGTACAAATGTGAACTAAATAAGGCCGGGAGTCGTTTTTATTGCTTAAAACACGATTTCTCGACCAGAATATGCTTTTTCAAAAAAGCCATGTTCCCATGGCGAGAGACTCGTTTTCTGTGAGAAAATGCATTAAAAGGAGGGATTTAATCAGAAACACTATAAATACATATTGTACTTGTCTGAAAACGCACAGAACCTTGAAATAGAAGGTTTCTCACCAAAAAACACATTGGTGAAACCCCTATCTTAAGGCTCTGAGTGTTTGCACACATGTACAAACAGGCATGTTTAAACTATAACGTTTTTAGTGAAATCATGTTTCTCTCGAGGAGAAAACGCGTTTAAAGCCATAAAAAGATCTCACTGTGTTTTGGCATTGACCAAGCTACCAACAACCTAAAAAATGATCAGAACTGGAGAAATTACACATTGACATTGGGTGAAATCATGTAACTCTTAAGGACGTGTTGCAGACTTGTTGAATAGATTCATTTTTCTTGTTTTGTTTGTTTTTGATGAAATTGTGCTTTTCTCGTCGAGAAAAGGCGTTTAACGCGATAAAAAGGTTTAGTGCGTTATGAATACGGGCTAGCTTACCAAAAGTACAAATGTGAACTAAATAAGGCCGGGAGTCGTTTTTATTGCTTAAAACACGATTTCTCGACCAGAATATGCTTTTTCAAAAAAGCCATGTTCCCATGGCGAGAGACTCGTTTTCTGTGAGAAAATGCATTAAAAGGAGGGATTTCATCAGAAACACTATAAATACATATTGTACTTTTCTGAAAACGCACAGAACCTTGAAATAGAAGGTTTCTCACCAAAAAACACATTGGTGAAACCCCTATCTTAAGGCTCTGAGTGTTTGCACACATGTACAAACAGGCATGTTTAAACTATAATGTTTTTAGTGAAATCATGTTTCTCTCGAGGAGAAAACGCGTTTAAAGCCATAAAAAGATCTCACTGTGTTTTGGCATTGACCAAGCTACCAACAAACCTAAAAAATGATCAGAACTGGAGAAATTACACATTGACATTGGGTGAAATCATGTAACTCTTAAGGACGTGTTGCAGACTTGTTGAATAGATTCATTTTTCTTGTTTTGTTTGTTTTTGATGAAATTGTGCTTTTCTCGTCGAGAAAAGGCGTTTAACGCGATAAAAAGGTTTAGTGCGTTATGAATACGGGCTAGCTTACCAAAAGTACAAATGTGAACTAAATAAGGCCGGGAGTCGTTTTTATTGCTTAAAACACGATTTCTCGACCAGAATATGCTTTTTCAAAAAAGCCATGTTCCCATGGCGAGAGACTCGTTTTCTGTGAGAAAATGCATTAAAAGGAGGGATTTCATCAGAAACACTATAAATACATATTTTACTTGTCTGAAAACGCACAGAACCTTGAAATAGAAGGTTTCTCACCAAAAAACACATTGGTGAAACCCCTATCTTAAGGCTCTGAGTGTTTGCACACATGTACAAACAGGCATGTTTAAACTATAACGTTTTTAGTGAAATCATGTTTCTCTCGAGGAGAAAACGCGTTTAAAGCCATAAAAAGATCTCACTGTGTTTTGGCATTGACCAAGCTACCAACAAACCTAAAAAATGATCAGAACTGGAGAAATTACACATTGACATTGGGTGAAATCATGTAACTCTTAAGGACGTGTTGCAGACTTGTTGAATAGATTCATTTTTCTTGTTTTGTTTGTTTTTGATGAAATTGTGCTTTTCTCGTCGAGAAAAGGCGTTTAACGCGATAAAAAGGTTTAGTGCGTTATGAATACGGGCTAGCTTACAAAAAGTACAAATGTGAACTAAATAAGGCCGGGAGTCGTTTTTATTGCTTAAAACACGATTTCTCGACCAGAATATGCTTTTTCAAAAAAGCCATGTTCCCATGGCGAGAGACTCGTTTTCTGTGAGAAAATGCATTAAAAGGAGGGATTTCATCAGAAACACTATAAATACATATTGTACTTTTCTGAAAACGCACAGAACCTTGAAATAGAAGGTTTCTCACCAAAAAACACATTGGTGAAACCCCTATCTTAAGGCTCTGAGTGTTTGCACACATGTACAAACAGGCATGTTTAAACTATAACGTTTTTAGTGAAATCATGTTTCTCTCGAGGAGAAAACGCGTTTAAAGCCATAAAAAGATCTCACTGTGTTTTGGCATTGACCAAGCTACCAACAACCTAAAAAATGATCAGAACTGGAGAAATTACACATTGACATTGGGTGAAATCATGTAACTCTTAAGGACGTGTTGCAGACTTGTTGAATAGATTCATTTTTCTTGTTTTGTTTGTTTTTGATGAAATTGTGCTTTTCTCGTCGAGAAAAGGCGTTTAACGCGATAAAAAGGTTTTAGTGCGTTATGAATACGGGCTAGCTTACCAAAAGTACAAATGTGAACTAAATAAGGCCGGGAGTCGTTTTTATTGCTTAAAACACGATTTCTCGACCAGAATATGCTTTTTCAAAAAAGCCATGTTCCCATGGCGAGAGACTCGTTTTCTGTGAGAAAATGCATTAAAAGGAGGGATTTCATCAGAAACACTATAAATACATATTTTACTTGTCTGAAAACGCACAGAACCTTGAAAGGTTTCTCACCAAAAAACACATTGGTGAAACCCCTATCTTAAGGCTCTGAGTGTTTGCACACATGTACAAACAGGCATGTTTAAACTATAATGTTTTTAGTGAAATCATGTTTCTCTCGAGGAGAAAACGCGTTTAAAGCCATAAAAAGATCTCACTGTGTTTTGGCATTGACCAAGCTACCAACAACCTAAAAAATGATCAGAACTGGAGAAATTACACATTGACATTGGGTGAAATCATGTAACTCTTAAGGACGTGTTGCAGACTTGTTGAATAGATTCATTTTTCTTGTTTTGTTTGTTTTTGATGAAATTGTGCTTTTCTCGTCGAGAAAAGGCGTTTAACGCGATAAAAAGGTTTAGTGCGTTATGAATACGGGCTAGCTTACCAAAAGTACAAATGTGAACTAAATAAGGCCGGGAGTCGTTTTTATTGCTTAAAACACGATTTCTCGACCAGAATATGCTTTTTCAAAAAAGCCATGTTCCCATGGCGAGAGACTCGTTTTCTGTGAGAAAATGCATTAAAAGGAGGGATTTCATCAGAAACACTATAAATACATATTTTACTTGTCTGAAAACGCACAGAACCTTGAAATAGAAGGTTTCTCACCAAAAAACACATTGGTGAAACCCCTATCTTAAGGCTCTGAGTGTTTGCACACATGTACAAACAGGCATGTTTAAACTATAACGTTTTTAGTGAAATCATGTTTCTCTCGAGGAGAAAACGCGTTTAAAGCCATAAAAAGATCTCACTGTGTTTTGGCATTGACCAAGCTACCAACAAACCTAAAAAATGATCAGAACTGGAGAAATTACACATTGACATTGGGTGAAATCATGTAACTCTTAAGGACGTGTTGCAGACTTGTTGAATAGATTCATTTTTCTTGTTTTGTTTGTTTTTGATGAAATTGTGCTTTTCTCGTCGAGAAAAGGCGTTTAACGCGATAAAAAGGTTTAGTGCGTTATGAATACGGGCTAGCTTACCAAAAGTACAAATGTGAACTAAATAAGGCCGGGAGTCGTTTTTATTGCTTAAAACACGATTTCTCGACCAGAATATGCTTTTTCAAAAAAGCCATGTTCCCATGGCGAGAGACTCGTTTTCTGTGAGAAAATGCATTAAAAGGAGGGATTTCATCAGAAACACTATAAATACATATTGTACTTGTCTGAAAACGCACAGAACCTTGAAATAGAAGGTTTCTCACCAAAAAACACATTGGTGAAACCCCTATCTTAAGGCTCTGAGTGTTTGCACACATGTACAAACAGGCATGTTTAAACTATAACGTTTTTAGTGAAATCATGTTTCTCTCGAGGAGAAAACGCGTTTAAAGCCATAAAAAGATCTCACTGTGTTTTGGCATTGACCAAGCTACCAACAACCTAAAAAATGATCAGAACTGGAGAAATTACACATTGACATTGGGTGAAATCATGTAACTCTTAAGGACGTGTTGCAGACTTGTTGAATAGATTCATTTTTCTTGTTTTGTTTGTTTTTGATGAAATTGTGCTTTTCTCGTCGAGAAAAGGCGTTTAACGCGATAAAAAGGTTTTAGTGCGTTATGAATACGGGCTAGCTTACCAAAAGTACAAATGTGAACTAAATAAGGCCGGGAGTCGTTTTTATTGCTTAAAACACGATTTCTCGACCAGAATATGCTTTTTCAAAAAAGCCATGTTCCCATGGCGAGAGACTCGTTTTCTGTGAGAAAATGCATTAAAAGGAGGGATTTCATCAGAAACACTATAAATACATATTGTACTTGTCTGAAAACGCACAGAACCTTGAAATAGAAGGTTTCTCACCAAAAAACACATTGGTGAAACCCCTATCTTAAGGCTCTGAGTGTTTGCACACATGTACAAACAGGCATGTTTAAACTATAACGTTTTTAGTGAAATCATGTTTCTCTCGAGGAGAAAACGCGTTTAAAGCCATAAAAAGATCTCACTGTGTTTTGGCATTGACCAAGCTACCAACAACCTAAAAAATGATCAGAACTGGAGAAATTACACATTGACATTGGGTGAAATCATGTAACTCTTAAGGACGTGTTGCAGACTTGTTGAATAGATTCATTTTTCTTGTTTTGTTTGTTTTTGATGAAATTGTGCTTTTCTCGTCGAGAAAAGGCGTTTAACGCGATAAAAAGGTTTTAGTGCGTTATGAATACGGGCTAGCTTACCAAAAGTACAAATGTGAACTAAATAAGGCCGGGAGTCGTTTTTATTGCTTAAAACACGATTTCTCGACCAGAATATGCTTTTTCAAAAAAGCCATGTTCCCATGGCGAGAGACTCGTTTTCTGTGAGAAAATGCATTAAAAGGAGGGATTTCATCAGAAACACTATAAATACATATTTTACTTGTCTGAAAACGCACAGAACCTTGAAAGGTTTCTCACCAAAAAACACATTGGTGAAACCCCTATCTTAAGGCTCTGAGTGTTTGCACACATGTACAAACAGGCATGTTTAAACTATAATGTTTTTAGTGAAATCATGTTTCTCTCGAGGAGAAAACGCGTTTAAAGCCATAAAAAGATCTCACTGTGTTTTGGCATTGACCAAGCTACCAACAACCTAAAAAATGATCAGAACTGGAGAAATTACACATTGACATTGGGTGAAATCATGTAACTCTTAAGGACGTGTTGCAGACTTGTTGAATAGATTCATTTTTCTTGTTTTGTTTGTTTTTGATGAAATTGTGCTTTTCTCGTCGAGAAAAGGCGTTTAACGCGATAAAAAGGTTTAGTGCGTTATGAATACGGGCTAGCTTACCAAAAGTACAAATGTGAACTAAATAAGGCCGGGAGTCGTTTTTATTGCTTAAAACACGATTTCTCGACCAGAATATGCTTTTTCAAAAAAGCCATGTTCCCATGGCGAGAGACTCGTTTTCTGTGAGAAAATGCATTAAAAGGAGGGATTTCATCAGAAACACTATAAATACATATTTTACTTGTCTGAAAACGCACAGAACCTTGAAATAGAAGGTTTCTCACCAAAAAACACATTGGTGAAACCCCTATCTTAAGGCTCTGAGTGTTTGCACACATGTACAAACAGGCATGTTTAAACTATAACGTTTTTAGTGAAATCATGTTTCTCTCGAGGAGAAAACGCGTTTAAAGCCATAAAAAGATCTCACTGTGTTTTGGCATTGACCAAGCTACCAACAAACCTAAAAAATGATCAGAACTGGAGAAATTACACATTGACATTGGGTGAAATCATGTAACTCTTAAGGACGTGTTGCAGACTTGTTGAATAGATTCATTTTTCTTGTTTTGTTTGTTTTTGATGAAATTGTGCTTTTCTCGTCGAGAAAAGGCGTTTAACGCGATAAAAAGGTTTAGTGCGTTATGAATACGGGCTAGCTTACCAAAAGTACAAATGTGAACTAAATAAGGCCGGGAGTCGTTTTTATTGCTTAAAACACGATTTCTCGACCAGAATATGCTTTTTCAAAAAAGCCATGTTCCCATGGCGAGAGACTCGTTTTCTGTGAGAAAATGCATTAAAAGGAGGGATTTCATCAGAAACACTATAAATACATATTGTACTTGTCTGAAAACGCACAGAACCTTGAAATAGAAGGTTTCTCACCAAAAAACACATTGGTGAAACCCCTATCTTAAGGCTCTGAGTGTTTGCACACATGTACAAACAGGCATGTTTAAACTATAACGTTTTTAGTGAAATCATGTTTCTCTCGAGGAGAAAACGCGTTTAAAGCCATAAAAAGATCTCACTGTGTTTTGGCATTGACCAAGCTACCAACAACCTAAAAAATGATCAGAACTGGAGAAATTACACATTGACATTGGGTGAAATCATGTAACTCTTAAGGACGTGTTGCAGACTTGTTGAATAGATTCATTTTTCTTGTTTTGTTTGTTTTTGATGAAATTGTGCTTTTCTCGTCGAGAAAAGGCGTTTAACGCGATAAAAAGGTTTTAGTGCGTTATGAATACGGGCTAGCTTACCAAAAGTACAAATGTGAACTAAATAAGGCCGGGAGTCGTTTTTATTGCTTAAAACACGATTTCTCGACCAGAATATGCTTTTTCAAAAAAGCCATGTTCCCATGGCGAGAGACTCGTTTTCTGTGAGAAAATGCATTAAAAGGAGGGATTTCATCAGAAACACTATAAATACATATTGTACTTGTCTGAAAACGCACAGAACCTTGAAATAGAAGGTTTCTCACCAAAAAACACATTGGTGAAACCCCTATCTTAAGGCTCTGAGTGTTTGCACACATGTACAAACAGGCATGTTTAAACTATAACGTTTTTAGTGAAATCATGTTTCTCTCGAGGAGAAAACGCGTTTAAAGCCATAAAAAGATCTCACTGTGTTTTGGCATTGACCAAGCTACCAACAACCTAAAAAATGATCAGAACTGGAGAAATTACACATTGACATTGGGTGAAATCATGTAACTCTTAAGGACGTGTTGCAGACTTGTTGAATAGATTCATTTTTCTTGTTTTGTTTGTTTTTGATGAAATTGTGCTTTTCTCGTCGAGAAAAGGCGTTTAACGCGATAAAAAGGTTTTAGTGCGTTATGAATACGGGCTAGCTTACCAAAAGTACAAATGTGAACTAAATAAGGCCGGGAGTCGTTTTTATTGCTTAAAACACGATTTCTCGACCAGAATATGCTTTTTCAAAAAAGCCATGTTCCCATGGCGAGAGACTCGTTTTCTGTGAGAAAATGCATTAAAAGGAGGGATTTCATCAGAAACACTATAAATACATATTTTACTTGTCTGAAAACGCACAGAACCTTGAAAGGTTTCTCACCAAAAAACACATTGGTGAAACCCCTATCTTAAGGCTCTGAGTGTTTGCACACATGTACAAACAGGCATGTTTAAACTATAATGTTTTTAGTGAAATCATGTTTCTCTCGAGGAGAAAACGCGTTTAAAGCCATAAAAAGATCTCACTGTGTTTTGGCATTGACCAAGCTACCAACAACCTAAAAAATGATCAGAACTGGAGAAATTACACATTGACATTGGGTGAAATCATGTAACTCTTAAGGACGTGTTGCAGACTTGTTGAATAGATTCATTTTTCTTGTTTTGTTTGTTTTTGATGAAATTGTGCTTTTCTCGTCGAGAAAAGGCGTTTAACGCGATAAAAAGGTTTAGTGCGTTATGAATACGGGCTAGCTTACCAAAAGTACAAATGTGAACTAAATAAGGCCGGGAGTCGTTTTTATTGCTTAAAACACGATTTCTCGACCAGAATATGCTTTTTCAAAAAAGCCATGTTCCCATGGCGAGAGACTCGTTTTCTGTGAGAAAATGCATTAAAAGGAGGGATTTCATGAGAAACACTATAAATACATATTGTACTTGTCTGAAAACGCACAGAACCTTGAAATAGAAGGTTTCTCACCAAAAAACACATTGGTGAAACCCCTATCTTAAGGCTCTGAGTGTTTGCACACATGTACAAACAGGCATGTTTAAACTATAACGTTTTTAGTGAAATCATGTTTCTCTCGAGGAGAAAACGCGTTTAAAGCCATAAAAAGATCTCACTGTGTTTTGGCATTGACCAAGCTACCAACAAACCTAAAAAATGATCAGAACTGGAGAAATTACACATTGACATTGGGTGAAATCATGTAACTCTTAAGGACGTGTTGCAGACTTGTTGAATAGATTCATTTTTCTTGTTTTGTTTGTTTTTGATGAAATTGTGCTTTTCTCGTCGAGAAAAGGCGTTTAACGCGATAACAAGGTTTAGTGCGTTATGAATACGGGCTAGCTTACCAAAAGTACAAATGTGAACTAAATAAGGCCGGGAGTCGTTTTTATTGCTTAAAACACGATTTCTCGACCAGAATATGCTTTTTCAAAAAAGCCATGTTCCCATGGCGAGAGACTCGTTTTCTGTGAGAAAATGCATTAAAAGGAGGGATTTCATCAGAAACACTATAAATACATATTGTACTTGTCTGAAAACGCACAGAACCTTGAAATAGAAGGTTTCTCACCAAAAAACACATTGGTGAAACCCCTATCTTAAGGCTCTGAGTGTTTGCACACATGTACAAACAGGCATGTTTAAACTATAACGTTTTTAGTGAAATCATGTTTCTCTCGAGGAGAAAACGCGTTTAAAGCCATAAAAAGATCTCACTGTGTTTTGGCATTGACCAAGCTACCAACAAACCTAAAAAATGATCAGAACTGGAGAAATTACACATTGACATTGGGTGAAATCATGTAACTCTTAAGGACGTGTTGCAGACTTGTTGAATAGATTCATTTTTCTTGTTTTGTTTGTTTTTGATGAAATTGTGCTTTTCTCGTCGAGAAAAGGCGTTTAACGCGATAAAAAGGTTTAGTGCGTTATGAATACGGGCTAGCTTACCAAAAGTACAAATGTGAACTAAGTAAGGCCGGGAGTCGTTTTTATTGCTTAAAACACGATTTCTCGACCAGAATATGCTTTTTCAAAAAAGCCATGTTCCCATGGCGAGAGACTCGTTTTCTGTGAGAAAATGCATTAAAAGGAGGGATTTCATCAGAAACACTATAAATACATATTTTACTTGTCTGAAAACGCACAGAACCTTGAAAGGTTTCTCACCAAAAAACACATTGGTGAAACCCCTATCTTAAGGCTCTGAGTGTTTGCACACATGTACAAACAGGCATGTTTACACTATAATGTTTTTAGTGAAATCATGTTTCTCTCGAGGAGAAAACGCGTTTAAAGCCATAAAAAGATCTCACTGTGTTTTGGCATTGACCAAGCTACCAACAAACCTAAAAAATGATCAGAACTGGAGAAATTACACATTGACATTGGGTGAAATCATGTAACTCTTAAGGACGTGTTGCAGACTTGTTGAATAGATTCATTTTTCTTGTTTTGTTTGTTTTTGATGAAATTGTGCTTTTCTCGTCGAGAAAAGGCGTTTAACGCGATAAAAAGGTTTAGTGCGTTATGAATACGGGCTAGCTTACCAAAAGTACAAATGTGAACTAAGTAAGGCCGGGAGTCGTTTTTATTGCTTAAAACACGATTTCTCGACCAGAATATGCTTTTTCAAAAAAGCCATGTTCCCATGGCGAGAGACTCGTTTTCTGTGAGAAAATGCATTAAAAGGAGGGATTTCATCAGAAACACTATAAATACATATTTTACTTGTCTGAAAACGCACAGAACCTTGAAAGGTTTCTCACCAAAAAACACATTGGTGAAACCCCTATCTTAAGGCTCTGAGTGTTTGCACACATGTACAAACAGGCATGTTTAAACTATAATGTTTTTAGTGAAATCATGTTTCTCTCGAGGAGAAAACGCGTTTAAAGCCATAAAAAGATCTCACTGTGTTTTGGCATTGACCAAGCTACCAACAACCTAAAAAATGATCAGAACTGGAGAAATTACACATTGACATTGGGTGAAATCATGTAACTCTTAAGGACGTGTTGCAGACTTGTTGAATAGATTCATTTTTCTTGTTTTGTTTGTTTTTGATGAAATTGTGCTTTTCTCGTCGAGAAAAGGCGTTTAACGCGATAAAAAGGTTTAGTGCGTTATGAATACGGGCTAGCTTGCCAAAAGTACAAATGTGAACTAAATAAGGCCGGGAGTCGTTTTTATTGCTTAAAACACGATTTCTCGACCAGAATATGCTTTTTCAAAAAAGCCATGTTCCCATGGCGAGAGAGTCGTTTTCTGTGAGAAAATGCATTAAAAGGAGGGATTTCATCAGAAACACTATAAATACATATTGTACTTGTCTGAAAACGCACAGAACCTTGAAATAGAAGGTTTCTCACCAAAAAACACATTGGTGAAACCCCTATCTTAAGGCTCTGAGTGTTTGCACACATGTACAAACAGGCATGTTTAAACTATAATGTTTTTAGTGAAATCATGTTTCTCTCGAGGAGAAAACGCGTTTAAAGCCATAAAAAGATCTCACTGTGTTTTGGCATTGACCAAGCTACCAACAACCTAAAAAATGATCAGAACTGGAGAAATTACACATTGACATTGGGTGAAATCATGTAACTCTTAAGGACGTGTTGCAGACTTGTTGAATAGATTCATTTTTCTTGTTTTGTTTGTTTTTGATGAAATTGTGCTTTTCTCGTCGAGAAAAGGCGTTTAACGCGATAAAAAGTTTTAGTGCGTTATGAATACGGGCTAGCTTGCCAAAAGTACAAATGTGAACTAAATAAGGCCGGGAGTCGTTTTTATTGCTTAAAACACGATTTCTCGACCAGAATATGCTTTTTCAAAAAAGCCATGTTCCCATGGCGAGAGACTCGTTTTCTGTGAGAAAATGCATTAAAAGGAGGGATTTCATCAGAAACACTATAAATACATATTGTACTTGTCTGAAAACGCACAGAACCTTGAAATAGAAGGTTTCTCACCAAAAAACACATTGGTGAAACCCCTATCTTAAGGCACTGAGTGTTTGCACACATGTACAAACAGGCATGTTTAAACTATAACGTTTTTAGTGAAATCATGTTTCTCTCGAGGAGAAAACGCGTTTAAAGCCATAAAAAGATCTCACTGTGTTTTGGCATTGACCAAGCTACCAACAACCTAAAAAATGATCAGAACTGGAGAAATTACACATTGACATTGGGTGAAATCATGTAACTCTTAAGGACGTGTTGCAGACTTGTTGAATAGATTCATTTTTCTTGTTTTGTTTGTTTTTGATGAAATTGTGCTTTTCTCGTCGAGAAAAGGCGTTTAACGCGATAAAAAGGTTTAGTGCGTTATGAATACGGGCTAGCTTACCAAAAGTACAAATGTGAACTAAATAAGGCCGGGAGTCGTTTTTATTGCTTAAAACACGATTTCTCGACCAGAATATGCTTTTTCAAAAAAGCCATGTTCCCATGGCGAGAGACTCGTTTTCTGTGAGAAAATGCATTAAAAGGAGGGATTTCATGAGAAACACTATAAATACATATTTTACTTGTCTGAAAACGCACAGAACCTTGAAATAGAAGGTTTCTCACCAAAAAACACATTGGTGAAACCCCTATCTTAAGGCTCTGAGTGTTTGCACACATGTACAAACAGGCATGTTTAAACTATAACGTTTTTAGTGAAATCATGTTTCTCTCGAGGAGAAAACGCGTTTAAAGCCATAAAAAGATCTCACTGTGTTTTGGCATTGACCAAGCTACCAACAACCTAAAAAATGATCAGAACTGGAGAAATTACACATTGACATTGGGTGAAATCATGTAACTCTTAAGGACGTGTTGCAGACTTGTTGAATAGATTCATTTTTCTTGTTTTGTTTGTTTTTGATGAAATTGTGCTTTTCTCGTCGAGAAAAGGCGTTTAACGCGATAAAAAGGTTTAGTGCGTTATGAATACGGGCTAGCTTACCAAAAGTACAAATGTGAACTAAATAAGGCCGGGAGTCGTTTTTATTGCTTAAAACACGATTTCTCGACCAGAATATGCTTTTTCAAAAAAGCCATGTTCCCATGGCGAGAGACTCGTTTTCTGTGAGAAAATGCATTAAAAGGAGGGATTTCATGAGAAACACTATAAATACATATTGTACTTGTCTGAAAACGCACAGAACCTTGAAAGGTTTCTCACCAAAAAACACATTGGTGAAACCCCTATCTTAAGGCTCTGAGTGTTTGCACACATGTACAAACAGGCATGTTTAAACTATAACGTTTTTAGTGAAATCATGTTTCTCTCGAGGAGAAAACGCGTTTAAAGCCATAAAAAGATCTCACTGTGTTTTGGCATTGACCAAGCTACCAACAACCTAAAAAATGATCAGAACTGGAGAAATTACACATTGACATTGGGTGAAATCATGTAACTCTTAAGGACGTGTTGCAGACTTGTTGAATAGATTCATTTTTCTTGTTTTGTTTGTTTTTGATGAAATTGTGCTTTTCTCGTCGAGAAAAGGCGTTTAACGCGATAAAAAGGTTTAGTGCGTTATGAATACGGGCTAGCTTAGCAAAAGTACAAATGTGAACTAAATAAGGCCGGGAGTCGTTTTTATTGCTTAAAACACGATTTCTCGACCAGAATATGCTTTTTCAAAAAAGCCATGTTCCCATGGCGAGAGACTCGTTTTCTGTGAGAAAATGCATTAAAAGGAGGGATTTCATGAGAAACACTATAAATACATATTTTACTTGTCTGAAAACGCACAGAACCTTGAAATAGAAGGTTTCTCACCAAAAAACACATTGGTGAAACCCCTATCTTAAGGCTCTGAGTGTTTGCACACATGTACAAACAGGCATGTTTAAACTATAACGTTTTTAGTGAAATCATGTTTCTCTCGAGGAGAAAACGCGTTTAAAGCCATAAAAAGATCTCACTGTGTTTTGGCATTGACCAAGCTACCAACAAACCTAAAAAATGATCAGAACTGGAGAAATTACACATTGACATTTGGTGAAATCATGTAACTCTTAAGGACGTGTTGCAGACTTGTTGAATAGATTCATTTTTCTTGTTTTGTTTGTTTTTGATGAAATTGTGCTTTTCTCGTCGAGAAAAGGCGTTTAACGCGATAAAAAGGTTTAGTGCGTTATGAATACGGGCTAGCTTACCAAAAGTACAAATGTGAACTAAATAAGGCCGGGAGTCGTTTTTATTGCTTAAAACACGATTTCTCGACCAGAATATGCTTTTTCAAAAAAGCCATGTTCCCATGGCGAGAGACTCGTTTTCTGTGAGAAAATGCATTAAAAGGAGGGATTTAATCAGAAACACTATAAATACATATTGTACTTGTCTGAAAACGCACAGAACCTTGAAATAGAAGGTTTCTCACCAAAAAACACATTGGTGAAACCCCTATCTTAAGGCTCTGAGTGTTTGCACACATGTACAAACAGGCATGTTTAAACTATAACGTTTTTAGTGAAATCATGTTTCTCTCGAGGAGAAAACGCGTTTAAAGCCATAAAAAGATCTCACTGTGTTTTGGCATTGACCAAGCTACCAACAACCTAAAAAATGATCAGAACTGGAGAAATTACACATTGACATTGGGTGAAATCATGTAACTCTTAAGGACGTGTTGCAGACTTGTTGAATAGATTCATTTTTCTTGTTTTGTTTGTTTTTGATGAAATTGTGCTTTTCTCGTCGAGAAAAGGCGTTTAACGCGATAAAAAGGTTTAGTGCGTTATGAATACGGGCTAGCTTACCAAAAGTACAAATGTGAACTAAATAAGGCCGGGAGTCGTTTTTATTGCTTAAAACACGATTTCTCGACCAGAATATGCTTTTTCAAAAAAGCCATGTTCCCATGGCGAGAGACTCGTTTTCTGTGAGAAAATGCATTAAAAGGAGGGATTTCATCAGAAACACTATAAATACATATTGTACTTTTCTGAAAACGCACAGAACCTTGAAATAGAAGGTTTCTCACCAAAAAACACATTGGTGAAACCCCTATCTTAAGGCTCTGAGTGTTTGCACACATGTACAAACAGGCATGTTTAAACTATAATGTTTTTAGTGAAATCATGTTTCTCTCGGGGAGAAAACGCGTTTAAAGCCATAAAAAGATCTCACTGTGTTTTGGCATTGACCAAGCTACCAACAAACCTAAAAAATGATCAGAACTGGAGAAATTACACATTGACATTGGGTGAAATCATGTAACTCTTAAGGACGTGTTGCAGACTTGTTGAATAGATTCATTTTTCTTGTTTTGTTTGTTTTTGATGAAATTGTGCTTTTCTCGTCGAGAAAAGGCGTTTAACGCGATAAAAAGGTTTAGTGCGTTATGAATACGGGCTAGCTTACCAAAAGTACAAATGTGAACTAAATAAGGCCGGGAGTCGTTTTTATTGCTTAAAACACGATTTCTCGACCAGAATATGCTTTTTCAAAAAAGCCATGTTCCCATGGCGAGAGACTCGTTTTCTGTGAGAAAATGCATTAAAAGGAGGGATTTCATCAGAAACACTATAAATACATATTTTACTTGTCTGAAAACGCACAGAACCTTGAAATAGAAGGTTTCTCACCAAAAAACACATTGGTGAAACCCCTATCTTAAGGCTCTGAGTGTTTGCACACATGTACAAACAGGCATGTTTAAACTATAACGTTTTTAGTGAAATCATGTTTCTCTCGAGGAGAAAACGCGTTTAAAGCCATAAAAAGATCTCACTGTGTTTTGGCATTGACCAAGCTACCAACAAACCTAAAAAATGATCAGAACTGGAGAAATTACACATTGACATTGGGTGAAATCATGTAACTCTTAAGGACGTGTTGCAGACTTGTTGAATAGATTCATTTTTCTTGTTTTGTTTGTTTTTGATGAAATTGTGCTTTTCTCGTCGAGAAAAGGCGTTTAACGCGATAAAAAGGTTTAGTGCGTTATGAATACGGGCTAGCTTACCAAAAGTACAAATGTGAACTAAATAAGGCCGGGAGTCGTTTTTATTGCTTAAAACACGATTTCTCGACCAGAATATGCTTTTTCAAAAAAGCCATGTTCCCATGGCGAGAGACTCGTTTTCTGTGAGAAAATGCATTAAAAGGAGGGATTTCATCAGAAACACTATAAATACATATTGTACTTGTCTGAAAACGCACAGAACCTTGAAATAGAAGGTTTCTCACCAAAAAACACATTGGTGAAACCCCTATCTTAAGGCTCTGAGTGTTTGCACACATGTACAAACAGGCATGTTTAAACTATAACGTTTTTAGTGAAATCATGTTTCTCTCGAGGAGAAAACGCGTTTAAAGCCATAAAAAGATCTCACTGTGTTTTGGCATTGACCAAGCTACCAACAAACCTAAAAAATGATCAGAACTGGAGAAATTACACATTGACATTGGGTGAAATCATGTAACTCTTAAGGACGTGTTGCAGACTTGTTGAATAGATTCATTTTTCTTGTTTTGTTTGTTTTTGATGAAATTGTGCTTTTCTCGTCGAGAAAAGGCGTTTAACGCGATAAAAAGGTTTAGTGCGTTATGAATACGGGCTAGCTTACCAAAAGTACAAATGTGAACTAAATAAGGCCGGGAGTCGTTTTTATTGCTTAAAACACGATTTCTCGACCAGAATATGCTTTTTCAAAAAAGCCATGTTCCCATGGCGAGAGACTCGTTTTCTGTGAGAAAATGCATTAAAAGGAGGGATTTCATCAGAAACACTATAAATACATATTGTACTTTTCTGAAAACGCACAGAACCTTGAAATAGAAGGTTTCTCACCAAAAAACACATTGGTGAAACCCCTATCTTAAGGCTCTGAGTGTTTGCACACATGTACAAACAGGCATGTTTAAACTATAACGTTTTTAGTGAAATCATGTTTCTCTCGAGGAGAAAACGCGTTTAAAGCCATAAAAAGATCTCACTGTGTTTTGGCATTGACCAAGCTACCAACAAACCTAAAAAATGATCAGAACTGGAGAAATTACACATTGACATTGGGTGAAATCATGTAACTCTTAAGGACGTGTTGCAGACTTGTTGAATAGATTCATTTTTCTTGTTTTGTTTGTTTTTGATGAAATTGTGCTTTTCTCGTCGAGAAAAGGCGTTTAACGCGATAAAAAGGTTTAGTGCGTTATGAATACGGGCTAGCTTACCAAAAGTACAAATGTGAACTAAATAAGGCCGGGAGTCGTTTTTATTGCTTAAAACACGATTTCTCGACCAGAATATGCTTTTTCAAAAAAGCCATGTTCCCATGGCGAGAGACTCGTTTTCTGTGAGAAAATGCATTAAAAGGAGGGATTTCATCAGAAACACTATAAATACATATTGTACTTGTCTGAAAACGCACAGAACCTTGAAATAGAAGGTTTCTCACCAAAAAACACATTGGTGAAACCCCTATCTTAAGGCTCTGAGTGTTTGCACACATGTACAAACAGGCATGTTTAAACTATAACGTTTTTAGTGAAATCATGTTTCTCTCGAGGAGAAAACGCGTTTAAAGCCATAAAAAGATCTCACTGTGTTTTGGCATTGACCAAGCTACCAACAACCTAAAAAATGATCAGAACCCGGAGAAATTACACATTGACATTGGGTGAAATCATGTAACTCTTAAGGACGTGTTGCAGACTTGTTGAATAGATTCATTTTTCTTGTTTTGTTTGTTTTTGATGAAATTGTGCTTTTCTCGTCGAGAAAAGGCGTTTAACGCGATAAAAAGGTTTTAGTGCGTTATGAATACGGGCTAGCTTACCAAAAGTACAAATGTGAACTAAATAAGGCCGGGAGTCGTTTTTATTGCTTAAAACACGATTTCTCGACCAGAATATGCTTTTTCAAAAAAGCCATGTTCCCATGGCGAGAGACTCGTTTTCTGTGAGAAAATGCATTAAAAGGAGGGATTTCATCAGAAACACTATAAATACATATTTTACTTGTCTGAAAACGCACAGAACCTTGAAAGGTTTCTCACCAAAAAACACATTGGTGAAACCCCTATCTTAAGGCTCTGAGTGTTTGCACACATGTACAAACAGGCATGTTTAAACTATAATGTTTTTAGTGAAATCATGTTTCTCTCGAGGAGAAAACGCGTTTAAAGCCATAAAAAGATCTCACTGTGTTTTGGCATTGACCAAGCTACCAACAACCTAAAAAATGATCAGAACTGGAGAAATTACACATTGACATTGGGTGAAATCATGTAACTCTTAAGGACGTGTTGCAGACTTGTTGAATAGATTCATTTTTCTTGTTTTGTTTGTTTTTGATGAAATTGTGCTTTTCTCGTCGAGAAAAGGCGTTTAACGCGATAAAAAGGTTTAGTGCGTTATGAATACGGGCTAGCTTACCAAAAGTACAAATGTGAACTAAATAAGGCCGGGAGTCGTTTTTATTGCTTAAAACACGATTTCTCGACCAGAATATGCTTTTTCAAAAAAGCCATGTTCCCATGGCGAGAGAGTCGTTTTCTGTGAGAAAATGCATTAAAAGGAGGGATTTCATCAGAAACACTATAAATACATATTGTACTTGTCTGAAAACGCACAGAACCTTGAAATAGAAGGTTTCTCACCAAAAAACACATTGGTGAAACCCCTATCTTAAGGCTCTGAGTGTTTGCACACATGTACAAACAGGCATGTTTAAACTATAACGTTTTTAGTGAAATCATGTTTCTCTCGAGGAGAAAACGCGTTTAAAGCCATAAAAAGATCTCACTGTGTTTTGGCATTGACCAAGCTACCAACAAACCTAAAAAATGATCAGAACTGGAGAAATTACACATTGACATTGGGTGAAATCATGTAACTCTTAAGGACGTGTTGCAGACTTGTTGAATAGATTCATTTTTCTTGTTTTGTTTGTTTTTGATGAAATTGTGCTTTTCTCGTCGAGAAAAGGCGTTTAACGCGATAACAAGGTTTAGTGCGTTATGAATACGGGCTAGCTTACCAAAAGTACAAATGTGAACTAAATAAGGCCGGGAGTCGTTTTTATTGCTTAAAACACGATTTCTCGACCAGAATATGCTTTTTCAAAAAAGCCATGTTCCCATGGCGAGAGACTCGTTTTCTGTGAGAAAATGCATTAAAAGGAGGGATTTCATCAGAAACACTATAAATACATATTGTACTTGTCTGAAAACGCACAGAACCTTGAAATAGAAGGTTTCTCACCAAAAAACACATTGGTGAAACCCCTATCTTAAGGCTCTGAGTGTTTGCACACATGTACAAACAGGCATGTTTAAACTATAACGTTTTTAGTGAAATCATGTTTCTCTCGAGGAGAAAACGCGTTTAAAGCCATAAAAAGATCTCACTGTGTTTTGGCATTGACCAAGCTACCAACAAACCTAAAAAATGATCAGAACTGGAGAAATTACACATTGACATTGGGTGAAATCATGTAACTCTTAAGGACGTGTTGCAGACTTGTTGAATAGATTCATTTTTCTTGTTTTGTTTGTTTTTGATGAAATTGTGCTTTTCTCGTCGAGAAAAGGCGTTTAACGCGATAAAAAGGTTTAGTGCGTTATGAATACGGGCTAGCTTACCAAAAGTACAAATGTGAACTAAGTAAGGCCGGGAGTCGTTTTTATTGCTTAAAACACGATTTCTCGACCAGAATATGCTTTTTCAAAAAAGCCATGTTCCCATGGCGAGAGACTCGTTTTCTGTGAGAAAATGCATTAAAAGGAGGGATTTCATCAGAAACACTATAAATACATATTTTACTTGTCTGAAAACGCACAGAACCTTGAAAGGTTTCTCACCAAAAAACACATTGGTGAAACCCCTATCTTAAGGCTCTGAGTGTTTGCACACATGTACAAACAGGCATGTTTAAACTATAATGTTTTTAGTGAAATCATGTTTCTCTCGAGGAGAAAACGCGTTTAAAGCCATAAAAAGATCTCACTGTGTTTTGGCATTGACCAAGCTACCAACAACCTAAAAAATGATCAGAACTGGAGAAATTACACATTGACATTGGGTGAAATCATGTAACTCTTAAGGACGTGTTGCAGACTTGTTGAATAGATTCATTTTTCTTGTTTTGTTTGTTTTTGATGAAATTGTGCTTTTCTCGTCGAGAAAAGGCGTTTAACGCGATAAAAAGGTTTAGTGCGTTATGAATACGGGCTAGCTTGCCAAAAGTACAAATGTGAACTAAATAAGGCCGGGAGTCGTTTTTATTGCTTAAAACACGATTTCTCGACCAGAATATGCTTTTTCAAAAAAGCCATGTTCCCATGGCGAGAGAGTCGTTTTCTGTGAGAAAATGCATTAAAAGGAGGGATTTCATCAGAAACACTATAAATACATATTGTACTTGTCTGAAAACGCACAGAACCTTGAAATAGAAGGTTTCTCACCAAAAAACACATTGGTGAAACCCCTATCTTAAGGCTCTGAGTGTTTGCACACATGTACAAACAGGCATGTTTAAACTATAATGTTTTTAGTGAAATCATGTTTCTCTCGAGGAGAAAACGCGTTTAAAGCCATAAAAAGATCTCACTGTGTTTTGGCATTGACCAAGCTACCAACAACCTAAAAAATGATCAGAACTGGAGAAATTACACATTGACATTGGGTGAAATCATGTAACTCTTAAGGACGTGTTGCAGACTTGTTGAATAGATTCATTTTTCTTGTTTTGTTTGTTTTTGATGAAATTGTGCTTTTCTCGTCGAGAAAAGGCGTTTAACGCGATAAAAAGTTTTAGTGCGTTATGAATACGGGCTAGCTTGCCAAAAGTACAAATGTGAACTAAATAAGGCCGGGAGTCGTTTTTATTGCTTAAAACACGATTTCTCGACCAGAATATGCTTTTTCAAAAAAGCCATGTTCCCATGGCGAGAGACTCGTTTTCTGTGAGAAAATGCATTAAAAGGAGGGATTTCATCAGAAACACTATAAATACATATTGTACTTGTCTGAAAACGCACAGAACCTTGAAATAGAAGGTTTCTCACCAAAAAACACATTGGTGAAACCCCTATCTTAAGGCACTGAGTGTTTGCACACATGTACAAACAGGCATGTTTTAACTATAACGTTTTTAGTGAAATCATGTTTCTCTCGAGGAGAAAACGCGTTTAAAGCCATAAAAAGATCTCACTGTGTTTTGGCATTGACCAAGCTACCAACAACCTAAAAAATGATCAGAACTGGAGAAATTACACATTGACATTGGGTGAAATCATGTAACTCTTAAGGACGTGTTGCAGACTTGTTGAATAGATTCATTTTTCTTGTTTTGTTTTTGATGAAATTGTGCTTTTCTTGTCGAGAAAAGGCGTTTAACGCGATAAAAAGGTTTAGTGCGTTATGAATACGGGCTAGCTTACCAAAAGTACAAATGTGAACTAAATAAGGCCGGGAGTCGTTTTTATTGCTTAAAACACGATTTCTCGACCAGAATATGCTTTTTCAAAAAAGCCATGTTCCCATGGCGAGAGACTCGTTTTCTGTGAGAAAATGCATTAAAAGGAGGGATTTCATGAGAAACACTATAAATACATATTGTACTTGTCTGAAAACGCACAGAACCTTGAAATAGAAGGTTTCTCACCAAAAAACACATTGGTGAAACCCCTATCTTAAGGCTCTGAGTGTTTGCACACATGTACAAACAGGCATGTTTAAACTATAACGTTTTTAGTGAAATCATGTTTCTCTCGAGGAGAAAACGCGTTTAAAGCCATAAAAAGATCTCACTGTGTTTTGGCATTGACCAAGCTACCAACAAACCTAAAAAATGATCAGAACTGGAGAAATTACACATTGACATTGGGTGAAATCATGTAACTCTTAAGGACGTGTTGCAGACTTGTTGAATAGATTCATTTTTCTTGTTTTGTTTGTTTTTGATGAAATTGTGCTTTTCTCGTCGAGAAAAGGCGTTTAACGCGATAAAAAGGTTTAGTGCGTTATGAATACGGGCTAGCTTACCAAAAGTACAAATGTGAACTAAATAAGGCCGGGAGTCGTTTTTATTGCTTAAAACACGATTTCTCGACCAGAATATGCTTTTTCAAAAAAGCCATGTTCCCATGGCGAGAGACTCGTGTTCTGTGAGAAAATGCATTAAAAGGAGGGATTTCATCAGAAACACTATAAATACATATTTTACTTGTCTGAAAACGCACAGAACCTTGAAAGGTTTCTCACCAAAAAACACATTGGTGAAACCCCTATCTTAAGGCTCTGAGTGTTTGCACACATGTACAAACAGGCATGTTTAAACTATAATGTTTTTAGTGAAATCATGTTTCTCTCGAGGAGAAAACGCGTTTAAAGCCATAAAAAGATCTCACTGTGTTTTGGCATTGACCAAGCTACCAACAACCTAAAAAATGATCAGAACTGGAGAAATTACACATTGACATTGGGTGAAATCATGTAACTCTTAAGGACGTGTTGCAGACTTGTTGAATAGATTCATTTTTCTTGTTTTGTTTGTTTTTGATGAAATTGTGCTTTTCTCGTCGAGAAAAGGCGTTTAACGCGATAAAAAGGTTTAGTGCGTTATGAATACGGGCTAGCTTACCAAAAGTACAAATGTGAACTAAATAAGGCCGGGAGTCGTTTTTATTGCTTAAAACACGATTTCTCGACCAGAATATGCTTTTTCAAAAAAGCCATGTTCCCATGGCGAGAGACTCGTGTTCTGTGAGAAAATGCATTAAAAGGAGGGATTTCATCAGAAACACTATAAATACATATTTTACTTGTCTGAAAACGCACAGAACCTTGAAAGGTTTCTCACCAAAAAACACATTGGTGAAACCCCTATCTTAAGGCTCTGAGTGTTTGCACACATGTACAAACAGGCATGTTTAAACTATAATGTTTTTAGGGAAATCATGTTTCTCTCGAGGAGAAAACGCGTTTAAAGCCATAAAAAGATCTCACTGTGTTTTGGCATTGACCAAGCTACCAACAACCTAAAAAATGATCAGAACTGGAGAAATTACACATTGACATTGGGTGAAATCATGTAACTCTTAAGGACGTGTTGCAGACTTGTTGAATAGATTCATTTTTCTTGTTTTGTTTGTTTTTGATGAAATTGTGCTTTTCTCGTCGAGAAAAGGCGTTTAACGCGATAAAAAGGTTTAGTGCGTTATGAATACGGGCTAGCTTACCAAAAGTACAAATGTGAACTAAATAAGGCCGGGAGTCGTTTTTATTGCTTAAAACACGATTTCTCGACCAGAATATGCTTTTTCAAAAAAGCCATGTTCCCATGGCGAGAGACTCGTTTTCTGTGAGAAAATGCATTAAAAGGAGGGATTTCATCAGAAACACTATAAATACATATTGTACTTGTCTGAAAACGCACAGAACCTTGAAATAGAAGGTTTCTCACCAAAAAACACATTGGTGAAACCCCTATCTTAAGGCACTGAGTGTTTGCACACATGTACAAACAGGCATGTTTTAACTATAACGTTTTTAGTGAAATCATGTTTCTCTCGAGGAGAAAACGCGTTTAAAGCAATAAAAAGATCTCACTGTGTTTTGGCATTGACCAAGCTACCAACAACCTAAAAAATGATCAGAACTGGAGAAATTACACATTGACATTGGGTGAAATCATGTAACTCTTAAGGACGTGTTGCAGACTTGTTGAATAGATTCATTTTTCTTGTTTTGTTTTTGATGAAATTGTGCTTTTCTTGTCGAGAAAAGGCGTTTAACGCGATAAAAAGGTTTAGTGCGTTATGAATACGGGCTAGCTTACCAAAAGTACAAATGTGAACTAAATAAGGCCGGGAGTCGTTTTTATTGCTTAAAACACGATTTCTCGACCAGAATATGCTTTTTCAAAAAAGCCATGTTCCCATGGCGAGAGACTCGTTTTCTGTGAGAAAATGCATTAAAAGGAGGGATTTCATGAGAAACACTATAAATACATATTGTATTTGTCTGAAAACGCACAGAACCTTGAAATAGAAGGTTTCTCACCAAAAAACACATTGGTGAAACCCCTATCTTAAGGCTCTGAGTGTTTGCACACATGTACAAACAGGCATGTTTAAACTATAACGTTTTTAGTGAAATCATGTTTCTCTCGAGGAGAAAACGCGTTTAAAGCCATAAAAAGATCTCACTGTGTTTTGGCATTGACCAAGCTACCAACAAACCTAAAAAATGATCAGAACTGGAGAAATTACACATTGACATTGGGTGAAATCATGTAACTCTTAAGGACGTGTTGCAGACTTGTTGAATAGATTCATTTTTCTTGTTTTGTTTGTTTTTGATGAAATTGTGCTTTTCTCGTCGAGAAAAGGCGTTTAACGCGATAAAAAGGTTTAGTGCGTTATGAATACGGGCTAGCTTACCAAAAGTACAAATGTGAACTAAATAAGGCCGGGAGTCGTTTTTATTGCTTAAAACACGATTTCTCGACCAGAATATGCTTTTTCAAAAAAGCCATGTTCCCATGGCGAGAGACTCGTTTTCTGTGAGAAAATGCATTAAAAGGAGGGATTTCATCAGAAACACTATAAATACATATTGTACTTGTCTGAAAACGCACAGAACCTTGAAATAGAAGGTTTCTCACCAAAAAACACATTGGTGAAACCCCTATCTTAAGGCTCTGAGTGTTTGCACACATGTACAAACAGGCATGTTTAAACTATAACGTTTTTAGTGAAATCATGTTTCTCTCGAGGAGAAAACGCGTTTAAAGCCATAAAAAGATCTCACTGTGTTTTGGCATTGACCAAGCTACCAACAACCTAAAAAATGATCAGAACTGGAGAAATTACACATTGACATTGGGTGAAATCATGTAACTCTTAAGGACGTGTTGCAGACTTGTTGAATAGATTCATTTTTCTTGTTTTGTTTGTTTTTGATGAAATTGTGCTTTTCTTGTCGAGAAAAGGCGTTTAACGCGATAAAAAGGTTTAGTGCGTTATGAATACGGGCTAGCTTACCAAAAGTACAAATGTGAACTAAATAAGGCCGGGAGTCGTTTTTATTGCTTAAAACACGATTTCTCGACCAGAATATGCTTTTTCAAAAAAGCCATGTTCCCATGGCGAGAGACTCGTTTTCTGTGAGAAAATGCATTAAAAGGAGGGATTTCATGAGAAACACTATACATACATATTGTTCTTGTCTGAAAACGCACAGAACCTTGAAATAGAAGGTTTCTCACCAAAAAACACATTGGTGAAACCCCTATCTTAAGGCTCTGAGTGTTTGCACACATGTACAAACAGGCATGTTTAAACTATAACGTTTTTAGTGAAATCATGTTTCTCTCGAGGAGAAAACGCGTTTAAAGCCATAAAAAGATCTCACTGTGTTTTGGCATTGACCAAGCTACCAACAAACCTAAAAAATGATCAGAACTGGAGAAATTACACATTGACATTGGGTGAAATCATGTAACTCTTAAGGACGTGTTGCAGACTTGTTGAATAGATTCATTTTTCTTGTTTTGTTTGTTTTTGATGAAATTGTGCTTTTCTCGTCGAGAAAAGGCGTTTAACGCGATAAAAAGGTTTAGTGCGTTATGAATACGGGCTAGCTTACCAAAAGTACAAATGTGAACTAAATAAGGCCGGGAGTCGTTTTTATTGCTTAAAACACGATTTCTCGACCAGAATATGCTTTTTCAAAAAAGCCATGTTCCCATGGCGAGAGACTCGTTTTCTGTGAGAAAATGCATTAAAAGGAGGGATTTCATCAGAAACACTATAAATACATATTTTACTTGTCTGAAAACGCACAGAACCTTGAAAGGTTTCTCACCAAAAAACACATTGGTGAAACCCCTATCTTAAGGCTCTGAGTGTTTGCACACATGTACAAACAGGCATGTTTAAACTATAATGTTTTTAGTGAAATCATGTTTCTCTCGAGGAGAAAACGCGTTTAAAGCCATAAAAAGATCTCACTGTGTTTTGGCATTGACCAAGCTACCAACAACCTAAAAAATGATCAGAACTGGAGAAATTACACATTGACATTGGGTGAAATCATGTAACTCTTAAGGACGTGTTGCAGACTTGTTGAATAGATTCATTTTTCTTGTTTTGTTTGTTTTTGATGAAATTGTGCTTTTCTCGTCGAGAAAAGGCGTTTAACGCGATAAAAAGGTTTAGTGCGTTATGAATACGGGCTAGCTTACCAAAAGTACAAATGTGAACTAAATAAGGCCGGGAGTCGTTTTTATTGCTTAAAACACGATTTCTCGACCAGAATATGCTTTTTCAAAAAAGCCATGTTCCCATGGCGAGAGACTCGTTTTCTGTGAGAAAATGCATTAAAAGGAGGGATTTCATGAGAAACACTATAAATACATATTTTACTTGTCTGAAAACGCACAGAACCTTGAAATAGAAGGTTTCTCACCAAAAAACACATTGGTGAAACCCCTATCTTAAGGCTCTGAGTGTTTGCACACATGTACAAACAGGCATGTTTAAACTATAATGTTTTTAGTGAAATCATGTTTCTCTCGAGGAGAAAACGCGTTTAAAGCCATAAAAAGATCTCACTGTGTTTTGGCATTGACCAAGCTACCAACAACCTAAAAAATGATCAGAACTGGAGAAATTACACATTGACATTGGGTGAAATCATGTAACTCTTAAGGACGTGTTGCAGACTTGTTGAATAGATTCATTTTTCTTGTTTTGTTTGTTTTTGATGAAATTGTGCTTTTCTCGTCGAGAAAAGGCGTTTAACGCGATAAAAAGGTTTAGTGCGTTATGAATACGGGCTAGCTTACCAAAAGTACAAATGTGAACTAAATAAGGCCGGGAGTCGTTTTTATTGCTTAAAACACGATTTCTCGACCAGAATATGCTTTTTCAAAAAAGCCATGTTCCCATGGCGAGAGACTCGTTTTCTGTGAGAAAATGCATTAAAAGGAGGGATTTCATGAGAAACACTATAAATACATATTGTACTTGTCTGAAAACGCACAGAACCTTGAAATAGAAGGTTTCTCACCAAAAAACACATTGGTGAAACCCCTATCTTAAGGCTCTGAGTGTTTGCACACATGTACAACAGGCATGGTTAAACTATAACGTTTTTAGTGAAATCATGTTTCTCTCGAGGAGAAAACGCGTTTAAAGCCATAAAAAGATCTCACTGTGTTTTGGCATTGACCAAGCTACCAACAACCTAAAAAATGATCAGAACTGGAGAAATTACATATTGACATTGGGTGAAATCATGTAACTCTTAAGGACGTGTTGCAGACTTGTTGAATAGATTCATTTTTCTTGTTTTGTTTGTTTTTGATGAAATTGTGCTTTTCTCGTCGAGAAAAGGCGTTTAACGCGATAAAAAGGTTTAGTGCGTTATGAATACGGGCTAGCTTACCAAAAGTACAAATGTGAACTAAATAAGGCCGGGAGTCGTTTTTATTGCTTAAAACACGATTTTTCGACCAGAATATGCTTTTTCAAAAAAGCCATGTTCCCATGGCGAGAGACCCGTTTTCTGTGAGAAAATGCATTAAAAGGAGGGATTTCATCAGAAACACTATAAATACATATTGTATTTGTCTGAAAACGCACAGAACCTTGAAATAGAAGGTTTCTCACCAAAAAACACATTGGTGAAACCCCTATCTTAAGGCTCTGAGTGTTTGCACACATGTACAAACAGGCATGTTTAAACTATAACGTTTTTAGTGAAATCATGTTTCTCTCGAGGAGAAAACGCGTTTAAAGCCATAAAAAGATCTCACTGTGTTTTGGCATTGACCAAGCTACCAACAAACCTAAAAAATGATCAGAACTGGAGAAATTACACATTGACATTGGGTGAAATCATGTAACTCTTAAGGACGTGTTGCAGACTTGTTGAATAGATTCATTTTTCTTGTTTTGTTTGTTTTTGATGAAATTGTGCTTTTCTCGTCGAGAAAAGGCGTTTAACGCGATAAAAAGGTTTAGTGCGTTATGAATACGGGCTAGCTTACCAAAAGTACAAATGTGAACTAAATAAGGCCGGGAGTCGTTTTTATTGCTTAAAACACGATTTCTCGACCAGAATATGCTTTTTCAAAAAAGCCATGTTCCCATGGCGAGAGACTCGTTTTCTGTGAGAAAATGCATTAAAAGGAGGGATTTCATCAGAAACACTATAAATACATATTGTACTTGTCTGAAAACGCACAGAACCTTGAAATAGAAGGTTTCTCACCAAAAAACACATTGGTGAAACCCCTATCTTAAGGCTCTGAGTGTTTGCACACATGTACAAACAGGCATGTTTAAACTATAACGTTTTTAGTGAAATCATGTTTCTCTCGAGGAGAAAACGCGTTTAAAGCCATAAAAAGATCTCACTGTGTTTTGGCATTGACCAAGCTACCAACAAACCTAAAAAATGATCAGAACTGGAGAAATTACATATTGACATTGGGTGAAATCATGTAACTCTTAAGGACGTGTTGCAGACTTGTTGAATAGATTCATTTTTCTTGTTTTGTTTGTTTTTGATGAAATTGTGCTTTTCTCGTCGAGAAAAGGCGTTTAACGCGATAAAAAGGTTTAGTGCGTTATGAATACGGGCTAGCTTACCAAAAGTACAAATGTGAACTAAATAAGGCCGGGAGTCGTTTTTATTGCTTAAAACACGATTTCTCGACCAGAATATGCTTTTTCAAAAAAGCCATGTTCCCATGGCGAGAGACCCGTTTTCTGTGAGAAAATGCATTAAAAGGAGGGATTTCATCAGAAACACTATAAATACATATTGTATTTGTCTGAAAACGCACAGAACCTTGAAATAGAAGGTTTCTCACCAAAAAACACATTGGTGAAACCCCTATCTTAAGGCTCTGAGTGTTTGCACACATGTACAAACAGGCATGTTTAAACTATAACGTTTTTAGTGAAATCATGTTTCTCTCGAGGAGAAAACGCGTTTAAAGCCATAAAAAGATCTCACTGTGTTTTGGCATTGACCAAGCTACCAACAAACCTAAAAAATGATCAGAACTGGAGAAATTACACATTGACATTGGGTGAAATCATGTAACTCTTAAGGACGTGTTGCAGACTTGTTGAATAGATTCATTTTTCTTGTTTTGTTTGTTTTTGATGAAATTGTGCTTTTCTCGTCGAGAAAAGGCGTTTAACGCGATAAAAAGGTTTAGTGCGTTATGAATACGGGCTAGCTTACCAAAAGTACAAATGTGAACTAAATAAGGCCGGGAGTCGTTTTTATTGCTTAAAACACGATTTCTCGACCAGAATATGCTTTTTCAAAAAAGCCATGTTCCCATGGCGAGAGACTCGTTTTCTGTGAGAAAATGCATTAAAAGGAGGGATTTCATCAGAAACACTATAAATACATATTGTACTTGTCTGAAAACGCACAGAACCTTGAAATAGAAGGTTTCTCACCAAAAAACACATTGGTGAAACCCCTATCTTAAGGCTCTGAGTGTTTGCACACATGTACAAACAGGCATGTTTAAACTATAACGTTTTTAGTGAAATCATGTTTCTCTCGAGGAGAAAACGCGTTTAAAGCCATAAAAAGATCTCACTGTGTTTTGGCATTGACCAAGCTACCAACAAACCTAAAAAATGATCAGAACTGGAGAAATTACACATTGACATTGGGTGAAATCATGTAACTCTTAAGGACGTGTTGCAGACTTGTTGAATAGATTCATTTTTCTTGTTTTGTTTGTTTTTGATGAAATTGTGCTTTTCTCGTCGAGAAAAGGCGTTTAACGCGATAAAAAGGTTTAGTGCGTTATGAATACGGGCTAGCTTACCAAAAGTACAAATGTGAACTAAATAAGGCCGGGAGTCGTTTTTATTGCTTAAAACACGATTTCTCGACCAGAATATGCTTTTTCAAAAAAGCCATGTTCCCATGGCGAGAGACTCGTTTTCTGTGAGAAAATGCATTAAAAGGAAAGGATTTCATCAGAAACACTATAAATACATATTTTACTTGTCTGAAAACGCACAGAACCTTGAAAGGTTTCTCACCAAAAAACACATTGGTGAAACCCCTATCTTAAGGCTCTGAGTGTTTGCACACATGTACAAACAGGCATGTTTAAACTATAATGTTTTTAGTGAAATCATGTTTCTCTCGAGGAGAAAACGCGTTTAAAGCCATAAAAAGATCTCACTGTGTTTTGGCATTGACCAAGCTACCAACAACCTAAAAAATGATCAGAACTGGAGAAATTACACATTGACATTGGGTGAAATCATGTAACTCTTAAGGACGTGTTGCAGACTTGTTGAATAGATTCATTTTTCTTGTTTTGTTTGTTTTTGATGAAATTGTGCTTTTCTCGTCGAGAAAAGGCGTTTAACGCGATAAAAAGGTTTAGTGCGTTATGAATACGGGCTAGCTTACCAAAAGTACAAATGTGAACTAAATAAGGCCGGGAGTCGTTTTTATTGCTTAAAACACGATTTCTCGACCAGAATATGCTTTTTCAAAAAAGCCATGTTCCCATGGCGAGAGACTCGTTTTCTGTGAGAAAATGCATTAAAAGGAGGGATTTCATGAGAAACACTATAAATACATATTGTACTTGTCTGAAAACGCACAGAACCTTGAAATAGAAGGTTTCTCACCAAAAAACACATTGGTGAAACCCCTATCTTAAGGCTCTGAGTGTTTGCACACATGTACAAACAGGCATGTTTAAACTATAACGTTTTTAGTGAAATCATGTTTCTCTCGAGGAGAAAACGCGTTTAAAGCCATAAAAAGATCTCACTGTGTTTTGGCATTGACCAAGCTACCAACAAACCTAAAAAATGATCAGAACTGGAGAAATTACACATTGACATTGGGTGAAATCATGTAACTCTTAAGGACGTGTTGCAGACTTGTTGAATAGATTCATTTTTCTTGTTTTGTTTGTTTTTGATGAAATTGTGCTTTTCTCGTCGAGAAAAGGCGTTTAACGCGATAAAAAGGTTTAGTGCGTTATGAATACGGGCTAGCTTACCAAAAGTACAAATGTGAACTAAATAAGGCCGGGAGTCGTTTTTATTGCTTAAAACACGATTTCTCGACCAGAATATGCTTTTTCAAAAAAGCCATGTTCCCATGGCGAGAGACTCGTTTTCTGTGAGAAAATGCATTAAAAGGAAAGGATTTAATCAGAAACACTATAAATACATATTTTACTTGTCTGAAAACGCACAGAACCTTGAAAGGTTTCTCACCAAAAAACACATTGGTGAAACCCCTATCTTAAGGCTCTGAGTGTTTGCACACATGTACAAACAGGCATGTTTAAACTATAATGTTTTTAGTGAAATCATGTTTCTCTCGAGGAGAAAACGCGTTTAAAGCCATAAAAAGATCTCACTGTGTTTTGGCATTGACCAAGCTACCAACAACCTAAAAAATGATCAGAACTGGAGAAATTACACATTGACATTGGGTGAAATCATGTAACTCTTAAGGACGTGTTGCAGACTTGTTGAATAGATTCATTTTTCTTGTTTTGTTTGTTTTTGATGAAATTGTGCTTTTCTCGTCGAGAAAAGGCGTTTAACGCGATAAAAAGGTTTAGTGCGTTATGAATACGGGCTAGCTTACCAAAAGTACAAATGTGAACTAAATAAGGCCGGGAGTCGTTTTTATTGCTTAAAACACGATTTCTCGACCAGAATATGCTTTTTCAAAAAAGCCATGTTCCCATGGCGAGAGACCCGTTTTCTGTGAGAAAATGCATTAAAAGGAGGGATTTCATCAGAAACACTATAAATACATATTGTATTTGTCTGAAAACGCACAGAACCTTGAAATAGAAGGTTTCTCACCAAAAAACACATTGGTGAAACCCCTATCTTAAGGCTCTGAGTGTTTGCACACATGTACAAACAGGCATGTTTAAACTATAACGTTTTTAGTGAAATCATGTTTCTCTCGAGGAGAAAACGCGTTTAAAGCCATAAAAAGATCTCACTGTGTTTTGGCATTGACCAAGCTACCAACAAACCTAAAAAATGATCAGAACTGGAGAAATTACACATTGACATTGGGTGAAATCATGTAACTCTTAAGGACGTGTTGCAGACTTGTTGAATAGATTCATTTTTCTTGTTTTGTTTGTTTTTGATGAAATTGTGCTTTTCTCGTCGAGAAAAGGCGTTTAACGCGATAAAAAGGTTTAGTGCGTTATGAATACGGGCTAGCTTACCAAAAGTACAAATGTGAACTAAATAAGGCCGGGAGTCGTTTTTATTGCTTAAAACACGATTTCTCGACCAGAATATGCTTTTTCAAAAAAGCCATGTTCCCATGGCGAGAGACTCGTTTTCTGTGAGAAAATGCATTAAAAGGAGGGATTTCATCAGAAACACTATAAATACATATTGTACTTGTCTGAAAACGCACAGAACCTTGAAATAGAAGGTTTCTCACCAAAAAACACATTGGTGAAACCCCTATCTTAAGGCTCTGAGTGTTTGCACACATGTACAAACAGGCATGTTTAAACTATAACGTTTTTAGTGAAATCATGTTTCTCTCGAGGAGAAAACGCGTTTAAAGCCATAAAAAGATCTCACTGTGTTTTGGCATTGACCAAGCTACCAACAAACCTAAAAAATGATCAGAACTGGAGAAATTACACATTGACATTGGGTGAAATCATGTAACTCTTAAGGACGTGTTGCAGACTTGTTGAATAGATTCATTTTTCTTGTTTTGTTTGTTTTTGATGAAATTGTGCTTTTCTCGTCGAGAAAAGGCGTTTAACGCGATAAAAAGGTTTAGTGCGTTATGAATACGGGCTAGCTTACCAAAAGTACAAATGTGAACTAAATAAGGCCGGGAGTCGTTTTTATTGCTTAAAACACGATTTCTCGACCAGAATATGCTTTTTCAAAAAAGCCATGTTCCCATGGCGAGAGACTCGTTTTCTGTGAGAAAATGCATTAAAAGGAGGGATTTCATGAGAAACACTATAAATACATATTGTACTTGTCTGAAAACGCACAGAACCTTGAAATAGAAGGTTTCTCACCAAAAAACACATTGGTGAAACCCCTATCTTAAGGCTCTGAGTGTTTGCACACATGTACAAACAGGCATGTTTAAACTATAACGTTTTTAGTGAAATCATGTTTCTCTCGAGGAGAAAACGCGTTTAAAGCCATAAAAAGATCTCACTGTGTTTTGGCATTGACCAAGCTACCAACAAACCTAAAAAATGATCAGAACTGGAGAAATTACACATTGACATTGGGTGAAATCATGTAACTCTTAAGGACGTGTTGCAGACTTGTTGAATAGATTCATTTTTCTTGTTTTGTTTGTTTTTGATGAAATTGTGCTTTTCTCGTCGAGAAAAGGCGTTTAACGCGATAAAAAGGTTTAGTGCGTTATGAATACGGGCTAGCTTACCAAAAGTACAAATGTGAACTAAATAAGGCCGGGAGTCGTTTTTATTGCTTAAAACACGATTTCTCGACCAGAATATGCTTTTTCAAAAAAGCCATGTTCCCATGGCGAGAGACTCGTTTTCTGTGAGAAAATGCATTAAAAGGAGGGATTTCATGAGAAACACTATAAATACATATTGTACTTGTCTGAAAACGCACAGAACCTTGAAATAGAAGGTTTCTCACCAAAAAACACATTGGTGAAACCCCTATCTTAAGGCTCTGAGTGTTTGCACACATGTACAAACAGGCATGTTTAAACTATAACGTTTTTAGTGAAATCATGTTTCTCTCGAGGAGAAAACGCGTTTAAAGCCATAAAAAGATCTCACTGTGTTTTGGCATTGACCAAGCTACCAACAAACCTAAAAAATGATCAGAACTGGAGAAATTACACATTGACATTGGGTGAAATCATGTAACTCTTAAGGACGTGTTGCAGACTTGTTGAATAGATTCATTTTTCTTGTTTTGTTTGTTTTTGATGAAATTGTGCTTTTCTCGTCGAGAAAAGGCGTTTAACGCGATAAAAAGGTTTAGTGCGTTATGAATACGGGCTAGCTTACCAAAAGTACAAATGTGAACTAAATAAGGCCGGGAGTCGTTTTTATTGCTTAAAACACGATTTCTCGACCAGAATATGCTTTTTCAAAAAAGCCATGTTCCCATGGCGAGAGACTCGTTTTCTGTGAGAAAATGCATTAAAAGGAAAGGATTTCATCAGAAACACTATAAATACATATTTTACTTGTCTGAAAACGCACAGAACCTTGAAAGGTTTCTCACCAAAAAACACATTGGTGAAACCCCTATCTTAAGGCTCTGAGTGTTTGCACACATGTACAAACAGGCATGTTTAAACTATAATGTTTTTAGTGAAATCATGTTTCTCTCGAGGAGAAAACGCGTTTAAAGCCATAAAAATATCTCACTGTGTTTTGGCATTGACCAAGCTACCAACAACCTAAAAAATGATCAGAACTGGAGAAATTACACATTGACATTGGGTGAAATCATGTAACTCTTAAGGACGTGTTGCAGACTTGTTGAATAGATTCATTTTTCTTGTTTTGTTTGTTTTTGATGAAATTGTGCTTTTCTCGTCGAGAAAAGGCGTTTAACGCGATAAAAAGGTTTAGTGCGTTATGAATACGGGCTAGCTTACCAAAAGTACAAATGTGAACTAAATAAGGCCGGGAGTCGTTTTTATTGCTTAAAACACGATTTCTCGACCAGAATATGCTTTTTCAAAAAAGCCATGTTCCCATGGCGAGAGACTCGTTTTCTGTGAGAAAATGCATTAAAAGGAGGGATTTCATCAGAAACACTATAAATACATATTGTACTTGTCTGAAAACGCACAGAACCTTGAAATAGAAGGTTTCTCACCAAAAAACACATTGGTGAAACCCCTATCTTAAGGCTCTGAGTGTTTGCACACATGTACAAACAGGCATGTTTAAACTATAACGTTTTTAGTGAAATCATGTTTCTCTCGAGGAGAAAACGCGTTTAAAGCCATAAAAAGATCTCACTGTGTTTTGGCATTGACCAAGCTACCAACAAACCTAAAAAATGATCAGAACTGGAGAAATTACACATTGACATTGGGTGAAATCATGTAACTCTTAAGGACGTGTTGCAGACTTGTTGAATAGATTCATTTTTCTTGTTTTGTTTGTTTTTGATGAAATTGTGCTTTTCTCGTCGAGAAAAGGCGTTTAACGCGATAAAAAGGTTTAGTGCGTTATGAATACGGGCTAGCTTACCAAAAGTACAAATGTGAACTAAATAAGGCCGGGAGTCGTTTTTATTGCTTAAAACACGATTTCTCGACCAGAATATGCTTTTTCAAAAAAGCCATGTTCCCATGGCGAGAGACTCGTTTTCTGTGAGAAAATGCATTAAAAGGAAAGGATTTCATCAGAAACACTATAAATACATATTTTACTTGTCTGAAAACGCACAGAACCTTGAAAGGTTTCTCACCAAAAAACACATTGGTGAAACCCCTATCTTAAGGCTCTGAGTGTTTGCACACATGTACAAACAGGCATGTTTAAACTATAATGTTTTTAGTGAAATCATGTTTCTCTCGAGGAGAAAACGCGTTTAAAGCCATAAAAAGATCTCACTGTGTTTTGGCATTGACCAAGCTACCAACAACCTAAAAAATGATCAGAACTGGAGAAATTACACATTGACATTGGGTGAAATCATGTAACTCTTAAGGACGTGTTGCAGACTTGTTGAATAGATTCATTTTTCTTGTTTTGTTTGTTTTTGATGAAATTGTGCTTTTCTCGTCGAGAAAAGGCGTTTAACGCGATAAAAAGGTTTAGTGCGTTATGAATACGGGCTAGCTTACCAAAAGTACAAATGTGAACTAAATAAGGCCGGGAGTCGTTTTTATTGCTTAAAACACGATTTCTCGACCAGAATATGCTTTTTCAAAAAAGCCATGTTCCCATGGCGAGAGACTCGTTTTCTGTGAGAAAATGCATTAAAAGGAGGGATTTCATCAGAAACACTATAAATACATATTGTACTTGTCTGAAAACGCACAGAACCTTGAAATAGAAGGTTTCTCACCAAAAAACACATTGGTGAAACCCCTATCTTAAGGCTCTGAGTGTTTGCACACATGTACAAACAGGCATGTTTAAACTATAACGTTTTTAGTGAAATCATGTTTCTCTCGAGGAGAAAACGCGTTTAAAGCCATAAAAAGATCTCACTGTGTTTTGGCATTGACCAAGCTACCAACAAACCTAAAAAATGATCAGAACTGGAGAAATTACACATTGACATTGGGTGAAATCATGTAACTCTTAAGGACGTGTTGCAGACTTGTTGAATAGATTCATTTTTCTTGTTTTGTTTGTTTTTGATGAAATTGTGCTTTTCTCGTCGAGAAAAGGCGTTTAACGCGATAAAAAGGTTTAGTGCGTTATGAATACGGGCTAGCTTACCAAAAGTACAAATGTGAACTAAATAAGGCCGGGAGTCGTTTTTATTGCTTAAAACACGATTTCTCGACCAGAATATGCTTTTTCAAAAAAGCCATGTTCCCATGGCGAGAGACTCGTTTTCTGTGAGAAAATGCATTAAAAGGAAAGGATTTAATCAGAAACACTATAAATACATATTTTACTTGTCTGAAAACGCACAGAACCTTGAAAGGTTTCTCACCAAAAAACACATTGGTGAAACCCCTATCTTAAGGCTCTGAGTGTTTGCACACATGTACAAACAGGCATGTTTAAACTATAATGTTTTTAGTGAAATCATGTTTCTCTCGAGGAGAAAACGCGTTTAAAGCCATAAAAAGATCTCACTGTGTTTTGGCATTGACCAAGCTACCAACAAACCTAAAAAATGATCAGAACTGGAGAAATTACATATTGACATTGGGTGAAATCATGTAACTCTTAAGGACGTGTTGCAGACTTGTTGAATAGATTCATTTTTCTTGTTTTGTTTGTTTTTGATGAAATTGTGCTTTTCTCGTCGAGAAAAGGCGTTTAACGCGATAAAAAGGTTTAGTGCGTTATGAATACGGGCTAGCTTACCAAAAGTACAAATGTGAACTAAATAAGGCCGGGAGTCGTTTTTATTGCTTAAAACACGATTTCTCGACCAGAATATGCTTTTTCAAAAAAGCCATGTTCCCATGGCGAGAGACCCGTTTTCTGTGAGAAAATGCATTAAAAGGAGGGATTTCATCAGAAACACTATAAATACATATTGTATTTGTCTGAAAACGCACAGAACCTTGAAATAGAAGGTTTCTCACCAAAAAACACATTGGTGAAACCCCTATCTTAAGGCTCTGAGTGTTTGCACACATGTACAAACAGGCATGTTTAAACTATAACGTTTTTAGTGAAATCATGTTTCTCTCGAGGAGAAAACGCGTTTAAAGCCATAAAAAGATCTCACTGTGTTTTGGCATTGACCAAGCTACCAACAAACCTAAAAAATGATCAGAACTGGAGAAATTACACATTGACATTGGGTGAAATCATGTAACTCTTAAGGACGTGTTGCAGACTTGTTGAATAGATTCATTTTTCTTGTTTTGTTTGTTTTTGATGAAATTGTGCTTTTCTCGTCGAGAAAAGGCGTTTAACGCGATAAAAAGGTTTAGTGCGTTATGAATACGGGCTAGCTTACCAAAAGTACAAATGTGAACTAAATAAGGCCGGGAGTCGTTTTTATTGCTTAAAACACGATTTCTCGACCAGAATATGCTTTTTCAAAAAAGCCATGTTCCCATGGCGAGAGACCCGTTTTCTGTGAGAAAATGCATTAAAAGGAGGGATTTCATCAGAAACACTATAAATACATATTGTATTTGTCTGAAAACGCACAGAACCTTGAAATAGAAGGTTTCTCACCAAAAAACACATTGGTGAAACCCCTATCTTAAGGCTCTGAGTGTTTGCACACATGTACAAACAGGCATGTTTAAACTATAACGTTTTTAGTGAAATCATGTTTCTCTCGAGGAGAAAACGCGTTTAAAGCCATAAAAAGATCTCACTGTGTTTTGGCATTGACCAAGCTACCAACAAACCTAAAAAATGATCAGAACTGGAGAAATTACACATTGACATTGGGTGAAATCATGTAACTCTTAAGGACGTGTTGCAGACTTGTTGAATAGATTCATTTTTCTTGTTTTGTTTGTTTTTGATGAAATTGTGCTTTTCTCGTCGAGAAAAGGCGTTTAACGCGATAAAAAGGTTTAGTGCGTTATGAATACGGGCTAGCTTACCAAAAGTACAAATGTGAACTAAATAAGGCCGGGAGTCGTTTTTATTGCTTAAAACACGATTTCTCGACCAGAATATGCTTTTTCAAAAAAGCCATGTTCCCATGGCGAGAGACTCGTTTTCTGTGAGAAAATGCATTAAAAGGAGGGATTTCATCAGAAACACTATAAATACATATTGTACTTGTCTGAAAACGCACAGAACCTTGAAATAGAAGGTTTCTCACCAAAAAACACATTGGTGAAACCCCTATCTTAAGGCTCTGAGTGTTTGCACACATGTACAAACAGGCATGTTTAAACTATAATGTTTTTAGTGAAATCATGTTTCTCTCGAGGAGAAAACGCGTTTAAAGCCATAAAAAGATCTCACTGTGTTTTGGCATTGACCAAGCTACCAACAACCTAAAAAATGATCAGAACTGGAGAAATTACACATTGACATTGGGTGAAATCATGTAACTCTTAAGGACGTGTTGCAGACTTGTTGAATAGATTCATTTTTCTTGTTTTGTTTGTTTTTGATGAAATTGTGCTTTTCTCGTCGAGAAAAGGCGTTTAACGCGATAAAAAGGTTTAGTGCGTTATGAATACGGGCTAGCTTACCAAAAGTACAAATGTGAACTAAATAAGGCCGGGAGTCGTTTTTATTGCTTAAAACACGATTTCTCGACCAGAATATGCTTTTTCAAAAAAGCCATGTTCCCATGGCGAGAGACTCGTTTTCTGTGAGAAAATGCATTAAAAGGAGGGATTTCATCAGAAACACTATAAATACATATTGTACTTGTCTGAAAACGCACAGAACCTTGAAATAGAAGGTTTCTCACCAAAAAACACATTGGTGAAACCCCTATCTTAAGGCTCTGAGTGTTTGCACACATGTACAAACAGGCATGTTTAAACTATAACGTTTTTAGTGAAATCATGTTTCTCTCGAGGAGAAAACGCGTTTAAAGCCATAAAAAGATCTCACTGTGTTTTGGCATTGACCAAGCTACCAACAAACCTAAAAAATGATCAGAACTGGAGAAATTACACATTGACATTGGGTGAAATCATGTAACTCTTAAGGACGTGTTGCAGACTTGTTGAATAGATTCATTTTTCTTGTTTTGTTTGTTTTTGATGAAATTGTGCTTTTCTTGTCGAGAAAAGGCGTTTAACGCGATAACAAGGTTTAGTGCGTTATGAATACCGGCTAGCTTACCAAAAGTACAAATGTGAACTAAATAAGGCCGGGAGTCGTTTTTATTGCTTAAAACACGATTTCTCGACCAGAATATGCTTTTTCAAAAAAGCCATGTTCCCATGGCGAGAAACTCGTTTTCTGTGAGAAATTGCATTAAAAGGAGGGATTTCATGAGAAACACTATAAATACATGTTGTACTTGTCTGAAAACGCACAGAACCTTGAAATAGAAGGTTTCTCACCAAAAAAAACATTGGTGAAACCCCTATCTTAAGGCTCTGAGTGTTTGCACACATGTACAAACAGGCATGTTTAAACTATAACGTTTTTAGTGAAATCATGTTTCTCTCGAGGAGAAAACGCGTTTAAAGCCATAAAAAGATCTCACTGTGTTTTGGCATTGACCAAGCTACCAACAAACCTAAAAAATGATCAGAACTGGAGAAATTACACATTGACATTGGGTGAAATCATGTAACTCTTAAGGACGTGTTGCAGACTTGTTGAATAGATTCATTTTTCTTGTTTTGTTTGTTTTTGATGAAATTGTGCTTTTCTCGTCGAGAAAAGGCGTTTAACGCGATAAAAAGGTTTAGTGCGTTATGAATACGGGCTAGCTTACCAAAAGTACAAATGTGAACTAAATAAGGCCGGGAGTCGTTTTTATTGCTTAAAACACGATTTCTCGACCAGAATATGCTTTTTCAAAAAAGCCATGTTCCCATGGCGAGAGACCCGTTTTCTGTGAGAAAATGCATTAAAAGGAGGGATTTCATCAGAAACACTATAAATACATATTGTATTTGTCTGAAAACGCACAGAACCTTGAAATAGAAGGTTTCTCACCAAAAAACACATTGGTGAAACCCCTATCTTAAGGCTCTGAGTGTTTGCACACATGTACAAACAGGCATGTTTAAACTATAACGTTTTTAGTGAAATCATGTTTCTCTCGAGGAGAAAACGCGTTTAAAGCCATAAAAAGATCTCACTGTGTTTTGGCATTGACCAAGCTACCAACAACCTAAAAAATGATCAGAACTGGAGAAATTACACATTGACATTGGGTGAAATCATGTAACTCTTAAGGACGTGTTGCAGACTTGTTGAATAGATTCATTTTTCTTGTTTTGTTTGTTTTTGATGAAATTGTGCTTTTCTCGTCGAGAAAAGGCGTTTAACGCGATAAAAAGGTTTAGTGCGTTATGAATACGGGCTAGCTTACCAAAAGTACAAATGTGAACTAAATAAGGCCGGGAGTCGTTTTTATTGCTTAAAACACGATAACTCGACCAGAAAATGCTTTTTCAAAAAAGCCATATTCCCATGGCGATAGACTCGTTTTCTGTGAGAAAATGCATTAAAAGGAGGGATTTCATCAGAAACACTATAAATACATATTGTACTTGTCTGAAAACGCACAGAACCTTGAAATAGAAGGTTTCTCACCAAAAAACACATTGGTGAAACCCCTATCTTAAGGCTCTGAGTGTTTGCACACATGTACAAACAGGCATGTTTAAACTATAACGTTTTTAGTGAAATCATGTTTCTCTCGAGGAGAAAACGCGTTTAAAGCCATAAAAAGATCTCACTGTGTTTTGGCATTGACCAAGCTACCAACAAACCTAAAAAATGATCAGAACTGGAGAAATTACACATTGACATTGGGTGAAATCATGTAACTCTTAAGGACGTGTTGCAGACTTGTTGAATAGATTCATTTTTCTTGTTTTGTTTGTTTTTGATGAAATTGTGCTTTTCTCGTCGAGAAAAGGCGTTTAACGCGATAAAAAGGTTTAGTGCGTTATGAATACGGGCTAGCTTACCAAAAGTACAAATGTGAACTAAATAAGGCCGGGAGTCGTTTTTATTGCTTAAAACACGATTTCTCGACCAGAATATGCTTTTTCAAAAAAGCCATGTTCCCATGGCGAGAGACCCGTTTTCTGTGAGAAAATGCATTAAAAGGAGGGATTTCATCAGAAACACTATAAATACATATTGTATTTGTCTGAAAACGCACAGAACCTTGAAATAGAAGGTTTCTCACCAAAAAACACATTGGTGAAACCCCTATCTTAAGGCTCTGAGTGTTTGCACACATGTACAAACAGGCATGTTTAAACTATAACGTTTTTAGTGAAATCATGTTTCTCTCGAGGAGAAAACGCGTTTAAAGCCATAAAAAGATCTCACTGTGTTTTGGCATTGACCAAGCTACCAACAAACCTAAAAAATGATCAGAACTGGAGAAATTACACATTGACATTGGGTGAAATCATGTAACTCTTAAGGACGTGTTGCAGACTTGTTGAATAGATTCATTTTTCTTGTTTTGTTTGTTTTTGATGAAATTGTGCTTTTCTCGTCGAGAAAAGGCGTTTAACGCGATAAAAAGGTTTAGTGCGTTATGAATACGGGCTAGCTTACCAAAAGTACAAATGTGAACTAAATAAAGCCGGGAGTCGTTTTTATTGCTTAAAACACGATTTCTCGACCAGAATATGCTTTTTCAAAAAAGCCATGTTCCCATGGCGAGAGACTCGTTTTCTGTGAGAAAATGCATTAAAAGGAGGGATTTCATCAGAAACACTATAAATACATATTGTACTTGTCTGAAAACGCACAGAACCTTGAAATAGAAGGTTTCTCACCAAAAAACACATTGGTGAAACCCCTATCTTAAGGCTCTGAGTGTTTGCACACATGTACAAACAGGCATGTTTAAACTATAACGTTTTTAGTGAAATCATGTTTCTCTCGAGGAGAAAACGCGTTTAAAGCCATAAAAAGATCTCACTGTGTTTTGGCATTGACCAAGCTACCAACAAACCTAAAAAATGATCAGAACTGGAGAAATTACACATTGACATTGGGTGAAATCATGTAACTCTTAAGGACGTGTTGCAGACTTGTTGAATAGATTCATTTTTCTTGTTTTGTTTGTTTTTGATGAAATTGTGCTTTTCTCGTCGAGAAAAGGCGTTTAACGCGATAAAAAGGTTTAGTGCGTTATGAATACGGGCTAGCTTACCAAAAGTACAAATGTGAACTAAATAAGGCCGGGAGTCGTTTTTATTGCTTAAAACACGATTTCTCGACCAGAATATGCTTTTTCAAAAAAGCCATGTTCCCATGGCGAGAGACCCGTTTTCTGTGAGAAAATGCATTAAAAGGAGGGATTTCATCAGAAACACTATAAATACATATTGTATTTGTCTGAAAACGCACAGAACCTTGAAATAGAAGGTTTCTCACCAAAAAACACATTGGTGAAACCCCTATCTTAAGGCTCTGAGTGTTTGCACACATGTACAAACAGGCATGTTTAAACTATAACGTTTTTAGTGAAATCATGTTTCTCTCGAGGAGAAAACGCGTTTAAAGCCATAAAAAGATCTCACTGTGTTTTGGCATTGACCAAGCTACCAACAAACCTAAAAAATGATCAGAACTGGAGAAATTACACATTGACATTGGGTGAAATCATGTAACTCTTAAGGACGTGTTGCAGACTTGTTGAATAGATTCATTTTTCTTGTTTTGTTTGTTTTTGATGAAATTGTGCTTTTCTCGTCGAGAAAAGGCGTTTAACGCGATAAAAAGGTTTAGTGCGTTATGAATACGGGCTAGCTTACCAAAAGTACAAATGTGAACTAAATAAGGCCGGGAGTCGTTTTTATTGCTTAAAACACGATTTCTCGACCAGAATATGCTTTTTCAAAAAAGCCATGTTCCCATGGCGAGAGACTCGTTTTCTGTGAGAAAATGCATTAAAAGGAGGGATTTCATCAGAAACACTATAAATACATATTGTACTTGTCTGAAAACGCACAGAACCTTGAAATAGAAGGTTTCTCACCAAAAAACACATTGGTGAAACCCCTATCTTAAGGCTCTGAGTGTTTGCACACATGTACAAACAGGCATGTTTAAACTATAACGTTTTTAGTGAAATCATGTTTCTCTCGAGGAGAAAACGCGTTTAAAGCCATAAAAAGATCTCACTGTGTTTTGGCATTGACCAAGCTACCAACAAACCTAAAAAATGATCAGAACTGGAGAAATTACACATTGACATTGGGTGAAATCATGTAACTCTTAAGGACGTGTTGCAGACTTGTTGAATAGATTCATTTTTCTTGTTTTGTTTGTTTTTGATGAAATTGTGCTTTTCTCGTCGAGAAAAGGCGTTTAACGCGATAAAAAGGTTTAGTGCGTTATGAATACGGGCTAGCTTACCAAAAGTACAAATGTGAACTAAATAAGGCCGGGAGTCGTTTTTATTGCTTAAAACACGATTTCTCGACCAGAATATGCTTTTTCAAAAAAGCCATGTTCCCATGGCGAGAGACTCGTTTTCTGTGAGAAAATGCATTAAAAGGAAAGGATTTCATCAGAAACACTATAAATACATATTTTACTTGTCTGAAAACGCACAGAACCTTGAAAGGTTTCTCACCAAAAAACACATTGGTGAAACCCCTATCTTAAGGCTCTGAGTGTTTGCACACATGTACAAACAGGCATGTTTAAACTATAATGTTTTTAGTGAAATCATGTTTCTCTCGAGGAGAAAACGCGTTTAAAGCCATAAAAAGATCTCACTGTGTTTTGGCATTGACCAAGCTACCAACAACCTAAAAAATGATCAGAACTGGAGAAATTACACATTGACATTGGGTGAAATCATGTAACTCTTAAGGACGTGTTGCAGACTTGTTGAATAGATTCATTTTTCTTGTTTTGTTTGTTTTTGATGAAATTGTGCTTTTCTCGTCGAGAAAAGGCGTTTAACGCGATAAAAAGGTTTAGTGCGTTATGAATACGGGCTAGCTTACCAAAAGTACAAATGTGAACTAAATAAGGCCGGGAGTCGTTTTTATTGCTTAAAACACGATTTCTCGACCAGAATATGCTTTTTCAAAAAAGCCATGTTCCCATGGCGAGAGACTCGTTTTCTGTGAGAAAATGCATTAAAAGGAGGGATTTCATCAGAAACACTATAAATACATATTGTACTTGTCTGAAAACGCACAGAACCTTGAAATAGAAGGTTTCTCACCAAAAAACACATTGGTGAAACCCCTATCTTAAGGCACTGAGTGTTTGCACACATGTACAAACAGGCATGTTTTAACTATAACGTTTTTAGTGAAATCATGTTTCTCTCGAGGAGAAAACGCGTTTAAAGCCATAAAAAGATCTCACTGTGTTTTGGCATTGACCAAGCTACCAACAACCTAAAAAATGATCAGAACTGGAGAAATTACACATTGACATTGGGTGAAATCATGTAACTCTTAAGGACGTGTTGCAGACTTGTTGAATAGATTCATTTTTCTTGTTTTGTTTTTGATGAAATTGTGCTTTTCTTGTCGAGAAAAGGCGTTTAACGCGATAAAAAGGTTTAGTGCGTTATGAATACGGGCTAGCTTACCAAAAGTACAAATGTGAACTAAATAAGGCCGGGAGTCGTTTTTATTGCTTAAAACACGATTTCTCGACCAGAATATGCTTTTTCAAAAAAGCCATGTTCCCATGGCGAGAGACTCGTTTTCTGTGAGAAAATGCATTAAAAGGAGGGATTTCATGAGAAACACTATAAATACATATTGTACTTGTCTGAAAACGCACAGAACCTTGAAATAGAAGGTTTCTCACCAAAAAACACATTGGTGAAACCCCTATCTTAAGGCTCTGAGTGTTTGCACACATGTACAAACAGGCATGTTTTAACTATAACGTTTTTAGTGAAATCATGTTTCTCTCGAGGAGAAAACGCGTTTAAAGCCATAAAAAGATCTCACTGTGTTTTGGCATTGACCAAGCTACCAACAAACCTAAAAAATGATCAGAACTGGAGAAATTACACATTGACATTGGGTGAAATCATGTAACTCTTAAGGACGTGTTGCAGACTTGTTGAATAGATTCATTTTTCTTGTTTTGTTTGTTTTTGATGAAATTGTGCTTTTCTCGTCGAGAAAAGGCGTTTAACGCGATAAAAAGGTTTAGTGCGTTATGAATACGGGCTAGCTTACCAAAAGTACAAATGTGAACTAAATAAGGCCGGGAGTCGTTTTTATTGCTTAAAACACGATTTCTCGACCAGAATATGCTTTTTCAAAAAAGCCATGTTCCCATGGCGAGAGACTCGTTTTCTGTGAGAAAATGCATTAAAAGGAGGGATTTCATCAGGAAACACTATAAATACATATTGTACTTGTCTGAAAACGCACAGAACCTTGAAATAGAAGGTTTCTCACCAAAAAACACATTGGTGAAACCCCTATCTTAAGGCTCTGAGTGTTTGCACACATGTACAAACAGGCATGTTTAAACTATAACGTTTTAGTGAAATCATGTTTCTCTCGAGGAGAAAACGCGTTTAAAGCCATAAAAGATCTCACTGTGTTTTGGCATTGACCAAGCTACCAACAAACCTAAAAAATGATCAGAACTGGAGAAATTACACATTGACATTGGGTGAAATCATGTAACTCTTAAGGACGTGTTGCAGACTTGTTGAATAGATTCATTTTTCTTGTTTTGTTTGTTTTTGATGAAATTGTGCTTTTCTCGTCGAGAAAAGGCGTTTAACGCGATAAAAAGGTTTAGTGCGTTATGAATACGGGCTAGCTTACCAAAAGTACAAATGTGAACTAAATAAGGCCGGGAGGTCGTTTTTATTGCTTAAAACACGATTTCTCGACCAGAATATGCTTTTTCAAAAAGCCATGTTCCCATGGCGAGAGACTCGTTTTCTGTGAGAAAATGCATTAAAAGGAGGGATTTCATCAGAAACACTATAAATACATATTGTACTTGTCTGAAAACGCACAGAACCTTGAAATAGAAGGTTTCTCACCAAAAAACACATTGGTGAAACCCCTATCTTAAGGCACTGAGTGTTTGCACACATGTACAAACAGGCATGTTTTAACTATAACGTTTTTAGTGAAATCATGTTTCTCTCGAGGAGAAATCGCGTTTAAAGCCATAAAAAGATCTCACTGTGTTTTGGCATTGACCAAGCTACCAACAACCTAAAAAATGATCAGAACTGGAGAAATTACACATTGACATTGGGTGAAATCATGTAACTCTTAAGGACGTGTTGCAGACTTGTTGAATAGATTCATTTTTCTTGTTTGTTTGTTTTTGATGAAATTGTGCTTTTCTCGTCGAGAAAAGGCGTTTAACGCGATAAAAAGGTTTAGTGCGTTATGAATACGGGCTAGCTTACCAAAGTACAAATGTGAACTAAATAAGGCCGGGAGTCGTTTTTATTGCTTAAAACACGATTCTCGACCAGAATATGCTTTTTCAAAAAAGCCATGTTCCCATGGCGAGAGACTCGTTTTCTGTGAGAAAATGCATTAAAAGGAGGGATTTCATCAGAAACACTATAAATACATATTGTACTTGTCTGAAAACGCACAGAACCTTGAAATAGAAGGTTTCTCACCAAAAAACACATTGGTGAAACCCCTATCTTAAGGCACTGAGTGTTTGCACACATGTACAAACAGGCATGTTTTAACTATAACGTTTTTAGTGAAATCATGTTTCTCTCGAGGAGAAAACGCGTTTAAAGCCATAAAAAGATCTCACTGTGTTTTGGCATTGACCAAGCTACCAACAACCTAAAAAATGATCAGAACTGGAGAAATTACACATTGACATTGGGTGAAATCATGTAACTCTTAAGGACGTGTTGCAGACTTGTTGAATAGATTTCATTTTTCTTGTTTTGTTTTTGATGAAATTGTGCTTTTCTTGTCGAGAAAAGGCGTTTAACGCGATAAAAAGGTTTAGTGCGTTATGAATACGGGCTAGCTTACCAAAAGTACAAATGTGAACTAAATAAGGCCGGGAGTCGTTTTTATTGCTTAAAACACGATTTCTCGACCAGAATATGCTTTTTCAAAAAAGCCATGTTCCCATGGCGAGAGACTCGTTTTCTGTGAGAAAATGCATTAAAAGGAGGGATTTCATGAGAAACACTATAAATACATATTGTACTTGTCTGAAAACGCACAGAACCTTGAAATAGAAGGTTTCTCACCAAAAAAACACATTGGTGAAACCCCTATCTTAAGGCTCTGAGTGTTTGCACACATGTACAAACAGGCATGTTTAAACTATAACGTTTTTAGTGAAATCATGTTTCTCTCGAGGAGAAAACGCGTTTAAAGCCATAAAAAGATCTCACTGTGTTTTGGCATTGACCAAGCTACCAACAAACTAAAAAATGATCAGAACTGGAGAAATTACACATTGACATTGGGTGAAATCATGTAACTCTTAAGGACGTGTTGCAGACTTGTTGAATAGATTCATTTTTCTTGTTTTGTTTGTTTTTGATGAAATTGTGCTTTTCTCGTCGAGAAAAGGCGTTTAACGCGATAAAAAGGTTTAGTGCGTTATGAATACGGGCTAGCTTACCAAAAGTACAAATGTGAACTAAATAAGGCCGGGAGTCGTTTTTATTGCTTAAAACACGATTTCTCGACCAGAATATGCTTTTTCAAAAAAGCCATGTTCCCATGGCGAGAGACTCGTTTTCTGTGAGAAAATGCATTAAAAGGAGGGATTTCATCAGAAACACTATAAATACATATTGTACTTGTCTGAAAACGCACAGAACCTTGAAATAGAAGGTTTCTCACCAAAAAACACATTGGTGAAACCCCTATCTTAAGGCACTGAGTGTTTGCACACATGTACAAACAGGCATGTTTAAACTATAACGTTTTAGTGAAATCATGTTTCTCTCGAGGAGAAAACGCGTTTAAAGCATAAAAAGATCTCACTGTGTTTTGGCATTGACCAAGCTACCAACAACCTAAAAAATGATCAGAACTGGAGAAATTACACATTGACATTGGGTGAAATCATGTAACTCTTAAGGACGTGTTGCAGACTTGTTGAATAGATTCATTTTTCTTGTTTTGTTTGTTTTTGATGAAATTGTGCTTTTCTCGTCGAGAAAAGCGTTTAACGCGATAAAAAGGTTTAGTGCGTTATGAATACGGGCTAGCTTACCAAAGTACAAATGTGAACTAAATAAGGCCGGGAGTCGTTTTTATTGCTTAAAACACGATTCTCGACAGAATATGCTTTTTCAAAAAAAGCCATGTTCCCATGGCGAGAGACTCGTTTTCTGTGAGAAAATGCATTAAAAGGAGGGATTTCATGAGAAACACTATAAATACATATTGTACTTGTCTGAAAACGCACAGAACCTTGAAATAGAAGGTTTCTCACCAAAAAAACACATTGGTGAAACCCCTATCTTAAGGCTCTGAGTGTTTGCACACATGTACAAACAGGCATGTTTAAACTATAACGTTTTTAGTGAAATCATGTTTCTCTCGAGGAGAAAACGCGTTTAAAGCCATAAAAAGATCTCACTGTGTTTTGGCATTGACCAAGCTACCAACAAACCTAAAAAATGATCAGAACTGGAGAAATTACACATTGACATTGGGTGAAATCATGTAACTCTTAAGGACGTGTTGCAGACTTGTTGAATAGATTCATTTTTCTTGTTTTTGTTTGTTTTTGATGAAATTGTGCTTTTCTCGTCGAGAAAAGGCGTTTAACGCGATAAAAAGGTTTAGTGCGTTATGAATACGGGCTAGCTTACCAAAAGTACAAATGTGAACTAAATAAGGCCGGGAGTCGTTTTTATTGCTTAAAACACGATTTCTCGACCAGAATATGCTTTTTCAAAAAAGCCATGTTCCCATGGCGAGAGACTCGTTTTCTGTGAGAAAATGCATTAAAAGGAGGGATTTCATGAGAAACACTATAAATACATATTTTACTTGTCTGAAAACGCACAGAACCTTGAAAGGTTTCTCACCAAAAAACACATTGGTGAAACCCCCCTATCTTAAGGCTCTGAGTGTTTGCACACATGTACAAACAGGCATGTTTAAACTATAATGTTTTTAGTGAAATCATGTTTCTCTCGAGGAGAAAACGCGTTTAAAGCCATAAAAAGATCTCACTGTGTTTTGGCATTGACCAAGCTACCAACAACCTAAAAAATGATCAGAACTGGAGAAATTACACATTGACATTGGGTGAAATCATGTAACTCTTAAGGACGTGTTGCAGACTTGTTGAATAGATTCATTTTTCTTGTTTTGTTTGTTTTTGATGAAATTGTGCTTTTCTCGTCGAGAAAAGGCGTTTAACGCGATAAAAAGGTTTAGTGCGTTATGAATACGGGCTAGCTTACTAAAAGTACAAATGTGAACTAAATAAGGCCGGGAGTCGTTTTTATTGCTTAAAACACGATTTCTCGACCAGAATATGCTTTTTCAAAAAAGCCATGTTCCCATGGCGAGAGACTCGTTTTCTGTGAGAAAATGCATTAAAAGGAGGGATTTCATGAGAAACACTATAAATACATATTTTACTTGTCTGAAAACGCACAGAACCTTGAAATAGAAGGTTTCTCACCAAAAAACACATTGGTGAAACCCCTATCTTAAGGCTCTGAGTGTTTGCACACATGTACAAACAGGCATGTTTAAACTATAATGTTTTTAGTGAAATCATGTTTCTCTCGAGGAGAAAACGCGTTTAAAGCCATAAAAAGATCTCACTGTGTTTTGGCATTGACCAAGCTACCAACAACCTAAAAAATGATCAGAACTGGAGAAATTACACATTGACATTGGGTGAAATCATGTAACTCTTAAGGACGTGTTGCAGACTTGTTGAATAGATTCATTTTTCTTGTTTTGTTTGTTTTTGATGAAATTGTGCTTTTCTCGTCGAGAAAAGGCGTTTAACGCGATAAAAAGGTTTAGTGCGTTATGAATACGGGCTAGCTTACCAAAAGTACAAATGTGAACTAAATAAGGCCGGGAGTCGTTTTTATTGCTTAAAACACGATTTCTCGACCAGAATATGCTTTTTCAAAAAAGCCATGTTCCCATGGCGAGAGACTCGTTTTCTGTGAGAAAATGCATTAAAAGGAGGGATTTCATCAGAAACACTATAAATACATATTTTACTTGTCTGAAAACGCACAGAACCTTGAAATAGAAGGTTTCTCACCAAAAAACACATTGGTGAAACCCCTATCTTAAGGCTCTGAGTGTTTGCACACATGTACAAACAGGCATGTTTAAACTATAACGTTTTTAGTGAAATCATGTTTCTCTCGAGGAGAAAACGCGTTTAAAGCCATAAAAAGATCTCACTGTGTTTTGGCATTGACCAAGCTACCAACAAACCTAAAAAATGATCAGAACTGGAGAAATTACACATTGACATTGGGTGAAATCATGTAACTCTTAAGGACGTGTTGCAGACTTGTTGAATAGATTCATTTTTCTTGTTTTGTTTGTTTTTGATGAAATTGTGCTTTTCTCGTCGAGAAAAGGCGTTTAACGCGATAAAAAGGTTTAGTGCGTTATGAATACGGGCTAGCTTACCAAAAGTACAAATGTGAACTAAATAAGGCCGGGAGTCGTTTTTATTGCTTAAAACACGATTTCTCGACCAGAATATGCTTTTTCAAAAAAGCCATGTTCCCATGGCGAGAGACTCGTTTTCTGTGAGAAAATGCATTAAACGGAGGGATTTCATGAGAAACACTATAAATACATATTTTACTTGTCTGAAAACGCACAGAACCTTGAAATAGAAGGTTTCTCACCAAAAAACACATTGGTGAAACCCCTATCTTAAGGCTCTGAGTGTTTGCACACATGTACAAACAGGCATGTTTAAACTATAATGTTTTTAGTGAAATCATGTTTCTCTCGAGGAGAAAACGCGTTTAAAGCCATAAAAAGATCTCACTGTGTTTTGGCATTGACCAAGCTACCAACAACCTAAAAAATGATCAGAACTGGAGAAATTACACATTGACATTGGGTGAAATCATGTAACTCTTAAGGACGTGTTGCAGACTTGTTGAATAGATTCATTTTTCTTGTTTTGTTTGTTTTTGATGAAATTGTGCTTTTCTCGTCGAGAAAAGGCGTTTAACGCGATAAAAAGGTTTAGTGCGTTATGAATACGGGCTAGCTTACCAAAAGTACAAATGTGAACTAAATAAGGCCGGGAGTCGTTTTTATTGCTTAAAACACGATTTCTCGACCAGAATATGCTTTTTCAAAAAAGCCATGTTCCCATGGCGAGAGACTCGTTTTCTGTGAGAAAATGCATTAAAAGGAGGGATTTCATGAGAAACACTATAAATACATATTTTACTTGTCTGAAAACGCACAGAACCTTGAAATAGAAGGTTTCTCACCAAAAAACACATTGGTGAAACCCCTATCTTAAGGCTCTGAGTGTTTGCACACATGTACAAACAGGCATGTTTAAACTATAACGTTTTTAGTGAAATCATGTTTCTCTCGAGGAGAAAACGCGTTTAAAGCCATAAAAAGATCTCACTGTGTTTTGGCATTGACCAAGCTACCAACAAACCTAAAAAATGATCAGAACTGGAGAAATTACACATTGACATTGGGTGAAATCATGTAACTCTTAAGGACGTGTTGCAGACTTGTTGAATAGATTCATTTTTCTTGTTTTGTTTGTTTTTGATGAAATTGTGCTTTTCTCGTCGAGAAAAGGCGTTTAACGCGATAAAAAGGTTTAGTGCGTTATGAATACGGGCTAGCTTACCAAAAGTACAAATGTGAACTAAATAAGGCCGGGAGTCGTTTTTATTGCTTAAAACACGATTTCTCGACCAGAATATGCTTTTTCAAAAAAGCCATGTTCCCATGGCGAGAGACTCGTTTTCTGTGAGAAAATGCATTAAAAGGAGGGATTTAATCAGAAACACTATAAATACATATTGTACTTGTCTGAAAACGCACAGAACCTTGAAATAGAAGGTTTCTCACCAAAAAACACATTGGTGAAACCCCTATCTTAAGGCTCTGAGTGTTTGCACACATGTACAAACAGGCATGTTTAAACTATAACGTTTTTAGTGAAATCATGTTTCTCTCGAGGAGAAAACGCGTTTAAAGCCATAAAAAGATCTCACTGTGTTTTGGCATTGACCAAGCTACCAACAACCTAAAAAATGATCAGAACTGGAGAAATTACACATTGACATTGGGTGAAATCATGTAACTCTTAAGGACGTGTTGCAGACTTGTTGAATAGATTCATTTTTCTTGTTTTGTTTGTTTTTGATGAAATTGTGCTTTTCTCGTCGAGAAAAGGCGTTTAACGCGATGAAAAGGTTTAGTGCGTTATGAATACGGGCTAGCTTACCAAAAGTACAAATGTGAACTAAATAAGGCCGGGAGTCGTTTTTATTGCTTAAAACACGATTTCTCGACCAGAATATGCTTTTTCAAAAAAGCCATGTTCCCATGGCGAGAGACTCGTTTTCTGTGAGAAAATGCATTAAAAGGAAGGATTTCATCAGAAACACTATAAATACATATTTTACTTGTCTGAAAACGCACTGAACCTTGAAAGGTTTCTCACCAAAAAACACATTGGTGAAACCCCTATCTTAAGGCTCTGAGTGTTTGCACACATGTACAAACAGGCATGTTTAAACTATAATGTTTTTAGGTAAATCATGTTTCTCTCGAGGAGAAAACGCGTTTAAAGCCATAAAAAGATCTCACTGAGTTTTGGCATTGACCAAGCTACCAACAACCTAAAAAATGATCAGAACTGGAGAAATTACACATTGACATTGGGTGAAATCATGTAACTCTTAAGGACGTGTTGCAGACTTGTTGAATAGATTCATTTTTCTTGTTTTGTTTGTTTTTGATGAAATTGTGCTTTTCTTGTCGAGAAAAGGCGTTTAACGCGATAAAAAGGTTTAGTGCGTTATGAATACGGGCTAGCTTACCAAAAGTACAAATGTGAACTAAATAAGGCCGGGAGTCGTTTTTATTGCTTAAAACACGATTTCTCGACCAGAATATGCTTTTTCAAAAAAGCCATGTTCCCATGGCGAGAGACTCGTTTTCTGTGAGAAAATGCATTAAAAGGAGGGATTTCATGAGAAACACTATAAATACATATTGTACTTGTCTGAAAACGCACAGAACCTTGAAATAGAAGGTTTCTCACCAAAAAACACATTGGTGAAACCCCTATCTTAAGGCTCTGAGTGTTTGCACACATGTACAAACAGGCATGTTTAAACTATAACGTTTTTAGTGAAATCATGTTTCTCTCGAGGAGAAAACGCGTTTAAAGCCATAAAAAGATCTCACTGTGTTTTGGCATTGACCAAGCTACCAACAAACCTAAAAAATGATCAGAACTGGAGAAATTACACATTGACATTGGGTGAAATCATGTAACTCTTAAGGACGTGTTGCAGACTTGTTGAATAGATTCATTTTTCTTGTTTTGTTTGTTTTTGATGAAATTGTGCTTTTCTCGTCGAGAAAAGGCGTTTAACGCGATAAAAAGGTTTAGTGCGTTATGAATACGGGCTAGCTTACCAAAAGTACAAATGTGAACTAAATAAGGCCGGGAGTCGTTTTTATTGCTTAAAACACGATTTCTCGACCAGAATATGCTTTTTCAAAAAAGCCATGTTCCCATGGCGAGAGACTCGTTTTCTGTGAGAAAATGCATTAAACGGAGGGATTTCATGAGAAACACTATAAATACATATTTTACTTGTCTGAAAACGCACAGAACCTTGAAATAGAAGGTTTCTCACCAAAAAACACATTGGTGAAACCCCTATCTTAAGGCTCTGAGTGTTTGCACACATGTACAAACAGGCATGTTTAAACTATAATGTTTTTAGTGAAATCATGTTTCTCTCGAGGAGAAAACGCGTTTAAAGCCATAAAAAGATCTCACTGTGTTTTGGCATTGACCAAGCTACCAACAACCTAAAAAATGATCAGAACTGGAGAAATTACACATTGACATTGGGTGAAATCATGTAACTCTTAAGGACGTGTTGCAGACTTGTTGAATAGATTCATTTTTCTTGTTTTGTTTGTTTTTGATGAAATTGTGCTTTTCTCGTCGAGAAAAGGCGTTTAACGCGATAAAAAGGTTTAGTGCGTTATGAATACGGGCTAGCTTACCAAAAGTACAAATGTGAACTAAATAAGGCCGGGAGTCGTTTTTATTGCTTAAAACACGATTTCTCGACCAGAATATGCTTTTTCAAAAAAGCCATGTTCCCATGGCGAGAGACTCGTTTTCTGTGAGAAAATGCATTAAAAGGAGGGATTTCATGAGAAACACTATAAATACATATTTTACTTGTCTGAAAACGCACAGAACCTTGAAATAGAAGGTTTCTCACCAAAAAACACATTGGTGAAACCCCTATCTTAAGGCTCTGAGTGTTTGCACACATGTACAAACAGGCATGTTTAAACTATAACGTTTTTAGTGAAATCATGTTTCTCTCGAGGAGAAAACGCGTTTAAAGCCATAAAAAGATCTCACTGTGTTTTGGCATTGACCAAGCTACCAACAAACCTAAAAAATGATCAGAACTGGAGAAATTACACATTGACATTGGGTGAAATCATGTAACTCTTAAGGACGTGTTGCAGACTTGTTGAATAGATTCATTTTTCTTGTTTTGTTTGTTTTTGATGAAATTGTGCTTTTCTCGTCGAGAAAAGGCGTTTAACGCGATAAAAAGGTTTAGTGCGTTATGAATACGGGCTAGCTTACCAAAAGTACAAATGTGAACTAAATAAGGCCGGGAGTCGTTTTTATTGCTTAAAACACGATTTCTCGACCAGAATATGCTTTTTCAAAAAAGCCATGTTCCCATGGCGAGAGACTCGTTTTCTGTGAGAAAATGCATTAAAAGGAGGGATTTCATGAGAAACACTATAAATACATATTTTACTTGTCTGAAAACGCACAGAACCTTGAAATAGAAGGTTTCTCACCAAAAAACACATTGGTGAAACCCCTATCTTAAGGCTCTGAGTGTTTGCACACATGTACAAACAGGCATGTTTAAACTATAATGTTTTTAGTGAAATCATGTTTCTCTCGAGGAGAAAACGCGTTTAAAGCCATAAAAAGATCTCACTGTGTTTTGGCATTGACCAAGCTACCAACAACCTAAAAAATGATCAGAACTGGAGAAATTACACATTGACATTGGGTGAAATCATGTAACTCTTAAGGACGTGTTGCAGACTTGTTGAATAGATTCATTTTTCTTGTTTTGTTTGTTTTTGATGAAATTGTGCTTTTCTCGTCGAGAAAAGGCGTTTAACGCGATAAAAAGGTTTAGTGCGTTATGAATACGGGCTAGCTTACCAAAAGTACAAATGTGAACTAAATAAGGCCGGGAGTCGTTTTTATTGCTTAAAACACGATTTCTCGACCAGAATATGCTTTTTCAAAAAAGCCATGTTCCCATGGCGAGAGACTCGTTTTCTGTGAGAAAATGCATTAAAAGGAGGGATTTCATGAGAAACACTATAAATACATATTGTACTTGTCTGAAAACGCACAGAACCTTGAAATAGAAGGTTTCTCACCAAAAAACACATTGGTGAAACCCCTATCTTAAGGCTCTGAGTGTTTGCACACATGTACAAACAGGCATGTTTAAACTATAACGTTTTTAGTGAAATCATGTTTCTCTCGAGGAGAAAACGCGTTTAAAGCCATAAAAAGATCTCACTGTGTTTTGGCATTGACCAAGCTACCAACAAACCTAAAAAATGATCAGAACTGGAGAAATTACACATTGACATTGGGTGAAATCATGTAACTCTTAAGGACGTGTTGCAGACTTGTTGAATAGATTCATTTTTCTTGTTTTGTTTGTTTTTGATGAAATTGTGCTTTTCTCGTCGAGAAAAGGCGTTTAACGCGATAAAAAGGTTTAGTGCGTTATGAATACGGGCTAGCTTACCAAAAGTACAAATGTGAACTAAATAAGGCCGGGAGTCGTTTTTATTGCTTAAAACACGATTTCTCGACCAGAATATGCTTTTTCAAAAAAGCCATGTTCCCATGGCGAGAGACTCGTTTTCTGTGAGAAAATGCATTAAAAGGAGGGATTTCATCAGAAACACTATAAATACATATTGTACTTGTCTGAAAACGCACAGAACCTTGAAATAGAAGGTTTCTCACCAAAAAACACATTGGTGAAACCCCTATCTTAAGGCTCTGAGTGTTTGCACACATGTACAAACAGGCATGTTTAAACTATAACGTTTTTAGTGAAATCATGTTTCTCTCGAGGAGAAAACGCGTTTAAAGCCATAAAAAGATCTCACTGTGTTTTGGCATTGACCAAGCTACCAACAAACCTAAAAAATGATCAGAACTGGAGAAATTACACATTGACATTGGGTGAAATCATGTAACTCTTAAGGACGTGTTGCAGACTTGTTGAATAGATTCATTTTTCTTGTTTTGTTTGTTTTTGATGAAATTGTGCTTTTCTCGTCGAGAAAAGGCGTTTAACGCGATAAAAAGGTTTAGCGCGTTATGAATACGGGCTAGCTTACCAAAAGTACAAATGTGAACTAAATAAGGCCGGGAGTCGTTTTTATTGCTTAAAACACGATTTCTCGACCAGAATATGCTTTTTCAAAAAAGCCATGTTCCCATGGCGAGAGACTCGTTTTCTGTGAGAAAATGCATTAAAAGGAGGGATTTCATGAGAAACACTATAAATACATATTTTACTTGTCTGAAAACGCACAGAACCTTGAAAGGTTTCTCACCAAAAAACACATTGGTGAAACCCCTATCTTAAGGCTCTGAGTGTTTGCACACATGTACAAACAGGCATGTTTAAACTATAACGTTTTTAGTGAAATCATGTTTCTCTCGAGGAGAAAACGCGTTTAAAGCCATAAAAAGATCTCACTGTGTTTTGGCATTGACCAAGCTACCAACAAACCTAAAAAATGATCAGAACTGGAGAAATTACACATTGACATTGGGTGAAATCATGTAACTCTTAAGGACGTGTTGCAGACTTGTTGAATAGATTCATTTTTCTTGTTTTGTTTGTTTTTGATGAAATTGTGCTTTTCTCGTCGAGAAAAGGCGTTTAACGCGATAAAAAGGTTTAGTGCGTTATGAATACGGGCTAGCTTACCAAAAGTACAAATGTGAACTAAATAAGGCCGGGAGTCGTTTTTATTGCTTAAAACACGATTTCTCGACCAGAATATGCTTTTTCAAAAAAGCCATGTTCCCATGGCGAGAGACTCGTTTTCTGTGAGAAAATGCATTAAAAGGAGGGATTTAATCAGAAACACTATAAATACATATTGTACTTGTCTGAAAACGCACAGAACCTTGAAATAGAAGGTTTCTCACCAAAAAACACATTGGTGAAACCCCTATCTTAAGGCTCTGAGTGTTTGCACACATGTACAAACAGGCATGTTTAAACTATAACGTTTTTAGTGAAATCATGTTTCTCTCGAGGAGAAAACGCGTTTAAAGCCATAAAAAGATCTCACTGTGTTTTGGCATTGACCAAGCAACCAACAACCTAAAAAATGATCAGAACTGGAGAAATTACACATTGACATTGGGTGAAATCATGTAACTCTTAAGGACGTGTTGCAGACTTGTTGAATAGATTCATTTTTCTTGTTTTGTTTGTTTTTGATGAAATTGTGCTTTTCTCGTCGAGAAAAGGCGTTTAACGCGATAAAAAGGTTTAGTGCGTTATGAATACGGGCTAGCTTACCAAAAGTACAAATGTGAACTAAATAAGGCCGGGAGTCGTTTTTATTGCTTAAAACACGATTTCTCGACCAGAATATGCTTTTTCAAAAAAGCCATGTTCCCATGGCGAGAGACTCGTTTTCTGTGAGAAAATGCATTAAAAGGAAGGATTTCATCAGAAACACTATAAATACATATTTTACTTGTCTGAAAACGCACTGAACCTTGAAAGGTTTCTCACCAAAAAACACATTGGTGAAACCCCTATCTTAAGGCTCTGAGTGTTTGCACACATGTACAAACAGGCATGTTTAAACTATAATGTTTTTAGGTAAATCATGTTTCTCTCGAGGAGAAAACGCGTTTAAAGCCATAAAAAGATCTCACTGTGTTTTGGCATTGACCAAGCTACCAACAACCTAAAAAATGATCAGAACTGGAGAAATTACACATTGACATTGGGTGAAATCATGTAACTCTTAAGGACGTGTTGCAGACTTGTTGAATAGATTCATTTTTCTTGTTTTGTTTTTGATGAAATTGTGCTTTTCTTGTCGAGAAAAGGCGTTTAACGCGATAAAAAGGTTTAGTGCGTTATGAATACGGGCTAGCTTACCAAAAGTACAAATGTGAACTAAATAAGGCCGGGAGTCGTTTTTATTGCTTAAAACACGATTTCTCGACCAGAATATGCTTTTTCAAAAAAGCCATGTTCCCATGGCGAGAGACTCGTTTTCTGTGAGAAAATGCATTAAAAGGAGGGATTTCATGAGAAACACTATAAATACATATTGTACTTGTCTGAAAACGCACAGAACCTTGAAATAGAAGGTTTCTCACCAAAAAACACATTGGTGAAACCCCTATCTTAAGGCTCTGAGTGTTTGCACACATGTACAAACAGGCATGTTTAAACTATAACGTTTTTAGTGAAATCATGTTTCTCTCGAGGAGAAAACGCGTTTAAAGCCATAAAAAGATCTCACTGTGTTTTGGCATTGACCAAGCTACCAACAAACCTAAAAAATGATCAGAACTGGAGAAATTACACATTGACATTGGGTGAAATCATGTAACTCTTAAGGACGTGTTGCAGACTTGTTGAATAGATTCATTTTTCTTGTTTTGTTTGTTTTTGATGAAATTGTGCTTTTCTCGTCGAGAAAAGGCGTTTAACGCGATAAAAAGGTTTAGTGCGTTATGAATACGGGCTAGCTTACCAAAAGTACAAATGTGAACTAAATAAGGCCGGGAGTCGTTGTTATTGCTTAAAACACGATTTCTCGACCAGAATATGCTTTTTCAAAAAAGCCATGTTCCCATGGCGAGAGACTCGTTTTCTGTGAGAAAATGCATTAAAAGGAAGGATTTCATCAGAAACACTATAAATACATATTTTACTTGTCTGAAAACGCACTGAACCTTGAAAGGTTTCTCACCAAAAAACACATTGGTGAAACCCCTATCTTAAGGCTCTGAGTGTTTGCACACATGTACAAACAGGCATGTTTAAACTATAATGTTTTTAGGTAAATCATGTTTCTCTCGAGGAGAAAACGCGTTTAAAGCCATAAAAAGATCTCACTGTGTTTTGGCATTGACCAAGCTACCAACAACCTAAAAAATGATCAGAACTGGAGAAATTACACATTGACATTGGGTGAAATCATGTAACTCTTAAGGACGTGTTGCAGACTTGTTGAATAGATTCATTTTTCTTGTTTTGTTTGTTTTTGATGAAATTGTGCTTTTCTCGTCGAGAAAAGGCGTTTAACGCGATAAAAAGGTTTAGTGCGTTATGAATACGGGCTAGCTTACCAAAAGTACAAATGTGAACTAAATAAGGCCGGGAGTCGTTTTTATTGCTTAAAACACGATTTCTCGACCAGAATATGCTTTTTCAAAAAAGCCATGTTCCCATGGCGAGAGACTCGTTTTCTGTGAGAAAATGCATTAAAAGGAGGGATTTCATCAGAAACACTATAAATACATATTGTACTTGTCTGAAAACGCACAGAACCTTGAAATAGAAGGTTTCTCACCAAAAAACACATTGGTGAAACCCCTATCTTAAGGCACTGAGTGTTTGCACACATGTACAAACAGGCATGTTTTAACTATAACGTTTTTAGTGAAATCATGTTTCTCTCGAGGAGAAAACGCGTTTAAAGCCATAAAAAGATCTCACTGTGTTTTGGCATTGACCAAGCTACCAACAACCTAAAAAATGATCAGAACTGGAGAAATTACACATTGACATTGGGTGAAATCATGTAACTCTTAAGGACGTGTTGCAGACTTGTTGAATAGATTCATTTTTCTTGTTTTGTTTTTGATGAAATTGTGCTTTTCTTGTCGAGAAAAGGCGTTTAACGCGATAAAAAGGTTTAGTGCGTTATGAATACGGGCTAGCTTACCAAAAGTACAAATGTGAACTAAATAAGGCCGGGAGTCGTTTTTATTGCTTAAAACACGATTTCTCGACCAGAATATGCTTTTTCAAAAAAGCCATGTTCCCATGGCGAGAGACTCGTTTTCTGTGAGAAAATGCATTAAAAGGAGGGATTTCATGAGAAACACTATAAATACATATTGTACTTGTCTGAAAACGCACAGAACCTTGAAATAGAAGGTTTCTCACCAAAAAACACATTGGTGAAACCCCTATCTTAAGGCTCTGAGTGTTTGCACACATGTACAAACAGGCATGTTTAAACTATAACGTTTTTAGTGAAATCATGTTTCTCTCGAGGAGAAAACGCGTTTAAAGCCATAAAAAGATCTCACTGTGTTTTGGCATTGACCAAGCTACCAACAACCTAAAAAATGATCAGAACTGGAGAAATTACATATTGACATTGGGTGAAATCATGTAACTCTTAAGGACGTGTTGCAGACTTGTTGAATAGATTCATTTTTCTTGTTTTGTTTGTTTTTGATGAAATTGCTTTTCTCGTCGAGAAAAGGCGTTTAACGCGATAAAAAGGTTTAGTGCGTTATGAATACGGGCTAGCTTACCAAAAGTACAAATGTGAACTAAATAAGGCCGGGAGTCGTTTTTATTGCTTAAAACACGATTTCTCGACCAGAATATGCTTTTTCAAAAAAGCCATGTTCCCATGGCGAGAGACTCGTTTTCTGTGAGAAAATGCATTAAAAGGAGGGATTTCATGAGAAACACTATACATACATATTGTTCTTGTCTGAAAACGCACAGAACCTTGAAATAGAAGGTTTCTCACCAAAAAACACATTGGTGAAACCCCTATCTTAAGGCTCTGAGTGTTTGCACACATGTACAAACAGGCATGTTTAAACTATAACGTTTTTAGTGAAATCATGTTTCTCTCGAGGAGAAAACGCGTTTAAAGCCATAAAAAGATCTCACTGTGTTTTGGCATTGACCAAGCTACCAACAAACCTAAAAAATGATCAGAACTGGAGAAATTACACATTGACATTGGGTGAAATCATGTAACTCTTAAGGACGTGTTGCAGACTTGTTGAATAGATTCATTTTTCTTGTTTTGTTTGTTTTTGATGAAATTGTGCTTTTCTCGTCGAGAAAAGGCGTTTAACGCGATAAAAAGGTTTAGTGCGTTATGAATACGGGCTAGCTTACCAAAAGTACAAATGTGAACTAAATAAGGCCGGGAGTCGTTTTTATTGCTTAAAACACGATTTCTCGACCAGAATATGCTTTTTCAAAAAAGCCATGTTCCCATGGCGAGAGACTCGTTTTCTGTGAGAAAATGCATTAAAAGGAGGGATTTAATCAGAAACACTATAAATACATATTGTACTTGTCTGAAAACGCACAGAACCTTGAAATAGAAGGTTTCTCACCAAAAAACACATTGGTGAAACCCCTATCTTAAGGCTCTGAGTGTTTGCACACATGTACAAACAGGCATGTTTAAACTATAACGTTTTTAGTGAAATCATGTTTCTCTCGAGGAGAAAACGCGTTTAAAGCCATAAAAAGATCTCACTGTGTTTTGGCATTGACCAAGCAACCAACAACCTAAAAAATGATCAGAACTGGAGAAATTACACATTGACATTGGGTGAAATCATGTAACTCTTAAGGACGTGTTGCAGACTTGTGGAATAGATTCATTTTTCTTGTTTTGTTTGTTTTTGATGAAATTGTGCTTTTCTCGTCGAGAAAAGGCGTTTAACGCGATAAAAAGGTTTAGTGCGTTATGAATACGGGCTAGCTTACCAAAAGTACAAATGTGAACTAAATAAGGCCGGGAGTCGTTTTTATTGCTTAAAACACGATTTCTCGACCAGAATATGCTTTTTCAAAAAAGCCATGTTCCCATGGCGAGAGACTCGTTTTCTGTGAGAAAATGCATTAAAAGGAAGGATTTCATCAGAAACACTATAAATACATATTTTACTTGTCTGAAAACGCACTGAACCTTGAAAGGTTTCTCACCAAAAAACACATTGGTGAAACCCCTATCTTAAGGCTCTGAGTGTTTGCACACATGTACAAACAGGCATGTTTAAACTATAATGTTTTTAGGTAAATCATGTTTCTCTCGAGGAGAAAACGCGTTTAAAGCCATAAAAAGATCTCACTGTGTTTTGGCATTGACCAAGCTACCAACAACCTAAAAAATGATCAGAACTGGAGAAATTACACATTGACATTGGGTGAAATCATGTAACTCTTAAGGACGTGTTGCAGACTTGTTGAATAGATTCATTTTTCTTGTTTTGTTTGTTTTTGATGAAATTGTGCTTTTCTCGTCGAGAAAAGGCGTTTAACGCGATAAAAAGGTTTAGTGCGTTATGAATACGGGCTAGCTTACCAAAAGTACAAATGTGAACTAAATAAGGCCGGGAGTCGTTTTTATTGCTTAAAACACGATTTCTCGACCAGAATATGCTTTTTCAAAAAAGCCATGTTCCCATGGCGAGAGACTCGTTTTCTGTGAGAAAATGCATTAAAAGGAGGGATTTCATCAGAAACACTATAAATACATATTGTACTTGTCTGAAAACGCACAGAACCTTGAAATAGAAGGTTTCTCACCAAAAAACACATTGGTGAAACCCCTATCTTAAGGCACTGAGTGTTTGCACACATGTACAAACAGGCATGTTTTAACTATAACGTTTTTAGTGAAATCATGTTTCTCTCGAGGAGAAAACGCGTTTAAAGCCATAAAAAGATCTCACTGTGTTTTGGCATTGACCAAGCTACCAACAACCTAAAAAATGATCAGAACTGGAGAAATTACACATTGACATTGGGTGAAATCATGTAACTCTTAAGGACGTGTTGCAGACTTGTTGAATAGATTCCTTTTTCTTGTTTTGTTTTTGATGAAATTGTGCTTTTCTTGTCGAGAAAAGGCGTTTAACGCGATAAAAAGGTTTAGTGCGTTATGAATACGGGCTAGCTTACCAAAAGTACAAATGTGAACTAAATAAGGCCGGGAGTCGTTTTTATTGCTTAAAACACGATTTCTCGACCAGAATATGCTTTTTCAAAAAAGCCATGTTCCCATGGCGAGAGACTCGTTTTCTGTGAGAAAATGCATTAAAAGGAGGGATTTCATGAGAAACACTATAAATACATATTGTACTTGTCTGAAAACGCACAGAACCTTGAAATAGAAGGTTTCTCACCAAAAAACACATTGGTGAAACCCCTATCTTAAGGCTCTGAGTGTTTGCACACATGTACAAACAGGCATGTTTAAACTATAACGTTTTTAGTGAAATCATGTTTCTCTCGAGGAGAAAACGCGTTTAAAGCCATAAAAAGATCTCACTGTGTTTTGGCATTGACCAAGCTACCAACAAACCTAAAAAATGATCAGAACTGGAGAAATTACACATTGACATTGGGTGAAATCATGTAACTCTTAAGGACGTGTTGCAGACTTGTTGAATAGATTCATTTTTCTTGTTTTGTTTGTTTTTGATGAAATTGTGCTTTTCTCGTCGAGAAAAGGCGTTTAACGCGATAAAAAGGTTTAGTGCGTTATGAATACGGGCTAGCTTACCAAAAGTACAAATGTGAACTAAATAAGGCCGGGAGTCGTTTTTATTGCTTAAAACACGATTTCTCGACCAGAATATGCTTTTTCAAAAAAGCCATGTTCCCATGGCGAGAGACTCGTTTTCTGTGAGAAAATGCATTAAAAGGAAGGATTTCATCAGAAACACTATAAATACATATTTTACTTGTCTGAAAACGCACTGAACCTTGAAAGGTTTCTCACCAAAAAACACATTGGTGAAACCCCTATCTTAAGGCTCTGAGTGTTTGCACACATGTACAAACAGGCATGTTTAAACTATAATGTTTTTAGGTAAATCATGTTTCTCTCGAGGAGAAAACGCGTTTAAAGCCATAAAAAGATCTCACTGTGTTTTGGCATTGACCAAGCTACCAACAACCTAAAAAATGATCAGAACTGGAGAAATTACACATTGACATTGGGTGAAATCATGTAACTCTTAAGGACGTGTTGCAGACTTGTTGAATAGATTCATTTTTCTTGTTTTGTTTGTTTTTGATGAAATTGTGCTTTTCTCGTCGAGAAAAGGCGTTTAACGCGATAAAAAGGTTTAGTGCGTTATGAATACGGGCTAGCTTACCAAAAGTACAAATGTGAACTAAATAAGGCCGGGAGTCGTTTTTATTGCTTAAAACACGATTTCTCGACCAGAATATGCTTTTTCAAAAAAGCCATGTTCCCATGGCGAGAGACTCGTTTTCTGTGAGAAAATGCATTAAAAGGAGGGATTTCATCAGAAACACTATAAATACATATTGTACTTGTCTGAAAACGCACAGAACCTTGAAATAGAAGGTTTCTCACCAAAAAACACATTGGTGAAACCCCTATCTTAAGGCACTGAGTGTTTGCACACATGTACAAACAGGCATGTTTTAACTATAACGTTTTTAGTGAAATCATGTTTCTCTCGAGGAGAAAACGCGTTTAAAGCCATAAAAAGATCTCACTGTGTTTTGGCATTGACCAAGCTACCAACAACCTAAAAAATGATCAGAACTGGAGAAATTACACATTGACATTGGGTGAAATCATGTAACTCTTAAGGACGTGTTGCAGACTTGTTGAATAGATTCATTTTTCTTGTTTTGTTTTTGATGAAATTGTGCTTTTCTTGTCGAGAAAAGGCGTTTAACGCGATAAAAAGGTTTAGTGCGTTATGAATACGGGCTAGCTTACCAAAAGTACAAATGTGAACTAAATAAGGCCGGGAGTCGTTTTTATTGCTTAAAACACGATTTCTCGACCAGAATATGCTTTTTCAAAAAAGCCATGTTCCCATGGCGAGAGACTCGTTTTCTGTGAGAAAATGCATTAAAAGGAGGGATTTCATGAGAAACACTATAAATACATATTGTACTTGTCTGAAAACGCACAGAACCTTGAAATAGAAGGTTTCTCACCAAAAAACACATTGGTGAAACCCCTATCTTAAGGCTCTGAGTGTTTGCACACATGTACAAACAGGCATGTTTAAACTATAACGTTTTTAGTGAAATCATGTTTCTCTCGAGGAGAAAACGCGTTTAAAGCCATAAAAAGATCTCACTGTGTTTTGGCATTGACCAAGCTACCAACAAACCTAAAAAATGATCAGAACTGGAGAAATTACACATTGACATTGGGTGAAATCATGTAACTCTTAAGGACGTGTTGCAGACTTGTTGAATAGATTCATTTTTCTTGTTTTGTTTGTTTTTGATGAAATTGTGCTTTTCTCGTCGAGAAAAGGCGTTTAACGCGATAAAAAGGTTTAGTGCGTTATGAATACGGGCTAGCTTACCAAAAGTACAAATGTGAACTAAATAAGGCCGGGAGTCGTTTTTATTGCTTAAAACACGATTTCTCGACCAGAATATGCTTTTTCAAAAAAGCCATGTTCCCATGGCGAGAGACTCGTTTTCTGTGAGAAAATGCATTAAAAGGAGGGATTTCATCAGAAACACTATAAATACATATTGTACTTGTCTGAAAACGCACAGAACCTTGAAATAGAAGGTTTCTCACCAAAAAACACATTGGTGAAACCCCTATCTTAAGGCACTGAGTGTTTGCACACATGTACAAACAGGCATGTTTAAACTATAACGTTTTTAGTGAAATCATGTTTCTCTCGAGGAGAAAACGCGTTTAAAGCCATAAAAAGATCTCACTGTGTTTTGGCATTGACCAAGCTACCAACAACCTAAAAAATGATCAGAACTGGAGAAATTACACATTGACATTGGGTGAAATCATGTAACTCTTAAGGACGTGTTGCAGACTTGTTGAATAGATTCATTTTTCTTGTTTTGTTTGTTTTTGATGAAATTGTGCTTTTCTCGTCGAGAAAAGGCGTTTAACGCGATAAAAAGGTTTAGTGCGTTATGAATACGGGCTAGCTTACCAAAAGTACAAATGTGAACTAAATAAGGCCGGGAGTCGTTTTTATTGCTTAAAACACGATTTCTCGACCAGAATATGCTTTTTCAAAAAAGCCATGTTCCCATGGCGAGAGACTCGTTTTCTGTGAGAAAATGCATTAAAAGGAGGGATTTCATGAGAAACACTATAAATACATATTGTACTTGTCTGAAAACGCACAGAACCTTGAAATAGAAGGTTTCTCACCAAAAAACACATTGGTGAAACCCCTATCTTAAGGCTCTGAGTGTTTGCACACATGTACAAACAGGCATGTTTAAACTATAACGTTTTTAGTGAAATCATGTTTCTCTCGAGGAGAAAACGCGTTTAAAGCCATAAAAAGATCTCACTGTGTTTTGGCATTGACCAAGCTACCAACAAACCTAAAAAATGATCAGAACTGGAGAAATTACACATTGACATTGGGTGAAATCATGTAACTCTTAAGGACGTGTTGCAGACTTGTTGAATAGATTCATTTTTCTTGTTTTGTTTGTTTTTGATGAAATTGTGCTTTTCTCGTCGAGAAAAGGCGTTTAACGCGATAAAAAGGTTTAGTGCGTTATGAATACGGGCTAGCTTACCAAAAGTACAAATGTGAACTAAATAAGGCCGGGAGTCGTTTTTATTGCTTAAAACACGATTTCTCGACCAGAATATGCTTTTTCAAAAAAGCCATGTTCCCATGGCGAGAGACTCGTTTTCTGTGAGAAAATGCATTAAAAGGAGGGATTTCATGAGAAACACTATAAATACATATTTTACTTGTCTGAAAACGCACAGAACCTTGAAAGGTTTCTCACCAAAAAACACATTGGTGAAACCCCTATCTTAAGGCTCTGAGTGTTTGCACACATGTACAAACAGGCATGTTTAAACTATAATGTTTTTAGTGAAATCATGTTTCTCTCGAGGAGAAAACGCGTTTAAAGCCATAAAAAGATCTCACTGTGTTTTGGCATTGACCAAGCTACCAACAACCTAAAAAATGATCAGAACTGGAGAAATTACACATTGACATTGGGTGAAATCATGTAACTCTTAAGGACGTGTTGCAGACTTGTTGAATAGATTCATTTTTCTTGTTTTGTTTGTTTTTGATGAAATTGTGCTTTTCTCGTCGAGAAAAGGCGTTTAACGCGATAAAAAGGTTTAGTGCGTTATGAATACGGGCTAGCTTACTAAAAGTACAAATGTGAACTAAATAAGGCCGGGAGTCGTTTTTATTGCTTAAAACACGATTTCTCGACCAGAATATGCTTTTTCAAAAAAGCCATGTTCCCATGGCGAGAGACTCGTTTTCTGTGAGAAAATGCATTAAAAGGAGGGATTTCATGAGAAACACTATAAATACATATTTTACTTGTCTGAAAACGCACAGAACCTTGAAATAGAAGGTTTCTCACCAAAAAACACATTGGTGAAACCCCTATCTTAAGGCTCTGAGTGTTTGCACACATGTACAAACAGGCATGTTTAAACTATAATGTTTTTAGTGAAATCATGTTTCTCTCGAGGAGAAAACGCGTTTAAAGCCATAAAAAGATCTCACTGTGTTTTGGCATTGACCAAGCTACCAACAACCTAAAAAATGATCAGAACTGGAGAAATTACACATTGACATTGGGTGAAATCATGTAACTCTTAAGGACGTGTTGCAGACTTGTTGAATAGATTCATTTTTCTTGTTTTGTTTGTTTTTGATGAAATTGTGCTTTTCTCGTCGAGAAAAGGCGTTTAACGCGATAAAAAGGTTTAGTGCGTTATGAATACGGGCTAGCTTACCAAAAGTACAAATGTGAACTAAATAAGGCCGGGAGTCGTTTTTATTGCTTAAAACACGATTTCTCGACCAGAATATGCTTTTTCAAAAAAGCCATGTTCCCATGGCGAGAGACTCGTTTTCTGTGAGAAAATGCATTAAAAGGAGGGATTTCATCAGAAACACTATAAATACATATTTTACTTGTCTGAAAACGCACAGAACCTTGAAATAGAAGGTTTCTCACCAAAAAACACATTGGTGAAACCCCTATCTTAAGGCTCTGAGTGTTTGCACACATGTACAAACAGGCATGTTTAAACTATAACGTTTTTAGTGAAATCATGTTTCTCTCGAGGAGAAAACGCGTTTAAAGCCATAAAAAGATCTCACTGTGTTTTGGCATTGACCAAGCTACCAACAAACCTAAAAAATGATCAGAACTGGAGAAATTACACATTGACATTGGGTGAAATCATGTAACTCTTAAGGACGTGTTGCAGACTTGTTGAATAGATTCATTTTTCTTGTTTTGTTTGTTTTTGATGAAATTGTGCTTTTCTCGTCGAGAAAAGGCGTTTAACGCGATAAAAAGGTTTAGTGCGTTATGAATACGGGCTAGCTTACCAAAAGTACAAATGTGAACTAAATAAGGCCGGGAGTCGTTTTTATTGCTTAAAACACGATTTCTCGACCAGAATATGCTTTTTCAAAAAAGCCATGTTCCCATGGCGAGAGACTCGTTTTCTGTGAGAAAATGCATTAAACGGAGGGATTTCATGAGAAACACTATAAATACATATTTTACTTGTCTGAAAACGCACAGAACCTTGAAATAGAAGGTTTCTCACCAAAAAACACATTGGTGAAACCCCTATCTTAAGGCTCTGAGTGTTTGCACACATGTACAAACAGGCATGTTTAAACTATAATGTTTTTAGTGAAATCATGTTTCTCTCGAGGAGAAAACGCGTTTAAAGCCATAAAAAGATCTCACTGTGTTTTGGCATTGACCAAGCTACCAACAACCTAAAAAATGATCAGAACTGGAGAAATTACACATTGACATTGGGTGAAATCATGTAACTCTTAAGGACGTGTTGCAGACTTGTTGAATAGATTCATTTTTCTTGTTTTGTTTGTTTTTGATGAAATTGTGCTTTTCTCGTCGAGAAAAGGCGTTTAACGCGATAAAAAGGTTTAGTGCGTTATGAATACGGGCTAGCTTACCAAAAGTACAAATGTGAACTAAATAAGGCCGGGAGTCGTTTTTATTGCTTAAAACACGATTTCTCGACCAGAATATGCTTTTTCAAAAAAGCCATGTTCCCATGGCGAGAGACTCGTTTTCTGTGAGAAAATGCATTAAAAGGAGGGATTTCATGAGAAACACTATAAATACATATTTTACTTGTCTGAAAACGCACAGAACCTTGAAATAGAAGGTTTCTCACCAAAAAACACATTGGTGAAACCCCTATCTTAAGGCTCTGAGTGTTTGCACACATGTACAAACAGGCATGTTTAAACTATAACGTTTTTAGTGAAATCATGTTTCTCTCGAGGAGAAAACGCGTTTAAAGCCATAAAAAGATCTCACTGTGTTTTGGCATTGACCAAGCTACCAACAAACCTAAAAAATGATCAGAACTGGAGAAATTACACATTGACATTGGGTGAAATCATGTAACTCTTAAGGACGTGTTGCAGACTTGTTGAATAGATTCATTTTTCTTGTTTTGTTTGTTTTTGATGAAATTGTGCTTTTCTCGTCGAGAAAAGGCGTTTAACGCGATAAAAAGGTTTAGTGCGTTATGAATACGGGCTAGCTTACCAAAAGTACAAATGTGAACTAAATAAGGCCGGGAGTCGTTTTTAATGCTTAAAACACGATTTCTCGACGAGAATATGCTTTTTCAAAAAAGCCATGTTCCCATGGCGAGAGACTCGTTTTCTGTGAGAAAATGCATTAAAAGGAGGGATTTCATCAGAAACACTATAAATACATATTGTACTTGTCTGAAAACGCACAGAACCTTGAAATAGAAGGTTTCTCACCAAAAAACACATTGGTGAAACCCCTATCTTAAGGCTCTGAGTGTTTGCACACATGTACAAACAGGCATGTTTAAACTATAACGTTTTTAGTGAAATCATGTTTCTCTCGAGGAGAAAACGCGTTTAAAGCCATAAAAAGATCTCACTGTGTTTTGGCATTGACCAAGCTACCAACAACCTAAAAAATGATCAGAACTGGAGAAATTACACATTGACATTGGGTGAAATCATGTAACTCTTAAGGACGTGTTGCAGACTTGTTGAATAGATTCATTTTTCTTGTTTTGTTTGTTTTTGATGAAATTGTGCTTTTCTCGTCGAGAAAAGGCGTTTAACGCGATGAAAAGGTTTAGTGCGTTATGAATACGGGCTAGCTTACCAAAAGTACAAATGTGAACTAAATAAGGCCGGGAGTCGTTTTTATTGCTTAAAACACGATTTCTCGACCAGAATATGCTTTTTCAAAAAAGCCATGTTCCCATGGCGAGAGACTCGTTTTCTGTGAGAAAATGCATTAAAAGGAAGGATTTCATCAGAAACACTATAAATACATATTTTACTTGTCTGAAAACGCACTGAACCTTGAAAGGTTTCTCACCAAAAAACACATTGGTGAAACCCCTATCTTAAGGCTCTGAGTGTTTGCACACATGTACAAACAGGCATGTTTAAACTATAATGTTTTTAGTGAAATCATGTTTCTCTCGAGGAGAAAACGCGTTTAAAGCCATAAAAAGATCTCACTGTGTTTTGGCATTGACCAAGCTACCAACAACCTAAAAAATGATCAGAACTGGAGAAATTACACATTGACATTGGGTGAAATCATGTAACTCTTAAGGACGTGTTGCAGACTTGTTGAATAGATTCATTTTTCTTGTTTTGTTTGTTTTTGATGAAATTGTGCTTTTCTCGTCGAGAAAAGGCGTTTAACGCGATAAAAAGGTTTAGTGCGTTATGAATACGGGCTAGCTTACCAAAAGTACAAATGTGAACTAAATAAGGCCGGGAGTCGTTTTTATTGCTTAAAACACGATTTCTCGACCAGAATATGCTTTTTCAAAAAAGCCATGTTCCCATGGCGAGAGACTCGTTTTCTGTGAGAAAATGCATTAAAAGGAGGGATTTCATGAGAAACACTATAAATACATATTTTACTTGTCTGAAAACGCACAGAACCTTGAAATAGAAGGTTTCTCACCAAAAAACACATTGGTGAAACCCCTATCTTAAGGCTCTGAGTGTTTGCACACATGTACAAACAGGCATGTTTAAACTATAACGTTTTTAGTGAAATCATGTTTCTCTCGAGGAGAAAACGCGTTTAAAGCCATAAAAAGATCTCACTGTGTTTTGGCATTGACCAAGCTACCAACAAACCTAAAAAATGATCAGAACTGGAGAAATTACACATTGACATTGGGTGAAATCATGTAACTCTTAAGGACGTGTTGCAGACTTGTTGAATAGATTCATTTTTCTTGTTTTGTTTGTTTTTGATGAAATTGTGCTTTTCTCGTCGAGAAAAGGCGTTTAACGCGATAAAAAGGTTTAGTGCGTTATGAATACGGGCTAGCTTACCAAAAGTACAAATGTGAACTAAATAAGGCCGGGAGTCGTTTTTATTGCTTAAAACACGATTTCTCGACCAGAATATGCTTTTTCAAAAAAGCCATGTTCCCATGGCGAGAGACTCGTTTTCTGTGAGAAAATGCATTAAAAGGAGGGATTTCATCAGAAACACTATAAATACATATTGTACTTGTCTGAAAACGCACAGAACCTTGAAATAGAAGGTTTCTCACCAAAAAACACATTGGTGAAACCCCTATCTTAAGGCTCTGAGTGTTTGCACACATGTACAAACAGGCATGTTTAAACTATAACGTTTTTAGTGAAATCATGTTTCTCTCGAGGAGAAAACGCGTTTAAAGCCATAAAAAGATCTCACTGTGTTTTGGCATTGACCAAGCTACCAACAACCTAAAAAATGATCAGAACTGGAGAAATTACACATTGACATTGGGTGAAATCATGTAACTCTTAAGGACGTGTTGCAGACTTGTTGAATAGATTCATTTTTCTTGTTTTGTTTGTTTTTGATGAAATTGTGCTTTTCTCGTCGAGAAAAGGCGTTTAACGCGATGAAAAGGTTTAGTGCGTTATGAATACGGGCTAGCTTACCAAAAGTACAAATGTGAACTAAATAAGGCCGGGAGTCGTTTTTATTGCTTAAAACACGATTTCTCGACCAGAATATGCTTTTTCAAAAAAGCCATGTTCCCATGGCGAGAGACTCGTTTTCTGTGAGAAAATGCATTAAAAGGAAGGATTTCATCAGAAACACTATAAATACATATTTTACTTGTCTGAAAACGCACTGAACCTTGAAAGGTTTCTCACCAAAAAACACATTGGTGAAACCCCTATCTTAAGGCTCTGAGTGTTTGCACACATGTACAAACAGGCATGTTTAAACTATAATGTTTTTAGGTAAATCATGTTTCTCTCGAGGAGAAAACGCGTTTAAAGCCATAAAAAGATCTCACTGAGTTTTGGCATTGACCAAGCTACCAACAACCTAAAAAATGATCAGAACTGGAGAAATTACACATTGACATTGGGTGAAATCATGTAACTCTTAAGGACGTGTTGCAGACTTGTTGAATAGATTCATTTTTCTTGTTTTGTTTGTTTTTGATGAAATTGTGCTTTTCTTGTCGAGAAAAGGCGTTTAACGCGATAAAAAGGTTTAGTGCGTTATGAATACGGGCTAGCTTACCAAAAGTACAAATGTGAACTAAATAAGGCCGGGAGTCGTTTTTATTGCTTAAAACACGATTTCTCGACCAGAATATGCTTTTTCAAAAAAGCCATGTTCCCATGGCGAGAGACTCGTTTTCTGTGAGAAAATGCATTAAAAGGAAGGATTTCATCAGAAACACTATAAATACATATTTTACTTGTCTGAAAACGCACTGAACCTTGAAAGGTTTCTCACCAAAAAACACATTGGTGAAACCCCTATCTTAAGGCTCTGAGTGTTTGCACACATGTACAAACAGGCATGTTTAAACTATAATGTTTTTAGGTAAATCATGTTTCTCTCGAGGAGAAAACGCGTTTAAAGCCATAAAAAGATCTCACTGAGTTTTGGCATTGACCAAGCTACCAACAACCTAAAAAATGATCAGAACTGGAGAAATTACACATTGACATTGGGTGAAATCATGTAACTCTTAAGGACGTGTTGCAGACTTGTTGAATAGATTCATTTTTCTTGTTTTGTTTGTTTTTGATGAAATTGTGCTTTTCTTGTCGAGAAAAGGCGTTTAACGCGATAAAAAGGTTTAGTGCGTTATGAATACGGGCTAGCTTACCAAAAGTACAAATGTGAACTAAATAAGGCCGGGAGTCGTTTTTATTGCTTAAAACACGATTTCTCGACCAGAATATGCTTTTTCAAAAAAGCCATGTTCCCATGGCGAGAGACTCGTTTTCTGTGAGAAAATGCATTAAACGGAGGGATTTCATGAGAAACACTATAAATACATATTTTACTTGTCTGAAAACGCACAGAACCTTGAAATAGAAGGTTTCTCACCAAAAAACACATTGGTGAAACCCCTATCTTAAGGCTCTGAGTGTTTGCACACATGTACAAACAGGCATGTTTAAACTATAATGTTTTTAGTGAAATCATGTTTCTCTCGAGGAGAAAACGCGTTTAAAGCCATAAAAAGATCTCACTGTGTTTTGGCATTGACCAAGCTACCAACAACCTAAAAAATGATCAGAACTGGAGAAATTACACATTGACATTGGGTGAAATCATGTAACTCTTAAGGACGTGTTGCAGACTTGTTGAATAGATTCATTTTTCTTGTTTTGTTTGTTTTTGATGAAATTGTGCTTTTCTCGTCGAGAAAAGGCGTTTAACGCGATAAAAAGGTTTAGTGCGTTATGAATACGGGCTAGCTTACCAAAAGTACAAATGTGAACTAAATAAGGCCGGGAGTCGTTTTTATTGCTTAAAACACGATTTCTCGACCAGAATATGCTTTTTCAAAAAAGCCATGTTCCCATGGCGAGAGACTCGTTTTCTGTGAGAAAATGCATTAAAAGGAGGGATTTCATGAGAAACACTATAAATACATATTTTACTTGTCTGAAAACGCACAGAACCTTGAAATAGAAGGTTTCTCACCAAAAAACACATTGGTGAAACCCCTATCTTAAGGCTCTGAGTGTTTGCACACATGTACAAACAGGCATGTTTAAACTATAACGTTTTTAGTGAAATCATGTTTCTCTCGAGGAGAAAACGCGTTTAAAGCCATAAAAAGATCTCACTGTGTTTTGGCATTGACCAAGCTACCAACAAACCTAAAAAATGATCAGAACTGGAGAAATTACACATTGACATTGGGTGAAATCATGTAACTCTTAAGGACGTGTTGCAGACTTGTTGAATAGATTCATTTTTCTTGTTTTGTTTGTTTTTGATGAAATTGTGCTTTTCTCGTCGAGAAAAGGCGTTTAACGCGATAAAAAGGTTTAGTGCGTTATGAATACGGGCTAGCTTACCAAAAGTACAAATGTGAACTAAATAAGGCCGGGAGTCGTTTTTATTGCTTAAAACACGATTTCTCGACCAGAATATGCTTTTTCAAAAAAGCCATGTTCCCATGGCGAGAGACTCGTTTTCTGTGAGAAAATGCATTAAAAGGAGGGATTTCATGAGAAACACTATAAATACATATTTTACTTGTCTGAAAACGCACAGAACCTTGAAATAGAAGGTTTCTCACCAAAAAACACATTGGTGAAACCCCTATCTTAAGGCTCTGAGTGTTTGCACACATGTACAAACAGGCATGTTTAAACTATAATGTTTTTAGTGAAATCATGTTTCTCTCGAGGAGAAAACGCGTTTAAAGCCATAAAAAGATCTCACTGTGTTTTGGCATTGACCAAGCTACCAACAACCTAAAAAATGATCAGAACTGGAGAAATTACACATTGACATTGGGTGAAATCATGTAACTCTTAAGGACGTGTTGCAGACTTGTTGAATAGATTCATTTTTCTTGTTTTGTTTGTTTTTGATGAAATTGTGCTTTTCTCGTCGAGAAAAGGCGTTTAACGCGATAAAAAGGTTTAGTGCGTTATGAATACGGGCTAGCTTACCAAAAGTACAAATGTGAACTAAATAAGGCCGGGAGTCGTTTTTATTGCTTAAAACACGATTTCTCGACCAGAATATGCTTTTTCAAAAAAGCCATGTTCCCATGGCGAGAGACTCGTTTTCTGTGAGAAAATGCATTAAAAGGAGGGATTTCATGAGAAACACTATAAATACATATTGTACTTGTCTGAAAACGCACAGAACCTTGAAATAGAAGGTTTCTCACCAAAAAACACATTGGTGAAACCCCTATCTTAAGGCTCTGAGTGTTTGCACACATGTACAAACAGGCATGTTTAAACTATAATGTTTTTAGGTAAATCATGTTTCTCTCGAGGAGAAAACGCGTTTAAAGCCATAAAAAGATCTCACTGTGTTTTGGCATTGACCAAGCTACCAACAACCTAAAAAATGATCAGAACTGGAGAAATTACACATTGACATTGGGTGAAATCATGTAACTCTTAAGGACGTGTTGCAGACTTGTTGAATAGATTCATTTTTCTTGTTTTGTTTGTTTTTGATGAAATTGTGCTTTTCTTGTCGAGAAAAGGCGTTTAACGCGATAAAAAGGTTTAGTGCGTTATGAATACGGGCTAGCTTACCAAAAGTACAAATGTGAACTAAATAAGGCCGGGAGTCGTTTTTATTGCTTAAAACACGATTTCTCGACCAGAATATGCTTTTTCAAAAAAGCCATGTTCCCATGGCGAGAGACTCGTTTTCTGTGAGAAAATGCATTAAAAGGAGGGATTTCATGAGAAACACTATAAATACATATTGTACTTGTCTGAAAACGCACAGAACCTTGAAATAGAAGGTTTCTCACCAAAAAACACATTGGTGAAACCCCTATCTTAAGGCTCTGAGTGTTTGCACACATGTACAAACAGGCATGTTTAAACTATAATGTTTTTAGTGAAATCATGTTTCTCTCGAGGAGAAAACGCGTTTAAAGCCATAAAAAGATCTCACTGTGTTTTGGCATTGACCAAGCTACCAACAAACCTAAAAAATGATCAGAACTGGAGAAATTACACATTGACATTGGGTGAAATCATGTAACTCTTAAGGACGTGTTGCAGACTTGTTGAATAGATTCATTTTTCTTGTTTTGTTTGTTTTTGATGAAATTGTGCTTTTCTCGTCGAGAAAAGGCGTTTAACGCGATAAAAAGGTTTAGTGCGTTATGAATACGGGCTAGCTTACCAAAAGTACAAATGTGAACTAAATAAGGCCGGGAGTCGTTTTTATTGCTTAAAACACGATTTCTCGACCAGAATATGCTTTTTCAAAAAAGCCATGTTCCCATGGCGAGAGACTCGTTTTCTGTGAGAAAATGCATTAAAAGGAGGGATTTCATCAGAAACACTATAAATACATATTGTACTTGTCTGAAAACGCACAGAACCTTGAAATAGAAGGTTTCTCACCAAAAAACACATTGGTGAAACCCCTATCTTAAGGCTCTGAGTGTTTGCACACATGTACAAACAGGCATGTTTAAACTATAACGTTTTTAGTGAAATCATGTTTCTCTCGAGGAGAAAACGCGTTTAAAGCCATAAAAAGATCTCACTGTGTTTTGGCATTGACCAAGCTACCAACAAACCTAAAAAATGATCAGAACTGGAGAAATTACACATTGACATTGGGTGAAATCATGTAACTCTTAAGGACGTGTTGCAGACTTGTTGAATAGATTCATTTTTCTTGTTTTGTTTGTTTTTGATGAAATTGTGCTTTTCTCGTCGAGAAAAGGCGTTTAACGCGATAAAAAGGTTTAGCGCGTTATGAATACGGGCTAGCTTACCAAAAGTACAAATGTGAACTAAATAAGGCCGGGAGTCGTTTTTATTGCTTAAAACACGATTTCTCGACCAGAATATGCTTTTTCAAAAAAGCCATGTTCCCATGGCGAGAGACTCGTTTTCTGTGAGAAAATGCATTAAAAGGAGGGATTTCATGAGAAACACTATAAATACATATTTTACTTGTCTGAAAACGCACAGAACCTTGAAAGGTTTCTCACCAAAAAACACATTGGTGAAACCCCTATCTTAAGGCTCTGAGTGTTTGCACACATGTACAAACAGGCATGTTTAAACTATAACGTTTTTAGTGAAATCATGTTTCTCTCGAGGAGAAAACGCGTTTAAAGCCATAAAAAGATCTCACTGTGTTTTGGCATTGACCAAGCTACCAACAAACCTAAAAAATGATCAGAACTGGAGAAATTACACATTGACATTGGGTGAAATCATGTAACTCTTAAGGACGTGTTGCAGACTTGTTGAATAGATTCATTTTTCTTGTTTTGTTTGTTTTTGATGAAATTGTGCTTTTCTCGTCGAGAAAAGGCGTTTAACGCGATAAAAAGGTTTAGTGCGTTATGAATACGGGCTAGCTTACCAAAAGTACAAATGTGAACTAAATAAGGCCGGGAGTCGTTTTTATTGCTTAAAACACGATTTCTCGACCAGAATATGCTTTTTCAAAAAAGCCATGTTCCCATGGCGAGAGACTCGTTTTCTGTGAGAAAATGCATTAAAAGGAGGGATTTAATCAGAAACACTATAAATACATATTGTACTTGTCTGAAAACGCACAGAACCTTGAAATAGAAGGTTTCTCACCAAAAAACACATTGGTGAAACCCCTATCTTAAGGCTCTGAGTGTTTGCACACATGTACAAACAGGCATGTTTAAACTATAACGTTTTTAGTGAAATCATGTTTCTCTCGAGGAGAAAACGCGTTTAAAGCCATAAAAAGATCTCACTGTGTTTTGGCATTGACCAAGCAACCAACAACCTAAAAAATGATCAGAACTGGAGAAATTACACATTGACATTGGGTGAAATCATGTAACTCTTAAGGACGTGTTGCAGACTTGTTGAATAGATTCATTTTTCTTGTTTTGTTTGTTTTTGATGAAATTGTGCTTTTCTCGTCGAGAAAAGGCGTTTAACGCGATAAAAAGGTTTAGTGCGTTATGAATACGGGCTAGCTTACCAAAAGTACAAATGTGAACTAAATAAGGCCGGGAGTCGTTTTTATTGCTTAAAACACGATTTCTCGACCAGAATATGCTTTTTCAAAAAAGCCATGTTCCCATGGCGAGAGACTCGTTTTCTGTGAGAAAATGCATTAAAAGGAAGGATTTCATCAGAAACACTATAAATACATATTTTACTTGTCTGAAAACGCACTGAACCTTGAAAGGTTTCTCACCAAAAAACACATTGGTGAAACCCCTATCTTAAGGCTCTGAGTGTTTGCACACATGTACAAACAGGCATGTTTAAACTATAATGTTTTTAGGTAAATCATGTTTCTCTCGAGGAGAAAACGCGTTTAAAGCCATAAAAAGATCTCACTGTGTTTTGGCATTGACCAAGCTACCAACAACCTAAAAAATGATCAGAACTGGAGAAATTACACATTGACATTGGGTGAAATCATGTAACTCTTAAGGACGTGTTGCAGACTTGTTGAATAGATTCATTTTTCTTGTTTTGTTTGTTTTTGATGAAATTGTGCTTTTCTTGTCGAGAAAAGGCGTTTAACGCGATAAAAAGGTTTAGTGCGTTATGAATACGGGCTAGCTTACCAAAAGTACAAATGTGAACTAAATAAGGCCGGGAGTCGTTTTTATTGCTTAAAACACGATTTCTCGACCAGAATATGCTTTTTCAAAAAAGCCATGTTCCCATGGCGAGAGACTCGTTTTCTGTGAGAAAATGCATTAAAAGGAGGGATTTCATGAGAAACACTATAAATACATATTGTACTTGTCTGAAAACGCACAGAACCTTGAAATAGAAGGTTTCTCACCAAAAAACACATTGGTGAAACCCCTATCTTAAGGCTCTGAGTGTTTGCACACATGTACAAACAGGCATGTTTAAACTATAACGTTTTTAGTGAAATCATGTTTCTCTCGAGGAGAAAACGCGTTTAAAGCCATAAAAAGATCTCACTGTGTTTTGGCATTGACCAAGCTACCAACAAACCTAAAAAATGATCAGAACTGGAGAAATTACACATTGACATTGGGTGAAATCATGTAACTCTTAAGGACGTGTTGCAGACTTGTTGAATAGATTCATTTTTCTTGTTTTGTTTGTTTTTGATGAAATTGTGCTTTTCTCGTCGAGAAAAGGCGTTTAACGCGATAAAAAGGTTTAGTGCGTTATGAATACGGGCTAGCTTACCAAAAGTACAAATGTGAACTAAATAAGGCCGGGAGTCGTTTTTATTGCTTAAAACACGATTTCTCGACCAGAATATGCTTTTTCAAAAAAGCCATGTTCCCATGGCGAGAGACTCGTTTTCTGTGAGAAAATGCATTAAAAGGAGGGATTTCATCAGAAACACTATAAATACATATTGTACTTGTCTGAAAACGCACAGAACCTTGAAATAGAAGGTTTCTCACCAAAAAACACATTGGTGAAACCCCTATCTTAAGGCTCTGAGTGTTTGCACACATGTACAAACAGGCATGTTTAAACTATAATGTTTTTAGTGAAATCATGTTTCTCTCGAGGAGAAAACGCGTTTAAAGCCATAAAAAGATCTCACTGTGTTTTGGCATTGACCAAGCTACCAACAACCTAAAAAATGATCAGAACTGGAGAAATTACACATTGACATTGGGTGAAATCATGTAACTCTTAAGGACGTGTTGCAGACTTGTTGAATAGATTCATTTTTCTTGTTTTGTTTGTTTTTGATGAAATTGTGCTTTTCTCGTCGAGAAAAGGCGTTTAACGCGATAAAAAGGTTTAGTGCGTTATGAATACGGGCTAGCTTACCAAAAGTACAAATGTGAACTAAATAAGGCCGGGAGTCGTTTTTATTGCTTAAAACACGATTTCTCGACCAGAATATGCTTTTTCAAAAAAGCCATGTTCCCATGGCGAGAGACTCGTTTTCTGTGAGAAAATGCATTAAAAGGAGGGATTTCATGAGAAACACTATAAATACATATTGTACTTGTCTGAAAACGCACAGAACCTTGAAATAGAAGGTTTCTCACCAAAAAACACATTGGTGAAACCCCTATCTTAAGGCTCTGAGTGTTTGCACACATGTACAAACAGGCATGTTTAAACTATAACGTTTTTAGTGAAATCATGTTTCTCTCGAGGAGAAAACGCGTTTAAAGCCATAAAAAGATCTCACTGTGTTTTGGCATTGACCAAGCTACCAACAACCTAAAAAATGATCAGAACTGGAGAAATTACACATTGACATTGGGTGAAATCATGTAACTCTTAAGGACGTGTTGCAGACTTGTTGAATAGATTCATTTTTCTTGTTTTGTTTGTTTTTGATGAAATTGTGCTTTTCTCGTCGAGAAAAGGCGTTTAACGCGATAAAAAGGTTTAGTGCGTTATGAATACGGGCTAGCTTACCAAAAGTACAAATGTGAACTAAATAAGGCCGGGAGTCGTTTTTATTGCTTAAAACACGATTTCTCGACCAGAATATGCTTTTTCAAAAAAGCCATGTTCCCATGGCGAGAGACTCGTTTTCTGTGAGAAAATGCATTAAAAGGAGGGATTTCATGAGAAACACTATAAATACATATTGTACTTGTCTGAAAACGCACAGAACCTTGAAATAGAAGGTTTCTCACCAAAAAACACATTGGTGAAACCCCTATCTTAAGGCTCTGAGTGTTTGCACACATGTACAAACAGGCATGTTTAAACTATAACGTTTTTAGTGAAATCATGTTTCTCTCGAGGAGAAAACGCGTTTAAAGCCATAAAAAGATCTCACTGTGTTTTGGCATTGACCAAGCTACCAACAAACCTAAAAAATGATCAGAACTGGAGAAATTACACATTGACATTGGGTGAAATCATGTAACTCTTAAGGACGTGTTGCAGACTTGTTGAATAGATTCATTTTTCTTGTTTTGTTTGTTTTTGATGAAATTGTGCTTTTCTCGTCGAGAAAAGGCGTTTAACGCGATAAAAAGGTTTAGTGCGTTATGAATACGGGCTAGCTTACCAAAAGTACAAATGTGAACTAAATAAGGCCGGGAGTCGTTTTTATTGCTTAAAACACGATTTCTCGACCAGAATATGCTTTTTCAAAAAAGCCATGTTCCCATGGCGAGAGACTCGTTTTCTGTGAGAAAATGCATTAAAAGGAGGGATTTCATCAGAAACACTATAAATACATATTTTACTTGTCTGAAAACGCACAGAACCTTGAAAGGTTTCTCACCAAAAAACACATTGGTGAAACCCCTATCTTAAGGCTCTGAGTGTTTGCACACATGTACAAACAGGCATGTTTAAACTATAATGTTTTTAGTGAAATCATGTTTCTCTCGAGGAGAAAACGCGTTTAAAGCCATAAAAAGATCTCACTGTGTTTTGGCATTGACCAAGCTACCAACAACCTAAAAAATGATCAGAACTGGAGAAATTACACATTGACATTGGGTGAAATCATGTAACTCTTAAGGACGTGTTGCAGACTTGTTGAATAGATTCATTTTTCTTGTTTTGTTTGTTTTTGATGAAATTGTGCTTTTCTCGTCGAGAAAAGGCGTTTAACGCGATAAAAAGGTTTAGTGCGTTATGAATACGGGCTAGCTTACCAAAAGTACAAATGTGAACTAAATAAGGCCGGGAGTCGTTTTTATTGCTTAAAACACGATTTCTCGACCAGAATATGCTTTTTCAAAAAAGCCATGTTCCCATGGCGAGAGACTCGTTTTCTGTGAGAAAATGCATTAAAAGGAGGGATTTCATGAGAAACACTATAAATACATATTGTACTTGTCTGAAAACGCACAGAACCTTGAAATAGAAGGTTTCTCACCAAAAAACACATTGGTGAAACCCCTATCTTAAGGCTCTGAGTGTTTGCACACATGTACAAACAGGCATGTTTAAACTATAACGTTTTTAGTGAAATCATGTTTCTCTCGAGGAGAAAACGCGTTTAAAGCCATAAAAAGATCTCACTGTGTTTTGGCATTGACCAAGCTACCAACAACCTAAAAAATGATCAGAACTGGAGAAATTACACATTGACATTGGGTGAAATCATGTAACTCTTAAGGACGTGTTGCAGACTTGTTGAATAGATTCATTTTTCTTGTTTTGTTTGTTTTTGATGAAATTGTGCTTTTCTCGTCGAGAAAAGGCGTTTAACGCGATAAAAAGGTTTAGTGCGTTATGAATACGGGCTAGCTTAGCAAAAGTACAAATGTGAACTAAATAAGGCCGGGAGTCGTTTTTATTGCTTAAAACACGATTTCTCGACCAGAATATGCTTTTTCAAAAAAGCCATGTTCCCATGGCGAGAGACTCGTTTTCTGTGAGAAAATGCATTAAAAGGAGGGATTTCATGAGAAACACTATAAATACATATTTTACTTGTCTGAAAACGCACAGAACCTTGAAATAGAAGGTTTCTCACCAAAAAACACATTGGTGAAACCCCTATCTTAAGGCTCTGAGTGTTTGCACACATGTACAAACAGGCATGTTTAAACTATAACGTTTTTAGTGAAATCATGTTTCTCTCGAGGAGAAAACGCGTTTAAAGCCATAAAAAGATCTCACTGTGTTTTGGCATTGACCAAGCTACCAACAAACCTAAAAAATGATCAGAACTGGAGAAATTACACATTGACATTGGGTGAAATCATGTAACTCTTAAGGACGTGTTGCAGACTTGTTGAATAGATTCATTTTTCTTGTTTTGTTTGTTTTTGATGAAATTGTGCTTTTCTCGTCGAGAAAAGGCGTTTAACGCGATAAAAAGGTTTAGTGCGTTATGAATACGGGCTAGCTTACCAAAAGTACAAATGTGAACTAAATAAGGCCGGGAGTCGTTTTTATTGCTTAAAACACGATTTCTCGACCAGAATATGCTTTTTCAAAAAAGCCATGTTCCCATGGCGAGAGACTCGTTTTCTGTGAGAAAATGCATTAAAAGGAGGGATTTCATGAGAAACACTATAAATACATATTTTACTTGTCTGAAAACGCACAGAACCTTGAAATAGAAGGTTTCTCACCAAAAAACACATTGGTGAAACCCCTATCTTAAGGCTCTGAGTGTTTGCACACATGTACAAACAGGCATGTTTAAACTATAACGTTTTTAGTGAAATCATGTTTCTCTCGAGGAGAAAACGCGTTTAAAGCCATAAAAAGATCTCACTGTGTTTTGGCATTGACCAAGCTACCAACAAACCTAAAAAATGATCAGAACTGGAGAAATTACACATTGACATTGGGTGAAATCATGTAACTCTTAAGGACGTGTTGCAGACTTGTTGAATAGATTCATTTTTCTTGTTTTGTTTGTTTTTGATGAAATTGTGCTTTTCTCGTCGAGAAAAGGCGTTTAACGCGATAAAAAGGTTTAGTGCGTTATGAATACGGGCTAGCTTACCAAAAGTACAAATGTGAACTAAATAAGGCCGGGAGTCGTTTTTATTGCTTAAAACACGATTTCTCGACCAGAATATGCTTTTTCAAAAAGCCATGTTCCCATGGCGAGAGACTCGTTTTCTGTGAGAAAATGCATTAAAAGGAGGGATTTAATCAGAAACACTATAAATACATATTGTACTTGTCTGAAAACGCACAGAACCTTGAAATAGAAGGTTTCTCACCAAAAAACACATTGGTGAAACCCCTATCTTAAGTCTCTGAGTGTTTGCACACATGTACAAACAGGCATGTTTAAACTATAACGTTTTTAGTGAAATCATGTTTCTCTCGAGGAGAAAACGCGTTTAAAGCCATAAAAAGATCTCACTGTGTTTTGGCATTGACCAAGCTACCAACAACCTAAAAAATGATCAGAACTGGAGAAATTACACATTGACATTGGGTGAAATCATGTAACTCTTAAGGACGTGTTGCAGACTTGTTGAATAGATTCATTTTTCTTGTTTTGTTTGTTTTTGATGAAATTGTGCTTTTCTCGTCGAGAAAAGGCGTTTAACGCGATAAAAAGGTTTAGTGCGTTATGAATACGGGCTAGCTTACCAAAAGTACAAATGTGAACTAAATAAGGCCGGGAGTCGTTTTTATTGCTTAAAACACGATTTCTCGACCAGAATATGCTTTTTCAAAAAAGCCATGTTCCCATGGCGAGAGACTCGTTTTCTGTGAGAAAATGCATTAAAAGGAGGGATTTCATCAGAAACACTATAAATACATATTTTACTTGTCTGAAAACGCACAGAACCTTGAAAGGTTTCTCACCAAAAAACACATTGGTGAAACCCCTATCTTAAGGCTCTGAGTGTTTGCACACATGTACAAACAGGCATGTTTAAACTATAATGTTTTTAGTGAAATCATGTTTCTCTCGAGGAGAAAACGCGTTTAAAGCCATAAAAAGATCTCACTGTGTTTTGGCATTGACCAAGCTACCAACAACCTAAAAAATGATCAGAACTGGAGAAATTACACATTGACATTGGGTGAAATCATGTAACTCTTAAGGACGTGTTGCAGACTTGTTGAATAGATTCATTTTTCTTGTTTTGTTTGTTTTTGATGAAATTGTGCTTTTCTCGTCGAGAAAAGGCGTTTAACGCGATAAAAAGGTTTAGTGCGTTATGAATACGGGCTAGCTTACCAAAAGTACAAATGTGAACTAAATAAGGCCGGGAGTCGTTTTTATTGCTTAAAACACGATTTCTCGACCAGAATATGCTTTTTCAAAAAAGCCATGTTCCCATGGCGAGAGACTCGTTTTCTGTGAGAAAATGCATTAAAAGGAGGGATTTCATCAGAAACACTATAAATACATATTTTACTTGTCTGAAAACGCACAGAACCTTGAAATAGAAGGTTTCTCACCAAAAAACACATTGGTGAAACCCCTATCTTAAGGCTCTGAGTGTTTGCACACATGTACAAACAGGCATGTTTAAACTATAACGTTTTTAGTGAAATCATGTTTCTCTCGAGGAGAAAACGCGTTTAAAGCCATAAAAAGATCTCACTGTGTTTTGGCATTGACCAAGCTACCAACAAACCTAAAAAATGATCAGAACTGGAGAAATTACACATTGACATTGGGTGAAATCATGTAACTCTTAAGGACGTGTTGCAGACTTGTTGAATAGATTCATTTTTCTTGTTTTGTTTGTTTTTGATGAAATTGTGCTTTTCTCGTCGAGAAAAGGCGTTTAACGCGATAAAAAGGTTTAGTGCGTTATGAATACGGGCTAGCTTACCAAAAGTACAAATGTGAACTAAATAAGGCCGGGAGTCGTTTTTATTGCTTAAAACACGATTTCTCGACCAGAATATGCTTTTTCAAAAAAGCCATGTTCCCATGGCGAGAGACTCGTTTTCTGTGAGAAAATGCATTAAAAGGAGGGATTTCATGAGAAACACTATAAATACATATTGTACTTTTCTGAAAACGCACAGAACCTTGAAATAGAAGGTTTCTCACCAAAAAACACATTGGTGAAACCCCTATCTTAAGGCTCTGAGTGTTTGCACACATGTACAAACAGGCATGTTTAAACTATAACGTTTTTAGTGAAATCATGTTTCTCTCGAGGAGAAAACGCGTTTAAAGCCATAAAAAGATCTCACTGTGTTTTGGCATTGACCAAGCTACCAACAACCTAAAAAATGATCAGAACTGGAGAAATTACACATTGACATTGGGTGAAATCATGTAACTCTTAAGGACGTGTTGCAGACTTGTTGAATAGATTCATTTTTCTTGTTTTGTTTGTTTTTGATGAAATTGTGCTTTTCTCGTCGAGAAAAGGCGTTTAACGCGATAAAAAGGTTTTAGTGCGTTATGAATACGGGCTAGCTTACCAAAAGTACAAATGTGAACTAAATAAGGCCGGGAGTCGTTTTTATTGCTTAAAACACGATTTCTCGACCAGAATATGCTTTTTCAAAAAAGCCATGTTCCCATGGCGAGAGACTCGTTTTCTGTGAGAAAATGCATTAAAAGGAGGGATTTCATCAGAAACACTATAAATACATATTTTACTTGTCTGAAAACGCACAGAACCTTGAAAGGTTTCTCACCAAAAAACACATTGGTGAAACCCCTATCTTAAGGCTCTGAGTGTTTGCACACATGTACAAACAGGCATGTTTAAACTATAACGTTTTTAGTGAAATCATGTTTCTCTCGAGGAGAAAACGCGTTTAAAGCCATAAAAAGATCTCACTGTGTTTTGGCATTGACCAAGCTACCAACAACCTAAAAAATGATCAGAACTGGAGAAATTACACATTGACATTGGGTGAAATCATGTAACTCTTAAGGACGTGTTGCAGACTTGTTGAATAGATTCATTTTTCTTGTTTTGTTTGTTTTTGATGAAATTGTGCTTTTCTCGTCGAGAAAAGGCGTTTAACGCGATAAAAAGGTTTAGTGCGTTATGAATACGGGCTAGCTTACCAAAAGTACAAATGTGAACTAAATAAGGCCGGGAGTCGTTTTTATTGCTTAAAACACGATTTCTCGACCAGAATATGCTTTTTCAAAAAAGCCATGTTCCCATGGCGAGAGACTCGTTTTCTGTGAGAAAATGCATTAAAAGGAGGGATTTCATCAGAAACACTATAAATACATATTTTACTTGTCTGAAAACGCACAGAACCTTGAAATAGAAGGTTTCTCACCAAAAAACACATTGGTGAAACCCCTATCTTAAGGCTCTGAGTGTTTGCACACATGTACAAACAGGCATGTTTAAACTATAACGTTTTTAGTGAAATCATGTTTCTCTCGAGGAGAAAACGCGTTTAAAGCCATAAAAAGATCTCACTGTGTTTTGGCATTGACCAAGCTACCAACAAACCTAAAAAATGATCAGAACTGGAGAAATTACACATTGACATTGGGTGAAATCATGTAACTCTTAAGGACGTGTTGCAGACTTGTTGAATAGATTCATTTTTCTTGTTTTGTTTGTTTTTGATGAAATTGTGCTTTTCTCGTCGAGAAAAGGCGTTTAACGCGATAAAAAGGTTTAGTGCGTTATGAATACGGGCTAGCTTACCAAAAGTACAAATGTGAACTAAATAAGGCCGGGAGTCGTTTTTATTGCTTAAAACACGATTTCTCGACCAGAATATGCTTTTTCAAAAAAGCCATGTTCCCATGGCGAGAGACTCGTTTTCTGTGAGAAAATGCATTAAAAGGAGGGATTTCATCAGAAACACTATAAATACATATTGTACTTGTCTGAAAACGCACAGAACCTTGAAATAGAAGGTTTCTCACCAAAAAACACATTGGTGAAACCCCTATCTTAAGGCTCTGAGTGTTTGCACACATGTACAAACAGGCATGTTTAAACTATAACGTTTTTAGTGAAATCATGTTTCTCTCGAGGAGAAAACGCGTTTAAAGCCATAAAAAGATCTCACTGTGTTTTGGCATTGACCAAGCTACCAACAACCTAAAAAATGATCAGAACTGGAGAAATTACACATTGACATTGGGTGAAATCATGTAACTCTTAAGGACGTGTTGCAGACTTGTTGAATAGATTCATTTTTCTTGTTTTGTTTGTTTTTGATGAAATTGTGCTTTTCTCGTCGAGAAAAGGCGTTTAACGCGATAAAAAGGTTTTAGTGCGTTATGAATACGGGCTAGCTTACCAAAAGTACAAATGTGAACTAAATAAGGCCGGGAGTCGTTTTTATTGCTTAAAACACGATTTCTCGACCAGAATATGCTTTTTCAAAAAAGCCATGTTCCCATGGCGAGAGACTCGTTTTCTGTGAGAAAATGCATTAAAAGGAGGGATTTCATCAGAAACACTATAAATACATATTTTACTTGTCTGAAAACGCACAGAACCTTGAAAGGTTTCTCACCAAAAAACACATTGGTGAAACCCCTATCTTAAGGCTCTGAGTGTTTGCACACATGTACAAACAGGCATGTTTAAACTATAATGTTTTTAGTGAAATCATGTTTCTCTCGAGGAGAAAACGCGTTTAAAGCCATAAAAAGATCTCACTGTGTTTTGGCATTGACCAAGCTACCAACAACCTAAAAAATGATCAGAACTGGAGAAATTACACATTGACATTGGGTGAAATCATGTAACTCTTAAGGACGTGTTGCAGACTTGTTGAATAGATTCATTTTTCTTGTTTTGTTTGTTTTTGATGAAATTGTGCTTTTCTCGTCGAGAAAAGGCGTTTAACGCGATAAAAAGGTTTAGTGCGTTATGAATACGGGCTAGCTTACCAAAAGTACAAATGTGAACTAAATAAGGCCGGGAGTCGTTTTTATTGCTTAAAACACGATTTCTCGACCAGAATATGCTTTTTCAAAAAAGCCATGTTCCCATGGCGAGAGACTCGTTTTCTGTGAGAAAATGCATTAAAAGGAGGGATTTCATCAGAAACACTATAAATACATATTGTACTTGTCTGAAAACGCACAGAACCTTGAAATAGAAGGTTTCTCACCAAAAAACACATTGGTGAAACCCCTATCTTAAGGCTCTGAGTGTTTGCACACATGTACAAACAGGCATGTTTAAACTATAACGTTTTTAGTGAAATCATGTTTCTCTCGAGGAGAAAACGCGTTTAAAGCCATAAAAAGATCTCACTGTGTTTTGGCATTGACCAAGCTACCAACAAACCTAAAAAATGATCAGAACTGGAGAAATTACACATTGACATTGGGTGAAATCATGTAACTCTTAAGGACGTGTTGCAGACTTGTTGAATAGATTCATTTTTCTTGTTTTGTTTGTTTTTGATGAAATTGTGCTTTTCTCGTCGAGAAAAGGCGTTTAACGCGATAAAAAGGTTTAGTGCGTTATGAATACGGGCTAGCTTGCCAAAAGTACAAATGTGAACTAAATAAGGCCGGGAGTCGTTTTTATTGCTTAAAACACGATTTCTCGACCAGAATATGCTTTTTCAAAAAAGCCATGTTCCCATGGCGAGAGACTCGTTTTCTGTGAGAAAATGCATTAAAAGGAGGGATTTCATCAGAAACACTATAAATACATATTGTACTTGTCTGAAAACGCACAGAACCTTGAAATAGAAGGTTTCTCACCAAAAAACACATTGGTGAAACCCCTATCTTAAGGCTCTGAGTGTTTGCACACATGTACAAACAGGCATGTTTAAACTATAATGTTTTTAGTGAAATCATGTTTCTCTCGAGGAGAAAACGCGTTTAAAGCCATAAAAAGATCTCACTGTGTTTTGGCATTGACCAAGCTACCAACAACCTAAAAAATGATCAGAACTGGAGAAATTACACATTGACATTGGGTGAAATCATGTAACTCTTAAGGACGTGTTGCAGACTTGTTGAATAGATTCATTTTTCTTGTTTTGTTTGTTTTTGATGAAATTGTGCTTTTCTCGTCGAGAAAAGGCGTTTAACGCGATAAAAAGGTTTAGTGCGTTATGAATACGGGCTAGCTTGCCAAAAGTACAAATGTGAACTAAATAAGGCCGGGAGTCGTTTTTATTGCTTAAAACACGATTTCTCGACCAGAATATGCTTTTTCAAAAAAGCCATGTTCCCATGGCGAGAGACTCGTTTTCTGTGAGAAAATGCATTAAAAGGAGGGATTTCATCAGAAACACTATAAATACATATTGTACTTGTCTGAAAACGCACAGAACCTTGAAATAGAAGGTTTCTCACCAAAAAACACATTGGTGAAACCCCTATCTTAAGGCTCTGAGTGTTTGCACACATGTACAAACAGGCATGTTTAAACTATAATGTTTTTAGTGAAATCATGTTTCTCTCGAGGAGAAAACGCGTTTAAAGCCATAAAAAGATCTCACTGTGTTTTGGCATTGACCAAGCTACCAACAACCTAAAAAATGATCAGAACTGGAGAAATTACACATTGACATTGGGTGAAATCATGTAACTCTTAAGGACGTGTTGCAGACTTGTTGAATAGATTCATTTTTCTTGTTTTGTTTGTTTTTGATGAAATTGTGCTTTTCTCGTCGAGAAAAGGCGTTTAACGCGATAAAAAGTTTTAGTGCGTTATGAATACGGGCTAGCTTGCCAAAAGTACAAATGTGAACTAAATAAGGCCGGGAGTCGTTTTTATTGCTTAAAACACGATTTCTCGACCAGAATATGCTTTTTCAAAAAAGCCATGTTCCCATGGCGAGAGACTCGTTTTCTGTGAGAAAATGCATTAAAAGGAGGGATTTCATCAGAAACACTATAAATACATATTGTACTTGTCTGAAAACGCACAGAACCTTGAAATAGAAGGTTTCTCACCAAAAAACACATTGGTGAAACCCCTATCTTAAGGCACTGAGTGTTTGCACACATGTACAAACAGGCATGTTTTAACTATAACGTTTTTAGTGAAATCATGTTTCTCTCGAGGAGAAAACGCGTTTAAAGCCATAAAAAGATCTCACTGTGTTTTGGCATTGACCAAGCTACCAACAACCTAAAAAATGATCAGAACTGGAGAAATTACACATTGACATTGGGTGAAATCATGTAACTCTTAAGGACGTGTTGCAGACTTGTTGAATAGATTCATTTTTCTTGTTTTGTTTGTTTTTGATGAAATTGTGCTTTTCTCGTCGAGAAAAGGCGTTTAACGCGATAAAAAGGTTTAGTGCGTTATGAATACGGGCTAGCTTACCAAAAGTACAAATGTGAACTAAATAAGGCCGGGAGTCGTTTTTATTGCTTAAAACACGATTTCTCGACCAGAATATGCTTTTTCAAAAAAGCCATGTTCCCATGGCGAGAGACTCGTTTTCTGTGAGAAAATGCATTAAAAGGAGGGATTTCATGAGAAACACTATAAATACATATTGTACTTGTCTGAAAACGCACAGAACCTTGAAATAGAAGGTTTCTCACCAAAAAACACATTGGTGAAACCCCTATCTTAAGGCTCTGAGTGTTTGCACACATGTACAACAGGCATGGTTAAACTATAACGTTTTTAGTGAAATCATGTTTCTCTCGAGGAGAAAACGCGTTTAAAGCCATAAAAAGATCTCACTGTGTTTTGGCATTGACCAAGCTACCAACAACCTAAAAAATGATCAGAACTGGAGAAATTACATATTGACATTGGGTGAAATCATGTAACTCTTAAGGACGTGTTGCAGACTTGTTGAATAGATTCATTTTTCTTGTTTTGTTTGTTTTTGATGAAATTGTGCTTTTCTCGTCGAGAAAAGGCGTTTAACGCGATAAAAAGGTTTAGTGCGTTATGAATACGGGCTAGCTTACCAAAAGTACAAATGTGAACTAAATAAGGCCGGGAGTCGTTTTTATTGCTTAAAACACGATTTCTCGACCAGAATATGCTTTTTCAAAAAAGCCATGTTCCCATGGCGAGAGACTCGTTTTCTGTGAGAAAATGCATTAAAAGGAGGGATTTCATGAGAAACACTATAAATACATATTGTACTTGTCTGAAAACGCACAGAACCTTGAAATAGAAGGTTTCTCACCAAAAAACACATTGGTGAAACCCCTATCTTAAGGCTCTGAGTGTTTGCACACATGTACAACAGGCATGGTTAAACTATAACGTTTTTAGTGAAATCATGTTTCTCTCGAGGAGAAAACGCGTTTAAAGCCATAAAAAGATCTCACTGTGTTTTGGCATTGACCAAGCTACCAACAACCTAAAAAATGATCAGAACTGGAGAAATTACACATTGACATTGGGTGAAATCATGTAACTCTTAAGGACGTGTTGCAGACTTGTTGAATAGATTCATTTTTCTTGTTTTGTTTGTTTTTGATGAAATTGTGCTTTTCTCGTCGAGAAAAGGCGTTTAACGCGATAAAAAGGTTTAGTGCGTTATGAATACGGGCTAGCTTACCAAAAGTACAAATGTGAACTAAATAAGGCCGGGAGTCGTTTTTATTGCTTAAAACACGATTTCTCGACCAGAATATGCTTTTTCAAAAAAGCCATGTTCCCATGGCGAGAGACTCGTTTTCTGTGAGAAAATGCATTAAAAGGAGGGATTTCATCAGAAACACTATAAATACATATTGTACTTGTCTGAAAACGCACAGAACCTTGAAATAGAAGGTTTCTCACCAAAAAACACATTGGTGAAACCCCTATCTTAAGGCTCTGAGTGTTTGCACACATGTACAACAGGCATGGTTAAACTATAACGTTTTTAGTGAAATCATGTTTCTCTCGAGGAGAAAACGCGTTTAAAGCCATAAAAAGATCTCACTGTGTTTTGGCATTGACCAAGCTACCAACAACCTAAAAAATGATCAGAACTGGAGAAATTACATATTGACATTGGGTGAAATCATGTAACTCTTAAGGACGTGTTGCAGACTTGTTGAATAGATTCATTTTTCTTGTTTTGTTTGTTTTTGATGAAATTGTGCTTTTCTCGTCGAGAAAAGGCGTTTAACGCGATAAAAAGGTTTAGTGCGTTATGAATACGGGCTAGCTTACCAAAAGTACAAATGTGAACTAAATAAGGCCGGGAGTCGTTTTTATTGCTTAAAACACGATTTCTCGACCAGAATATGCTTTTTCAAAAAAGCCATGTTCCCATGGCGAGAGACTCGTTTTCTGTGAGAAAATGCATTAAAAGGAGGGATTTCATGAGAAACACTATAAATACATATTGTACTTGTCTGAAAACGCACAGAACCTTGAAATAGAAGGTTTCTCACCAAAAAACACATTGGTGAAACCCCTATCTTAAGGCTCTGAGTGTTTGCACACATGTACAACAGGCATGGTTAAACTATAACGTTTTTAGTGAAATCATGTTTCTCTCGAGGAGAAAACGCGTTTAAAGCCATAAAAAGATCTCACTGTGTTTTGGCATTGACCAAGCTACCAACAACCTAAAAAATGATCAGAACTGGAGAAATTACACATTGACATTGGGTGAAATCATGTAACTCTTAAGGACGTGTTGCAGACTTGTTGAATAGATTCATTTTTCTTGTTTTGTTTGTTTTTGATGAAATTGTGCTTTTCTCGTCGAGAAAAGGCGTTTAACGCGATAAAAAGGTTTAGTGCGTTATGAATACGGGCTAGCTTACCAAAAGTACAAATGTGAACTAAATAAGGCCGGGAGTCGTTTTTATTGCTTAAAACACGATTTCTCGACCAGAATATGCTTTTTCAAAAAAGCCATGTTCCCATGGCGAGAGACTCGTTTTCTGTGAGAAAATGCATTAAAAGGAGGGATTTCATGAGAAACACTATAAATACATATTGTACTTGTCTGAAAACGCACAGAACCTTGAAATAGAAGGTTTCTCACCAAAAAACACATTGGTGAAACCCCTATCTTAAGGCTCTGAGTGTTTGCACACATGTACAACAGGCATGTTTAAACTATAACGTTTTTAGTGAAATCATGTTTCTCTCGAGGAGAAAACGCGTTTAAAGCCATAAAAAGATCTCACTGTGTTTTGGCATTGACCAAGCTACCAACAACCTAAAAAATGATCAGAACTGGAGAAATTACACATTGACATTGGGTGAAATCATGTAACTCTTAAGGACGTGTTGCAGACTTGTTGAATAGATTCATTTTTCTTGTTTTGTTTGTTTTTGATGAAATTGTGCTTTTCTCGTCGAGAAAAGGCGTTTAACGCGATAAAAAGGTTTAGTGCGTTATGAATACGGGCTAGCTTACCAAAAGTACAAATGTGAACTAAATAAGGCCGGGAGTCGTTTTTATTGCTTAAAACACGATTTCTCGACCAGAATATGCTTTTTCAAAAAAGCCATGTTCCCATGGCGAGAGACTCGTTTTCTGTGAGAAAATGCATTAAAAGGAGGGATTTCATCAGAAACACTATAAATACATATTGTACTTGTCTGAAAACGCACAGAACCTTGAAATAGAAGGTTTCTCACCAAAAAACGCATTGGTGAAACCCCTATCTTAAGGCTCTGAGTGTTTGCACACATGTACAACAGGCATGGTTAAACTATAACGTTTTTAGTGAAATCATGTTTCTCTCGAGGAGAAAACGCGTTTAAAGCCATAAAAAGATCTCACTGTGTTTTGGCATTGACCAAGCTACCAACAACCTAAAAAATGATCAGAACTGGAGAAATTACACATTGACATTGGGTGAAATCATGTAACTCTTAAGGACGTGTTGCAGACTTGTTGAATAGATTCATTTTTCTTGTTTTGTTTGTTTTTGATGAAATTGTGCTTTTCTCGTCGAGAAAAGGCGTTTAACGCGATAAAAAGGTTTAGTGCGTTATGAATACGGGCTAGCTTACCAAAAGTACAAATGTGAACTAAATAAGGCCGGGAGTCGTTTTTATTGCTTAAAACACGATTTCTCGACCAGAATATGCTTTTTCAAAAAAGCCATGTTCCCATGGCGAGAGACTCGTTTTCTGTGAGAAAATGCATTAAAAGGAGGGATTTCATGAGAAACACTATAAATACATATTGTACTTGTCTGAAAACGCACAGAACCTTGAAATAGAAGGTTTCTCACCAAAAAACACATTGGTGAAACCCCTATCTTAAGGCTCTGAGTGTTTGCACACATGTACAACAGGCATGTTTAAACTATAACGTTTTTAGTGAAATCATGTTTCTCTCGAGGAGAAAACGCGTTTAAAGCCATAAAAAGATCTCACTGTGTTTTGGCATTGACCAAGCTACCAACAACCTAAAAAATGATCAGAACTGGAGAAATTACACATTGACATTGGGTGAAATCATGTAACTCTTAAGGACGTGTTGCAGACTTGTTGAATAGATTCATTTTTCTTGTTTTGTTTGTTTTTGATGAAATTGTGCTTTTCTCGTCGAGAAAAGGCGTTTAACGCGATAAAAAGGTTTAGTGCGTTATGAATACGGGCTAGCTTGCCAAAAGTACAAATGTGAACTAAATAAGGCCGGGAGTCGTTTTTATTGCTTAAAACACGATTTCTCGACCAGAATATGCTTTTTCAAAAAAGCCATGTTCCCATGGCGAGAGACTCGTTTTCTGTGAGAAAATGCATTAAAAGGAGGGATTTCATCAGAAACACTATAAATACATATTGTACTTGTCTGAAAACGCACAGAACCTTGAAATAGAAGGTTTCTCACCAAAAAACACATTGGTGAAACCCCTATCTTAAGGCTCTGAGTGTTTGCACACATGTACAAACAGGCATGTTTAAACTATAATGTTTTTAGTGAAATCATGTTTCTCTCGAGGAGAAAACGCGTTTAAAGCCATAAAAAGATCTCACTGTGTTTTGGCATTGACCAAGCTACCAACAACCTAAAAAATGATCAGAACTGGAGAAATTACACATTGACATTGGGTGAAATCATGTAACTCTTAAGGACGTGTTGCAGACTTGTTGAATAGATTCATTTTTCTTGTTTTGTTTGTTTTTGATGAAATTGTGCTTTTCTCGTCGAGAAAAGGCGTTTAACGCGATAAAAAGTTTTAGTGCGTTATGAATACGGGCTAGCTTGCCAAAAGTACAAATGTGAACTAAATAAGGCCGGGAGTCGTTTTTATTGCTTAAAACACGATTTCTCGACCAGAATATGCTTTTTCAAAAAAGCCATGTTCCCATGGCGAGAGACTCGTTTTCTGTGAGAAAATGCATTAAAAGGAGGGATTTCATCAGAAACACTATAAATACATATTGTACTTGTCTGAAAACGCACAGAACCTTGAAATAGAAGGTTTCTCACCAAAAAACACATTGGTGAAACCCCTATCTTAAGGCACTGAGTGTTTGCACACATGTACAAACAGGCATGTTTTAACTATAACGTTTTTAGTGAAATCATGTTTCTCTCGAGGAGAAAACGCGTTTAAAGCCATAAAAAGATCTCACTGTGTTTTGGCATTGACCAAGCTACCAACAACCTAAAAAATGATCAGAACTGGAGAAATTACACATTGACATTGGGTGAAATCATGTAACTCTTAAGGACGTGTTGCAGACTTGTTGAATAGATTCATTTTTCTTGTTTTGTTTGTTTTTGATGAAATTGTGCTTTTCTCGTCGAGAAAAGGCGTTTAACGCGATAAAAAGGTTTAGTGCGTTATGAATACGGGCTAGCTTACCAAAAGTACAAATGTGAACTAAATAAGGCCGGGAGTCGTTTTTATTGCTTAAAACACGATTTCTCGACCAGAATATGCTTTTTCAAAAAAGCCATGTTCCCATGGCGAGAGACTCGTTTTCTGTGAGAAAATGCATTAAAAGGAGGGATTTCATGAGAAACACTATAAATACATATTGTACTTGTCTGAAAACGCACAGAACCTTGAAATAGAAGGTTTCTCACCAAAAAACACATTGGTGAAACCCCTATCTTAAGGCTCTGAGTGTTTGCACACATGTACAACAGGCATGGTTAAACTATAACGTTTTTAGTGAAATCATGTTTCTCTCGAGGAGAAAACGCGTTTAAAGCCATAAAAAGATCTCACTGTGTTTTGGCATTGACCAAGCTACCAACAACCTAAAAAATGATCAGAACTGGAGAAATTACATATTGACATTGGGTGAAATCATGTAACTCTTAAGGACGTGTTGCAGACTTGTTGAATAGATTCATTTTTCTTGTTTTGTTTGTTTTTGATGAAATTGTGCTTTTCTCGTCGAGAAAAGGCGTTTAACGCGATAAAAAGGTTTAGTGCGTTATGAATACGGGCTAGCTTACCAAAAGTACAAATGTGAACTAAATAAGGCCGGGAGTCGTTTTTATTGCTTAAAACACGATTTCTCGACCAGAATATGCTTTTTCAAAAAAGCCATGTTCCCATGGCGAGAGACTCGTTTTCTGTGAGAAAATGCATTAAAAGGAGGGATTTCATGAGAAACACTATAAATACATATTGTACTTGTCTGAAAACGCACAGAACCTTGAAATAGAAGGTTTCTCACCAAAAAACACATTGGTGAAACCCCTATCTTAAGGCTCTGAGTGTTTGCACACATGTACAACAGGCATGGTTAAACTATAACGTTTTTAGTGAAATCATGTTTCTCTCGAGGAGAAAACGCGTTTAAAGCCATAAAAAGATCTCACTGTGTTTTGGCATTGACCAAGCTACCAACAACCTAAAAAATGATCAGAACTGGAGAAATTACACATTGACATTGGGTGAAATCATGTAACTCTTAAGGACGTGTTGCAGACTTGTTGAATAGATTCATTTTTCTTGTTTTGTTTGTTTTTGATGAAATTGTGCTTTTCTCGTCGAGAAAAGGCGTTTAACGCGATAAAAAGGTTTAGTGCGTTATGAATACGGGCTAGCTTACCAAAAGTACAAATGTGAACTAAATAAGGCCGGGAGTCGTTTTTATTGCTTAAAACACGATTTCTCGACCAGAATATGCTTTTTCAAAAAAGCCATGTTCCCATGGCGAGAGACTCGTTTTCTGTGAGAAAATGCATTAAAAGGAGGGATTTCATCAGAAACACTATAAATACATATTTTACTTGTCTGAAAACGCACAGAACCTTGAAATAGAAGGTTTCTCACCAAAAAACACATTGGTGAAACCCCTATCTTAAGGCTCTGAGTGTTTGCACACATGTACAAACAGGCATGTTTAAACTATAACGTTTTTAGTGAAATCATGTTTCTCTCGAGGAGAAAACGCGTTTAAAGCCATAAAAAGATCTCACTGTGTTTTGGCATTGACCAAGCTACCAACAAACCTAAAAAATGATCAGAACTGGAGAAATTACACATTGACATTGGGTGAAATCATGTAACTCTTAAGGACGTGTTGCAGACTTGTTGAATAGATTCATTTTTCTTGTTTTGTTTGTTTTTGATGAAATTGTGCTTTTCTCGTCGAGAAAAGGCGTTTAACGCGATAAAAAGGTTTAGTGCGTTATGAATACGGGCTAGCTTACCAAAAGTACAAATGTGAACTAAATAAGGCCGGGAGTCGTTTTTATTGCTTAAAACACGATTTCTCGACCAGAATATGCTTTTTCAAAAAAGCCATGTTCCCATGGCGAGAGACTCGTTTTCTGTGAGAAAATGCATTAAAAGGAGGGATTTCATCAGAAACACTATAAATACATATTGTACTTGTCTGAAAACGCACAGAACCTTGAAATAGAAGGTTTCTCACCAAAAAACACATTGGTGAAACCCCTATCTTAAGGCTCTGAGTGTTTGCACACATGTACAAACAGGCATGTTTAAACTATAACGTTTTTAGTGAAATCATGTTTCTCTCGAGGAGAAAACGCGTTTAAAGCCATAAAAAGATCTCACTGTGTTTTGGCATTGACCAAGCTACCAACAACCTAAAAAATGATCAGAACTGGAGAAATTACACATTGACATTGGGTGAAATCATGTAACTCTTAAGGACGTGTTGCAGACTTGTTGAATAGATTCATTTTTCTTGTTTTGTTTGTTTTTGATGAAATTGTGCTTTTCTCGTCGAGAAAAGGCGTTTAACGCGATAAAAAGGTTTTAGTGCGTTATGAATACGGGCTAGCTTACCAAAAGTACAAATGTGAACTAAATAAGGCCGGGAGTCGTTTTTATTGCTTAAAACACGATTTCTCGACCAGAATATGCTTTTTCAAAAAAGCCATGTTCCCATGGCGAGAGACTCGTTTTCTGTGAGAAAATGCATTAAAAGGAGGGATTTCATCAGAAACACTATAAATACATATTTTACTTGTCTGAAAACGCACAGAACCTTGAAAGGTTTCTCACCAAAAAACACATTGGTGAAACCCCTATCTTAAGGCTCTGAGTGTTTGCACACATGTACAAACAGGCATGTTTAAACTATAATGTTTTTAGTGAAATCATGTTTCTCTCGAGGAGAAAACGCGTTTAAAGCCATAAAAAGATCTCACTGTGTTTTGGCATTGACCAAGCTACCAACAACCTAAAAAATGATCAGAACTGGAGAAATTACACATTGACATTGGGTGAAATCATGTAACTCTTAAGGACGTGTTGCAGACTTGTTGAATAGATTCATTTTTCTTGTTTTGTTTGTTTTTGATGAAATTGTGCTTTTCTCGTCGAGAAAAGGCGTTTAACGCGATAAAAAGGTTTAGTGCGTTATGAATACGGGCTAGCTTACCAAAAGTACAAATGTGAACTAAATAAGGCCGGGAGTCGTTTTTATTGCTTAAAACACGATTTCTCGACCAGAATATGCTTTTTCAAAAAAGCCATGTTCCCATGGCGAGAGACTCGTTTTCTGTGAGAAAATGCATTAAAAGGAGGGATTTCATCAGAAACACTATAAATACATATTGTACTTGTCTGAAAACGCACAGAACCTTGAAATAGAAGGTTTCTCACCAAAAAACACATTGGTGAAACCCCTATCTTAAGGCTCTGAGTGTTTGCACACATGTACAAACAGGCATGTTTAAACTATAACGTTTTTAGTGAAATCATGTTTCTCTCGAGGAGAAAACGCGTTTAAAGCCATAAAAAGATCTCACTGTGTTTTGGCATTGACCAAGCTACCAACAAACCTAAAAAATGATCAGAACTGGAGAAATTACACATTGACATTGGGTGAAATCATGTAACTCTTAAGGACGTGTTGCAGACTTGTTGAATAGATTCATTTTTCTTGTTTTGTTTGTTTTTGATGAAATTGTGCTTTTCTCGTCGAGAAAAGGCGTTTAACGCGATAAAAAGGTTTAGTGCGTTATGAATACGGGCTAGCTTGCCAAAAGTACAAATGTGAACTAAATAAGGCCGGGAGTCGTTTTTATTGCTTAAAACACGATTTCTCGACCAGAATATGCTTTTTCAAAAAAGCCATGTTCCCATGGCGAGAGACTCGTTTTCTGTGAGAAAATGCATTAAAAGGAGGGATTTCATCAGAAACACTATAAATACATATTGTACTTGTCTGAAAACGCACAGAACCTTGAAATAGAAGGTTTCTCACCAAAAAACACATTGGTGAAACCCCTATCTTAAGGCTCTGAGTGTTTGCACACATGTACAAACAGGCATGTTTAAACTATAATGTTTTTAGTGAAATCATGTTTCTCTCGAGGAGAAAACGCGTTTAAAGCCATAAAAAGATCTCACTGTGTTTTGGCATTGACCAAGCTACCAACAACCTAAAAAATGATCAGAACTGGAGAAATTACACATTGACATTGGGTGAAATCATGTAACTCTTAAGGACGTGTTGCAGACTTGTTGAATAGATTCATTTTTCTTGTTTTGTTTGTTTTTGATGAAATTGTGCTTTTCTCGTCGAGAAAAGGCGTTTAACGCGATAAAAAGGTTTAGTGCGTTATGAATACGGGCTAGCTTGCCAAAAGTACAAATGTGAACTAAATAAGGCCGGGAGTCGTTTTTATTGCTTAAAACACGATTTCTCGACCAGAATATGCTTTTTCAAAAAAGCCATGTTCCCATGGCGAGAGACTCGTTTTCTGTGAGAAAATGCATTAAAAGGAGGGATTTCATCAGAAACACTATAAATACATATTGTACTTGTCTGAAAACGCACAGAACCTTGAAATAGAAGGTTTCTCACCAAAAAACACATTGGTGAAACCCCTATCTTAAGGCTCTGAGTGTTTGCACACATGTACAAACAGGCATGTTTAAACTATAATGTTTTTAGTGAAATCATGTTTCTCTCGAGGAGAAAACGCGTTTAAAGCCATAAAAAGATCTCACTGTGTTTTGGCATTGACCAAGCTACCAACAACCTAAAAAATGATCAGAACTGGAGAAATTACACATTGACATTGGGTGAAATCATGTAACTCTTAAGGACGTGTTGCAGACTTGTTGAATAGATTCATTTTTCTTGTTTTGTTTGTTTTTGATGAAATTGTGCTTTTCTCGTCGAGAAAAGGCGTTTAACGCGATAAAAAGTTTTAGTGCGTTATGAATACGGGCTAGCTTGCCAAAAGTACAAATGTGAACTAAATAAGGCCGGGAGTCGTTTTTATTGCTTAAAACACGATTTCTCGACCAGAATATGCTTTTTCAAAAAAGCCATGTTCCCATGGCGAGAGACTCGTTTTCTGTGAGAAAATGCATTAAAAGGAGGGATTTCATCAGAAACACTATAAATACATATTGTACTTGTCTGAAAACGCACAGAACCTTGAAATAGAAGGTTTCTCACCAAAAAACACATTGGTGAAACCCCTATCTTAAGGCACTGAGTGTTTGCACACATGTACAAACAGGCATGTTTTAACTATAACGTTTTTAGTGAAATCATGTTTCTCTCGAGGAGAAAACGCGTTTAAAGCCATAAAAAGATCTCACTGTGTTTTGGCATTGACCAAGCTACCAACAACCTAAAAAATGATCAGAACTGGAGAAATTACACATTGACATTGGGTGAAATCATGTAACTCTTAAGGACGTGTTGCAGACTTGTTGAATAGATTCATTTTTCTTGTTTTGTTTGTTTTTGATGAAATTGTGCTTTTCTCGTCGAGAAAAGGCGTTTAACGCGATAAAAAGGTTTAGTGCGTTATGAATACGGGCTAGCTTACCAAAAGTACAAATGTGAACTAAATAAGGCCGGGAGTCGTTTTTATTGCTTAAAACACGATTTCTCGACCAGAATATGCTTTTTCAAAAAAGCCATGTTCCCATGGCGAGAGACTCGTTTTCTGTGAGAAAATGCATTAAAAGGAGGGATTTCATGAGAAACACTATAAATACATATTGTACTTGTCTGAAAACGCACAGAACCTTGAAATAGAAGGTTTCTCACCAAAAAACACATTGGTGAAACCCCTATCTTAAGGCTCTGAGTGTTTGCACACATGTACAACAGGCATGGTTAAACTATAACGTTTTTAGTGAAATCATGTTTCTCTCGAGGAGAAAACGCGTTTAAAGCCATAAAAAGATCTCACTGTGTTTTGGCATTGACCAAGCTACCAACAACCTAAAAAATGATCAGAACTGGAGAAATTACATATTGACATTGGGTGAAATCATGTAACTCTTAAGGACGTGTTGCAGACTTGTTGAATAGATTCATTTTTCTTGTTTTGTTTGTTTTTGATGAAATTGTGCTTTTCTCGTCGAGAAAAGGCGTTTAACGCGATAAAAAGGTTTAGTGCGTTATGAATACGGGCTAGCTTACCAAAAGTACAAATGTGAACTAAATAAGGCCGGGAGTCGTTTTTATTGCTTAAAACACGATTTCTCGACCAGAATATGCTTTTTCAAAAAAGCCATGTTCCCATGGCGAGAGACTCGTTTTCTGTGAGAAAATGCATTAAAAGGAGGGATTTCATGAGAAACACTATAAATACATATTGTACTTGTCTGAAAACGCACAGAACCTTGAAATAGAAGGTTTCTCACCAAAAAACACATTGGTGAAACCCCTATCTTAAGGCTCTGAGTGTTTGCACACATGTACAACAGGCATGGTTAAACTATAACGTTTTTAGTGAAATCATGTTTCTCTCGAGGAGAAAACGCGTTTAAAGCCATAAAAAGATCTCACTGTGTTTTGGCATTGACCAAGCTACCAACAACCTAAAAAATGATCAGAACTGGAGAAATTACACATTGACATTGGGTGAAATCATGTAACTCTTAAGGACGTGTTGCAGACTTGTTGAATAGATTCATTTTTCTTGTTTTGTTTGTTTTTGATGAAATTGTGCTTTTCTCGTCGAGAAAAGGCGTTTAACGCGATAAAAAGGTTTAGTGCGTTATGAATACGGGCTAGCTTACCAAAAGTACAAATGTGAACTAAATAAGGCCGGGAGTCGTTTTTATTGCTTAAAACACGATTTCTCGACCAGAATATGCTTTTTCAAAAAAGCCATGTTCCCATGGCGAGAGACTCGTTTTCTGTGAGAAAATGCATTAAAAGGAGGGATTTCATCAGAAACACTATAAATACATATTGTACTTGTCTGAAAACGCACAGAACCTTGAAATAGAAGGTTTCTCACCAAAAAACACATTGGTGAAACCCCTATCTTAAGGCTCTGAGTGTTTGCACACATGTACAACAGGCATGGTTAAACTATAACGTTTTTAGTGAAATCATGTTTCTCTCGAGGAGAAAACGCGTTTAAAGCCATAAAAAGATCTCACTGTGTTTTGGCATTGACCAAGCTACCAACAACCTAAAAAATGATCAGAACTGGAGAAATTACATATTGACATTGGGTGAAATCATGTAACTCTTAAGGACGTGTTGCAGACTTGTTGAATAGATTCATTTTTCTTGTTTTGTTTGTTTTTGATGAAATTGTGCTTTTCTCGTCGAGAAAAGGCGTTTAACGCGATAAAAAGGTTTAGTGCGTTATGAATACGGGCTAGCTTACCAAAAGTACAAATGTGAACTAAATAAGGCCGGGAGTCGTTTTTATTGCTTAAAACACGATTTCTCGACCAGAATATGCTTTTTCAAAAAAGCCATGTTCCCATGGCGAGAGACTCGTTTTCTGTGAGAAAATGCATTAAAAGGAGGGATTTCATGAGAAACACTATAAATACATATTGTACTTGTCTGAAAACGCACAGAACCTTGAAATAGAAGGTTTCTCACCAAAAAACACATTGGTGAAACCCCTATCTTAAGGCTCTGAGTGTTTGCACACATGTACAACAGGCATGGTTAAACTATAACGTTTTTAGTGAAATCATGTTTCTCTCGAGGAGAAAACGCGTTTAAAGCCATAAAAAGATCTCACTGTGTTTTGGCATTGACCAAGCTACCAACAACCTAAAAAATGATCAGAACTGGAGAAATTACACATTGACATTGGGTGAAATCATGTAACTCTTAAGGACGTGTTGCAGACTTGTTGAATAGATTCATTTTTCTTGTTTTGTTTGTTTTTGATGAAATTGTGCTTTTCTCGTCGAGAAAAGGCGTTTAACGCGATAAAAAGGTTTAGTGCGTTATGAATACGGGCTAGCTTACCAAAAGTACAAATGTGAACTAAATAAGGCCGGGAGTCGTTTTTATTGCTTAAAACACGATTTCTCGACCAGAATATGCTTTTTCAAAAAAGCCATGTTCCCATGGCGAGAGACTCGTTTTCTGTGAGAAAATGCATTAAAAGGAGGGATTTCATGAGAAACACTATAAATACATATTGTACTTGTCTGAAAACGCACAGAACCTTGAAATAGAAGGTTTCTCACCAAAAAACACATTGGTGAAACCCCTATCTTAAGGCTCTGAGTGTTTGCACACATGTACAACAGGCATGTTTAAACTATAACGTTTTTAGTGAAATCATGTTTCTCTCGAGGAGAAAACGCGTTTAAAGCCATAAAAAGATCTCACTGTGTTTTGGCATTGACCAAGCTACCAACAACCTAAAAAATGATCAGAACTGGAGAAATTACACATTGACATTGGGTGAAATCATGTAACTCTTAAGGACGTGTTGCAGACTTGTTGAATAGATTCATTTTTCTTGTTTTGTTTGTTTTTGATGAAATTGTGCTTTTCTCGTCGAGAAAAGGCGTTTAACGCGATAAAAAGGTTTAGTGCGTTATGAATACGGGCTAGCTTACCAAAAGTACAAATGTGAACTAAATAAGGCCGGGAGTCGTTTTTATTGCTTAAAACACGATTTCTCGACCAGAATATGCTTTTTCAAAAAAGCCATGTTCCCATGGCGAGAGACTCGTTTTCTGTGAGAAAATGCATTAAAAGGAGGGATTTCATCAGAAACACTATAAATACATATTGTACTTGTCTGAAAACGCACAGAACCTTGAAATAGAAGGTTTCTCACCAAAAAACGCATTGGTGAAACCCCTATCTTAAGGCTCTGAGTGTTTGCACACATGTACAACAGGCATGGTTAAACTATAACGTTTTTAGTGAAATCATGTTTCTCTCGAGGAGAAAACGCGTTTAAAGCCATAAAAAGATCTCACTGTGTTTTGGCATTGACCAAGCTACCAACAACCTAAAAAATGATCAGAACTGGAGAAATTACACATTGACATTGGGTGAAATCATGTAACTCTTAAGGACGTGTTGCAGACTTGTTGAATAGATTCATTTTTCTTGTTTTGTTTGTTTTTGATGAAATTGTGCTTTTCTCGTCGAGAAAAGGCGTTTAACGCGATAAAAAGGTTTAGTGCGTTATGAATACGGGCTAGCTTACCAAAAGTACAAATGTGAACTAAATAAGGCCGGGAGTCGTTTTTATTGCTTAAAACACGATTTCTCGACCAGAATATGCTTTTTCAAAAAAGCCATGTTCCCATGGCGAGAGACTCGTTTTCTGTGAGAAAATGCATTAAAAGGAGGGATTTCATGAGAAACACTATAAATACATATTGTACTTGTCTGAAAACGCACAGAACCTTGAAATAGAAGGTTTCTCACCAAAAAACACATTGGTGAAACCCCTATCTTAAGGCTCTGAGTGTTTGCACACATGTACAACAGGCATGTTTAAACTATAACGTTTTTAGTGAAATCATGTTTCTCTCGAGGAGAAAACGCGTTTAAAGCCATAAAAAGATCTCACTGTGTTTTGGCATTGACCAAGCTACCAACAACCTAAAAAATGATCAGAACTGGAGAAATTACACATTGACATTGGGTGAAATCATGTAACTCTTAAGGACGTGTTGCAGACTTGTTGAATAGATTCATTTTTCTTGTTTTGTTTGTTTTTGATGAAATTGTGCTTTTCTCGTCGAGAAAAGGCGTTTAACGCGATAAAAAGGTTTAGTGCGTTATGAATACGGGCTAGCTTGCCAAAAGTACAAATGTGAACTAAATAAGGCCGGGAGTCGTTTTTATTGCTTAAAACACGATTTCTCGACCAGAATATGCTTTTTCAAAAAAGCCATGTTCCCATGGCGAGAGACTCGTTTTCTGTGAGAAAATGCATTAAAAGGAGGGATTTCATCAGAAACACTATAAATACATATTGTACTTGTCTGAAAACGCACAGAACCTTGAAATAGAAGGTTTCTCACCAAAAAACACATTGGTGAAACCCCTATCTTAAGGCTCTGAGTGTTTGCACACATGTACAAACAGGCATGTTTAAACTATAATGTTTTTAGTGAAATCATGTTTCTCTCGAGGAGAAAACGCGTTTAAAGCCATAAAAAGATCTCACTGTGTTTTGGCATTGACCAAGCTACCAACAACCTAAAAAATGATCAGAACTGGAGAAATTACACATTGACATTGGGTGAAATCATGTAACTCTTAAGGACGTGTTGCAGACTTGTTGAATAGATTCATTTTTCTTGTTTTGTTTGTTTTTGATGAAATTGTGCTTTTCTCGTCGAGAAAAGGCGTTTAACGCGATAAAAAGTTTTAGTGCGTTATGAATACGGGCTAGCTTGCCAAAAGTACAAATGTGAACTAAATAAGGCCGGGAGTCGTTTTTATTGCTTAAAACACGATTTCTCGACCAGAATATGCTTTTTCAAAAAAGCCATGTTCCCATGGCGAGAGACTCGTTTTCTGTGAGAAAATGCATTAAAAGGAGGGATTTCATCAGAAACACTATAAATACATATTGTACTTGTCTGAAAACGCACAGAACCTTGAAATAGAAGGTTTCTCACCAAAAAACACATTGGTGAAACCCCTATCTTAAGGCACTGAGTGTTTGCACACATGTACAAACAGGCATGTTTTAACTATAACGTTTTTAGTGAAATCATGTTTCTCTCGAGGAGAAAACGCGTTTAAAGCCATAAAAAGATCTCACTGTGTTTTGGCATTGACCAAGCTACCAACAACCTAAAAAATGATCAGAACTGGAGAAATTACACATTGACATTGGGTGAAATCATGTAACTCTTAAGGACGTGTTGCAGACTTGTTGAATAGATTCATTTTTCTTGTTTTGTTTGTTTTTGATGAAATTGTGCTTTTCTCGTCGAGAAAAGGCGTTTAACGCGATAAAAAGGTTTAGTGCGTTATGAATACGGGCTAGCTTACCAAAAGTACAAATGTGAACTAAATAAGGCCGGGAGTCGTTTTTATTGCTTAAAACACGATTTCTCGACCAGAATATGCTTTTTCAAAAAAGCCATGTTCCCATGGCGAGAGACTCGTTTTCTGTGAGAAAATGCATTAAAAGGAGGGATTTCATGAGAAACACTATAAATACATATTGTACTTGTCTGAAAACGCACAGAACCTTGAAATAGAAGGTTTCTCACCAAAAAACACATTGGTGAAACCCCTATCTTAAGGCTCTGAGTGTTTGCACACATGTACAACAGGCATGGTTAAACTATAACGTTTTTAGTGAAATCATGTTTCTCTCGAGGAGAAAACGCGTTTAAAGCCATAAAAAGATCTCACTGTGTTTTGGCATTGACCAAGCTACCAACAACCTAAAAAATGATCAGAACTGGAGAAATTACATATTGACATTGGGTGAAATCATGTAACTCTTAAGGACGTGTTGCAGACTTGTTGAATAGATTCATTTTTCTTGTTTTGTTTGTTTTTGATGAAATTGTGCTTTTCTCGTCGAGAAAAGGCGTTTAACGCGATAAAAAGGTTTAGTGCGTTATGAATACGGGCTAGCTTACCAAAAGTACAAATGTGAACTAAATAAGGCCGGGAGTCGTTTTTATTGCTTAAAACACGATTTCTCGACCAGAATATGCTTTTTCAAAAAAGCCATGTTCCCATGGCGAGAGACTCGTTTTCTGTGAGAAAATGCATTAAAAGGAGGGATTTCATGAGAAACACTATAAATACATATTGTACTTGTCTGAAAACGCACAGAACCTTGAAATAGAAGGTTTCTCACCAAAAAACACATTGGTGAAACCCCTATCTTAAGGCTCTGAGTGTTTGCACACATGTACAACAGGCATGGTTAAACTATAACGTTTTTAGTGAAATCATGTTTCTCTCGAGGAGAAAACGCGTTTAAAGCCATAAAAAGATCTCACTGTGTTTTGGCATTGACCAAGCTACCAACAACCTAAAAAATGATCAGAACTGGAGAAATTACACATTGACATTGGGTGAAATCATGTAACTCTTAAGGACGTGTTGCAGACTTGTTGAATAGATTCATTTTTCTTGTTTTGTTTGTTTTTGATGAAATTGTGCTTTTCTCGTCGAGAAAAGGCGTTTAACGCGATAAAAAGGTTTAGTGCGTTATGAATACGGGCTAGCTTACCAAAAGTACAAATGTGAACTAAATAAGGCCGGGAGTCGTTTTTATTGCTTAAAACACGATTTCTCGACCAGAATATGCTTTTTCAAAAAAGCCATGTTCCCATGGCGAGAGACTCGTTTTCTGTGAGAAAATGCATTAAAAGGAGGGATTTCATCAGAAACACTATAAATACATATTGTACTTGTCTGAAAACGCACAGAACCTTGAAATAGAAGGTTTCTCACCAAAAAACACATTGGTGAAACCCCTATCTTAAGGCTCTGAGTGTTTGCACACATGTACAACAGGCATGGTTAAACTATAACGTTTTTAGTGAAATCATGTTTCTCTCGAGGAGAAAACGCGTTTAAAGCCATAAAAAGATCTCACTGTGTTTTGGCATTGACCAAGCTACCAACAACCTAAAAAATGATCAGAACTGGAGAAATTACACATTGACATTGGGTGAAATCATGTAACTCTTAAGGACGTGTTGCAGACTTGTTGAATAGATTCATTTTTCTTGTTTTGTTTGTTTTTGATGAAATTGTGCTTTTCTCGTCGAGAAAAGGCGTTTAACGCGATAAAAAGGTTTAGTGCGTTATGAATACGGGCTAGCTTACCAAAAGTACAAATGTGAACTAAATAAGGCCGGGAGTCGTTTTTATTGCTTAAAACACGATTTCTCGACCAGAATATGCTTTTTCAAAAAAGCCATGTTCCCATGGCGAGAGACTCGTTTTCTGTGAGAAAATGCATTAAAAGGAGGGATTTCATCAGAAACACTATAAATACATATTGTACTTGTCTGAAAACGCACAGAACCTTGAAATAGAAGGTTTCTCACCAAAAAACGCATTGGTGAAACCCCTATCTTAAGGCTCTGAGTGTTTGCACACATGTACAACAGGCATGGTTAAACTATAACGTTTTTAGTGAAATCATGTTTCTCTCGAGGAGAAAACGCGTTTAAAGCCATAAAAAGATCTCACTGTGTTTTGGCATTGACCAAGCTACCAACAACCTAAAAAATGATCAGAACTGGAGAAATTACACATTGACATTGGGTGAAATCATGTAACTCTTAAGGACGTGTTGCAGACTTGTTGAATAGATTCATTTTTCTTGTTTTGTTTGTTTTTGATGAAATTGTGCTTTTCTCGTCGAGAAAAGGCGTTTAACGCGATAAAAAGGTTTAGTGCGTTATGAATACGGGCTAGCTTACCAAAAGTACAAATGTGAACTAAATAAGGCCGGGAGTCGTTTTTATTGCTTAAAACACGATTTCTCGACCAGAATATGCTTTTTCAAAAAAGCCATGTTCCCATGGCGAGAGACTCGTTTTCTGTGAGAAAATGCATTAAAAGGAGGGATTTCATGAGAAACACTATAAATACATATTGTACTTGTCTGAAAACGCACAGAACCTTGAAATAGAAGGTTTCTCACCAAAAAACACATTGGTGAAACCCCTATCTTAAGGCTCTGAGTGTTTGCACACATGTACAACAGGCATGTTTAAACTATAACGTTTTTAGTGAAATCATGTTTCTCTCGAGGAGAAAACGCGTTTAAAGCCATAAAAAGATCTCACTGTGTTTTGGCATTGACCAAGCTACCAACAACCTAAAAAATGATCAGAACTGGAGAAATTACATATTGACATTGGGTGAAATCATGTAACTCTTAAGGACGTGTTGCAGACTTGTTGAATAGATTCATTTTTCTTGTTTTGTTTGTTTTTGATGAAATTGTGCTTTTCTCGTCGAGAAAAGGCGTTTAACGCGATAAAAAGGTTTAGTGCGTTATGAATACGGGCTAGCTTACCAAAAGTACAAATGTCAACTAAATAAGGCCGGGAGTCGTTTTTATTGCTTAAAACACGATTTCTCGACCAGAATATGCTTTTTCAAAAAAGCCATGTTCCCATGGCGAGAGACTCGTTTTCTGTGAGAAAATGCATTAAAAGGAGGGATTTCATCAGAAACACTATAAATACATATTGTACTTGTCTGAAAACGCACAGAACCTTGAAATAGAAGGTTTCTCACCAAAAAACACATTGGTGAAACCCCTATCTTAAGGCTCTGAGTGTTTGCACACATGTACAACAGGCATGGTTAAACTATAACGTTTTTAGTGAAATCATGTTTCTCTCGAGGAGAAAACGCGTTTAAAGCCATAAAAAGATCTCACTGTGTTTTGGCATTGACCAAGCTACCAACAACCTAAAAAATGATCAGAACTGGAGAAATTACATATCGACATTGGGTGAAATCATGTAACTCTTAAGGACGTGTTGCAGACTTGTTGAATAGATTCATTTTTCTTGTTTTGTTTGTTTTTGATGAAATTGTGCTTTTCTCGTCGAGAAAAGGCGTTTAACGCGATAAAAAGGTTTAGTGCGTTATGAATACGGGCTAGCTTACCAAAAGTACAAATGTGAACTAAATAAGGCCGGGAGTCGTTTTTATTGCTTAAAACACGATTTCTCGACCAGAATATGCTTTTTCAAAAAAGCCATGTTCCCATGGCGAGAGACTCGTTTTCTGTGAGAAAATGCATTAAAAGGAGGGATTTCATCAGAAACACTATAAATACATATTGTACTTGTCTGAAAACGCACAGAACCTTGAAATAGAAGGTTTCTCACCAAAAAACACATTGGTGAAACCCCTATCTTAAGGCTCTGAGTGTTTGCACACATGTACAACAGGCATGGTTAAACTATAACGTTTTTAGTGAAATCATGTTTCTCTCGAGGAGAAAACGCGTTTAAAGCCATAAAAAGATCTCACTGTGTTTTGGCATTGACCAAGCTACCAACAACCTAAAAAATGATCAGAACTGGAGAAATTACACATTGACATTGGGTGAAATCATGTAACTCTTAAGGACGTGTTGCAGACTTGTTGAATAGATTCATTTTTCTTGTTTTGTTTGTTTTTGATGAAATTGTGCTTTTCTCGTCGAGAAAAGGCGTTTAACGCGATAAAAAGGTTTAGTGCGTTATGAATACGGGCTAGCTTACCAAAAGTACAAATGTGAACTAAATAAGGCCGGGAGTCGTTTTTATTGCTTAAAACACGATTTCTCGACCAGAATATGCTTTTTCAAAAAAGCCATGTTCCCATGGCGAGAGACTCGTTTTCTGTGAGAAAATGCATTAAAAGGAGGGATTTCATCAGAAACACTATAAATACATATTGTACTTGTCTGAAAACGCACAGAACCTTGAAATAGAAGGTTTCTCACCAAAAAACACATTGGTGAAACCCCTATCTTAAGGCACTGAGTGTTTGCACACATGTACAAACAGGCATGTTTAAACTATAACGTTTTTAGTGAAATCATGTTTCTCTCGAGGAGAAAACGCGTTTAAAGCCATAAAAAGATCTCACTGTGTTTTGGCATTGACCAAGCTACCAACAACCTAAAAAATGATCAGAACTGGAGAAATTACACATTGACATTGGGTGAAATCATGTAACTCTTAAGGACGTGTTGCAGACTTGTTGAATAGATTCATTTTTCTTGTTTTGTTTGTTTTTGATGAAATTGTGCTTTTCTTGTCGAGAAAAGGCGTTTAACGCGATAAAAAGGTTTAGTGCGTTATGAATACGGGCTAGCTTACCAAAAGTACAAATGTGAACTAAATAAGGCCGGGAGTCGTTTTTATTGCTTAAAACACGATTTCTCGACCAGAATATGCTTTTTCAAAAAAGCCATGTTCCCATGGCGAGAGACTCGTTTTCTGTGAGAAAATGCATTAAAAGGAGGGATTTCATGAGAAACACTATACATACATATTGTTCTTGTCTGAAAACGCACAGAACCTTGAAATAGAAGGTTTCTCACCAAAAAACACATTGGTGAAACCCCTATCTTAAGGCTCTGAGTGTTTGCACACATGTACAAACAGGCATGTTTAAACTATAACGTTTTTAGTGAAATCATGTTTCTCTCGAGGAGAAAACGCGTTTAAAGCCATAAAAAGATCTCACTGTGTTTTGGCATTGACCAAGCTACCAACAAACCTAAAAAATGATCAGAACTGGAGAAATTACACATTGACATTGGGTGAAATCATGTAACTCTTAAGGACGTGTTGCAGACTTGTTGAATAGATTCATTTTTCTTGTTTTGTTTGTTTTTGATGAAATTGTGCTTTTCTCGTCGAGAAAAGGCGTTTAACGCGATAAAAAGGTTTAGTGCGTTATGAATACGGGCTAGCTTACCAAAAGTACAAATGTGAACTAAATAAGGCCGGGAGTCGTTTTTATTGCTTAAAACACGATTTCTCGACCAGAATATGCTTTTTCAAAAAAGCCATGTTCCCATGGCGAGAGACTCGTTTTCTGTGAGAAAATGCATTAAAAGGAGGGATTTCATCAGAAACACTATAAATACATATTTTACTTGTCTGAAAACGCACAGAACCTTGAAAGGTTTCTCACCAAAAAACACATTGGTGAAACCCCTATCTTAAGGCTCTGAGTGTTTGCACACATGTACAAACAGGCATGTTTAAACTATAATGTTTTTAGTGAAATCATGTTTCTCTCGAGGAGAAAACGCGTTTAAAGCCATAAAAAGATCTCACTGTGTTTTGGCATTGACCAAGCTACCAACAAACCTAAAAAATGATCAGAACTGGAGAAATTACACATTGACATTGGGTGAAATCATGTAACTCTTAAGGACGTGTTGCAGACTTGTTGAATAGATTCATTTTTCTTGTTTTGTTTGTTTTTGATGAAATTGTGCTTTTCTCGTCGAGAAAAGGCGTTTAACGCGATAAAAAGGTTTAGTGCGTTATGAATACGGGCTAGCTTACCAAAAGTACAAATGTGAACTAAATAAGGCCGGGAGTCGTTTTTATTGCTTAAAACACGATTTCTCGACCAGAATATGCTTTTTCAAAAAAGCCATGTTCCCATGGCGAGAGACTCGTTTTCTGTGAGAAAATGCATTAAAAGGAGGGATTTCATGAGAAACACTATAAATACATATTTTACTTGTCTGAAAACGCACAGAACCTTGAAATAGAAGGTTTCTCACCAAAAAACACATTGGTGAAACCCCTATCTTAAGGCTCTGAGTGTTTGCACACATGTACAAACAGGCATGTTTAAACTATAATGTTTTTAGTGAAATCATGTTTCTCTCGAGGAGAAAACGCGTTTAAAGCCATAAAAAGATCTCACTGTGTTTTGGCATTGACCAAGCTACCAACAACCTAAAAAATGATCAGAACTGGAGAAATTACACATTGACATTGGGTGAAATCATGTAACTCTTAAGGACGTGTTGCAGACTTGTTGAATAGATTCATTTTTCTTGTTTTGTTTGTTTTTGATGAAATTGTGCTTTTCTCGTCGAGAAAAGGCGTTTAACGCGATAAAAAGGTTTAGTGCGTTATGAATACGGGCTAGCTTACCAAAAGTACAAATGTGAACTACATAAGGCCGGGAGTCGTTTTTATTGCTTAAAACACGATTTCTCGACCAGAATATGCTTTTTCAAAAAAGCCATGTTCCCATGGCGAGAGACTCGTTTTCTGTGAGAAAATGCATTAAAAGGAGGGATTTCATGAGAAACACTATAAATACATATTGTACTTGTCTGAAAACGCACAGAACCTTGAAATAGAAGGTTTCTCACCAAAAAACACATTGGTGAAACCCCTATCTTAAGGCTCTGAGTGTTTGCACACATGTACAACAGGCATGGTTAAACTATAACGTTTTTAGTGAAATCATGTTTCTCTCGAGGAGAAAACGCGTTTAAAGCCATAAAAAGATCTCACTGTGTTTTGGCATTGACCAAGCTACCAACAACCTAAAAAATGATCAGAACTGGAGAAATTACACATTGACATTGGGTGAAATCATGTAACTCTTAAGGACGTGTTGCAGACTTGTTGAATAGATTCATTTTTCTTGTTTTGTTTGTTTTTGATGAAATTGTGCTTTTCTCGTCGAGAAAAGGCGTTTAACGCGATAAAAAGGTTTAGTGCGTTATGAATACGGGCTAGCTTACCAAAAGTACAAATGTGAACTAAATAAGGCCGGGAGTCGTTTTTATTGCTTAAAACACGATTTCTCGACCAGAATATGCTTTTTCAAAAAAGCCATGTTCCCATGGCGAGAGACTCGTTTTCTGTGAGAAAATGCATTAAAAGGAGGGATTTCATGAGAAACACTATAAATACATATTGTACTTGTCTGAAAACGCACAGAACCTTGAAATAGAAGGTTTCTCACCAAAAAACACATTGGTGAAACCCCTATCTTAAGGCTCTGAGTGTTTGCACACATGTACAACAGGCATGGTTAAACTATAACGTTTTTAGTGAAATCATGTTTCTCTCGAGGAGAAAACGCGTTTAAAGCCATAAAAAGATCTCACTGTGTTTTGGCATTGACCAAGCTACCAACAACCTAAAAAATGATCAGAACTGGAGAAATTACATATTGACATTGGGTGAAATCATGTAACTCTTAAGGACGTGTTGCAGACTTGTTGAATAGATTCATTTTTCTTGTTTTGTTTGTTTTTGATGAAATTGTGCTTTTCTCGTCGAGAAAAGGCGTTTAACGCGATAAAAAGGTTTAGTGCGTTATGAATACGGGCTAGCTTACCAAAAGTACAAATGTGAACTAAATAAGGCCGGGAGTCGTTTTTATTGCTTAAAACACGATTTCTCGACCAGAATATGCTTTTTCAAAAAAGCCATGTTCCCATGGCGAGAGACTCGTTTTCTGTGAGAAAATGCATTAAAAGGAGGGATTTCATGAGAAACACTATAAATACATATTGTACTTGTCTGAAAACGCACAGAACCTTGAAATAGAAGGTTTCTCACCAAAAAACACATTGGTGAAACCCCTATCTTAAGGCTCTGAGTGTTTGCACACATGTACAACAGGCATGGTTAAACTATAACGTTTTTAGTGAAATCATGTTTCTCTCGAGGAGAAAACGCGTTTAAAGCCATAAAAAGATCTCACTGTGTTTTGGCATTGACCAAGCTACCAACAACCTAAAAAATGATCAGAACTGGAGAAATTACACATTGACATTGGGTGAAATCATGTAACTCTTAAGGACGTGTTGCAGACTTGTTGAATAGATTCATTTTTCTTGTTTTGTTTGTTTTTGATGAAATTGTGCTTTTCTCGTCGAGAAAAGGCGTTTAACGCGATAAAAAGGTTTAGTGCGTTATGAATACGGGCTAGCTTACCAAAAGTACAAATGTGAACTAAATAAGGCCGGGAGTCGTTTTTATTGCTTAAAACACGATTTCTCGACCAGAATATGCTTTTTCAAAAAAGCCATGTTCCCATGGCGAGAGACTCGTTTTCTGTGAGAAAATGCATTAAAAGGAGGGATTTCATCAGAAACACTATAAATACATATTGTACTTGTCTGAAAACGCACAGAACCTTGAAATAGAAGGTTTCTCACCAAAAAACACATTGGTGAAACCCCTATCTTAAGGCTCTGAGTGTTTGCACACATGTACAACAGGCATGGTTAAACTATAACGTTTTTAGTGAAATCATGTTTCTCTCGAGGAGAAAACGCGTTTAAAGCCATAAAAAGATCTCACTGTGTTTTGGCATTGACCAAGCTACCAACAACCTAAAAAATGATCAGAACTGGAGAAATTACATATTGACATTGGGTGAAATCATGTAACTCTTAAGGACGTGTTGCAGACTTGTTGAATAGATTCATTTTTCTTGTTTTGTTTGTTTTTGATGAAATTGTGCTTTTCTCGTCGAGAAAAGGCGTTTAACGCGATAAAAAGGTTTAGTGCGTTATGAATACGGGCTAGCTTACCAAAAGTACAAATGTGAACTAAATAAGGCCGGGAGTCGTTTTTATTGCTTAAAACACGATTTCTCGACCAGAATATGCTTTTTCAAAAAAGCCATGTTCCCATGGCGAGAGACTCGTTTTCTGTGAGAAAATGCATTAAAAGGAGGGATTTCATGAGAAACACTATAAATACATATTGTACTTGTCTGAAAACGCACAGAACCTTGAAATAAAAGGTTTCTCACCAAAAAACACATTGGTGAAACCCCTATCTTAAGGCTCTGAGTGTTTGCACACATGTACAACAGGCATGGTTAAACTATAACGTTTTTAGTGAAATCATGTTTCTCTCGAGGAGAAAACGCGTTTAAAGCCATAAAAAGATCTCACTGTGTTTTGGCATTGACCAAGCTACCAACAACCTAAAAAATGATCAGAACTGGAGAAATTACACATTGACATTGGGTGAAATCATGTAACTCTTAAGGACGTGTTGCAGACTTGTTGAATAGATTCATTTTTCTTGTTTTGTTTGTTTTTGATGAAATTGTGCTTTTCTCGTCGAGAAAAGGCGTTTAACGCGATAAAAAGGTTTAGTGCGTTATGAATACGGGCTAGCTTACCAAAAGTACAAATGTGAACTAAATAAGGCCGGGAGTCGTTTTTATTGCTTAAAACACGATTTCTCGACCAGAATATGCTTTTTCAAAAAAGCCATGTTCCCATGGCGAGAGACTCGTTTTCTGTGAGAAAATGCATTAAAAGGAGGGATTTCATGAGAAACACTATAAATACATATTGTACTTGTCTGAAAACGCACAGAACCTTGAAATAAAAGGTTTCTCACCAAAAAACACATTGGTGAAACCCCTATCTTAAGGCTCTGAGTGTTTGCACACATGTACAACAGGCATGGTTAAACTATAACGTTTTTAGTGAAATCATGTTTCTCTCGAGGAGAAAACGCGTTTAAAGCCATAAAAAGATCTCACTGTGTTTTGGCATTGACCAAGCTACCAACAACCTAAAAAATGATCAGAACTGGAGAAATTACACATTGACATTGGGTGAAATCATGTAACTCTTAAGGACGTGTTGCAGACTTGTTGAATAGATTCATTTTTCTTGTTTTGTTTGTTTTTGATGAAATTGTGCTTTTCTCGTCGAGAAAAGGCGTTTAACGCGATAAAAAGGTTTAGTGCGTTATGAATACGGGCTAGCTTACCAAAAGTACAAATGTGAACTAAATAAGGCCGGGAGTCGTTTTTATTGCTTAAAACACGATTTCTCGACCAGAATATGCTTTTTCAAAAAAGCCATGTTCCCATGGCGAGAGACTCGTTTTCTGTGAGAAAATGCATTAAAAGGAGGGATTTCATGAGAAACACTATAAATACATATTGTACTTGTCTGAAAACGCACAGAACCTTGAAATAGAAGGTTTCTCACCAAAAAACACATTGGTGAAACCCCTATCTTAAGGCTCTGAGTGTTTGCACACATGTACAACAGGCATGGTTAAACTATAACGTTTTTAGTGAAATCATGTTTCTCTCGAGGAGAAAACGCGTTTAAAGCCATAAAAAGATCTCACTGTGTTTTGGCATTGACCAAGCTACCAACAACCTAAAAATGATCAGAACTGGAGAAATTACATATTGACATTGGGTGAAATCATGTAACTCTTAAGGACGTGTTGCAGACTTGTTGAATAGATTCATTTTTCTTGTTTTGTTTGTTTTTGATGAAATTGTGCTTTTCTCGTCGAGAAAAGGCGTTTAACGCGATAAAAAGGTTTAGTGCGTTATGAATACGGGCTAGCTTACCAAAAGTACAAATGTGAACTAAATAAGGCCGGGAGTCGTTTTTATTGCTTAAAACACGATTTCTCGACCAGAATATGCTTTTTCAAAAAAGCCATGTTCCCATGGCGAGAGACTCGTTTTCTGTGAGAAAATGCATTAAAAGGAGGGATTTCATGAGAAACACTATAAATACATATTGTACTTGTCTGAAAACGCACAGAACCTTGAAATAGAAGGTTTCTCACCAAAAAACACATTGGTGAAACCCCTATCTTAAGGCTCTGAGTGTTTGCACACATGTACAACAGGCATGGTTAAACTATAACGTTTTTAGTGAAATCATGTTTCTCTCGAGGAGAAAACGCGTTTAAAGCCATAAAAAGATCTCACTGTGTTTTGGCATTGACCAAGCTACCAACAACCTAAAAAATGATCAGAACTGGAGAAATTACACATTGACATTGGGTGAAATCATGTAACTCTTAAGGACGTGTTGCAGACTTGTTGAATAGATTCATTTTTCTTGTTTTGTTTGTTTTTGATGAAATTGTGCTTTTCTCGTCGAGAAAAGGCGTTTAACGCGATAAAAAGGTTTAGTGCGTTATGAATACGGGCTAGCTTACCAAAAGTACAAATGTGAACTAAATAAGGCCGGGAGTCGTTTTTATTGCTTAAAACACGATTTCTCGACCAGAATATGCTTTTTCAAAAAAGCCATGTTCCCATGGCGAGAGACTCGTTTTCTGTGAGAAAATGCATTAAAAGGAGGGATTTCATGAGAAACACTATAAATACATATTGTACTTGTCTGAAAACGCACAGAACCTTGAAATAGAAGGTTTCTCACCAAAAAACACATTGGTGAAACCCCTATCTTAAGGCTCTGAGTGTTTGCACACATGTACAACAGGCATGGTTAAACTATAACGTTTTTAGTGAAATCATGTTTCTCTCGAGGAGAAAACGCGTTTAAAGCCATAAAAAGATCTCACTGTGTTTTGGCATTGACCAAGCTACCAACAACCTAAAAATGATCAGAACTGGAGAAATTACATATTGACATTGGGTGAAATCATGTAACTCTTAAGGACGTGTTGCAGACTTGTTGAATAGATTCATTTTTCTTGTTTTGTTTGTTTTTGATGAAATTGTGCTTTTCTCGTCGAGAAAAGGCGTTTAACGCGATAAAAAGGTTTAGTGCGTTATGAATACGGGCTAGCTTACCAAAAGTACAAATGTGAACTAAATAAGGCCGGGAGTCGTTTTTATTGCTTAAAACACGATTTCTCGACCAGAATATGCTTTTTCAAAAAATCCATGTTCCCATGGCGAGAGACTCGTTTTCTGTGAGAAAATGCATTAAAAGGAGGGATTTCATGAGAAACACTATAAATACATATTGTACTTGTCTGAAAACGCACAGAACCTTGAAATAGAAGGTTTCTCACCAAAAAACACATTGGTGAAACCCCTATCTTAAGGCTCTGAGTGTTTGCACACATGTACAACAGCATGGTTAAACTATAACGTTTTTAGTGAAATCATGTTTCTCTCGAGGAGAAAACGCGTTTAAAGCCAGAAAAAGATCTCACTGTGTTTTGGCATTGACCAAGCTACCAACAACCTAAAAAATGATCAGAACTGGAGAAATTACACATTGACATTGGGTGAAATCATGTAACTCTTAAGGACGTGTTGCAGACTTGTTGAATAGATTCATTTTTCTTGTTTTGTTTGTTTTTGATGAAATTGTGCTTTTCTCGTCGAGAAAAGGCGTTTAACGCGATAACAAGGTTTAGTGCGTTATGAATACGGGCTAGCTTACCAAAAGTACAAATGTGAACTAAATAAGGCCGGGAGTCGTTTTTATTGCTTAAAACACGATTTCTCGACCAGAATATGCTTTTTCAAAAAAGCCATGTTCCCATGGCGAGAGACTCGTTTTCTGTGAGAAAATGCATTAAAAGGAGGGATTTCATGAGAAACACTATAAATACATATTGTACTTGTCTGAAAACGCACAGAACCTTGAAATAGAAGGTTTCTCACCAAAAAACACATTGGTGAAACCCCTATCTTAAGGCTCTGAGTGTTTGCACACATGTACAAACAGGCATGTTTTAACTATAACGTTTTTAGTGAAATCATGTTTCTCTCGAGGAGAAAACGCGTTTAAAGCCATAAAAAGATCTCACTGTGTTTTGGCATTGACCAAGCTACCAACAAACCTAAAAAATGATCAGAACTGGAGAAATTACACATTGACATTGGGTGAAATCATGTAACTCTTAAGGACGTGTTGCAGACTTGTTGAATAGATTCATTTTTCTTGTTTTGTTTGTTTTTGATGAAATTGTGCTTTTCTCGTCGAGAAAAGGCGTTTAACGCGATAAAAAGGTTTAGTGCGTTATGAATACGGGCTAGCTTACCAAAAGTACAAATGTGAACTAAGTAAGGCCGGGAGTCGTTTTTATTGCTTAAAACACGATTTCTCGACCAGAATATGCTTTTTCAAAAAAGCCATGTTCCCATGGCGAGAGACTCGTTTTCTGTGAGAAAATGCATTAAAAGGAGGGATTTCATCAGAAACACTATAAATACATATTTTACTTGTCTGAAAACGCACAGAACCTTGAAAGGTTTCTCACCAAAAAACACATTGGTGAAACCCCTATCTTAAGGCTCTGAGTGTTTGCACACATGTACAAACAGGCATGTTTAAACTATAACGTTTTTAGTGAAATCATGTTTCTCTCGAGGAGAAAACGCGTTTAAAGCCATAAAAAGATCTCACTGTGTTTTGGCATTGACCAAGCTACCAACAACCTAAAAAATGATCAGAACTGGAGAAATTACACATTGACATTGGGTGAAATCATGTAACTCTTAAGGACGTGTTGCAGACTTGTTGAATAGATTCATTTTTCTTGTTTTGTTTGTTTTTGATGAAATTGTGCTTTTCTCGTCGAGAAAAGGCGTTTAACGCGATAAAAAGGTTTAGTGCGTTATGAATACGGGCTAGCTTGCCAAAAGTACAAATGTGAACTAAATAAGGCCGGGAGTCGTTTTTATTGCTTAAAACACGATTTCTCGACCAGAATATGCTTTTTCAAAAAAGCCATGTTCCCATGGCGAGAGACTCGTTTTCTGTGAGAAAATGCATTAAAAGGAGGGATTTCATCAGAAACACTATAAATACATATTGTACTTGTCTGAAAACGCACAGAACCTTGAAATAGAAGGTTTCTCACCAAAAAACACATTGGTGAAACCCCTATCTTAAGGCACTGAGTGTTTGCACACATGTACAAACAGGCATGTTTTAACTATAACGTTTTTAGTGAAATCATGTTTCTCTCGAGGAGAAAACGCGTTTAAAGCCATAAAAAGATCTCACTGTGTTTTGGCATTGACCAAGCTACCAACAACCTAAAAAATGATCAGAACTGGAGAAATTACACATTGACATTGGGTGAAATCATGTAACTCTTAAGGACGTGTTGCAGACTTGTTGAATAGATTCATTTTTCTTGTTTTGTTTTTGATGAAATTGTGCTTTTCTTGTCGAGAAAAGGCGTTTAACGCGATAAAAAGGTTTAGTGCGTTATGAATACGGGCTAGCTTACCAAAAGTACAAATGTGAACTAAATAAGGCCGGGAGTCGTTTTTATTGCTTAAAACACGATTTCTCGACCAGAATATGCTTTTTCAAAAAAGCCATGTTCCCATGGCGAGAGACTCGTTTTCTGTGAGAAAATGCATTAAAAGGAGGGATTTCATCAGAAACACTATAAATACATATTGTACTTGTCTGAAAACGCACAGAACCTTGAAATAGAAGGTTTCTCACCAAAAAACACATTGGTGAAACCCCTATCTTAAGGCTCTGAGTGTTTGCACACATGTACAAACAGGCATGTTTAAACTATAACGTTTTTAGTGAAATCATGTTTCTCTCGAGGAGAAAACGCGTTTAAAGCCATAAAAAGATCTCACTGTGTTTTGGCATTGACCAAGCTACCAACAACCTAAAAAATGATCAGAACTGGAGAAATTACACATTGACATTGGGTGAAATCATGTAACTCTTAAGGACGTGTTGCAGACTTGTTGAATAGATTCATTTTTCTTGTTTTGTTTGTTTTTGATGAAATTGTGCTTTTCTCGTCGAGAAAAGGCGTTTAACGCGATAAAAAGGTTTAGTGCGTTATGAATACGGGCTAGCTTACCAAAAGTACAAATGTGAACTAAATAAGGCCGGGAGTCGTTTTTATTGCTTAAAACACGATTTCTCGACCAGAATATGCTTTTTCAAAAAAGCCATGTTCCCATGGCGAGAGACTCGTTTTCTGTGAGAAAATGCATTAAAAGGAGGGATTTCATCAGAAACACTATAAATACATATTGTACTTGTCTGAAAACGCACAGAACCTTAAAATAGAAGGTTTCTCACCAAAAAACACATTGGTGAAACCCCTATCTTAAGGCTCTGAGTGTTTGCACACATGTACAAACAGGCATGTTTAAACTATAACGTTTTTAGTGAAATCATGTTTCTCTCGAGGAGAAAACGCGTTTAAAGCCATAAAAAGATCTCACTGTGTTTTGGCATTGACCAAGCTACCAACAAACCTAAAAAATGATCAGAACTGGAGAAATTACACATTGACATTGGGTGAAATCATGTAACTCTTAAGGACGTGTTGCAGACTTGTTGAATAGATTCATTTTTCTTGTTTTGTTTGTTTTTGATGAAATTGTGCTTTTCTCGTCGAGAAAAGGCGTTTAACGCGATAAAAAGGTTTAGTGCGTTATGAATACGGGCTAGCTTACCAAAAGTACAAATGTGAACTAAATAAGGCCGGGAGTCGTTTTTATTGCTTAAAACACGATTTCTCGACCAGAATATGCTTTTTCAAAAAAGCCATGTTCCCATGGCGAGAGACTCGTGTTCTGTGAGAAAATGCATTAAAAGGAGGGATTTCATCAGAAACACTATAAATACATATTTTACTTGTCTGAAAACGCACAGAACCTTGAAAGGTTTCTCACCAAAAAACACATTGGTGAAACCCCTATCTTAAGGCTCTGAGTGTTTGCACACATGTACAAACAGGCATGTTTAAACTATAATGTTTTTAGTGAAATCATGTTTCTCTCGAGGAGAAAACGCGTTTAAAGCCATAAAAAGATCTCACTGTGTTTTGGCATTGACCAAGCTACCAACAACCTAAAAAATGATCAGAACTGGAGAAATTACACATTGACATTGGGTGAAATCATGTAACTCTTAAGGACGTGTTGCAGACTTGTTGAATAGATTCATTTTTCTTGTTTTGTTTGTTTTTGATGAAATTGTGCTTTTCTCGTCGAGAAAAGGCGTTTAACGCGATAAAAAGGTTTAGTGCGTTATGAATACGGGCTAGCTTACCAAAAGTACAAATGTGAACTAAATAAGGCCGGGAGTCGTTTTTATTGCTTAAAACACGATTTCTCGACCAGAATATGCTTTTTCAAAAAAGCCATGTTCCCATGGCGAGAGACTCGTGTTCTGTGAGAAAATGCATTAAAAGGAGGGATTTCATCAGAAACACTATAAATACATATTTTACTTGTCTGAAAACGCACAGAACCTTGAAAGGTTTCTCACCAAAAAACACATTGGTGAAACCCCTATCTTAAGGCTCTGAGTGTTTGCACACATGTACAAACAGGCATGTTTAAACTATAATGTTTTTAGTGAAATCATGTTTCTCTCGAGGAGAAAACGCGTTTAAAGCCATAAAAAGATCTCACTGTGTTTTGGCATTGACCAAGCTACCAACAACCTAAAAAATGATCAGAACTGGAGAAATTACACATTGACATTGGGTGAAATCATGTAACTCTTAAGGACGTGTTGCAGACTTGTTGAATAGATTCATTTTTCTTGTTTTGTTTGTTTTTGATGAAATTGTGCTTTTCTCGTCGAGAAAAGGCGTTTAACGCGATAAAAAGGTTTAGTGCGTTATGAATACGGGCTAGCTTACCAAAAGTACAAATGTGAACTAAATAAGGCCGGGAGTCGTTTTTATTGCTTAAAACACGATTTCTCGACCAGAATATGCTTTTTCAAAAAAGCCATGTTCCCATGGCGAGAGACTCGTTTTCTGTGAGAAAATGCATTAAAAGGAGGGATTTCATCAGAAACACTATAAATACATATTGTACTTGTCTGAAAACGCACAGAACCTTGAAATAGAAGGTTTCTCACCAAAAAACACATTGGTGAAACCCCTATCTTAAGGCACTGAGTGTTTGCACACATGTACAAACAGGCATGTTTTAACTATAACGTTTTTAGTGAAATCATGTTTCTCTCGAGGAGAAAACGCGTTTAAAGCCATAAAAAGATCTCACTGTGTTTTGGCATTGACCAAGCTACCAACAACCTAAAAAATGATCAGAACTGGAGAAATTACACATTGACATTGGGTGAAATCATGTAACTCTTAAGGACGTGTTGCAGACTTGTTGAATAGATTCATTTTTCTTGTTTTGTTTTTGATGAAATTGTGCTTTTCTTGTCGAGAAAAGGCGTTTAACGCGATAAAAAGGTTTAGTGCGTTATGAATACGGGCTAGCTTACCAAAAGTACAAATGTGAACTAAATAAGGCCGGGAGTCGTTTTTATTGCTTAAAACACGATTTCTCGACCAGAATATGCTTTTTCAAAAAAGCCATGTTCCCATGGCGAGAGACTCGTTTTCTGTGAGAAAATGCATTAAAAGGAGGGATTTCATCAGAAACACTATAAATACATATTGTACTTGTCTGAAAACGCACAGAACCTTGAAATAGAAGGTTTCTCACCAAAAAACACATTGGTGAAACCCCTATCTTAAGGCTCTGAGTGTTTGCACACATGTACAAACAGGCATGTTTAAACTATATCGTTTTTAGTGAAATCATGTTTCTCTCGAGGAGAAAACGCGTTTAAAGCCATAAAAAGATCTCACTGTGTTTTGGCATTGACCAAGCTACCAACAACCTAAAAAATGATCAGAACTGGAGAAATTACACATTGACATTGGGTGAAATCATGTAACTCTTAAGGACGTGTTGCAGACTTGTTGAATAGATTCATTTTTCTTGTTTTGTTTGTTTTTGATGAAATTGTGCTTTTCTCGTCGAGAAAAGGCGTTTAACGCGATAAAAAGGTTTAGTGCGTTATGAATACGGGCTAGCTTACCAAAAGTACAAATGTGAACTAAATAAGGCCGGGAGTCGTTTTTATTGCTTAAAACACGATTTCTCGACCAGAATATGCTTTTTCAAAAAAGCCATGTTCCCATGGCGAGAGACTCGTTTTCTGTGAGAAAATGCATTAAAAGGAGGGATTTCATCAGAAACACTATAAATACATATTGTACTTGTCTGAAAACGCACAGAACCTTGAAATAGAAGGTTTCTCACCAAAAAACACATTGGTGAAACCCCTATCTTAAGGCACTGAGTGTTTGCACACATGTACAAACAGGCATGTTTTAACTATAACGTTTTTAGTGAAATCATGTTTCTCTCGAGGAGAAAACGCGTTTAAAGCCATAAAAAGATCTCACTGTGTTTTGGCATTGACCAAGCTACCAACAACCTAAAAAATGATCAGAACTGGAGAAATTACACATTGACATTGGGTGAAATCATGTAACTCTTAAGGACGTGTTGCAGACTTGTTGAATAGATTCATTTTTCTTGTTTTGTTTTTGATGAAATTGTGCTTTTCTTGTCGAGAAAAGGCGTTTAACGCGATAAAAAGGTTTAGTGCGTTATGAATACGGGCTAGCTTACCAAAAGTACAAATGTGAACTAAATAAGGCCGGGAGTCGTTTTTATTGCTTAAAACACGATTTCTCGACCAGAATATGCTTTTTCAAAAAAGCCATGTTCCCATGGCGAGAGACTCGTTTTCTGTGAGAAAATGCATTAAAAGGAGGGATTTCATCAGAAACACTATAAATACATATTGTACTTGTCTGAAAACGCACAGAACCTTGAAATAGAAGGTTTCTCACCAAAAAACACATTGGTGAAACCCCTATCTTAAGGCTCTGAGTGTTTGCACACATGTACAAACAGGCATGTTTAAACTATATCGTTTTTAGTGAAATCATGTTTCTCTCGAGGAGAAAACGCGTTTAAAGCCATAAAAAGATCTCACTGTGTTTTGGCATTGACCAAGCTACCAACAAACCTAAAAAATGATCAGAACTGGAGAAATTACACATTGACATTGGGTGAAATCATGTAACTCTTAAGGACGTGTTGCAGACTTGTTGAATAGATTCATTTTTCTTGTTTTGTTTGTTTTTGATGAAATTGTGCTTTTCTCGTCGAGAAAAGGCGTTTAACGCGATAAAAAGGTTTAGTGCGTTATGAATACGGGCTAGCTTACCAAAAGTACAAATGTGAACTAAATAAGGCCGGGAGTCGTTTTTATTGCTTAAAACACGATTTCTCGACCAGAATATGCTTTTTCAAAAAAGCCATGTTCCCATGGCGAGAGACTCGTTTTCTGTGAGAAAATGCATTAAAAGGAGGGATTTCATCAGAAACACTATAAATACATATTGTACTTGTCTGAAAACGCACAGAACCTTGAAATAGAAGGTTTCTCACCAAAAAACACATTGGTGAAACCCCTATCTTAAGGCTCTGAGTGTTTGCACACATGTACAAACAGGCATGTTTAAACTATAACGTTTTTAGTGAAATCATGTTTCTCTCGAGGAGAAAACGCGTTTAAAGCCATAAAAAGATCTCACTGTGTTTTGGCATTGACCAAGCTACCAACAAACCTAAAAAATGATCAGAACTGGAGAAATTACACATTGACATTGGGTGAAATCATGTAACTCTTAAGGACGTGTTGCAGACTTGTTGAATAGATTCATTTTTCTTGTTTTGTTTGTTTTTGATGAAATTGTGCTTTTCTCGTCGAGAAAAGGCGTTTAACGCGATAAAAAGGTTTAGTGCGTTATGAATACGGGCTAGCTTACCAAAAGTACAAATGTGAACTAAATAAGGCAGGGAGTCGTTTTTATTGCTTAAAACACGATTTCTCGACCAGAATATGCTTTTTCAAAAAAGCCATGTTCCCATGGCGAGAGACTCGTTTTCTGTGAGAAAATGCATTAAAAGGAGGGATTTCATCAGAAACACTATAAATACATATTGTACTTGTCTGAAAACGCACAGAACCTTGAAATAGAAGGTTTCTCACCAAAAAACACATTGGTGAAACCCCTATCTTAAGGCACTGAGTGTTTGCACACATGTACAAACAGGCATGTTTAAACTATAACGTTTTTAGTGAAATCATGTTTCTCTCGAGGAGAAAACGCGTTTAAAGCCATAAAAAGATCTCACTGTGTTTTGGCATTGACCAAGCTACCAACAACCTAAAAAATGATCAGAACTGGAGAAATTACACATTGACATTGGGTGAAATCATGTAACTCTTAAGGACGTGTTGCAGACTTGTTGAATAGATTCATTTTTCTTGTTTTGTTTGTTTTTGATGAAATTGTGCTTTTCTTGTCGAGAAAAGGCGTTTAACGCGATAAAAAGGTTTAGTGCGTTATGAATACGGGCTAGCTTACCAAAAGTACAAATGTGAACTAAATAAGGCCGGGAGTCGTTTTTATTGCTTAAAACACGATTTCTCGACCAGAATATGCTTTTTCAAAAAAGCCATGTTCCCATGGCGAGAGACTCGTTTTCTGTGAGAAAATGCATTAAAAGGAGGGATTTCATGAGAAACACTATACATACATATTGTTCTTGTCTGAAAACGCACAGAACCTTGAAATAGAAGGTTTCTCACCAAAAAACACATTGGTGAAACCCCTATCTTAAGGCTCTGAGTGTTTGCACACATGTACAAACAGGCATGTTTAAACTATAACGTTTTTAGTGAAATCATGTTTCTCTCGAGGAGAAAACGCGTTTAAAGCCATAAAAAGATCTCACTGTGTTTTGGCATTGACCAAGCTACCAACAAACCTAAAAAATGATCAGAACTGGAGAAATTACACATTGACATTGGGTGAAATCATGTAACTCTTAAGGACGTGTTGCAGACTTGTTGAATAGATTCATTTTTCTTGTTTTGTTTGTTTTTGATGAAATTGTGCTTTTCTCGTCGAGAAAAGGCGTTTAACGCGATAAAAAGGTTTAGTGCGTTATGAATACGGGCTAGCTTACCAAAAGTACAAATGTGAACTAAATAAGGCCGGGAGTCGTTTTTATTGCTTAAAACACGATTTCTCGACCAGAATATGCTTTTTCAAAAAAGCCATGTTCCCATGGCGAGAGACTCGTTTTCTGTGAGAAAATGCATTAAAAGGAGGGATTTCATCAGAAACACTATAAATACATATTTTACTTGTCTGAAAACGCACAGAACCTTGAAAGGTTTCTCACCAAAAAACACATTGGTGAAACCCCTATCTTAAGGCTCTGAGTGTTTGCACACATGTACAAACAGGCATGTTTAAACTATAATGTTTTTAGTGAAATCATGTTTCTCTCGAGGAGAAAACGCGTTTAAAGCCATAAAAAGATCTCACTGTGTTTTGGCATTGACCAAGCTACCAACAACCTAAAAAATGATCAGAACTGGAGAAATTACACATTGACATTGGGTGAAATCATGTAACTCTTAAGGACGTGTTGCAGACTTGTTGAATAGATTCATTTTTCTTGTTTTGTTTGTTTTTGATGAAATTGTGCTTTTCTCGTCGAGAAAAGGCGTTTAACGCGATAAAAAGGTTTAGTGCGTTATGAATACGGGCTAGCTTACCAAAAGTACAAATGTGAACTAAATAAGGCCGGGAGTCGTTTTTATTGCTTAAAACACGATTTCTCGACCAGAATATGCTTTTTCAAAAAAGCCATGTTCCCATGGCGAGAGACTCGTTTTCTGTGAGAAAATGCATTAAAAGGAGGGATTTCATGAGAAACACTATAAATACATATTTTACTTGTCTGAAAACGCACAGAACCTTGAAATAGAAGGTTTCTCACCAAAAAACACATTGGTGAAACCCCTATCTTAAGGCTCTGAGTGTTTGCACACATGTACAAACAGGCATGTTTAAACTATAATGTTTTTAGTGAAATCATGTTTCTCTCGAGGAGAAAACGCGTTTAAAGCCATAAAAAGATCTCACTGTGTTTTGGCATTGACCAAGCTACCAACAACCTAAAAAATGATCAGAACTGGAGAAATTACACATTGACATTGGGTGAAATCATGTAACTCTTAAGGACGTGTTGCAGACTTGTTGAATAGATTCATTTTTCTTGTTTTGTTTGTTTTTGATGAAATTGTGCTTTTCTCGTCGAGAAAAGGCGTTTAACGCGATAAAAAGGTTTAGTGCGTTATGAATACGGGCTAGCTTACCAAAAGTACAAATGTGAACTAAATAAGGCCGGGAGTCGTTTTTATTGCTTAAAACACGATTTCTCGACCAGAATATGCTTTTTCAAAAAAGCCATGTTCCCATGGCGAGAGACTCGTTTTCTGTGAGAAAATGCATTAAAAGGAGGGATTTCATGAGAAACACTATAAATACATATTGTACTTGTCTGAAAACGCACAGAACCTTGAAATAGAAGGTTTCTCACCAAAAAACACATTGGTGAAACCCCTATCTTAAGGCTCTGAGTGTTTGCACACATGTACAACAGGCATGGTTAAACTATAACGTTTTTAGTGAAATCATGTTTCTCTCGAGGAGAAAACGCGTTTAAAGCCATAAAAAGATCTCACTGTGTTTTGGCATTGACCAAGCTACCAACAACCTAAAAAATGATCAGAACTGGAGAAATTACATATTGACATTGGGTGAAATCATGTAACTCTTAAGGACGTGTTGCAGACTTGTTGAATAGATTCATTTTTCTTGTTTTGTTTGTTTTTGATGAAATTGTGCTTTTCTCGTCATGAAAAGGCGTTTAACGCGATAAAAAGGTTTAGTGCGTTATGAATACGGGCTAGCTTACCAAAAGTACAAATGTGAACTAAATAAGGCCGGGAGTCGTTTTTATTGCTTAAAACACGATTTCTCGACCAGAATATGCTTTTTCAAAAAAGCCATGTTCCCATGGCGAGAGACTCGTTTTCTGTGAGAAAATGCATTAAAAGGAGGGATTTCATGAGAAACACTATAAATACATATTGTACTTGTCTGAAAACGCACAGAACCTTGAAATAGAAGGTTTCTCACCAAAAAACACATTGGTGAAACCCCTATCTTAAGGCTCTGAGTGTTTGCACACATGTACAACAGGCATGGTTAAACTATAACGTTTTTAGTGAAATCATGTTTCTCTCGAGGAGAAAACGCGTTTAAAGCCATAAAAAGATCTCACTGTGTTTTGGCATTGACCAAGCTACCAACAACCTAAAAAATGATCAGAACTGGAGAAATTACATATTGACATTGGGTGAAATCATGTAACTCTTAAGGACGTGTTGCAGACTTGTTGAATAGATTCATTTTTCTTGTTTTGTTTGTTTTTGATGAAATTGTGCTTTTCTCGTCGAGAAAAGGCGTTTAACGCGATAAAAAGGTTTAGTGCGTTATGAATACGGGCTAGCTTACCAAAAGTACAAATGTGAACTAAATAAGGCCGGGAGTCGTTTTTATTGCTTAAAACACGATTTCTCGACCAGAATATGCTTTTTCAAAAAAGCCATGTTCCCATGGCGAGAGACTCGTTTTCTGTGAGAAAATGCATTAAAAGGAGGGATTTCATGAGAAACACTATAAATACATATTGTACTTGTCTGAAAACGCACAGAACCTTGAAATAGAAGGTTTCTCACCAAAAAACACATTGGTGAAACCCCTATCTTAAGGCTCTGAGTGTTTGCACACATGTACAACAGGCATGGTTAAACTATAACGTTTTTAGTGAAATCATGTTTCTCTCGAGGAGAAAACGCGTTTAAAGCCATAAAAAGATCTCACTGTGTTTTGGCATTGACCAAGCTACCAACAACCTAAAAAATGATCAGAACTGGAGAAATTACACATTGACATTGGGTGAAATCATGTAACTCTTAAGGACGTGTTGCAGACTTGTTGAATAGATTCATTTTTCTTGTTTTGTTTGTTTTTGATGAAATTGTGCTTTTCTCGTCGAGAAAAGGCGTTTAACGCGATAAAAAGGTTTAGTGCGTTATGAATACGGGCTAGCTTACCAAAAGTACAAATGTGAACTAAATAAGGCCGGGAGTCGTTTTTATTGCTTAAAACACGATTTCTCGACCAGAATATGCTTTTTCAAAAAGCCATGTTCCCATGGCGAGAGACTCGTTTTCTGTGAGAAAATGCATTAAAAGGAGGGATTTCATGAGAAACACTATAAATACATATTGTACTTGTCTGAAAACGCACAGAACCTTGAAATAGAAGGTTTCTCACCAAAAAACACATTGGTGAAACCCCTATCTTAAGGCTCTGAGTGTTTGCACACATGTACAACAGGCATGGTTAAACTATAACGTTTTTAGTGAAATCATGTTTCTCTCGAGGAGAAAACGCGTTTAAAGCCATAAAAAGATCTCACTGTGTTTTGGCATTGACCAAGCTACCAACAACCTAAAAAATGATCAGAACTGGAGAAATTACATATTGACATTGGGTGAAATCATGTAACTCTTAAGGACGTGTTGCAGACTTGTTGAATAGATTCATTTTTCTTGTTTTGTTTGTTTTTGATGAAATTGTGCTTTTCTCGTCGAGAAAAGGCGTTTAACGCGATAAAAAGGTTTAGTGCGTTATGAATACGGGCTAGCTTACCAAAAGTACAAATGTGAACTAAATAAGGCCGGGAGTCGTTTTTATTGCTTAAAACACGATTTCTCGACCAGAATATGCTTTTTCAAAAAAGCCATGTTCCCATGGCGAGAGACTCGTTTTCTGTGAGAAAATGCATTAAAAGGAGGGATTTCATGAGAAACACTATAAATACATATTGTACTTGTCTGAAAACGCACAGAACCTTGAAATAGAAGGTTTCTCACCAAAAAACACATTGGTGAAACCCCTATCTTAAGGCTCTGAGTGTTTGCACACATGTACAACAGGCATGGTTAAACTATAACGTTTTTAGTGAAATCATGTTTCTCTCGAGGAGAAAACGCGTTTAAAGCCATAAAAAGATCTCACTGTGTTTTGGCATTGACCAAGCTACCAACAACCTAAAAAATGATCAGAACTGGAGAAATTACACATTGACATTGGGTGAAATCATGTAACTCTTAAGGACGTGTTGCAGACTTGTTGAATAGATTCATTTTTCTTGTTTTGTTTGTTTTTGATGAAATTGCTTTTCTCGTCGAGAAAAGACGTTTAACGCGATAAAAAGGTTTAGTGCGTTATGAATACGGGCTAGCTTACCAAAAGTACAAATGTGAACTAAATAAGGCCGGGAGTCGTTTTTATTGCTTAAAACACGATTTCTCGACCAGAATATGCTTTTTCAAAAAAGCCATGTTCCCATGGCGAGAGACTCGTTTTCTGTGAGAAAATGCATTAAAAGGAGGGATTTCATCAGAAACACTATAAATACATATTGTACTTGTCTGAAAACGCACAGAACCTTGAAATAGAAGGTTTCTCACCAAAAAACGCATTGGTGAAACCCCTATCTTAAGGCTCTGAGTGTTTGCACACATGTACAACAGGCATGGTTAAACTATAACGTTTTTAGTGAAATCATGTTTCTCTCGAGGAGAAAACGCGTTTAAAGCCATAAAAAGATCTCACTGTGTTTTGGCATTGACCAAGCTACCAACAACCTAAAAAATGATCAGAACTGGAGAAATTACATATTGACATTGGGTGAAATCATGTAACTCTTAAGGACGTGTTGCAGACTTGTTGAATAGATTCATTTTTCTTGTTTTGTTTGTTTTTGATGAAATTGTGCTTTTCTCGTCGAGAAAAGGCGTTTAACGCGATAAAAAGGTTTAGTGCGTTATGAATACGGGCTAGCTTACCAAAAGTACAAATGTGAACTAAATAAGGCCGGGAGTCGTTTTTATTGCTTAAAACACGATTTCTCGACCAGAATATGCTTTTTCAAAAAAGCCATGTTCCCATGGCGAGAGACTCGTTTTCTGTGAGAAAATGCATTAAAAGGAGGGATTTCATGAGAAACACTATAAATACATATTGTACTTGTCTGAAAACGCACAGAACCTTGAAATAGAAGGTTTCTCACCAAAAAACACATTGGTGAAACCCCTATCTTAAGGCTCTGAGTGTTTGCACACATGTACAACAGGCATGGTTAAACTATAACGTTTTTAGTGAAATCATGTTTCTCTCGAGGAGAAAACGCGTTTAAAGCCATAAAAAGATCTCACTGTGTTTTGGCATTGACCAAGCTACCAACAACCTAAAAAATGATCAGAACTGGAGAAATTACACATTGACATTGGGTGAAATCATGTAACTCTTAAGGACGTGTTGCAGACTTGTTGAATAGATTCATTTTTCTTGTTTTGTTTGTTTTTGATGAAATTGCTTTTCTCGTCGAGAAAAGACGTTTAACGCGATAAAAAGGTTTAGTGCGTTATGAATACGGGCTAGCTTACCAAAAGTACAAATGTGAACTAAATAAGGCCGGGAGTCGTTTTTATTGCTTAAAACACGATTTCTCGACCAGAATATGCTTTTTCAAAAAAGCCATGTTCCCATGGCGAGAGACTCGTTTTCTGTGAGAAAATGCATTAAAAGGAGGGATTTCATCAGAAACACTATAAATACATATTGTACTTGTCTGAAAACGCACAGAACCTTGAAATAGAAGGTTTCTCACCAAAAAACGCATTGGTGAAACCCCTATCTTAAGGCTCTGAGTGTTTGCACACATGTACAACAGGCATGGTTAAACTATAACGTTTTTAGTGAAATCATGTTTCTCTCGAGGAGAAAACGCGTTTAAAGCCATAAAAAGATCTCACTGTGTTTTGGCATTGACCAAGCTACCAACAACCTAAAAAATGATCAGAACTGGAGAAATTACACATTGACATTGGGTGAAATCATGTAACTCTTAAGGACGTGTTGCAGACTTGTTGAATAGATTCATTTTTCTTGTTTTGTTTGTTTTTGATGAAATTGTGCTTTTCTCGTCGAGAAAAGGCGTTTAACGCGATAAAAAGGTTTAGTGCGTTATGAATACGGGCTAGCTTACCAAAGTACAAATGTGAACTAAATAAGGCCGGGAGTCGTTTTTATTGCTTAAAACACGATTTCTCGACCAGAATATGCTTTTTCAAAAAAGCCATGTTCCCATGGCGAGAGACTCGTTTTCTGTGAGAAAATGCATTAAAAGGAGGGATTTCATGAGAAACACTATAAATACATATTGTACTTGTCTGTAAAACGCACAGAACCTTGAAATAGAAGGTTTCTCACCAAAAAACACATTGGTGAAACCCCTATCTTAAGGCTCTGAGTGTTTGCACACATGTACAACAGGCATGGTTAAACTATAACGTTTTTAGTGAAATCATGTTTCTCTCGAGGAGAAAACGCGTTTAAAGCCATAAAAAGATCTCACTGTGTTTTGGCATTGACCAAGCTACCAACAACCTAAAAAATGATCAGAACTGGAGAAATTACATATTGACATTGGGTGAAATCATGTAACTCTTAAGGACGTGTTGCAGACTTGTTGAATAGATTCATTTTTCTTGTTTTGTTTGTTTTTGATGAAATTGTGCTTTTCTCGTCGAAAAAAGGCGTTTAACGCGATAAAAAGGTTTAGTGCGTTATGAATACGGGCTAGCTTACCAAAAGTACAAATGTGAACTAAATAAGGCCGGGAGTCGTTTTTATTGCTTAAAACACGATTTCTCGACCAGAATATGCTTTTTCAAAAAAGCCATGTTCCCATGGCGAGAGACTCGTTTTCTGTGAGAAAATGCATTAAAAGGAGGGATTTCATCAGAAACACTATAAATACATATTGTACTTGTCTGAAAACGCACAGAACCTTGAAATAGAAGGTTTCTCACCAAAAAACACATTGGTGAAACCCCTATCTTAAGGCTCTGAGTGTTTGCACACATGTACAACAGGCATGGTTAAACTATAACGTTTTTAGTGAAATCATGTTTCTCTCGAGGAGAAAACGCGTTTAAAGCCATAAAAAGATCTCACTGTGTTTTGGCATTGACCAAGCTACCAACAACCTAAAAAATGATCAGAACTGGAGAAATTACATATCGACATTGGGTGAAATCATGTAACTCTTAAGGACGTGTTGCAGACTTGTTGAATAGATTCATTTTTCTTGTTTTGTTTGTTTTTGATGAAATTGTGCTTTTCTCGTCGAGAAAAGGCGTTTAACGCGATAAAAAGGTTTAGTGCGTTATGAATACGGGCTAGCTTACCAAAAGTACAAATGTGAACTAAATAAGGCCGGGAGTCGTTTTTATTGCTTAAAACACGATTTCTCGACCAGAATATGCTTTTTCAAAAAAGCCATGTTCCCATGGCGAGAGACTCGTTTTCTGTGAGAAAATGCATTAAAAGGAGGGATTTCATCAGAAACACTATAAATACATATTGTACTTGTCTGAAAACGCACAGAACCTTGAAATAGAAGGTTTCTCACCAAAAAACACATTGGTGAAACCCCTATCTTAAGGCTCTGAGTGTTTGCACACATGTACAACAGGCATGGTTAAACTATAACGTTTTTAGTGAAATCATGTTTCTCTCGAGGAGAAAACGCGTTTAAAGCCATAAAAAGATCTCACTGTGTTTTGGCATTGACCAAGCTACCAACAACCTAAAAAATGATCAGAACTGGAGAAATTACACATTGACATTGGGTGAAATCATGTAACTCTTAAGGACGTGTTGCAGACTTGTTGAATAGATTCATTTTTCTTGTTTTGTTTGTTTTTGATGAAATTGTGCTTTTCTCGTCGAGAAAAGGCGTTTAACGCGATAAAAAGGTTTAGTGCGTTATGAATACGGGCTAGCTTACCAAAAGTACAAATGTGAACTAAATAAGGCCGGGAGTCGTTTTTATTGCTTAAAACACGATTTCTTGACCAGAATATGCTTTTTCAAAAAAGCCATGTTCCCATGGCGAGAGACTCGTTTTCTGTGAGAAAATGCATTAAAAGGAGGGATTTCATGAGAAACACTATAAATACATATTGTACTTGTCTGAAAACGCACAGAACCTTGAAATAGAAGGTTTCTCACCAAAAAACACATTGGTGAAACCCCTATCTTAAGGCTCTGAGTGTTTGCACACATGTACAACAGGCATGGTTAAACTATAACGTTTTTAGTGAAATCATGTTTCTCTCGAGGAGAAAACGCGTTTAAAGCCATAAAAAGATCTCACTGTGTTTTGGCATTGACCAAGCTACCAACAACCTAAAAAATGATCAGAACTGGAGAAATTACATATTGACATTGGGTGAAATCATGTAACTCTTAAGGACGTGTTGCAGACTTGTTGAATAGATTCATTTTTCTTGTTTTGTTTGTTTTTGATGAAATTGTGCTTTTCTCGTCGAGAAAAGGCGTTTAACGCGATAAAAAGGTTTAGTGCGTTATGAATACGGGCTAGCTTACCAAAAGTACAAATGTGAACTAAATAAGGCCGGGAGTCGTTTTTATTGCTTAAAACACGATTTCTCGACCAGAATATGCTTTTTCAAAAAAGCCATGTTCCCATGGCGAGAGACTCGTTTTCTGTGAGAAAATGCATTAAAAGGAGGGATTTCATCAGAAACACTATAAATACATATTGTACTTGTCTGAAAACGCACAGAACCTTGAAATAGAAGGTTTCTCACCAAAAAACACATTGGTGAAACCCCTATCTTAAGGCTCTGAGTGTTTGCACACATGTACAACAGGCATGGTTAAACTATAACGTTTTTAGTGAAATCATGTTTCTCTCGAGGAGAAAACGCGTTTAAAGCCATAAAAAGATCTCACTGTGTTTTGGCATTGACCAAGCTACCAACAACCTAAAAAATGATCAGAACTGGAGAAATTACATATCGACATTGGGTGAAATCATGTAACTCTTAAGGACGTGTTGCAGACTTGTTGAATAGATTCATTTTTCTTGTTTTGTTTGTTTTTGATGAAATTGTGCTTTTCTCGTCGAGAAAAGGCGTTTAACGCGATAAAAAGGTTTAGTGCGTTATGAATACGGGCTAGCTTACCAAAAGTACAAATGTGAACTAAATAAGGCCGGGAGTCGTTTTTATTGCTTAAAACACGATTTCTCGACCAGAATATGCTTTTTCAAAAAAGCCATGTTCCCATGGCGAGAGACTCGTTTTCTGTGAGAAAATGCATTAAAAGGAGGGATTTCATCAGAAACACTATAAATACATATTGTACTTGTCTGAAAACGCACAGAACCTTGAAATAGAAGGTTTCTCACCAAAAAACACATTGGTGAAACCCCTATCTTAAGGCTCTGAGTGTTTGCACACATGTACAACAGGCATGGTTAAACTATAACGTTTTTAGTGAAATCATGTTTCTCTCGAGGAGAAAACGCGTTTAAAGCCATAAAAAGATCTCACTGTGTTTTGGCATTGACCAAGCTACCAACAACCTAAAAAATGATCAGAACTGGAGAAATTACACATTGACATTGGGTGAAATCATGTAACTCTTAAGGACGTGTTGCAGACTTGTTGAATAGATTCATTTTTCTTGTTTTGTTTGTTTTTGATGAAATTGTGCTTTTCTCGTCGAGAAAAGGCGTTTAACGCGATAAAAAGGTTTAGTGCGTTATGAATACGGGCTAGCTTACCAAAAGTACAAATGTGAACTAAATAAGGCCGGGAGTCGTTTTTATTGCTTAAAACACGATTTCTCGACCAGAATATGCTTTTTCAAAAAAGCCATGTTCCCATGGCGAGAGACTCGTTTTCTGTGAGAAAATGCATTAAAAGGAGGGATTTCATCAGAAACACTATAAATACATATTGTACTTGTCTGAAAACGCACAGAACCTTGAAATAGAAGGTTTCTCACCAAAAAACACATTGGTGAAACCCCTATCTTAAGGCACTGAGTGTTTGCACACATGTACAAACAGGCATGTTTAAACTATAACGTTTTTAGTGAAATCATGTTTCTCTCGAGGAGAAAACGCGTTTAAAGCCATAAAAAGATCTCACTGTGTTTTGGCATTGACCAAGCTACCAACAACCTAAAAAATGATCAGAACTGGAGAAATTACACATTGACATTGGGTGAAATCATGTAACTCTTAAGGACGTGTTGCAGACTTGTTGAATAGATTCATTTTTCTTGTTTTGTTTGTTTTTGATGAAATTGTGCTTTTCTTGTCGAGAAAAGGCGTTTAACGCGATAAAAAGGTTTAGTGCGTTATGAATACGGGCTAGCTTACCAAAAGTACAAATGTGAACTAAATAAGGCCGGGAGTCGTTTTTATTGCTTAAAACACGATTTCTCGACCAGAATATGCTTTTTCAAAAAAGCCATGTTCCCATGGCGAGAGACTCGTTTTCTGTGAGAAAATGCATTAAAAGGAGGGATTTCATGAGAAACACTATACATACATATTGTTCTTGTCTGAAAACGCACAGAACCTTGAAATAGAAGGTTTCTCACCAAAAAACACATTGGTGAAACCCCTATCTTAAGGCTCTGAGTGTTTGCACACATGTACAAACAGGCATGTTTAAACTATAACGTTTTTAGTGAAATCATGTTTCTCTCGAGGAGAAAACGCGTTTAAAGCCATAAAAAGATCTCACTGTGTTTTGGCATTGACCAAGCTACCAACAAACCTAAAAAATGATCAGAACTGGAGAAATTACACATTGACATTGGGTGAAATCATGTAACTCTTAAGGACGTGTTGCAGACTTGTTGAATAGATTCATTTTTCTTGTTTTGTTTGTTTTTGATGAAATTGTGCTTTTCTCGTCGAGAAAAGGCGTTTAACGCGATAAAAAGGTTTAGTGCGTTATGAATACGGGCTAGCTTACCAAAAGTACAAATGTGAACTAAATAAGGCCGGGAGTCGTTTTTATTGCTTAAAACACGATTTCTCGACCAGAATATGCTTTTTCAAAAAAGCCATGTTCCCATGGCGAGAGACTCGTTTTCTGTGAGAAAATGCATTAAAAGGAGGGATTTCATCAGAAACACTATAAATACATATTTTACTTGTCTGAAAACGCACAGAACCTTGAAAGGTTTCTCACCAAAAAACACATTGGTGAAACCCCTATCTTAAGGCTCTGAGTGTTTGCACACATGTACAAACAGGCATGTTTAAACTATAATGTTTTTAGTGAAATCATGTTTCTCTCGAGGAGAAAACGCGTTTAAAGCCATAAAAAGATCTCACTGTGTTTTGGCATCGACCAAGCTACCAACAACCTAAAAAATGATCAGAACTGGAGAAATTACACATTGACATTGGGTGAAATCATGTAACTCTTAAGGACGTGTTGCAGACTTGTTGAATAGATTCATTTTTCTTGTTTTGTTTGTTTTTGATGAAATTGTGCTTTTCTCGTCGAGAAAAGGCGTTTAACGCGATAAAAAGGTTTAGTGCGTTATGAATACGGGCTAGCTTACCAAAAGTACAAATGTGAACTAAATAAGGCCGGGAGTCGTTTTTATTGCTTAAAACACGATTTCTCGACCAGAATATGCTTTTTCAAAAAAGCCATGTTCCCATGGCGAGAGACTCGTGTTCTGTGAGAAAATGCATTAAAAGGAGGGATTTCATCAGAAACACTATAAATACATATTTTACTTGTCTGAAAACGCACAGAACCTTGAAAGGTTTCTCACCAAAAAACACATTGGTGAAACCCCTATCTTAAGGCTCTGAGTGTTTGCACACATGTACAAACAGGCATGTTTAAACTATAATGTTTTTAGTGAAATCATGTTTCTCTCGAGGAGAAAACGCGTTTAAAGCCATAAAAAGATCTCACTGTGTTTTGGCATTGACCAAGCTACCAACAACCTAAAAAATGATCAGAACTGGAGAAATTACACATTGACATTGGGTGAAATCATGTAACTCTTAAGGACGTGTTGCAGACTTGTTGAATAGATTCATTTTTCTTGTTTTGTTTGTTTTTGATGAAATTGTGCTTTTCTCGTCGAGAAAAGGCGTTTAACGCGATAAAAAGGTTTAGTGCGTTATGAATACGGGCTAGCTTACCAAAAGTACAAATGTGAACTAAATAAGGCCGGGAGTCGTTTTTATTGCTTAAAACACGATTTCTCGACCAGAATATGCTTTTTCAAAAAAGCCATGTTCCCATGGCGAGAGACTCGTTTTCTGTGAGAAAATGCATTAAAAGGAGGGATTTCATCAGAAACACTATAAATACATATTGTACTTGTCTGAAAACGCACAGAACCTTGAAATAGAAGGTTTCTCACCAAAAAACACATTGGTGAAACCCCTATCTTAAGGCACTGAGTGTTTGCACACATGTACAAACAGGCATGTTTTAACTATAACGTTTTTAGTGAAATCATGTTTCTCTCGAGGAGAAAACGCGTTTAAAGCCATAAAAAGATCTCACTGTGTTTTGGCATTGACCAAGCTACCAACAACCTAAAAAATGATCAGAACTGGAGAAATTACACATTGACATTGGGTGAAATCATGTAACTCTTAAGGACGTGTTGCAGACTTGTTGAATAGATTCATTTTTCTTGTTTTGTTTTTGATGAAATTGTGCTTTTCTTGTCGAGAAAAGGCGTTTAACGCGATAAAAAGGTTTAGTGCGTTATGAATACGGGCTAGCTTACCAAAAGTACAAATGTGAACTAAATAAGGCCGGGAGTCGTTTTTATTGCTTAAAACACGATTTCTCGACCAGAATATGCTTTTTCAAAAAAGCCATGTTCCCATGGCGAGAGACTCGTTTTCTGTGAGAAAATGCATTAAAAGGAGGGATTTCATCAGAAACACTATAAATACATATTGTACTTGTCTGAAAACGCACAGAACCTTGAAATAGAAGGTTTCTCACCAAAAAACACATTGGTGAAACCCCTATCTTAAGGCTCTGAGTGTTTGCACACATGTACAAACAGGCATGTTTAAACTATATCGTTTTTAGTGAAATCATGTTTCTCTCGAGGAGAAAACGCGTTTAAAGCCATAAAAAGATCTCACTGTGTTTTGGCATTGACCAAGCTACCAACAAACCTAAAAAATGATCAGAACTGGAGAAATTACACATTGACATTGGGTGAAATCATGTAACTCTTAAGGACGTGTTGCAGACTTGTTGAATAGATTCATTTTTCTTGTTTTGTTTGTTTTTGATGAAATTGTGCTTTTCTCGTCGAGAAAAGGCGTTTAACGCGATAAAAAGGTTTAGTGCGTTATGAATACGGGCTAGCTTACCAAAAGTACAAATGTGAACTAAATAAGGCCGGGAGTCGTTTTTATTGCTTAAAACACGATTTCTCGACCAGAATATGCTTTTTCAAAAAAGCCATGTTCCCATGGCGAGAGACTCGTTTTCTGTGAGAAAATGCATTAAAAGGAGGGATTTCATCAGAAACACTATAAATACATATTGTACTTGTCTGAAAACGCACAGAACCTTGAAATAGAAGGTTTCTCACCAAAAAACACATTGGTGAAACCCCTATCTTAAGGCTCTGAGTGTTTGCACACATGTACAAACAGGCATGTTTAAACTATAACGTTTTTAGTGAAATCATGTTTCTCTCGAGGAGAAAACGCGTTTAAAGCCATAAAAAGATCTCACTGTGTTTTGGCATTGACCAAGCTACCAACAAACCTAAAAAATGATCAGAACTGGAGAAATTACACATTGACATTGGGTGAAATCATGTAACTCTTAAGGACGTGTTGCAGACTTGTTGAATAGATTCATTTTTCTTGTTTTGTTTGTTTTTGATGAAATTGTGCTTTTCTCGTCGAGAAAAGGCGTTTAACGCGATAAAAAGGTTTAGTGCGTTATGAATACGGGCTAGCTTACCAAAAGTACAAATGTGAACTAAATAAGGCAGGGAGTCGTTTTTATTGCTTAAAACACGATTTCTCGACCAGAATATGCTTTTTCAAAAAAGCCATGTTCCCATGGCGAGAGACTCGTTTTCTGTGAGAAAATGCATTAAAAGGAGGGATTTCATCAGAAACACTATAAATACATATTGTACTTGTCTGAAAACGCACAGAACCTTGAAATAGAAGGTTTCTCACCAAAAAACACATTGGTGAAACCCCTATCTTAAGGCACTGAGTGTTTGCACACATGTACAAACAGGCATGTTTAAACTATAACGTTTTTAGTGAAATCATGTTTCTCTCGAGGAGAAAACGCGTTTAAAGCCATAAAAAGATCTCACTGTGTTTTGGCATTGACCAAGCTACCAACAACCTAAAAAATGATCAGAACTGGAGAAATTACACATTGACATTGGGTGAAATCATGTAACTCTTAAGGACGTGTTGCAGACTTGTTGAATAGATTCATTTTTCTTGTTTTGTTTGTTTTTGATGAAATTGTGCTTTTCTTGTCGAGAAAAGGCGTTTAACGCGATAAAAAGGTTTAGTGCGTTATGAATACGGGCTAGCTTACCAAAAGTACAAATGTGAACTAAATAAGGCCGGGAGTCGTTTTTATTGCTTAAAACACGATTTCTCGACCAGAATATGCTTTTTCAAAAAAGCCATGTTCCCATGGCGAGAGACTCGTTTTCTGTGAGAAAATGCATTAAAAGGAGGGATTTCATGAGAAACACTATACATACATATTGTTCTTGTCTGAAAACGCACAGAACCTTGAAATAGAAGGTTTCTCACCAAAAAACACATTGGTGAAACCCCTATCTTAAGGCTCTGAGTGTTTGCACACATGTACAAACAGGCATGTTTAAACTATAACGTTTTTAGTGAAATCATGTTTCTCTCGAGGAGAAAACGCGTTTAAAGCCATAAAAAGATCTCACTGTGTTTTGGCATTGACCAAGCTACCAACAAACCTAAAAAATGATCAGAACTGGAGAAATTACACATTGACATTGGGTGAAATCATGTAACTCTTAAGGACGTGTTGCAGACTTGTTGAATAGATTCATTTTTCTTGTTTTGTTTGTTTTTGATGAAATTGTGCTTTTCTCGTCGAGAAAAGGCGTTTAACGCGATAAAAAGGTTTAGTGCGTTATGAATACGGGCTAGCTTACCAAAAGTACAAATGTGAACTAAATAAGGCCGGGAGTCGTTTTTATTGCTTAAAACACGATTTCTCGACCAGAATATGCTTTTTCAAAAAAGCCATGTTCCCATGGCGAGAGACTCGTTTTCTGTGAGAAAATGCATTAAAAGGAGGGATTTCATCAGAAACACTATAAATACATATTTTACTTGTCTGAAAACGCACAGAACCTTGAAAGGTTTCTCACCAAAAAACACATTGGTGAAACCCCTATCTTAAGGCTCTGAGTGTTTGCACACATGTACAAACAGGCATGTTTAAACTATAATGTTTTTAGTGAAATCATGTTTCTCTCGAGGAGAAAACGCGTTTAAAGCCATAAAAAGATCTCACTGTGTTTTGGCATTGACCAAGCTACCAACAACCTAAAAAATGATCAGAACTGGAGAAATTACACATTGACATTGGGTGAAATCATGTAACTCTTAAGGACGTGTTGCAGACTTGTTGAATAGATTCATTTTTCTTGTTTTGTTTGTTTTTGATGAAATTGTGCTTTTCTCGTCGAGAAAAGGCGTTTAACGCGATAAAAAGGTTTAGTGCGTTATGAATACGGGCTAGCTTACCAAAAGTACAAATGTGAACTAAATAAGGCCGGGAGTCGTTTTTATTGCTTAAAACACGATTTCTCGACCAGAATATGCTTTTTCAAAAAAGCCATGTTCCCATGGCGAGAGACTCGTTTTCTGTGAGAAAATGCATTAAAAGGAGGGATTTCATGAGAAACACTATAAATACATATTTTACTTGTCTGAAAACGCACAGAACCTTGAAATAGAAGGTTTCTCACCAAAAAACACATTGGTGAAACCCCTATCTTAAGGCTCTGAGTGTTTGCACACATGTACAAACAGGCATGTTTAAACTATAATGTTTTTAGTGAAATCATGTTTCTCTCGAGGAGAAAACGCGTTTAAAGCCATAAAAAGATCTCACTGTGTTTTGGCATTGACCAAGCTACCAACAACCTAAAAAATGATCAGAACTGGAGAAATTACACATTGACATTGGGTGAAATCATGTAACTCTTAAGGACGTGTTGCAGACTTGTTGAATAGATTCATTTTTCTTGTTTTGTTTGTTTTTGATGAAATTGTGCTTTTCTCGTCGAGAAAAGGCGTTTAACGCGATAAAAAGGTTTAGTGCGTTATGAATACGGGCTAGCTTACCAAAAGTACAAATGTGAACTAAATAAGGCCGGGAGTCGTTTTTATTGCTTAAAACACGATTTCTCGACCAGAATATGCTTTTTCAAAAAAGCCATGTTCCCATGGCGAGAGACTCGTTTTCTGTGAGAAAATGCATTAAAAGGAGGGATTTCATGAGAAACACTATAAATACATATTGTACTTGTCTGAAAACGCACAGAACCTTGAAATAGAAGGTTTCTCACCAAAAAACACATTGGTGAAACCCCTATCTTAAGGCTCTGAGTGTTTGCACACATGTACAACAGGCATGGTTAAACTATAACGTTTTTAGTGAAATCATGTTTCTCTCGAGGAGAAAACGCGTTTAAAGCCATAAAAAGATCTCACTGTGTTTTGGCATTGACCAAGCTACCAACAACCTAAAAAATGATCAGAACTGGAGAAATTACATATTGACATTGGGTGAAATCATGTAACTCTTAAGGACGTGTTGCAGACTTGTTGAATAGATTCATTTTTCTTGTTTTGTTTGTTTTTGATGAAATTGTGCTTTTCTCGTCATGAAAAGGCGTTTAACGCGATAAAAAGGTTTAGTGCGTTATGAATACGGGCTAGCTTACCAAAAGTACAAATGTGAACTAAATAAGGCCGGGAGTCGTTTTTATTGCTTAAAACACGATTTCTCGACCAGAATATGCTTTTTCAAAAAAGCCATGTTCCCATGGCGAGAGACTCGTTTTCTGTGAGAAAATGCATTAAAAGGAGGGATTTCATCAGAAACACTATAAATACATATTGTACTTGTCTGAAAACGCACAGAACCTTGAAATAGAAGGTTTCTCACCAAAAAACACATTGGTGAAACCCCTATCTTAAGGCACTGAGTGTTTGCACACATGTACAAACAGGCATGTTTTAACTATAACGTTTTTAGTGAAATCATGTTTCTCTCGAGGAGAAAACGCGTTTAAAGCCATAAAAAGATCTCACTGTGTTTTGGCATTGACCAAGCTACCAACAACCTAAAAAATGATCAGAACTGGAGAAATTACACATTGACATTGGGTGAAATCATGTAACTCTTAAGGACGTGTTGCAGACTTGTTGAATAGATTCATTTTTCTTGTTTTGTTTTTGATGAAATTGTGCTTTTCTTGTCGAGAAAAGGCGTTTAACGCGATAAAAAGGTTTAGTGCGTTATGAATACGGGCTAGCTTACCAAAAGTACAAATGTGAACTAAATAAGGCCGGGAGTCGTTTTTATTGCTTAAAACACGATTTCTCGACCAGAATATGCTTTTTCAAAAAAGCCATGTTCCCATGGCGAGAGACTCGTTTTCTGTGAGAAAATGCATTAAAAGGAGGGATTTCATCAGAAACACTATAAATACATATTGTACTTGTCTGAAAACGCACAGAACCTTGAAATAGAAGGTTTCTCACCAAAAAACACATTGGTGAAACCCCTATCTTAAGGCTCTGAGTGTTTGCACACATGTACAAACAGGCATGTTTAAACTATATCGTTTTTAGTGAAATCATGTTTCTCTCGAGGAGAAAACGCGTTTAAAGCCATAAAAAGATCTCACTGTGTTTTGGCATTGACCAAGCTACCAACAAACCTAAAAAATGATCAGAACTGGAGAAATTACACATTGACATTGGGTGAAATCATGTAACTCTTAAGGACGTGTTGCAGACTTGTTGAATAGATTCATTTTTCTTGTTTTGTTTGTTTTTGATGAAATTGTGCTTTTCTCGTCGAGAAAAGGCGTTTAACGCGATAAAAAGGTTTAGTGCGTTATGAATACGGGCTAGCTTACCAAAAGTACAAATGTGAACTAAATAAGGCCGGGAGTCGTTTTTATTGCTTAAAACACGATTTCTCGACCAGAATATGCTTTTTCAAAAAAGCCATGTTCCCATGGCGAGAGACTCGTTTTCTGTGAGAAAATGCATTAAAAGGAGGGATTTCATCAGAAACACTATAAATACATATTGTACTTGTCTGAAAACGCACAGAACCTTGAAATAGAAGGTTTCTCACCAAAAAACACATTGGTGAAACCCCTATCTTAAGGCTCTGAGTGTTTGCACACATGTACAAACAGGCATGTTTAAACTATAACGTTTTTAGTGAAATCATGTTTCTCTCGAGGAGAAAACGCGTTTAAAGCCATAAAAAGATCTCACTGTGTTTTGGCATTGACCAAGCTACCAACAAACCTAAAAAATGATCAGAACTGGAGAAATTACACATTGACATTGGGTGAAATCATGTAACTCTTAAGGACGTGTTGCAGACTTGTTGAATAGATTCATTTTTCTTGTTTTGTTTGTTTTTGATGAAATTGTGCTTTTCTCGTCGAGAAAAGGCGTTTAACGCGATAAAAAGGTTTAGTGCGTTATGAATACGGGCTAGCTTACCAAAAGTACAAATGTGAACTAAATAAGGCAGGGAGTCGTTTTTATTGCTTAAAACACGATTTCTCGACCAGAATATGCTTTTTCAAAAAAGCCATGTTCCCATGGCGAGAGACTCGTTTTCTGTGAGAAAATGCATTAAAAGGAGGGATTTCATCAGAAACACTATAAATACATATTGTACTTGTCTGAAAACGCACAGAACCTTGAAATAGAAGGTTTCTCACCAAAAAACACATTGGTGAAACCCCTATCTTAAGGCACTGAGTGTTTGCACACATGTACAAACAGGCATGTTTAAACTATAACGTTTTTAGTGAAATCATGTTTCTCTCGAGGAGAAAACGCGTTTAAAGCCATAAAAAGATCTCACTGTGTTTTGGCATTGACCAAGCTACCAACAACCTAAAAAATGATCAGAACTGGAGAAATTACACATTGACATTGGGTGAAATCATGTAACTCTTAAGGACGTGTTGCAGACTTGTTGAATAGATTCATTTTTCTTGTTTTGTTTGTTTTTGATGAAATTGTGCTTTTCTTGTCGAGAAAAGGCGTTTAACGCGATAAAAAGGTTTAGTGCGTTATGAATACGGGCTAGCTTACCAAAAGTACAAATGTGAACTAAATAAGGCCGGGAGTCGTTTTTATTGCTTAAAACACGATTTCTCGACCAGAATATGCTTTTTCAAAAAAGCCATGTTCCCATGGCGAGAGACTCGTTTTCTGTGAGAAAATGCATTAAAAGGAGGGATTTCATGAGAAACACTATACATACATATTGTTCTTGTCTGAAAACGCACAGAACCTTGAAATAGAAGGTTTCTCACCAAAAAACACATTGGTGAAACCCCTATCTTAAGGCTCTGAGTGTTTGCACACATGTACAAACAGGCATGTTTAAACTATAACGTTTTTAGTGAAATCATGTTTCTCTCGAGGAGAAAACGCGTTTAAAGCCATAAAAAGATCTCACTGTGTTTTGGCATTGACCAAGCTACCAACAAACCTAAAAAATGATCAGAACTGGAGAAATTACACATTGACATTGGGTGAAATCATGTAACTCTTAAGGACGTGTTGCAGACTTGTTGAATAGATTCATTTTTCTTGTTTTGTTTGTTTTTGATGAAATTGTGCTTTTCTCGTCGAGAAAAGGCGTTTAACGCGATAAAAAGGTTTAGTGCGTTATGAATACGGGCTAGCTTACCAAAAGTACAAATGTGAACTAAATAAGGCCGGGAGTCGTTTTTATTGCTTAAAACACGATTTCTCGACCAGAATATGCTTTTTCAAAAAAGCCATGTTCCCATGGCGAGAGACTCGTTTTCTGTGAGAAAATGCATTAAAAGGAGGGATTTCATCAGAAACACTATAAATACATATTTTACTTGTCTGAAAACGCACAGAACCTTGAAAGGTTTCTCACCAAAAAACACATTGGTGAAACCCCTATCTTAAGGCTCTGAGTGTTTGCACACATGTACAAACAGGCATGTTTAAACTATAATGTTTTTAGTGAAATCATGTTTCTCTCGAGGAGAAAACGCGTTTAAAGCCATAAAAAGATCTCACTGTGTTTTGGCATTGACCAAGCTACCAACAACCTAAAAAATGATCAGAACTGGAGAAATTACACATTGACATTGGGTGAAATCATGTAACTCTTAAGGACGTGTTGCAGACTTGTTGAATAGATTCATTTTTCTTGTTTTGTTTGTTTTTGATGAAATTGTGCTTTTCTCGTCGAGAAAAGGCGTTTAACGCGATAAAAAGGTTTAGTGCGTTATGAATACGGGCTAGCTTACCAAAAGTACAAATGTGAACTAAATAAGGCCGGGAGTCGTTTTTATTGCTTAAAACACGATTTCTCGACCAGAATATGCTTTTTCAAAAAAGCCATGTTCCCATGGCGAGAGACTCGTTTTCTGTGAGAAAATGCATTAAAAGGAGGGATTTCATGAGAAACACTATAAATACATATTTTACTTGTCTGAAAACGCACAGAACCTTGAAATAGAAGGTTTCTCACCAAAAAACACATTGGTGAAACCCCTATCTTAAGGCTCTGAGTGTTTGCACACATGTACAAACAGGCATGTTTAAACTATAATGTTTTTAGTGAAATCATGTTTCTCTCGAGGAGAAAACGCGTTTAAAGCCATAAAAAGATCTCACTGTGTTTTGGCATTGACCAAGCTACCAACAACCTAAAAAATGATCAGAACTGGAGAAATTACACATTGACATTGGGTGAAATCATGTAACTCTTAAGGACGTGTTGCAGACTTGTTGAATAGATTCATTTTTCTTGTTTTGTTTGTTTTTGATGAAATTGTGCTTTTCTCGTCGAGAAAAGGCGTTTAACGCGATAAAAAGGTTTAGTGCGTTATGAATACGGGCTAGCTTACCAAAAGTACAAATGTGAACTAAATAAGGCCGGGAGTCGTTTTTATTGCTTAAAACACGATTTCTCGACCAGAATATGCTTTTTCAAAAAAGCCATGTTCCCATGGCGAGAGACTCGTTTTCTGTGAGAAAATGCATTAAAAGGAGGGATTTCATGAGAAACACTATAAATACATATTGTACTTGTCTGAAAACGCACAGAACCTTGAAATAGAAGGTTTCTCACCAAAAAACACATTGGTGAAACCCCTATCTTAAGGCTCTGAGTGTTTGCACACATGTACAACAGGCATGGTTAAACTATAACGTTTTTAGTGAAATCATGTTTCTCTCGAGGAGAAAACGCGTTTAAAGCCATAAAAAGATCTCACTGTGTTTTGGCATTGACCAAGCTACCAACAACCTAAAAAATGATCAGAACTGGAGAAATTACATATTGACATTGGGTGAAATCATGTAACTCTTAAGGACGTGTTGCAGACTTGTTGAATAGATTCATTTTTCTTGTTTTGTTTGTTTTTGATGAAATTGTGCTTTTCTCGTCATGAAAAGGCGTTTAACGCGATAAAAAGGTTTAGTGCGTTATGAATACGGGCTAGCTTACCAAAAGTACAAATGTGAACTAAATAAGGCCGGGAGTCGTTTTTATTGCTTAAAACACGATTTCTCGACCAGAATATGCTTTTTCAAAAAAGCCATGTTCCCATGGCGAGAGACTCGTTTTCTGTGAGAAAATGCATTAAAAGGAGGGATTTCATGAGAAACACTATAAATACATATTGTACTTGTCTGAAAACGCACAGAACCTTGAAATAGAAGGTTTCTCACCAAAAAACACATTGGTGAAACCCCTATCTTAAGGCTCTGAGTGTTTGCACACATGTACAACAGGCATGGTTAAACTATAACGTTTTTAGTGAAATCATGTTTCTCTCGAGGAGAAAACGCGTTTAAAGCCATAAAAAGATCTCACTGTGTTTTGGCATTGACCAAGCTACCAACAACCTAAAAAATGATCAGAACTGGAGAAATTACATATTGACATTGGGTGAAATCATGTAACTCTTAAGGACGTGTTGCAGACTTGTTGAATAGATTCATTTTTCTTGTTTTGTTTGTTTTTGATGAAATTGTGCTTTTCTCGTCGAGAAAAGGCGTTTAACGCGATAAAAAGGTTTAGTGCGTTATGAATACGGGCTAGCTTACCAAAAGTACAAATGTGAACTAAATAAGGCCGGGAGTCGTTTTTATTGCTTAAAACACGATTTCTCGACCAGAATATGCTTTTTCAAAAAAGCCATGTTCCCATGGCGAGAGACTCGTTTTCTGTGAGAAAATGCATTAAAAGGAGGGATTTCATGAGAAACACTATAAATACATATTGTACTTGTCTGAAAACGCACAGAACCTTGAAATAGAAGGTTTCTCACCAAAAAACACATTGGTGAAACCCCTATCTTAAGGCTCTGAGTGTTTGCACACATGTACAACAGGCATGGTTAAACTATAACGTTTTTAGTGAAATCATGTTTCTCTCGAGGAGAAAACGCGTTTAAAGCCATAAAAAGATCTCACTGTGTTTTGGCATTGACCAAGCTACCAACAACCTAAAAAATGATCAGAACTGGAGAAATTACACATTGACATTGGGTGAAATCATGTAACTCTTAAGGACGTGTTGCAGACTTGTTGAATAGATTCATTTTTCTTGTTTTGTTTGTTTTTGATGAAATTGTGCTTTTCTCGTCGAGAAAAGGCGTTTAACGCGATAAAAAGGTTTAGTGCGTTATGAATACGGGCTAGCTTACCAAAAGTACAAATGTGAACTAAATAAGGCCGGGAGTCGTTTTTATTGCTTAAAACACGATTTCTCGACCAGAATATGCTTTTTCAAAAAGCCATGTTCCCATGGCGAGAGACTCGTTTTCTGTGAGAAAATGCATTAAAAGGAGGGATTTCATGAGAAACACTATAAATACATATTGTACTTGTCTGAAAACGCACAGAACCTTGAAATAGAAGGTTTCTCACCAAAAAACACATTGGTGAAACCCCTATCTTAAGGCTCTGAGTGTTTGCACACATGTACAACAGGCATGGTTAAACTATAACGTTTTTAGTGAAATCATGTTTCTCTCGAGGAGAAAACGCGTTTAAAGCCATAAAAAGATCTCACTGTGTTTTGGCATTGACCAAGCTACCAACAACCTAAAAAATGATCAGAACTGGAGAAATTACATATTGACATTGGGTGAAATCATGTAACTCTTAAGGACGTGTTGCAGACTTGTTGAATAGATTCATTTTTCTTGTTTTGTTTGTTTTTGATGAAATTGTGCTTTTCTCGTCGAGAAAAGGCGTTTAACGCGATAAAAAGGTTTAGTGCGTTATGAATACGGGCTAGCTTACCAAAAGTACAAATGTGAACTAAATAAGGCCGGGAGTCGTTTTTATTGCTTAAAACACGATTTCTCGACCAGAATATGCTTTTTCAAAAAAGCCATGTTCCCATGGCGAGAGACTCGTTTTCTGTGAGAAAATGCATTAAAAGGAGGGATTTCATGAGAAACACTATAAATACATATTGTACTTGTCTGAAAACGCACAGAACCTTGAAATAGAAGGTTTCTCACCAAAAAACACATTGGTGAAACCCCTATCTTAAGGCTCTGAGTGTTTGCACACATGTACAACAGGCATGGTTAAACTATAACGTTTTTAGTGAAATCATGTTTCTCTCGAGGAGAAAACGCGTTTAAAGCCATAAAAAGATCTCACTGTGTTTTGGCGTTGACCAAGCTACCAACAACCTAAAAAATGATCAGAACTGGAGAAATTACACATTGACATTGGGTGAAATCATGTAACTCTTAAGGACGTGTTGCAGACTTGTTGAATAGATTCATTTTTCTTGTTTTGTTTGTTTTTGATGAAATTGCTTTTCTCGTCGAGAAAAGACGTTTAACGCGATAAAAAGGTTTAGTGCGTTATGAATACGGGCTAGCTTACCAAAAGTACAAATGTGAACTAAATAAGGCCGGGAGTCGTTTTTATTGCTTAAAACACGATTTCTCGACCAGAATATGCTTTTTCAAAAAAGCCATGTTCCCATGGCGAGAGACTCGTTTTCTGTGAGAAAATGCATTAAAAGGAGGGATTTCATCAGAAACACTATAAATACATATTGTACTTGTCTGAAAACGCACAGAACCTTGAAATAGAAGGTTTCTCACCAAAAAACGCATTGGTGAAACCCCTATCTTAAGGCTCTGAGTGTTTGCACACATGTACAACAGGCATGGTTAAACTATAACGTTTTTAGTGAAATCATGTTTCTCTCGAGGAGAAAACGCGTTTAAAGCCATAAAAAGATCTCACTGTGTTTTGGCATTGACCAAGCTACCAACAACCTAAAAAATGATCAGAACTGGAGAAATTACACATTGACATTGGGTGAAATCATGTAACTCTTAAGGACGTGTTGCAGACTTGTTGAATAGATTCATTTTTCTTGTTTTGTTTGTTTTTGATGAAATTGTGCTTTTCTCGTCGAGAAAAGGCGTTTAACGCGATAAAAAGGTTTAGTGCGTTATGAATACGGGCTAGCTTACCAAAAGTACAAATGTGAACTAAATAAGGCCGGGAGTCGTTTTTATTGCTTAAAACACGATTTCTCGACCAGAATATGCTTTTTCAAAAAAGCCATGTTCCCATGGCGAGAGACTCGTTTTCTGTGAGAAAATGCATTAAAAGGAGGGATTTCATGAGAAACACTATAAATACATATTGTACTTGTCTGTAAAACGCACAGAACCTTGAAATAGAAGGTTTCTCACCAAAAAACACATTGGTGAAACCCCTATCTTAAGGCTCTGAGTGTTTGCACACATGTACAACAGGCATGGTTAAACTATAACGTTTTTAGTGAAATCATGTTTCTCTCGAGGAGAAAACGCGTTTAAAGCCATAAAAAGATCTCACTGTGTTTTGGCATTGACCAAGCTACCAACAACCTAAAAAATGATCAGAACTGGAGAAATTACATATCGACATTGGGTGAAATCATGTAACTCTTAAGGACGTGTTGCAGACTTGTTGAATAGATTCATTTTTCTTGTTTTGTTTGTTTTTGATGAAATTGTGCTTTTCTCGTCGAGAAAAGGCGTTTAACGCGATAAAAAGGTTTAGTGCGTTATGAATACGGGCTAGCTTACCAAAAGTACAAATGTGAACTAAATAAGGCCGGGAGTCGTTTTTATTGCTTAAAACACGATTTCTCGACCAGAATATGCTTTTTCAAAAAAGCCATGTTCCCATGGCGAGAGACTCGTTTTCTGTGAGAAAATGCATTAAAAGGAGGGATTTCATCAGAAACACTATAAATACATATTGTACTTGTCTGAAAACGCACAGAACCTTGAAATAGAAGGTTTCTCACCAAAAAACACATTGGTGAAACCCCTATCTTAAGGCTCTGAGTGTTTGCACACATGTACAACAGGCATGGTTAAACTATAACGTTTTTAGTGAAATCATGTTTCTCTCGAGGAGAAAACGCGTTTAAAGCCATAAAAAGATCTCACTGTGTTTTGGCATTGACCAAGCTACCAACAACCTAAAAAATGATCAGAACTGGAGAAATTACACATTGACATTGGGTGAAATCATGTAACTCTTAAGGACGTGTTGCAGACTTGTTGAATAGATTCATTTTTCTTGTTTTGTTTGTTTTTGATGAAATTGTGCTTTTCTCGTCGAGAAAAGGCGTTTAACGCGATAAAAAGGTTTAGTGCGTTATGAATACGGGCTAGCTTACCAAAAGTACAAATGTGAACTAAATAAGGCCGGGAGTCGTTTTTATTGCTTAAAACACGATTTCTTGACCAGAATATGCTTTTTCAAAAAAGCCATGTTCCCATGGCGAGAGACTCGTTTTCTGTGAGAAAATGCATTAAAAGGAGGGATTTCATGAGAAACACTATAAATACATATTGTACTTGTCTGAAAACGCACAGAACCTTGAAATAGAAGGTTTCTCACCAAAAAACACATTGGTGAAACCCCTATCTTAAGGCTCTGAGTGTTTGCACACATGTACAACAGGCATGGTTAAACTATAACGTTTTTAGTGAAATCATGTTTCTCTCGAGGAGAAAACGCGTTTAAAGCCATAAAAAGATCTCACTGTGTTTTGGCATTGACCAAGCTACCAACAACCTAAAAAATGATCAGAACTGGAGAAATTACATATTGACATTGGGTGAAATCATGTAACTCTTAAGGACGTGTTGCAGACTTGTTGAATAGATTCATTTTTCTTGTTTTGTTTGTTTTTGATGAAATTGTGCTTTTCTCGTCGAGAAAAGGCGTTTAACGCGATAAAAAGGTTTAGTGCGTTATGAATACGGGCTAGCTTACCAAAAGTACAAATGTGAACTAAATAAGGCCGGGAGTCGTTTTTATTGCTTAAAACACGATTTCTCGACCAGAATATGCTTTTTCAAAAAAGCCATGTTCCCATGGCGAGAGACTCGTTTTCTGTGAGAAAATGCATTAAAAGGAGGGATTTCATCAGAAACACTATAAATACATATTGTACTTGTCTGAAAACGCACAGAACCTTGAAATAGAAGGTTTCTCACCAAAAAACACATTGGTGAAACCCCTATCTTAAGGCTCTGAGTGTTTGCACACATGTACAACAGGCATGGTTAAACTATAACGTTTTTAGTGAAATCATGTTTCTCTCGAGGAGAAAACGCGTTTAAAGCCATAAAAAGATCTCACTGTGTTTTGGCATTGACCAAGCTACCAACAACCTAAAAAATGATCAGAACTGGAGAAATTACATATCGACATTGGGTGAAATCATGTAACTCTTAAGGACGTGTTGCAGACTTGTTGAATAGATTCATTTTTCTTGTTTTGTTTGTTTTTGATGAAATTGTGCTTTTCTCGTCGAGAAAAGGCGTTTAACGCGATAAAAAGGTTTAGTGCGTTATGAATACGGGCTAGCTTACCAAAAGTACAAATGTGAACTAAATAAGGCCGGGAGTCGTTTTTATTGCTTAAAACACGATTTCTCGACCAGAATATGCTTTTTCAAAAAAGCCATGTTCCCATGGCGAGAGACTCGTTTTCTGTGAGAAAATGCATTAAAAGGAGGGATTTCATCAGAAACACTATAAATACATATTGTACTTGTCTGAAAACGCACAGAACCTTGAAATAGAAGGTTTCTCACCAAAAAACACATTGGTGAAACCCCTATCTTAAGGCTCTGAGTGTTTGCACACATGTACAACAGGCATGGTTAAACTATAACGTTTTTAGTGAAATCATGTTTCTCTCGAGGAGAAAACGCGTTTAAAGCCATAAAAAGATCTCACTGTGTTTTGGCATTGACCAAGCTACCAACAACCTAAAAAATGATCAGAACTGGAGAAATTACACATTGACATTGGGTGAAATCATGTAACTCTTAAGGACGTGTTGCAGACTTGTTGAATAGATTCATTTTTCTTGTTTTGTTTGTTTTTGATGAAATTGTGCTTTTCTCGTCGAGAAAAGGCGTTTAACGCGATAAAAAGGTTTAGTGCGTTATGAATACGGGCTAGCTTACCAAAAGTACAAATGTGAACTAAATAAGGCCGGGAGTCGTTTTTATTGCTTAAAACACGATTTCTCGACCAGAATATGCTTTTTCAAAAAAGCCATGTTCCCATGGCGAGAGACTCGTTTTCTGTGAGAAAATGCATTAAAAGGAGGGATTTCATCAGAAACACTATAAATACATATTGTACTTGTCTGAAAACGCACAGAACCTTGAAATAGAAGGTTTCTCACCAAAAAACACATTGGTGAAACCCCTATCTTAAGGCACTGAGTGTTTGCACACATGTACAAACAGGCATGTTTAAACTATAACGTTTTTAGTGAAATCATGTTTCTCTCGAGGAGAAAACGCGTTTAAAGCCATAAAAAGATCTCACTGTGTTTTGGCATTGACCAAGCTACCAACAACCTAAAAAATGATCAGAACTGGAGAAATTACACATTGACATTGGGTGAAATCATGTAACTCTTAAGGACGTGTTGCAGACTTGTTGAATAGATTCATTTTTCTTGTTTTGTTTGTTTTTGATGAAATTGTGCTTTTCTTGTCGAGAAAAGGCGTTTAACGCGATAAAAAGGTTTAGTGCGTTATGAATACGGGCTAGCTTACCAAAAGTACAAATGTGAACTAAATAAGGCCGGGAGTCGTTTTTATTGCTTAAAACACGATTTCTCGACCAGAATATGCTTTTTCAAAAAAGCCATGTTCCCATGGCGAGAGACTCGTTTTCTGTGAGAAAATGCATTAAAAGGAGGGATTTCATGAGAAACACTATACATACATATTGTTCTTGTCTGAAAACGCACAGAACCTTGAAATAGAAGGTTTCTCACCAAAAAACACATTGGTGAAACCCCTATCTTAAGGCTCTGAGTGTTTGCACACATGTACAAACAGGCATGTTTAAACTATAACGTTTTTAGTGAAATCATGTTTCTCTCGAGGAGAAAACGCGTTTAAAGCCATAAAAAGATCTCACTGTGTTTTGGCATTGACCAAGCTACCAACAACCTAAAAAATGATCAGAACTGGAGAAATTACATATCGACATTGGGTGAAATCATGTAACTCTTAAGGACGTGTTGCAGACTTGTTGAATAGATTCATTTTTCTTGTTTTGTTTGTTTTTGATGAAATTGTGCTTTTCTCGTCGAGAAAAGGCGTTTAACGCGATAAAAAGGTTTAGTGCGTTATGAATACGGGCTAGCTTACCAAAAGTACAAATGTGAACTAAATAAGGCCGGGAGTCGTTTTTATTGCTTAAAACACGATTTCTCGACCAGAATATGCTTTTTCAAAAAAGCCATGTTCCCATGGCGAGAGACTCGTTTTCTGTGAGAAAATGCATTAAAAGGAGGGATTTCATCAGAAACACTATAAATACATATTTTACTTGTCTGAAAACGCACAGAACCTTGAAAGGTTTCTCACCAAAAAACACATTGGTGAAACCCCTATCTTAAGGCTCTGAGTGTTTGCACACATGTACAAACAGGCATGTTTAAACTATAATGTTTTTAGTGAAATCATGTTTCTCTCGAGGAGAAAACGCGTTTAAAGCCATAAAAAGATCTCACTGTGTTTTGGCATCGACCAAGCTACCAACAACCTAAAAAATGATCAGAACTGGAGAAATTACACATTGACATTGGGTGAAATCATGTAACTCTTAAGGACGTGTTGCAGACTTGTTGAATAGATTCATTTTTCTTGTTTTGTTTGTTTTTGATGAAATTGTGCTTTTCTCGTCGAGAAAAGGCGTTTAACGCGATAAAAAGGTTTAGTGCGTTATGAATACGGGCTAGCTTACCAAAAGTACAAATGTGAACTAAATAAGGCCGGGAGTCGTTTTTATTGCTTAAAACACGATTTCTCGACCAGAATATGCTTTTTCAAAAAAGCCATGTTCCCATGGCGAGAGACTCGTTTTCTGTGAGAAAATGCATTAAAAGGAGGGATTTCATGAGAAACACTATAAATACATATTTTACTTGTCTGAAAACGCACAGAACCTTGAAATAGAAGGTTTCTCACCAAAAAACACATTGGTGAAACCCCTATCTTAAGGCTCTGAGTGTTTGCACACATGTACAAACAGGCATGTTTAAACTATAATGTTTTTAGTGAAATCATGTTTCTCTCGAGGAGAAAACGCGTTTAAAGCCATAAAAAGATCTCACTGTGTTTTGGCATTGACCAAGCTACCAACAACCTAAAAAATGATCAGAACTGGAGAAATTACACATTGACATTGGGTGAAATCATGTAACTCTTAAGGACGTGTTGCAGACTTGTTGAATAGATTCATTTTTCTTGTTTTGTTTGTTTTTGATGAAATTGTGCTTTTCTCGTCGAGAAAAGGCGTTTAACGCGATAAAAAGGTTTAGTGCGTTATGAATACGGGCTAGCTTACCAAAAGTACAAATGTGAACTACATAAGGCCGGGAGTCGTTTTTATTGCTTAAAACACGATTTCTCGACCAGAATATGCTTTTTCAAAAAAGCCATGTTCCCATGGCGAGAGACTCGTTTTCTGTGAGAAAATGCATTAAAAGGAGGGATTTCATCAGAAACACTATAAATACATATTGTACTTGTCTGAAAACGCACAGAACCTTGAAATAGAAGGTTTCTCACCAAAAAACACATTGGTGAAACCCCTATCTTAAGGCTCTGAGTGTTTGCACACATGTACAACAGGCATGGTTAAACTATAACGTTTTTAGTGAAATCATGTTTCTCTCGAGGAGAAAACGCGTTTAAAGCCATAAAAAGATCTCACTGTGTTTTGGCATTGACCAAGCTACCAACAACCTAAAAAATGATCAGAACTGGAGAAATTACATATTGACATTGGGTGAAATCATGTAACTCTTAAGGACGTGTTGCAGACTTGTTGAATAGATTCATTTTTCTTGTTTTGTTTGTTTTTGATGAAATTGTGCTTTTCTCGTCGAGAAAAGGCGTTTAACGCGATAAAAAGGTTTAGTGCGTTATGAATACGGGCTAGCTTACCAAAAGTACAAATGTGAACTAAATAAGGCCGGGAGTCGTTTTTATTGCTTAAAACACGATTTCTCGACCAGAATATGCTTTTTCAAAAAAGCCATGTTCCCATGGCGAGAGACTCGTTTTCTGTGAGAAAATGCATTAAAAGGAGGGATTTCATCAGAAACACTATAAATACATATTGTACTTGTCTGAAAACGCACAGAACCTTGAAATAGAAGGTTTCTCACCAAAAAACACATTGGTGAAACCCCTATCTTAAGGCTCTGAGTGTTTGCACACATGTACAACAGGCATGGTTAAACTATAACGTTTTTAGTGAAATCATGTTTCTCTCGAGGAGAAAACGCGTTTAAAGCCATAAAAAGATCTCACTGTGTTTTGGCATTGACCAAGCTACCAACAACCTAAAAAATGATCAGAACTGGAGAAATTACACATTGACATTGGGTGAAATCATGTAACTCTTAAGGACGTGTTGCAGACTTGTTGAATAGATTCATTTTTCTTGTTTTGTTTGTTTTTGATGAAATTGTGCTTTTCTCGTCGAGAAAAGGCGTTTAACGCGATAAAAAGGTTTAGTGCGTTATGAATACGGGCTAGCTTACCAAAAGTACAAATGTGAACTAAATAAGGCCGGGAGTCGTTTTTATTGCTTAAAACACGATTTCTCGACCAGAATATGCTTTTTCAAAAAAGCCATGTTCCCATGGCGAGAGACTCGTTTTCTGTGAGAAAATGCATTAAAAGGAGGGATTTCATGAGAAACACTATAAATACATATTTTACTTGTCTGAAAACGCACAGAACCTTGAAATAGAAGGTTTCTCACCAAAAAACACATTGGTGAAACCCCTATCTTAAGGCTCTGAGTGTTTGCACACATGTACAAACAGGCATGTTTAAACTATAATGTTTTTAGTGAAATCATGTTTCTCTCGAGGAGAAAACGCGTTTAAAGCCATAAAAAGATCTCACTGTGTTTTGGCATTGACCAAGCTACCAACAACCTAAAAAATGATCAGAACTGGAGAAATTACACATTGACATTGGGTGAAATCATGTAACTCTTAAGGACGTGTTGCAGACTTGTTGAATAGATTCATTTTTCTTGTTTTGTTTGTTTTTGATGAAATTGTGCTTTTCTCGTCGAGAAAAGGCGTTTAACGCGATAAAAAGGTTTAGTGCGTTATGAATACGGGCTAGCTTACCAAAAGTACAAATGTGAACTAAATAAGGCCGGGAGTCGTTTTTATTGCTTAAAACACGATTTCTCGACCAGAATATGCTTTTTCAAAAAAGCCATGTTCCCATGGCGAGAGACTCGTTTTCTGTGAGAAAATGCATTAAAAGGAGGGATTTCATGAGAAACACTATAAATACATATTGTACTTGTCTGAAAACGCACAGAACCTTGAAATAGAAGGTTTCTCACCAAAAAACACATTGGTGAAACCCCTATCTTAAGGCTCTGAGTGTTTGCACACATGTACAACAGGCATGGTTAAACTATAACGTTTTTAGTGAAATCATGTTTCTCTCGAGGAGAAAACGCGTTTAAAGCCATAAAAAGATCTCACTGTGTTTTGGCATTGACCAAGCTACCAACAACCTAAAAAATGATCAGAACTGGAGAAATTACATATTGACATTGGGTGAAATCATGTAACTCTTAAGGACGTGTTGCAGACTTGTTGAATAGATTCATTTTTCTTGTTTTGTTTGTTTTTGATGAAATTGTGCTTTTCTCGTCATGAAAAGGCGTTTAACGCGATAAAAAGGTTTAGTGCGTTATGAATACGGGCTAGCTTACCAAAAGTACAAATGTGAACTAAATAAGGCCGGGAGTCGTTTTTATTGCTTAAAACACGATTTCTCGACCAGAATATGCTTTTTCAAAAAAGCCATGTTCCCATGGCGAGAGACTCGTTTTCTGTGAGAAAATGCATTAAAAGGAGGGATTTCATCAGAAACACTATAAATACATATTGTACTTGTCTGAAAACGCACAGAACCTTGAAATAGAAGGTTTCTCACCAAAAAACACATTGGTGAAACCCCTATCTTAAGGCACTGAGTGTTTGCACACATGTACAAACAGGCATGTTTTAACTATAACGTTTTTAGTGAAATCATGTTTCTCTCGAGGAGAAAACGCGTTTAAAGCCATAAAAAGATCTCACTGTGTTTTGGCATTGACCAAGCTACCAACAACCTAAAAAATGATCAGAACTGGAGAAATTACACATTGACATTGGGTGAAATCATGTAACTCTTAAGGACGTGTTGCAGACTTGTTGAATAGATTCATTTTTCTTGTTTTGTTTTTGATGAAATTGTGCTTTTCTTGTCGAGAAAAGGCGTTTAACGCGATAAAAAGGTTTAGTGCGTTATGAATACGGGCTAGCTTACCAAAAGTACAAATGTGAACTAAATAAGGCCGGGAGTCGTTTTTATTGCTTAAAACACGATTTCTCGACCAGAATATGCTTTTTCAAAAAAGCCATGTTCCCATGGCGAGAGACTCGTTTTCTGTGAGAAAATGCATTAAAAGGAGGGATTTCATCAGAAACACTATAAATACATATTGTACTTGTCTGAAAACGCACAGAACCTTGAAATAGAAGGTTTCTCACCAAAAAACACATTGGTGAAACCCCTATCTTAAGGCTCTGAGTGTTTGCACACATGTACAAACAGGCATGTTTAAACTATATCGTTTTTAGTGAAATCATGTTTCTCTCGAGGAGAAAACGCGTTTAAAGCCATAAAAAGATCTCACTGTGTTTTGGCATTGACCAAGCTACCAACAAACCTAAAAAATGATCAGAACTGGAGAAATTACACATTGACATTGGGTGAAATCATGTAACTCTTAAGGACGTGTTGCAGACTTGTTGAATAGATTCATTTTTCTTGTTTTGTTTGTTTTTGATGAAATTGTGCTTTTCTCGTCGAGAAAAGGCGTTTAACGCGATAAAAAGGTTTAGTGCGTTATGAATACGGGCTAGCTTACCAAAAGTACAAATGTGAACTAAATAAGGCCGGGAGTCGTTTTTATTGCTTAAAACACGATTTCTCGACCAGAATATGCTTTTTCAAAAAAGCCATGTTCCCATGGCGAGAGACTCGTTTTCTGTGAGAAAATGCATTAAAAGGAGGGATTTCATCAGAAACACTATAAATACATATTGTACTTGTCTGAAAACGCACAGAACCTTGAAATAGAAGGTTTCTCACCAAAAAACACATTGGTGAAACCCCTATCTTAAGGCTCTGAGTGTTTGCACACATGTACAAACAGGCATGTTTAAACTATAACGTTTTTAGTGAAATCATGTTTCTCTCGAGGAGAAAACGCGTTTAAAGCCATAAAAAGATCTCACTGTGTTTTGGCATTGACCAAGCTACCAACAAACCTAAAAAATGATCAGAACTGGAGAAATTACACATTGACATTGGGTGAAATCATGTAACTCTTAAGGACGTGTTGCAGACTTGTTGAATAGATTCATTTTTCTTGTTTTGTTTGTTTTTGATGAAATTGTGCTTTTCTCGTCGAGAAAAGGCGTTTAACGCGATAAAAAGGTTTAGTGCGTTATGAATACGGGCTAGCTTACCAAAAGTACAAATGTGAACTAAATAAGGCAGGGAGTCGTTTTTATTGCTTAAAACACGATTTCTCGACCAGAATATGCTTTTTCAAAAAAGCCATGTTCCCATGGCGAGAGACTCGTTTTCTGTGAGAAAATGCATTAAAAGGAGGGATTTCATCAGAAACACTATAAATACATATTGTACTTGTCTGAAAACGCACAGAACCTTGAAATAGAAGGTTTCTCACCAAAAAACACATTGGTGAAACCCCTATCTTAAGGCACTGAGTGTTTGCACACATGTACAAACAGGCATGTTTAAACTATAACGTTTTTAGTGAAATCATGTTTCTCTCGAGGAGAAAACGCGTTTAAAGCCATAAAAAGATCTCACTGTGTTTTGGCATTGACCAAGCTACCAACAACCTAAAAAATGATCAGAACTGGAGAAATTACACATTGACATTGGGTGAAATCATGTAACTCTTAAGGACGTGTTGCAGACTTGTTGAATAGATTCATTTTTCTTGTTTTGTTTGTTTTTGATGAAATTGTGCTTTTCTTGTCGAGAAAAGGCGTTTAACGCGATAAAAAGGTTTAGTGCGTTATGAATACGGGCTAGCTTACCAAAAGTACAAATGTGAACTAAATAAGGCCGGGAGTCGTTTTTATTGCTTAAAACACGATTTCTCGACCAGAATATGCTTTTTCAAAAAAGCCATGTTCCCATGGCGAGAGACTCGTTTTCTGTGAGAAAATGCATTAAAAGGAGGGATTTCATGAGAAACACTATACATACATATTGTTCTTGTCTGAAAACGCACAGAACCTTGAAATAGAAGGTTTCTCACCAAAAAACACATTGGTGAAACCCCTATCTTAAGGCTCTGAGTGTTTGCACACATGTACAAACAGGCATGTTTAAACTATAACGTTTTTAGTGAAATCATGTTTCTCTCGAGGAGAAAACGCGTTTAAAGCCATAAAAAGATCTCACTGTGTTTTGGCATTGACCAAGCTACCAACAAACCTAAAAAATGATCAGAACTGGAGAAATTACACATTGACATTGGGTGAAATCATGTAACTCTTAAGGACGTGTTGCAGACTTGTTGAATAGATTCATTTTTCTTGTTTTGTTTGTTTTTGATGAAATTGTGCTTTTCTCGTCGAGAAAAGGCGTTTAACGCGATAAAAAGGTTTAGTGCGTTATGAATACGGGCTAGCTTACCAAAAGTACAAATGTGAACTAAATAAGGCCGGGAGTCGTTTTTATTGCTTAAAACACGATTTCTCGACCAGAATATGCTTTTTCAAAAAAGCCATGTTCCCATGGCGAGAGACTCGTTTTCTGTGAGAAAATGCATTAAAAGGAGGGATTTCATGAGAAACACTATAAATACATATTTTACTTGTCTGAAAACGCACAGAACCTTGAAATAGAAGGTTTCTCACCAAAAAACACATTGGTGAAACCCCTATCTTAAGGCTCTGAGTGTTTGCACACATGTACAAACAGGCATGTTTAAACTATAATGTTTTTAGTGAAATCATGTTTCTCTCGAGGAGAAAACGCGTTTAAAGCCATAAAAAGATCTCACTGTGTTTTGGCATTGACCAAGCTACCAACAACCTAAAAAATGATCAGAACTGGAGAAATTACACATTGACATTGGGTGAAATCATGTAACTCTTAAGGACGTGTTGCAGACTTGTTGAATAGATTCATTTTTCTTGTTTTGTTTGTTTTTGATGAAATTGTGCTTTTCTCGTCGAGAAAAGGCGTTTAACGCGATAAAAAGGTTTAGTGCGTTATGAATACGGGCTAGCTTACCAAAAGTACAAATGTGAACTAAATAAGGCCGGGAGTCGTTTTTATTGCTTAAAACACGATTTCTCGACCAGAATATGCTTTTTCAAAAAAGCCATGTTCCCATGGCGAGAGACTCGTTTTCTGTGAGAAAATGCATTAAAAGGAGGGATTTCATGAGAAACACTATAAATACATATTGTACTTGTCTGAAAACGCACAGAACCTTGAAATAGAAGGTTTCTCACCAAAAAACACATTGGTGAAACCCCTATCTTAAGGCTCTGAGTGTTTGCACACATGTACAACAGGCATGGTTAAACTATAACGTTTTTAGTGAAATCATGTTTCTCTCGAGGAGAAAACGCGTTTAAAGCCATAAAAAGATCTCACTGTGTTTTGGCATTGACCAAGCTACCAACAACCTAAAAAATGATCAGAACTGGAGAAATTACATATTGACATTGGGTGAAATCATGTAACTCTTAAGGACGTGTTGCAGACTTGTTGAATAGATTCATTTTTCTTGTTTTGTTTGTTTTTGATGAAATTGTGCTTTTCTCGTCATGAAAAGGCGTTTAACGCGATAAAAAGGTTTAGTGCGTTATGAATACGGGCTAGCTTACCAAAAGTACAAATGTGAACTAAATAAGGCCGGGAGTCGTTTTTATTGCTTAAAACACGATTTCTCGACCAGAATATGCTTTTTCAAAAAAGCCATGTTCCCATGGCGAGAGACTCGTTTTCTGTGAGAAAATGCATTAAAAGGAGGGATTTCATGAGAAACACTATAAATACATATTGTACTTGTCTGAAAACGCACAGAACCTTGAAATAGAAGGTTTCTCACCAAAAAACACATTGGTGAAACCCCTATCTTAAGGCTCTGAGTGTTTGCACACATGTACAACAGGCATGGTTAAACTATAACGTTTTTAGTGAAATCATGTTTCTCTCGAGGAGAAAACGCGTTTAAAGCCATAAAAAGATCTCACTGTGTTTTGGCATTGACCAAGCTACCAACAACCTAAAAAATGATCAGAACTGGAGAAATTACATATTGACATTGGGTGAAATCATGTAACTCTTAAGGACGTGTTGCAGACTTGTTGAATAGATTCATTTTTCTTGTTTTGTTTGTTTTTGATGAAATTGTGCTTTTCTCGTCGAGAAAAGGCGTTTAACGCGATAAAAAGGTTTAGTGCGTTATGAATACGGGCTAGCTTACCAAAAGTACAAATGTGAACTAAATAAGGCCGGGAGTCGTTTTTATTGCTTAAAACACGATTTCTCGACCAGAATATGCTTTTTCAAAAAAGCCATGTTCCCATGGCGAGAGACTCGTTTTCTGTGAGAAAATGCATTAAAAGGAGGGATTTCATGAGAAACACTATAAATACATATTGTACTTGTCTGAAAACGCACAGAACCTTGAAATAGAAGGTTTCTCACCAAAAAACACATTGGTGAAACCCCTATCTTAAGGCTCTGAGTGTTTGCACACATGTACAACAGGCATGGTTAAACTATAACGTTTTTAGTGAAATCATGTTTCTCTCGAGGAGAAAACGCGTTTAAAGCCATAAAAAGATCTCACTGTGTTTTGGCATTGACCAAGCTACCAACAACCTAAAAAATGATCAGAACTGGAGAAATTACACATTGACATTGGGTGAAATCATGTAACTCTTAAGGACGTGTTGCAGACTTGTTGAATAGATTCATTTTTCTTGTTTTGTTTGTTTTTGATGAAATTGTGCTTTTCTCGTCGAGAAAAGGCGTTTAACGCGATAAAAAGGTTTAGTGCGTTATGAATACGGGCTAGCTTACCAAAAGTACAAATGTGAACTAAATAAGGCCGGGAGTCGTTTTTATTGCTTAAAACACGATTTCTCGACCAGAATATGCTTTTTCAAAAAGCCATGTTCCCATGGCGAGAGACTCGTTTTCTGTGAGAAAATGCATTAAAAGGAGGGATTTCATGAGAAACACTATAAATACATATTGTACTTGTCTGAAAACGCACAGAACCTTGAAATAGAAGGTTTCTCACCAAAAAACACATTGGTGAAACCCCTATCTTAAGGCTCTGAGTGTTTGCACACATGTACAACAGGCATGGTTAAACTATAACGTTTTTAGTGAAATCATGTTTCTCTCGAGGAGAAAACGCGTTTAAAGCCATAAAAAGATCTCACTGTGTTTTGGCATTGACCAAGCTACCAACAACCTAAAAAATGATCAGAACTGGAGAAATTACATATTGACATTGGGTGAAATCATGTAACTCTTAAGGACGTGTTGCAGACTTGTTGAATAGATTCATTTTTCTTGTTTTGTTTGTTTTTGATGAAATTGTGCTTTTCTCGTCGAGAAAAGGCGTTTAACGCGATAAAAAGGTTTAGTGCGTTATGAATACGGGCTAGCTTACCAAAAGTACAAATGTGAACTAAATAAGGCCGGGAGTCGTTTTTATTGCTTAAAACACGATTTCTCGACCAGAATATGCTTTTTCAAAAAAGCCATGTTCCCATGGCGAGAGACTCGTTTTCTGTGAGAAAATGCATTAAAAGGAGGGATTTCATGAGAAACACTATAAATACATATTGTACTTGTCTGAAAACGCACAGAACCTTGAAATAGAAGGTTTCTCACCAAAAAACACATTGGTGAAACCCCTATCTTAAGGCTCTGAGTGTTTGCACACATGTACAACAGGCATGGTTAAACTATAACGTTTTTAGTGAAATCATGTTTCTCTCGAGGAGAAAACGCGTTTAAAGCCATAAAAAGATCTCACTGTGTTTTGGCATTGACCAAGCTACCAACAACCTAAAAAATGATCAGAACTGGAGAAATTACACATTGACATTGGGTGAAATCATGTAACTCTTAAGGACGTGTTGCAGACTTGTTGAATAGATTCATTTTTCTTGTTTTGTTTGTTTTTGATGAAATTGCTTTTCTCGTCGAGAAAAGACGTTTAACGCGATAAAAAGGTTTAGTGCGTTATGAATACGGGCTAGCTTACCAAAAGTACAAATGTGAACTAAATAAGGCCGGGAGTCGTTTTTATTGCTTAAAACACGATTTCTCGACCAGAATATGCTTTTTCAAAAAAGCCATGTTCCCATGGCGAGAGACTCGTTTTCTGTGAGAAAATGCATTAAAAGGAGGGATTTCATCAGAAACACTATAAATACATATTGTACTTGTCTGAAAACGCACAGAACCTTGAAATAGAAGGTTTCTCACCAAAAAACGCATTGGTGAAACCCCTATCTTAAGGCTCTGAGTGTTTGCACACATGTACAACAGGCATGGTTAAACTATAACGTTTTTAGTGAAATCATGTTTCTCTCGAGGAGAAAACGCGTTTAAAGCCATAAAAAGATCTCACTGTGTTTTGGCATTGACCAAGCTACCAACAACCTAAAAAATGATCAGAACTGGAGAAATTACACATTGACATTGGGTGAAATCATGTAACTCTTAAGGACGTGTTGCAGACTTGTTGAATAGATTCATTTTTCTTGTTTTGTTTGTTTTTGATGAAATTGTGCTTTTCTCGTCGAGAAAAGGCGTTTAACGCGATAAAAAGGTTTAGTGCGTTATGAATACGGGCTAGCTTACCAAAAGTACAAATGTGAACTAAATAAGGCCGGGAGTCGTTTTTATTGCTTAAAACACGATTTCTCGACCAGAATATGCTTTTTCAAAAAAGCCATGTTCCCATGGCGAGAGACTCGTTTTCTGTGAGAAAATGCATTAAAAGGAGGGATTTCATGAGAAACACTATAAATACATATTGTACTTGTCTGTAAAACGCACAGAACCTTGAAATAGAAGGTTTCTCACCAAAAAACACATTGGTGAAACCCCTATCTTAAGGCTCTGAGTGTTTGCACACATGTACAACAGGCATGGTTAAACTATAACGTTTTTAGTGAAATCATGTTTCTCTCGAGGAGAAAACGCGTTTAAAGCCATAAAAAGATCTCACTGTGTTTTGGCATTGACCAAGCTACCAACAACCTAAAAAATGATCAGAACTGGAGAAATTACATATTGACATTGGGTGAAATCATGTAACTCTTAAGGACGTGTTGCAGACTTGTTGAATAGATTCATTTTTCTTGTTTTGTTTGTTTTTGATGAAATTGTGCTTTTCTCGTCGAAAAAAGGCGTTTAACGCGATAAAAAGGTTTAGTGCGTTATGAATACGGGCTAGCTTACCAAAAGTACAAATGTGAACTAAATAAGGCCGGGAGTCGTTTTTATTGCTTAAAACACGATTTCTCGACCAGAATATGCTTTTTCAAAAAAGCCATGTTCCCATGGCGAGAGACTCGTTTTCTGTGAGAAAATGCATTAAAAGGAGGGATTTCATCAGAAACACTATAAATACATATTGTACTTGTCTGAAAACGCACAGAACCTTGAAATAGAAGGTTTCTCACCAAAAAACACATTGGTGAAACCCCTATCTTAAGGCTCTGAGTGTTTGCACACATGTACAACAGGCATGGTTAAACTATAACGTTTTTAGTGAAATCATGTTTCTCTCGAGGAGAAAACGCGTTTAAAGCCATAAAAAGATCTCACTGTGTTTTGGCATTGACCAAGCTACCAACAACCTAAAAAATGATCAGAACTGGAGAAATTACATATCGACATTGGGTGAAATCATGTAACTCTTAAGGACGTGTTGCAGACTTGTTGAATAGATTCATTTTTCTTGTTTTGTTTGTTTTTGATGAAATTGTGCTTTTCTCGTCGAGAAAAGGCGTTTAACGCGATAAAAAGGTTTAGTGCGTTATGAATACGGGCTAGCTTACCAAAAGTACAAATGTGAACTAAATAAGGCCGGGAGTCGTTTTTATTGCTTAAAACACGATTTCTCGACCAGAATATGCTTTTTCAAAAAAGCCATGTTCCCATGGCGAGAGACTCGTTTTCTGTGAGAAAATGCATTAAAAGGAGGGATTTCATCAGAAACACTATAAATACATATTGTACTTGTCTGAAAACGCACAGAACCTTGAAATAGAAGGTTTCTCACCAAAAAACACATTGGTGAAACCCCTATCTTAAGGCTCTGAGTGTTTGCACACATGTACAACAGGCATGGTTAAACTATAACGTTTTTAGTGAAATCATGTTTCTCTCGAGGAGAAAACGCGTTTAAAGCCATAAAAAGATCTCACTGTGTTTTGGCATTGACCAAGCTACCAACAACCTAAAAAATGATCAGAACTGGAGAAATTACACATTGACATTGGGTGAAATCATGTAACTCTTAAGGACGTGTTGCAGACTTGTTGAATAGATTCATTTTTCTTGTTTTGTTTGTTTTTGATGAAATTGTGCTTTTCTCGTCGAGAAAAGGCGTTTAACGCGATAAAAAGGTTTAGTGCGTTATGAATACGGGCTAGCTTACCAAAAGTACAAATGTGAACTAAATAAGGCCGGGAGTCGTTTTTATTGCTTAAAACACGATTTCTTGACCAGAATATGCTTTTTCAAAAAAGCCATGTTCCCATGGCGAGAGACTCGTTTTCTGTGAGAAAATGCATTAAAAGGAGGGATTTCATGAGAAACACTATAAATACATATTGTACTTGTCTGAAAACGCACAGAACCTTGAAATAGAAGGTTTCTCACCAAAAAACACATTGGTGAAACCCCTATCTTAAGGCTCTGAGTGTTTGCACACATGTACAACAGGCATGGTTAAACTATAACGTTTTTAGTGAAATCATGTTTCTCTCGAGGAGAAAACGCGTTTAAAGCCATAAAAAGATCTCACTGTGTTTTGGCATTGACCAAGCTACCAACAACCTAAAAAATGATCAGAACTGGAGAAATTACATATTGACATTGGGTGAAATCATGTAACTCTTAAGGACGTGTTGCAGACTTGTTGAATAGATTCATTTTTCTTGTTTTGTTTGTTTTTGATGAAATTGTGCTTTTCTCGTCGAGAAAAGGCGTTTAACGCGATAAAAAGGTTTAGTGCGTTATGAATACGGGCTAGCTTACCAAAAGTACAAATGTGAACTAAATAAGGCCGGGAGTCGTTTTTATTGCTTAAAACACGATTTCTCGACCAGAATATGCTTTTTCAAAAAAGCCATGTTCCCATGGCGAGAGACTCGTTTTCTGTGAGAAAATGCATTAAAAGGAGGGATTTCATCAGAAACACTATAAATACATATTGTACTTGTCTGAAAACGCACAGAACCTTGAAATAGAAGGTTTCTCACCAAAAAACACATTGGTGAAACCCCTATCTTAAGGCTCTGAGTGTTTGCACACATGTACAACAGGCATGGTTAAACTATAACGTTTTTAGTGAAATCATGTTTCTCTCGAGGAGAAAACGCGTTTAAAGCCATAAAAAGATCTCACTGTGTTTTGGCATTGACCAAGCTACCAACAACCTAAAAAATGATCAGAACTGGAGAAATTACATATCGACATTGGGTGAAATCATGTAACTCTTAAGGACGTGTTGCAGACTTGTTGAATAGATTCATTTTTCTTGTTTTGTTTGTTTTTGATGAAATTGTGCTTTTCTCGTCGAGAAAAGGCGTTTAACGCGATAAAAAGGTTTAGTGCGTTATGAATACGGGCTAGCTTACCAAAAGTACAAATGTGAACTAAATAAGGCCGGGAGTCGTTTTTATTGCTTAAAACACGATTTCTCGACCAGAATATGCTTTTTCAAAAAAGCCATGTTCCCATGGCGAGAGACTCGTTTTCTGTGAGAAAATGCATTAAAAGGAGGGATTTCATCAGAAACACTATAAATACATATTGTACTTGTCTGAAAACGCACAGAACCTTGAAATAGAAGGTTTCTCACCAAAAAACACATTGGTGAAACCCCTATCTTAAGGCTCTGAGTGTTTGCACACATGTACAACAGGCATGGTTAAACTATAACGTTTTTAGTGAAATCATGTTTCTCTCGAGGAGAAAACGCGTTTAAAGCCATAAAAAGATCTCACTGTGTTTTGGCATTGACCAAGCTACCAACAACCTAAAAAATGATCAGAACTGGAGAAATTACACATTGACATTGGGTGAAATCATGTAACTCTTAAGGACGTGTTGCAGACTTGTTGAATAGATTCATTTTTCTTGTTTTGTTTGTTTTTGATGAAATTGTGCTTTTCTCGTCGAGAAAAGGCGTTTAACGCGATAAAAAGGTTTAGTGCGTTATGAATACGGGCTAGCTTACCAAAAGTACAAATGTGAACTAAATAAGGCCGGGAGTCGTTTTTATTGCTTAAAACACGATTTCTCGACCAGAATATGCTTTTTCAAAAAAGCCATGTTCCCATGGCGAGAGACTCGTTTTCTGTGAGAAAATGCATTAAAAGGAGGGATTTCATCAGAAACACTATAAATACATATTGTACTTGTCTGAAAACGCACAGAACCTTGAAATAGAAGGTTTCTCACCAAAAAACACATTGGTGAAACCCCTATCTTAAGGCACTGAGTGTTTGCACACATGTACAAACAGGCATGTTTAAACTATAACGTTTTTAGTGAAATCATGTTTCTCTCGAGGAGAAAACGCGTTTAAAGCCATAAAAAGATCTCACTGTGTTTTGGCATTGACCAAGCTACCAACAACCTAAAAAATGATCAGAACTGGAGAAATTACACATTGACATTGGGTGAAATCATGTAACTCTTAAGGACGTGTTGCAGACTTGTTGAATAGATTCATTTTTCTTGTTTTGTTTGTTTTTGATGAAATTGTGCTTTTCTTGTCGAGAAAAGGCGTTTAACGCGATAAAAAGGTTTAGTGCGTTATGAATACGGGCTAGCTTACCAAAAGTACAAATGTGAACTAAATAAGGCCGGGAGTCGTTTTTATTGCTTAAAACACGATTTCTCGACCAGAATATGCTTTTTCAAAAAAGCCATGTTCCCATGGCGAGAGACTCGTTTTCTGTGAGAAAATGCATTAAAAGGAGGGATTTCATGAGAAACACTATACATACATATTGTTCTTGTCTGAAAACGCACAGAACCTTGAAATAGAAGGTTTCTCACCAAAAAACACATTGGTGAAACCCCTATCTTAAGGCTCTGAGTGTTTGCACACATGTACAAACAGGCATGTTTAAACTATAACGTTTTTAGTGAAATCATGTTTCTCTCGAGGAGAAAACGCGTTTAAAGCCATAAAAAGATCTCACTGTGTTTTGGCATTGACCAAGCTACCAACAACCTAAAAAATGATCAGAACTGGAGAAATTACATATCGACATTGGGTGAAATCATGTAACTCTTAAGGACGTGTTGCAGACTTGTTGAATAGATTCATTTTTCTTGTTTTGTTTGTTTTTGATGAAATTGTGCTTTTCTCGTCGAGAAAAGGCGTTTAACGCGATAAAAAGGTTTAGTGCGTTATGAATACGGGCTAGCTTACCAAAAGTACAAATGTGAACTAAATAAGGCCGGGAGTCGTTTTTATTGCTTAAAACACGATTTCTCGACCAGAATATGCTTTTTCAAAAAAGCCATGTTCCCATGGCGAGAGACTCGTTTTCTGTGAGAAAATGCATTAAAAGGAGGGATTTCATCAGAAACACTATAAATACATATTTTACTTGTCTGAAAACGCACAGAACCTTGAAAGGTTTCTCACCAAAAAACACATTGGTGAAACCCCTATCTTAAGGCTCTGAGTGTTTGCACACATGTACAAACAGGCATGTTTAAACTATAATGTTTTTAGTGAAATCATGTTTCTCTCGAGGAGAAAACGCGTTTAAAGCCATAAAAAGATCTCACTGTGTTTTGGCATCGACCAAGCTACCAACAACCTAAAAAATGATCAGAACTGGAGAAATTACACATTGACATTGGGTGAAATCATGTAACTCTTAAGGACGTGTTGCAGACTTGTTGAATAGATTCATTTTTCTTGTTTTGTTTGTTTTTGATGAAATTGTGCTTTTCTCGTCGAGAAAAGGCGTTTAACGCGATAAAAAGGTTTAGTGCGTTATGAATACGGGCTAGCTTACCAAAAGTACAAATGTGAACTAAATAAGGCCGGGAGTCGTTTTTATTGCTTAAAACACGATTTCTCGACCAGAATATGCTTTTTCAAAAAAGCCATGTTCCCATGGCGAGAGACTCGTTTTCTGTGAGAAAATGCATTAAAAGGAGGGATTTCATGAGAAACACTATAAATACATATTTTACTTGTCTGAAAACGCACAGAACCTTGAAATAGAAGGTTTCTCACCAAAAAACACATTGGTGAAACCCCTATCTTAAGGCTCTGAGTGTTTGCACACATGTACAAACAGGCATGTTTAAACTATAATGTTTTTAGTGAAATCATGTTTCTCTCGAGGAGAAAACGCGTTTAAAGCCATAAAAAGATCTCACTGTGTTTTGGCATTGACCAAGCTACCAACAACCTAAAAAATGATCAGAACTGGAGAAATTACACATTGACATTGGGTGAAATCATGTAACTCTTAAGGACGTGTTGCAGACTTGTTGAATAGATTCATTTTTCTTGTTTTGTTTGTTTTTGATGAAATTGTGCTTTTCTCGTCGAGAAAAGGCGTTTAACGCGATAAAAAGGTTTAGTGCGTTATGAATACGGGCTAGCTTACCAAAAGTACAAATGTGAACTACATAAGGCCGGGAGTCGTTTTTATTGCTTAAAACACGATTTCTCGACCAGAATATGCTTTTTCAAAAAAGCCATGTTCCCATGGCGAGAGACTCGTTTTCTGTGAGAAAATGCATTAAAAGGAGGGATTTCATCAGAAACACTATAAATACATATTGTACTTGTCTGAAAACGCACAGAACCTTGAAATAGAAGGTTTCTCACCAAAAAACACATTGGTGAAACCCCTATCTTAAGGCTCTGAGTGTTTGCACACATGTACAACAGGCATGGTTAAACTATAACGTTTTTAGTGAAATCATGTTTCTCTCGAGGAGAAAACGCGTTTAAAGCCATAAAAAGATCTCACTGTGTTTTGGCATTGACCAAGCTACCAACAACCTAAAAAATGATCAGAACTGGAGAAATTACATATTGACATTGGGTGAAATCATGTAACTCTTAAGGACGTGTTGCAGACTTGTTGAATAGATTCATTTTTCTTGTTTTGTTTGTTTTTGATGAAATTGTGCTTTTCTCGTCGAGAAAAGGCGTTTAACGCGATAAAAAGGTTTAGTGCGTTATGAATACGGGCTAGCTTACCAAAAGTACAAATGTGAACTAAATAAGGCCGGGAGTCGTTTTTATTGCTTAAAACACGATTTCTCGACCAGAATATGCTTTTTCAAAAAAGCCATGTTCCCATGGCGAGAGACTCGTTTTCTGTGAGAAAATGCATTAAAAGGAGGGATTTCATCAGAAACACTATAAATACATATTGTACTTGTCTGAAAACGCACAGAACCTTGAAATAGAAGGTTTCTCACCAAAAAACACATTGGTGAAACCCCTATCTTAAGGCTCTGAGTGTTTGCACACATGTACAACAGGCATGGTTAAACTATAACGTTTTTAGTGAAATCATGTTTCTCTCGAGGAGAAAACGCGTTTAAAGCCATAAAAAGATCTCACTGTGTTTTGGCATTGACCAAGCTACCAACAACCTAAAAAATGATCAGAACTGGAGAAATTACATATTGACATTGGGTGAAATCATGTAACTCTTAAGGACGTGTTGCAGACTTGTTGAATAGATTCATTTTTCTTGTTTTGTTTGTTTTTGATGAAATTGTGCTTTTCTCGTCGAGAAAAGGCGTTTAACGCGATAAAAAGGTTTAGTGCGTTATGAATACGGGCTAGCTTACCAAAAGTACAAATGTGAACTAAATAAGGCCGGGAGTCGTTTTTATTGCTTAAAACACGATTTCTCGACCAGAATATGCTTTTTCAAAAAAGCCATGTTCCCATGGCGAGAGACTCGTTTTCTGTGAGAAAATGCATTAAAAGGAGGGATTTCATGAGAAACACTATAAATACATATTGTACTTGTCTGAAAACGCACAGAACCTTGAAATAGAAGGTTTCTCACCAAAAAACACATTGGTGAAACCCCTATCTTAAGGCTCTGAGTGTTTGCACACATGTACAACAGGCATGGTTAAACTATAACGTTTTTAGTGAAATCATGTTTCTCTCGAGGAGAAAACGCGTTTAAAGCCATAAAAAGATCTCACTGTGTTTTGGCATTGACCAAGCTACCAACAACCTAAAAAATGATCAGAACTGGAGAAATTACACATTGACATTGGGTGAAATCATGTAACTCTTAAGGACGTGTTGCAGACTTGTTGAATAGATTCATTTTTCTTGTTTTGTTTGTTTTTGATGAAATTGTGCTTTTCTCGTCGAGAAAAGGCGTTTAACGCGATAAAAAGGTTTAGTGCGTTATGAATACGGGCTAGCTTACCAAAAGTACAAATGTGAACTAAATAAGGCCGGGAGTCGTTTTTATTGCTTAAAACACGATTTCTCGACCAGAATATGCTTTTTCAAAAAAGCCATGTTCCCATGGCGAGAGACTCGTTTTCTGTGAGAAAATGCATTAAAAGGAGGGATTTCATGAGAAACACTATACATACATATTGTTCTTGTCTGAAAACGCACAGAACCTTGAAATAGAAGGTTTCTCACCAAAAAACACATTGGTGAAACCCCTATCTTAAGGCTCTGAGTGTTTGCACACATGTACAAACAGGCATGTTTAAACTATAACGTTTTTAGTGAAATCATGTTTCTCTCGAGGAGAAAACGCGTTTAAAGCCATAAAAAGATCTCACTGTGTTTTGGCATTGACCAAGCTACCAACAAACCTAAAAAATGATCAGAACTGGAGAAATTACACATTGACATTGGGTGAAATCATGTAACTCTTAAGGACGTGTTGCAGACTTGTTGAATAGATTCATTTTTCTTGTTTTGTTTGTTTTTGATGAAATTGTGCTTTTCTCGTCGAGAAAAGGCGTTTAACGCGATAAAAAGGTTTAGTGCGTTATGAATACGGGCTAGCTTACCAAAAGTACAAATGTGAACTAAATAAGGCCGGGAGTCGTTTTTATTGCTTAAAACACGATTTCTCGACCAGAATATGCTTTTTCAAAAAAGCCATGTTCCCATGGCGAGAGACTCGTTTTCTGTGAGAAAATGCATTAAAAGGAGGGATTTCATCAGAAACACTATAAATACATATTTTACTTGTCTGAAAACGCACAGAACCTTGAAAGGTTTCTCACCAAAAAACACATTGGTGAAACCCCTATCTTAAGGCTCTGAGTGTTTGCACACATGTACAAACAGGCATGTTTAAACTATAATGTTTTTAGTGAAATCATGTTTCTCTCGAGGAGAAAACGCGTTTAAAGCCATAAAAAGATCTCACTGTGTTTTGGCATTGACCAAGCTACCAACAACCTAAAAAATGATCAGAACTGGAGAAATTACACATTGACATTGGGTGAAATCATGTAACTCTTAAGGACGTGTTGCAGACTTGTTGAATAGATTCATTTTTCTTGTTTTGTTTGTTTTTGATGAAATTGTGCTTTTCTCGTCGAGAAAAGGCGTTTAACGCGATAAAAAGGTTTAGTGCGTTATGAATACGGGCTAGCTTACCAAAAGTACAAATGTGAACTAAATAAGGCCGGGAGTCGTTTTTATTGCTTAAAACACGATTTCTCGACCAGAATATGCTTTTTCAAAAAAGCCATGTTCCCATGGCGAGAGACTCGTTTTCTGTGAGAAAATGCATTAAAAGGAGGGATTTCATGAGAAACACTATAAATACATATTTTACGTGTCTGAAAACGCACAGAACCTTGAAATAGAAGGTTGCTCACCAAAAAACACATTGGTGAAACCCCTATCTTAAGGCTCTGAGTGTTTGCACACATGTACAAACAGGCATGTTTAAACTATAATGTTTTTAGTGAAATCATGTTTCTCTCGAGGAGAAAACGCGTTTAAAGCCATAAAAAGATCTCACTGTGTTTTGGCATTGACCAAGCTACCAACAACCTAAAAAATGATCAGAACTGGAGAAATTACATATTGACATTGGGTGAAATCATGTAACTCTTAAGGACGTGTTGCAGACTTGTTGAATAGATTCATTTTTCTTGTTTTGTTTGTTTTTGATGAAATTGTGCTTTTCTCGTCGAGAAAAGGCGTTTAACGCGATAAAAAGGTTTAGTGCGTTATGAATACGGGCTAGCTTACCAAAAGTACAAATGTGAACTAAATAAGGCCGGGAGTCGTTTTTATTGCTTAAAACACGATTTCTCGACCAGAATATGCTTTTTCAAAAAAGCCATGTTCCCATGGCGAGAGACTCGTTTTCTGTGAGAAAATGCATTAAAAGGAGGGATTTCATCAGAAACACTATAAATACATATTGTACTTGTCTGAAAACGCACAGAACCTTGAAATAGAAGGTTTCTCACCAAAAAACACATTGGTGAAACCCCTATCTTAAGGCTCTGAGTGTTTGCACACATGTACAACAGGCATGGTTAAACTATAACGTTTTTAGTGAAATCATGTTTCTCTCGAGGAGAAAACGCGTTTAAAGCCATAAAAAGATCTCACTGTGTTTTGGCATTGACCAAGCTACCAACAACCTAAAAAATGATCAGAACTGGAGAAATTACATATTGACATTGGGTGAAATCATGTAACTCTTAAGGACGTGTTGCAGACTTGTTGAATAGATTCATTTTTCTTGTTTTGTTTGTTTTTGATGAAATTGTGCTTTTCTCGTCGAGAAAAGGCGTTTAACGCGATAAAAAGGTTTAGTGCGTTATGAATACGGGCTAGCTTACCAAAAGTACAAATGTGAACTAAATAAGGCCGGGAGTCGTTTTTATTGCTTAAAACACGATTTCTCGACCAGAATATGCTTTTTCAAAAAAGCCATGTTCCCATGGCGAGAGACTCGTTTTCTGTGAGAAAATGCATTAAAAGGAGGGATTTCATGAGAAACACTATAAATACATATTGTACTTGTCTGAAAACGCACAGAACCTTGAAATAGAAGGTTTCTCACCAAAAAACACATTGGTGAAACCCCTATCTTAAGGCTCTGAGTGTTTGCACACATGTACAACAGGCATGGTTAAACTATAACGTTTTTAGTGAAATCATGTTTCTCTCGAGGAGAAAACGCGTTTAAAGCCATAAAAAGATCTCACTGTGTTTTGGCATTGACCAAGCTACCAACAACCTAAAAAATGATCAGAACTGGAGAAATTACACATTGACATTGGGTGAAATCATGTAACTCTTAAGGACGTGTTGCAGACTTGTTGAATAGATTCATTTTTCTTGTTTTGTTTGTTTTTGATGAAATTGTGCTTTTCTCGTCGAGAAAAGGCGTTTAACGCGATAAAAAGGTTTAGTGCGTTATGAATACGGGCTAGCTTACCAAAAGTACAAATGTGAACTAAATAAGGCCGGGAGTCGTTTTTATTGCTTAAAACACGATTTCTCGACCAGAATATGCTTTTTCAAAAAAGCCATGTTCCCATGGCGAGAGACTCGTTTTCTGTGAGAAAATGCATTAAAAGGAGGGATTTCATGAGAAACACTATACATACATATTGTTCTTGTCTGAAAACGCACAGAACCTTGAAATAGAAGGTTTCTCACCAAAAAACACATTGGTGAAACCCCTATCTTAAGGCTCTGAGTGTTTGCACACATGTACAAACAGGCATGTTTAAACTATAACGTTTTTAGTGAAATCATGTTTCTCTCGAGGAGAAAACGCGTTTAAAGCCATAAAAAGATCTCACTGTGTTTTGGCATTGACCAAGCTACCAACAAACCTAAAAAATGATCAGAACTGGAGAAATTACACATTGACATTGGGTGAAATCATGTAACTCTTAAGGACGTGTTGCAGACTTGTTGAATAGATTCATTTTTCTTGTTTTGTTTGTTTTTGATGAAATTGTGCTTTTCTCGTCGAGAAAAGGCGTTTAACGCGATAAAAAGGTTTAGTGCGTTATGAATACGGGCTAGCTTACCAAAAGTACAAATGTGAACTAAATAAGGCCGGGAGTCGTTTTTATTGCTTAAAACACGATTTCTCGACCAGAATATGCTTTTTCAAAAAAGCCATGTTCCCATGGCGAGAGACTCGTTTTCTGTGAGAAAATGCATTAAAAGGAGGGATTTCATCAGAAACACTATAAATACATATTTTACTTGTCTGAAAACGCACAGAACCTTGAAAGGTTTCTCACCAAAAAACACATTGGTGAAACCCCTATCTTAAGGCTCTGAGTGTTTGCACACATGTACAAACAGGCATGTTTAAACTATAATGTTTTTAGTGAAATCATGTTTCTCTCGAGGAGAAAACGCGTTTAAAGCCATAAAAAGATCTCACTGTGTTTTGGCATTGACCAAGCTACCAACAACCTAAAAAATGATCAGAACTGGAGAAATTACACATTGACATTGGGTGAAATCATGTAACTCTTAAGGACGTGTTGCAGACTTGTTGAATAGATTCATTTTTCTTGTTTTGTTTGTTTTTGATGAAATTGTGCTTTTCTCGTCGAGAAAAGGCGTTTAACGCGATAAAAAGGTTTAGTGCGTTATGAATACGGGCTAGCTTACCAAAAGTACAAATGTGAACTAAATAAGGCCGGGAGTCGTTTTTATTGCTTAAAACACGATTTCTCGACCAGAATATGCTTTTTCAAAAAAGCCATGTTCCCATGGCGAGAGACTCGTTTTCTGTGAGAAAATGCATTAAAAGGAGGGATTTCATGAGAAACACTATAAATACATATTTTACGTGTCTGAAAACGCACAGAACCTTGAAATAGAAGGTTGCTCACCAAAAAACACATTGGTGAAACCCCTATCTTAAGGCTCTGAGTGTTTGCACACATGTACAAACAGGCATGTTTAAACTATAATGTTTTTAGTGAAATCATGTTTCTCTCGAGGAGAAAACGCGTTTAAAGCCATAAAAAGATCTCACTGTGTTTTGGCATTGACCAAGCTACCAACAACCTAAAAAATGATCAGAACTGGAGAAATTACACATTGACATTGGGTGAAATCATGTAACTCTTAAGGACGTGTTGCAGACTTGTTGAATAGATTCATTTTTCTTGTTTTGTTTGTTTTTGATGAAATTGTGCTTTTCTCGTCGAGAAAAGGCGTTTAACGCGATAAAAAGGTTTAGTGCGTTATGAATACGGGCTAGCTTACCAAAAGTACAAATGTGAACTACATAAGGCCGGGAGTCGTTTTTATTGCTTAAAACACGATTTCTCGACCAGAATATGCTTTTTCAAAAAAGCCATGTTCCCATGGCGAGAGACTCGTTTTCTGTGAGAAAATGCATTAAAAGGAGGGATTTCATCAGAAACACTATAAATACATATTGTACTTGTCTGAAAACGCACAGAACCTTGAAATAGAAGGTTTCTCACCAAAAAACACATTGGTGAAACCCCTATCTTAAGGCTCTGAGTGTTTGCACACATGTACAACAGGCATGGTTAAACTATAACGTTTTTAGTGAAATCATGTTTCTCTCGAGGAGAAAACGCGTTTAAAGCCATAAAAAGATCTCACTGTGTTTTGGCATTGACCAAGCTACCAACAACCTAAAAAATGATCAGAACTGGAGAAATTACATATTGACATTGGGTGAAATCATGTAACTCTTAAGGACGTGTTGCAGACTTGTTGAATAGATTCATTTTTCTTGTTTTGTTTGTTTTTGATGAAATTGTGCTTTTCTCGTCGAGAAAAGGCGTTTAACGCGATAAAAAGGTTTAGTGCGTTATGAATACGGGCTAGCTTACCAAAAGTACAAATGTGAACTAAATAAGGCCGGGAGTCGTTTTTATTGCTTAAAACACGATTTCTCGACCAGAATATGCTTTTTCAAAAAAGCCATGTTCCCATGGCGAGAGACTCGTTTTCTGTGAGAAAATGCATTAAAAGGAGGGATTTCATCAGAAACACTATAAATACATATTGTACTTGTCTGAAAACGCACAGAACCTTGAAATAGAAGGTTTCTCACCAAAAAACACATTGGTGAAACCCCTATCTTAAGGCTCTGAGTGTTTGCACACATGTACAACAGGCATGGTTAAACTATAACGTTTTTAGTGAAATCATGTTTCTCTCGAGGAGAAAACGCGTTTAAAGCCATAAAAAGATCTCACTGTGTTTTGGCATTGACCAAGCTACCAACAACCTAAAAAATGATCAGAACTGGAGAAATTACATATTGACATTGGGTGAAATCATGTAACTCTTAAGGACGTGTTGCAGACTTGTTGAATAGATTCATTTTTCTTGTTTTGTTTGTTTTTGATGAAATTGTGCTTTTCTCGTCGAGAAAAGGCGTTTAACGCGATAAAAAGGTTTAGTGCGTTATGAATACGGGCTAGCTTACCAAAAGTACAAATGTGAACTAAATAAGGCCGGGAGTCGTTTTTATTGCTTAAAACACGATTTCTCGACCAGAATATGCTTTTTCAAAAAAGCCATGTTCCCATGGCGAGAGACTCGTTTTCTGTGAGAAAATGCATTAAAAGGAGGGATTTCATCAGAAACACTATAAATACATATTGTACTTGTCTGAAAACGCACAGAACCTTGAAATAGAAGGTTTCTCACCAAAAAACACATTGGTGAAACCCCTATCTTAAGGCTCTGAGTGTTTGCACACATGTACAACAGGCATGGTTAAACTATAACGTTTTTAGTGAAATCATGTTTCTCTCGAGGAGAAAACGCGTTTAAAGCCATAAAAAGATCTCACTGTGTTTTGGCATTGACCAAGCTACCAACAACCTAAAAAATGATCAGAACTGGAGAAATTACACATTGACATTGGGTGAAATCATGTAACTCTTAAGGACGTGTTGCAGACTTGTTGAATAGATTCATTTTTCTTGTTTTGTTTGTTTTTGATGAAATTGTGCTTTTCTCGTCGAGAAAAGGCGTTTAACGCGATAAAAAGGTTTAGTGCGTTATGAATACGGGCTAGCTTACCAAAAGTACAAATGTGAACTAAATAAGGCCGGGAGTCGTTTTTATTGCTTAAAACACGATTTCTCGACCAGAATATGCTTTTTCAAAAAAGCCATGTTCCCATGGCGAGAGACTCGTTTTCTGTGAGAAAATGCATTAAAAGGAGGGATTTCATGAGAAACACTATAAATACATATTGTACTTGTCTGAAAACGCACAGAACCTTGAAATAGAAGGTTTCTCACCAAAAAACACATTGGTGAAACCCCTATCTTAAGGCTCTGAGTGTTTGCACACATGTACAACAGGCATGGTTAAACTATAACGTTTTTAGTGAAATCATGTTTCTCTCGAGGAGAAAACGCGTTTAAAGCCATAAAAAGATCTCACTGTGTTTTGGCATTGACCAAGCTACCAACAAACCTAAAAAATGATCAGAACTGGAGAAATTACACATTGACATTGGGTGAAATCATGTAACTCTTAAGGACGTGTTGCAGACTTGTTGAATAGATTCATTTTTCTTGTTTTGTTTGTTTTTGATGAAATTGTGCTTTTCTCGTCGAGAAAAGGCGTTTAACGCGATAAAAAGGTTTAGTGCGTTATGAATACGGGCTAGCTTACCAAAAGTACAAATGTGAACTAAATAAGGCCGGGAGTCGTTTTTATTGCTTAAAACACGATTTCTCGACCAGAATATGCTTTTTCAAAAAAGCCATGTTCCCATGGCGAGAGACTCGTTTTCTGTGAGAAAATGCATTAAAAGGAGGGATTTCATCAGAAACACTATAAATACATATTTTACTTGTCTGAAAACGCACAGAACCTTGAAAGGTTTCTCACCAAAAAACACATTGGTGAAACCCCTATCTTAAGGCTCTGAGTGTTTGCACACATGTACAAACAGGCATGTTTAAACTATAATGTTTTTAGTGAAATCATGTTTCTCTCGAGGAGAAAACGCGTTTAAAGCCATAAAAAGATCTCACTGTGTTTTGGCATTGACCAAGCTACCAACAACCTAAAAAATGATCAGAACTGGAGAAATTACACATTGACATTGGGTGAAATCATGTAACTCTTAAGGACGTGTTGCAGACTTGTTGAATAGATTCATTTTTCTTGTTTTGTTTGTTTTTGATGAAATTGTGCTTTTCTCGTCGAGAAAAGGCGTTTAACGCGATAAAAAGGTTTAGTGCGTTATGAATACGGGCTAGCTTACCAAAAGTACAAATGTGAACTAAATAAGGCCGGGAGTCGTTTTTATTGCTTAAAACACGATTTCTCGACCAGAATATGCTTTTTCAAAAAAGCCATGTTCCCATGGCGAGAGACTCGTTTTCTGTGAGAAAATGCATTAAAAGGAGGGATTTCATGAGAAACACTATAAATACATATTTTACTTGTCTGAAAACGCACAGAACCTTGAAATAGAAGGTTTCTCACCAAAAAACACATTGGTGAAACCCCTATCTTAAGGCTCTGAGTGTTTGCACACATGTACAAACAGGCATGTTTAAACTATAATGTTTTTAGTGAAATCATGTTTCTCTCGAGGAGAAAACGCGTTTAAAGCCATAAAAAGATCTCACTGTGTTTTGGCATTGACCAAGCTACCAACAACCTAAAAAATGATCAGAACTGGAGAAATTACACATTGACATTGGGTGAAATCATGTAACTCTTAAGGACGTGTTGCAGACTTGTTGAATAGATTCATTTTTCTTGTTTTGTTTGTTTTTGATGAAATTGTGCTTTTCTCGTCGAGAAAAGGCGTTTAACGCGATAAAAAGGTTTAGTGCGTTATGAATACGGGCTAGCTTACCAAAAGTACAAATGTGAACTACATAAGGCCGGGAGTCGTTTTTATTGCTTAAAACACGATTTCTCGACCAGAATATGCTTTTTCAAAAAAGCCATGTTCCCATGGCGAGAGACTCGTTTTCTGTGAGAAAATGCATTAAAAGGAGGGATTTCATCAGAAACACTATAAATACATATTGTACTTGTCTGAAAACGCACAGAACCTTGAAATAGAAGGTTTCTCACCAAAAAACACATTGGTGAAACCCCTATCTTAAGGCTCTGAGTGTTTGCACACATGTACAACAGGCATGGTTAAACTATAACGTTTTTAGTGAAATCATGTTTCTCTCGAGGAGAAAACGCGTTTAAAGCCATAAAAAGATCTCACTGTGTTTTGGCATTGACCAAGCTACCAACAACCTAAAAAATGATCAGAACTGGAGAAATTACATATTGACATTGGGTGAAATCATGTAACTCTTAAGGACGTGTTGCAGACTTGTTGAATAGATTCATTTTTCTTGTTTTGTTTGTTTTTGATGAAATTGTGCTTTTCTCGTCGAGAAAAGGCGTTTAACGCGATAAAAAGGTTTAGTGCGTTATGAATACGGGCTAGCTTACCAAAAGTACAAATGTGAACTAAATAAGGCCGGGAGTCGTTTTTATTGCTTAAAACACGATTTCTCGACCAGAATATGCTTTTTCAAAAAAGCCATGTTCCCATGGCGAGAGACTCGTTTTCTGTGAGAAAATGCATTAAAAGGAGGGATTTCATCAGAAACACTATAAATACATATTGTACTTGTCTGAAAACGCACAGAACCTTGAAATAGAAGGTTTCTCACCAAAAAACACATTGGTGAAACCCCTATCTTAAGGCTCTGAGTGTTTGCACACATGTACAACAGGCATGGTTAAACTATAACGTTTTTAGTGAAATCATGTTTCTCTCGAGGAGAAAACGCGTTTAAAGCCATAAAAAGATCTCACTGTGTTTTGGCAGTGACCAAGCTACCAACAACCTAAAAAATGATCAGAACTGGAGAAATTACATATTGACATTGGGTGAAATCATGTAACTCTTAAGGACGTGTTGCAGACTTGTTGAATAGATTCATTTTTCTTGTTTTGTTTGTTTTTGATGAAATTGTGCTTTTCTCGTCGAGAAAAGGCGTTTAACGCGATAAAAAGGTTTAGTGCGTTATGAATACGGGCTAGCTTACCAAAAGTACAAATGTGAACTAAATAAGGCCGGGAGTCGTTTTTATTGCTTAAAACACGATTTCTCGACCAGAATATGCTTTTTCAAAAAAGCCATGTTCCCATGGCGAGAGACTCGTTTTCTGTGAGAAAATGCATTAAAAGGAGGGATTTCATCAGAAACACTATAAATACATATTGTACTTGTCTGAAAACGCACAGAACCTTGAAATAGAAGGTTTCTCACCAAAAAACACATTGGTGAAACCCCTATCTTAAGGCTCTGAGTGTTTGCACACATGTACAACAGGCATGGTTAAACTATAACGTTTTTAGTGAAATCATGTTTCTCTCGAGGAGAAAACGCGTTTAAAGCCATAAAAAGATCTCACTGTGTTTTGGCATTGACCAAGCTACCAACAACCTAAAAAATGATCAGAACTGGAGAAATTACACATTGACATTGGGTGAAATCATGTAACTCTTAAGGACGTGTTGCAGACTTGTTGAATAGATTCATTTTTCTTGTTTTGTTTGTTTTTGATGAAATTGTGCTTTTCTCGTCGAGAAAAGGCGTTTAACGCGATAAAAAGGTTTAGTGCGTTATGAATACGGGCTAGCTTACCAAAAGTACAAATGTGAACTAAATAAGGCCGGGAGTCGTTTTTATTGCTTAAAACACGATTTCTCGACCAGAATATGCTTTTTCAAAAAAGCCATGTTCCCATGGCGAGAGACTCGTTTTCTGTGAGAAAATGCATTAAAAGGAGGGATTTCATGAGAAACACTATAAATACATATTGTACTTGTCTGAAAACGCACAGAACCTTGAAATAGAAGGTTTCTCACCAAAAAACACATTGGTGAAACCCCTATCTTAAGGCTCTGAGTGTTTGCACACATGTACAACAGGCATGGTTAAACTATAACGTTTTTAGTGAAATCATGTTTCTCTCGAGGAGAAAACGCGTTTAAAGCCATAAAAAGATCTCACTGTGTTTTGGCATTGACCAAGCTACCAACAACCTAAAAATGATCAGAACTGGAGAAATTACATATTGACATTGGGTGAAATCATGTAACTCTTAAGGACGTGTTGCAGACTTGTTGAATAGATTCATTTTTCTTGTTTTGTTTGTTTTTGATGAAATTGTGCTTTTCTCGTCGAGAAAAGGCGTTTAACGCGATAAAAAGGTTTAGTGCGTTATGAATACGGGCTAGCTTACCAAAAGTACAAATGTGAACTAAATAAGGCCGGGAGTCGTTTTTATTGCTTAAAACACGATTTCTCGACCAGAATATGCTTTTTCAAAAAAGCCATGTTCCCATGGCGAGAGACTCGTTTTCTGTGAGAAAATGCATTAAAAGGAGGGATTTCATGAGAAACACTATAAATACATATTGTACTTGTCTGAAAACGCACAGAACCTTGAAATAGAAGGTTTCTCACCAAAAAACACATTGGTGAAACCCCTATCTTAAGGCTCTGAGTGTTTGCACACATGTACAACAGGCATGGTTAAACTATAACGTTTTTAGTGAAATCATGTTTCTCTCGAGGAGAAAACGCGTTTAAAGCCAGAAAAAGATCTCACTGTGTTTTGGCATTGACCAAGCTACCAACAACCTAAAAAATGATCAGAACTGGAGAAATTACACATTGACATTGGGTGAAATCATGTAACTCTTAAGGACGTGTTGCAGACTTGTTGAATAGATTCATTTTTCTTGTTTTGTTTGTTTTTGATGAAATTGTGCTTTTCTCGTCGAGAAAAGGCGTTTAACGCGATAAAAAGGTTTAGTGCGTTATGAATACGGGCTAGCTTACCAAAAGTACAAATGTGAACTAAATAAGGCCGGGAGTCGTTTTTATTGCTTAAAACACGATTTCTCGACCAGAATATGCTTTTTCAAAAAAGCCATGTTCCCATGGCGAGAGACTCGTTTTCTGTGAGAAAATGCATTAAAAGGAGGGATTTCATGAGAAACACTATAAATACATATTGTACTTGTCTGAAAACGCACAGAACCTTGAAATAGAAGGTTTCTCACCAAAAAACACATTGGTGAAACCCCTATCTTAAGGCTCTGAGTGTTTGCACACATGTACAACAGGCATGGTTAAACTATAACGTTTTTAGTGAAATCATGTTTCTCTCGAGGAGAAAACGCGTTTAAAGCCATAAAAAGATCTCACTGTGTTTTGGCATTGACCAAGCTACCAACAACCTAAAAAATGATCAGAACTGGAGAAATTACACATTGACATTGGGTGAAATCATGTAACTCTTAAGGACGTGTTGCAGACTTGTTGAATAGATTCATTTTTCTTGTTTTGTTTGTTTTTGATGAAATTGTGCTTTTCTCGTCGAGAAAAGGCGTTTAACGCGATAAAAAGGTTTAGTGCGTTATGAATACGGGCTAGCTTACCAAAAGTACAAATGTGAACTAAATAAGGCCGGGAGTCGTTTTTATTGCTTAAAACACGATTTCTCGACCAGAATATGCTTTTTCAAAAAAGCCATGTTCCCATGGCGAGAGACTCGTTTTCTGTGAGAAAATGCATTAAAAGGAGGGATTTCATGAGAAACACTATAAATACATATTGTACTTGTCTGAAAACGCACAGAACCTTGAAATAGAAGGTTTCTCACCAAAAAACACATTGGTGAAACCCCTATCTTAAGGCTCTGAGTGTTTGCACACATGTACAAACAGGCATGTTTAAACTATAACGTTTTTAGTGAAATCATGTTTCTCTCGAGGAGAAAACGCGTTTAAAGCCATAAAAAGATCTCACTGTGTTTTGGCATTGACCAAGCTACCAACAACCTAAAAATGATCAGAACTGGAGAAATTACATATTGACATTGGGTGAAATCATGTAACTCTTAAGGACGTGTTGCAGACTTGTTGAATAGATTCATTTTTCTTGTTTTGTTTGTTTTTGATGAAATTGTGCTTTTCTCGTCGAGAAAAGGCGTTTAACGCGATAAAAAGGTTTAGTGCGTTATGAATACGGGCTAGCTTACCAAAAGTACAAATGTGAACTAAATAAGGCCGGGAGTCGTTTTTATTGCTTAAAACACGATTTCTCGACCAGAATATGCTTTTTCAAAAAAGCCATGTTCCCATGGCGAGAGACTCGTTTTCTGTGAGAAAATGCATTAAAAGGAGGGATTTCATCAGAAACACTATAAATACATATTGTACTTGTCTGAAAACGCACAGAACCTTGAAATAGAAGGTTTCTCACCAAAAAACACATTGGTGAAACCCCTATCTTAAGGCTCTGAGTGTTTGCACACATGTACAACAGGCATGGTTAAACTATAACGTTTTTAGTGAAATCATGTTTCTCTCGAGGAGAAAACGCGTTTAAAGCCAGAAAAAGATCTCACTGTGTTTTGGCATTGACCAAGCTACCAACAACCTAAAAAATGATCAGAACTGGAGAAATTACACATTGACATTGGGTGAAATCATGTAACTCTTAAGGACGTGTTGCAGACTTGTTGAATAGATTCATTTTTCTTGTTTTGTTTGTTTTTGATGAAATTGTGCTTTTCTCGTCGAGAAAAGGCGTTTAACGCGATAAAAAGGTTTAGTGCGTTATGAATACGGGCTAGCTTACCAAAAGTACAAATGTGAACTAAATAAGGCCGGGAGTCGTTTTTATTGCTTAAAACACGATTTCTCGACCAGAATATGCTTTTTCAAAAAAGCCATGTTCCCATGGCGAGAGACTCGTTTTCTGTGAGAAAATGCATTAAAAGGAGGGATTTCATCAGAAACACTATAAATACATATTGTACTTGTCTGAAAACGCACAGAACCTTGAAATAGAAGGTTTCTCACCAAAAAACACATTGGTGAAACCCCTATCTTAAGGCTCTGAGTGTTTGCACACATGTACAACAGGCATGGTTAAACTATAACGTTTTTAGTGAAATCATGTTTCTCTCGGGGAGAAAACGCGTTTAAAGCCATAAAAAGATCTCACTGTGTTTTGGCATTGACCAAGCTACCAACAACCTAAAAAATGATCAGAACTGGAGAAATTACACATTGACATTGGGTGAAATCATGTAACTCTTAAGGACGTGTTGCAGACTTGTTGAATAGATTCATTTTTCTTGTTTTGTTTGTTTTTGATGAAATTGTGCTTTTCTCGTCGAGAAAAGGCGTTTAACGCGATAAAAAGGTTTAGTGCGTTATGAATACGGGCTAGCTTACCAAAAGTACAAATGTGAACTAAATAAGGCCGGGAGTCGTTTTTATTGCTTAAAACACGATTTCTCGACCAGAATATGCTTTTTCAAAAAAGCCATGTTCCCATGGCGAGAGACTCGTTTTCTGTGAGAAAATGCATTAAAAGGAGGGATTTCATGAGAAACACTATAAATACATATTGTACTTGTCTGAAAACGCACAGAACCTTGAAATAGAAGGTTTCTCACCAAAAAACACATTGGTGAAACCCCTATCTTAAGGCTCTGAGTGTTTGCACACATGTACAACAGGCATGGTTAAACTATAACGTTTTTAGTGAAATCATGTTTCTCTCGAGGAGAAAACGCGTTTAAAGCCATAAAAAGATCTCACTGTGTTTTGGCATTGACCAAGCTACCAACAACCTAAAAAATGATCAGAACTGGAGAAATTACACATTGACATTGGGTGAAATCATGTAACTCTTAAGGACGTGTTGCAGACTTGTTGAATAGATTCATTTTTCTTGTTTTGTTTGTTTTTGATGAAATTGTGCTTTTCTCGTCGAGAAAAGGCGTTTAACGCGATAAAAAGGTTTAGTGCGTTATGAATACGGGCTAGCTTACCAAAAGTACAAATGTGAACTAAATAAGGCCGGGAGTCGTTTTTATTGCTTAAAACACGATTTCTCGACCAGAATATGCTTTTTCAAAAAAGCCATGTTCCCATGGCGAGAGACTCGTTTTCTGTGAGAAAATGCATTAAAAGGAGGGATTTCATCAGAAACACTATAAATACATATTGTACTTGTCTGAAAACGCACAGAACCTTGAAATAGAAGGTTTCTCACCAAAAAACACATTGGTGAAACCCCTATCTTAAGGCTCTGAGTGTTTGCACACATGTACAACAGGCATGTTTAAACTATAACGTTTTTAGTGAAATCATGTTTCTCTCGAGGAGAAAACGCGTTTAAAGCCATAAAAAGATCTCACTGTGTTTTGGCATTGACCAAGCTACCAACAACCTAAAAAATGATCAGAACTGGAGAAATTACATATTGACATTGGGTGAAATCATGTAACTCTTAAGGACGTGTTGCAGACTTGTTGAATAGATTCATTTTTCTTGTTTTGTTTGTTTTTGATGAAATTGTGCTTTTCTCGTCGAGAAAAGGCGTTTAACGCGATAAAAAGGTTTAGTGCGTTATGAATACGGGCTAGCTTACCAAAAGTACAAATGTCAACTAAATAAGGCCGGGAGTCGTTTTTATTGCTTAAAACACGATTTCTCGACCAGAATATGCTTTTTCAAAAAAGCCATGTTCCCATGGCGAGAGACTCGTTTTCTGTGAGAAAATGCATTAAAAGGAGGGATTTCATCAGAAACACTATAAATACATATTGTACTTGTCTGAAAACGCACAGAACCTTGAAATAGAAGGTTTCTCACCAAAAAACACATTGGTGAAACCCCTATCTTAAGGCTCTGAGTGTTTGCACACATGTACAACAGGCATGGTTAAACTATAACGTTTTTAGTGAAATCATGTTTCTCTCGAGGAGAAAACGCGTTTAAAGCCATAAAAAGATCTCACTGTGTTTTGGCATTGACCAAGCTACCAACAACCTAAAAAATGATCAGAACTGGAGAAATTACATATCGACATTGGGTGAAATCATGTAACTCTTAAGGACGTGTTGCAGACTTGTTGAATAGATTCATTTTTCTTGTTTTGTTTGTTTTTGATGAAATTGTGCTTTTCTCGTCGAGAAAAGGCGTTTAACGCGATAAAAAGGTTTAGTGCGTTATGAATACGGGCTAGCTTACCAAAAGTACAAATGTGAACTAAATAAGGCCGGGAGTCGTTTTTATTGCTTAAAACACGATTTCTCGACCAGAATATGCTTTTTCAAAAAAGCCATGTTCCCATGGCGAGAGACTCGTTTTCTGTGAGAAAATGCATTAAAAGGAGGGATTTCATCAGAAACACTATAAATACATATTGTACTTGTCTGAAAACGCACAGAACCTTGAAATAGAAGGTTTCTCACAAAAAAACACATTGGTGAAACCCCTATCTTAAGGCTCTGAGTGTTTGCACACATGTACAACAGGCATGGTTAAACTATAACGTTTTTAGTGAAATCATGTTTCTCTCGAGGAGAAAACGCGTTTAAAGCCATAAAAAGATCTCACTGTGTTTTGGCATTGACCAAGCTACCAACAACCTAAAAAATGATCAGAACTGGAGAAATTACTCATTGACATTGGGTGAAATCATGTAACTCTTAAGGACGTGTTGCAGACTTGTTGAATAGATTCATTTTTCTTGTTTTGTTTGTTTTTGATGAAATTGTGCTTTTCTCGTCGAGAAAAGGCGTTTAACGCGATAAAAAGGTTTAGTGCGTTATGAATACGGGCTAGCTTACCAAAAGTACAAATGTGAACTAAATAAGGCCGGGAGTCGTTTTTATTGCTTAAAACACGATTTCTCGACCAGAATATGCTTTTTCAAAAAAGCCATGTTCCCATGGCGAGAGACTCGTTTTCTGTGAGAAAATGCATTAAAAGGAGGGATTTCATGAGAAACACTATAAATACATATTGTACTTGTCTGAAAACGCACAGAACCTTGAAATAGAAGGTTTCTCACCAAAAAACACATTGGTGAAACCCCTATCTTAAGGCTCTGAGTGTTTGCACACATGTACAACAGGCATGGTTAAACTATAACGTTTTTAGTGAAATCATGTTTCTCTCGAGGAGAAAACGCGTTTAAAGCCATAAAAAGATCTCACTGTGTTTTGGCATTGACCAAGCTACCAACAACCTAAAAAATGATCAGAACTGGAGAAATTACATATTGACATTGGGTGAAATCATGTAACTCTTAAGGACGTGTTGCAGACTTGTTGAATAGATTCATTTTTCTTGTTTTGTTTGTTTTTGATGAAATTGTGCTTTTCTCGTCGAGAAAAGGCGTTTAACGCGATAAAAAGGTTTAGTGCGTTATGAATACGGGCTAGCTTACCAAAAGTACAAATGTGAACTAAATAAGGCCGGGAGTCGTTTTTATTGCTTAAAACACGATTTCTCGACCAGAATATGCTTTTTCAAAAAAGCCATGTTCCCATGGCGAGAGACTCGTTTTCTGTGAGAAAATGCATTAAAAGGAGGGATTTCATGAGAAACACTATAAATACATATTGTACTTGTCTGAAAACGCACAGAACCTTGAAATAGAAGGTTTCTCACCAAAAAACACATTGGTGAAACCCCTATCTTAAGGCTCTGAGTGTTTGCACACATGTACAACAGGCATGGTTAAACTATAACGTTTTTAGTGAAATCATGTTTCTCTCGAGGAGAAAACGCGTTTAAAGCCATAAAAAGATCTCACTGTGTTTTGGCATTGACCAAGCTACCAACAACCTAAAAAATGATCAGAACTGGAGAAATTACATATTGACATTGGGTGAAATCATGTAACTCTTAAGGACGTGTTGCAGACTTGTTGAATAGATTCATTTTTCTTGTTTTGTTTGTTTTTGATGAAATTGTGCTTTTCTCGTCGAGAAAAGGCGTTTAACGCGATAAAAAGGTTTAGTGCGTTATGAATACGGGCTAGCTTACCAAAAGTACAAATGTGAACTAAATAAGGCCGGGAGTCGTTTTTATTGCTTAAAACACGATTTCTCGACCAGAATATGCTTTTTCAAAAAAGCCATGTTCCCATGGCGAGAGACTCGTTTTCTGTGAGAAAATGCATTAAAAGGAGGGATTTCATGAGAAACACTATAAATACATATTGTACTTGTCTGAAAACGCACAGAACCTTGAAATAGAAGGTTTCTCACCAAAAAACACATTGGTGAAACCCCTATCTTAAGGCTCTGAGTGTTTGCACACATGTACAACAGGCATGGTTAAACTATAACGTTTTTAGTGAAATCATGTTTCTCTCGAGGAGAAAACGCGTTTAAAGCCATAAAAAGATCTCACTGTGTTTTGGCATTGACCAAGCTACCAACAACCTAAAAAATGATCAGAACTGGAGAAATTACACATTGACATTGGGTGAAATCATGTAACTCTTAAGGACGTGTTGCAGACTTGTTGAATAGATTCATTTTTCTTGTTTTGTTTGTTTTTGATGAAATTGTGCTTTTCTCGTCGAGAAAAGGCGTTTAACGCGATAAAAAGGTTTAGTGCGTTATGAATACGGGCTAGCTTACCAAAAGTACAAATGTGAACTACATAAGGCCGGGAGTCGTTTTTATTGCTTAAAACACGATTTCTCGACCAGAATATGCTTTTTCAAAAAAGCCATGTTCCCATGGCGAGAGACTCGTTTTCTGTGAGAAAATGCATTAAAAGGAGGGATTTCATGAGAAACACTATAAATACATATTGTACTTGTCTGAAAACGCACAGAACCTTGAAATAGAAGGTTTCTCACCAAAAAACACATTGGTGAAACCCCTATCTTAAGGCTCTGAGTGTTTGCACACATGTACAACAGGCATGGTTAAACTATAACGTTTTTAGTGAAATCATGTTTCTCTCGAGGAGAAAACGCGTTTAAAGCCATAAAAAGATCTCACTGTGTTTTGGCATTGACCAAGCTACCAACAACCTAAAAAATGATCAGAACTGGAGAAATTACACATTGACATTGGGTGAAATCATGTAACTCTTAAGGACGTGTTGCAGACTTGTTGAATAGATTCATTTTTCTTGTTTTGTTTGTTTTTGATGAAATTGTGCTTTTCTCGTCGAGAAAAGGCGTTTAACGCGATAAAAAGGTTTAGTGCGTTATGAATACGGGCTAGCTTACCAAAAGTACAAATGTGAACTAAATAAGGCCGGGAGTCGTTTTTATTGCTTAAAACACGATTTCTCGACCAGAATATGCTTTTTCAAAAAAGCCATGTTCCCATGGCGAGAGACTCGTTTTCTGTGAGAAAATGCATTAACAGGAGGGATTTCATCAGAAACACTATAAATACATATTGTACTTGTCTGAAAACGCACAGAACCTTGAAATAGAAGGTTTCTCACCAAAAAACACATTGGTGAAACCCCTATCTTAAGGCTCTGAGTGTTTGCACACATGTACAACAGGCATGGTTAAACTATAACGTTTTTAGTGAAATCATGTTTCTCTCGAGGAGAAAACGCGTTTAAAGCCATAAAAAGATCTCACTGTGTTTTGGCATTGACCAAGCTACCAACAACCTAAAAAATGATCAGAACTGGAGAAATTACATATTGACATTGGGTGAAATCATGTAACTCTTAAGGACGTGTTGCAGACTTGTTGAATAGATTCATTTTTCTTGTTTTGTTTGTTTTTGATGAAATTGTGCTTTTCTCGTCGAGAAAAGGCGTTTAACGCGATAAAAAGGTTTAGTGCGTTATGAATACGGGCTAGCTTACCAAAAGTACAAATGTGAACTAAATAAGGCCGGGAGTCGTTTTTATTGCTTAAAACACGATTTCTCGACCAGAATATGCTTTTTCAAAAAAGCCATGTTCCCATGGCGAGAGACTCGTTTTCTGTGAGAAAATGCATTAAAAGGAGGGATTTCATGAGAAACACTATAAATACATATTGTACTTGTCTGAAAACGCACAGAACCTTGAAATAGAAGGTTTCTCACCAAAAAACACATTGGTGAAACCCCTATCTTAAGGCTCTGAGTGTTTGCACACATGTACAACAGGCATGGTTAAACTATAACGTTTTTAGTGAAATCATGTTTCTCTCGAGGAGAAAACGCGTTTAAAGCCATAAAAAGATCTCACTGTGTTTTGGCATTGACCAAGCTACCAACAACCTAAAAAATGATCAGAACTGGAGAAATTACACATTGACATTGGGTGAAATCATGTAACTCTTAAGGACGTGTTGCAGACTTTTTGAATAGATTCATTTTTCTTGTTTTGTTTGTTTTTGATGAAATTGTGCTTTTCTCGTCGAGAAAAGGCGTTTAACGCGATAAAAAGGTTTAGTGCGTTATGAATACGGGCTAGCTTACCAAAAGTACAAATGTGAACTAAATAAGGCCGGGAGTCGTTTTTATTGCTTAAAACACGATTTCTCGACCAGAATATGCTTTTTCAAAAAAGCCATGTTCCCATGGCGAGAGACTCGTTTTCTGTGAGAAAATGCATTAAAAGGAGGGATTTCATGAGAAACACTATAAATACATATTGTACTTGTCTGAAAACGCACAGAACCTTGAAATAGAAGGTTTCTCACCAAAAAACACATTGGTGAAACCCCTATCTTAAGGCTCTGAGTGTTTGCACACATGTACAACAGGCATGTTTAAACTATAACGTTTTTAGTGAAATCATGTTTCTCTCGAGGAGAAAACGCGTTTAAAGCCATAAAAAGATCTCACTGTGTTTTGGCATTGACCAAGCTACCAACAACCTAAAAAATGATCAGAACTGGAGAAATTACATATTGACATTGGGTGAAATCATGTAACTCTTAAGGACGTGTTGCAGACTTGTTGAATAGATTCATTTTTCTTGTTTTGTTTGTTTTTGATGAAATTGTGCTTTTCTCGTCGAGAAAAGGCGTTTAACGCGATAAAAAGGTTTAGTGCGTTATGAATACGGGCTAGCTTACCAAAAGTACAAATGTGAACTAAATAAGGCCGGGAGTCGTTTTTATTGCTTAAAACACGATTTCTCGACCAGAATATGCTTTTTCAAAAAAGCCATGTTCCCATGGCGAGAGACTCGTTTTCTGTGAGAAAATGCATTAAAAGGAGGGATTTCATCAGAAACACTATAAATACATATTGTACTTGTCTGAAAACGCACAGAACCTTGAAATAGAAGGTTTCTCACCAAAAAACACATTGGTGAAACCCCTATCTTAAGGCTCTGAGTGTTTGCACACATGTACAACAGGCATGGTTAAACTATAACGTTTTTAGTGAAATCATGTTTCTCTCGAGGAGAAAACGCGTTTAAAGCCATAAAAAGATCTCACTGTGTTTTGGCATTGACCAAGCTACCAACAACCTAAAAAATGATCAGAACTGGAGAAATTACATATCGACATTGGGTGAAATCATGTAACTCTTAAGGACGTGTTGCAGACTTGTTGAATAGATTCATTTTTCTTGTTTTGTTTGTTTTTGATGAAATTGTGCTTTTCTCGTCGAGAAAAGGCGTTTAACGCGATAAAAAGGTTTAGTGCGTTATGAATACGGGCTAGCTTACCAAAAGTACAAATGTGAACTAAATAAGGCCGGGAGTCGTTTTTATTGCTTAAAACACGATTTCTCGACCAGAATATGCTTTTTCAAAAAAGCCATGTTCCCATGGCGAGAGACTCGTTTTCTGTGAGAAAATGCATTAAAAGGAGGGATTTCATGAGAAACACTATAAATACATATTGTACTTGTCTGAAAACGCACAGAACCTTGAAATAGAAGGTTTCTCACCAAAAAACACATTGGTGAAACCCCTATCTTAAGGCTCTGAGTGTTTGCACACATGTACAACAGGCATGGTTAAACTATAACGTTTTTAGTGAAATAATGTTTCTCTCGAGGAGAAAACGCGTTTAAAGCCATAAAAAGATCTCACTGTGTTTTGGCATTGACCAAGCTACCAACAACCTAAAAAATGATCAGAACTGGAGAAATTACACATTGACATTGGGTGAAATCATGTAACTCTTAAGGACGTGTTGCAGACTTGTTGAATAGATTCATTTTTCTTGTTTTGTTTGTTTTTGATGAAATTGTGCTTTTCTCGTCGAGAAAAGGCGTTTAACGCGATAAAAAGGTTTAGTGCGTTATGAATACGGGCTAGCTTACCAAAAGTACAAATGTGAACTACATAAGGCCGGGAGTCGTTTTTATTGCTTAAAACACGATTTCTCGACCAGAATATGCTTTTTCAAAAAAGCCATGTTCCCATGGCGAGAGACTCGTTTTCTGTGAGAAAATGCATTAAAAGGAGGGATTTCATGAGAAACACTATAAATACATATTGTACTTGTCTGAAAACGCACAGAACCTTGAAATAGAAGGTTTCTCACCAAAAAACACATTGGTGAAACCCCTATCTTAAGGCTCTGAGTGTTTGCACACATGTACAACAGGCATGGTTAAACTATAACGTTTTTAGTGAAATCATGTTTCTCTCGAGGAGAAAACGCGTTTAAAGCCATAAAAAGATCTCACTGTGTTTTGGCATTGACCAAGCTACCAACAACCTAAAAAATGATCAGAACTGGAGAAATTACATATTGACATTGGGTGAAATCATGTAACTCTTAAGGACGTGTTGCAGACTTGTTGAATAGATTCATTTTTCTTGTTTTGTTTGTTTTTGATGAAATTGTGCTTTTCTCGTCGAGAAAAGGCGTTTAACGCGATAAAAAGGTTTAGTGCGTTATGAATACGGGCTAGCTTACCAAAAGTACAAATGTGAACTAAATAAGGCCGGGAGTCGTTTTTATTGCTTAAAACACGATTTCTCGACCAGAATATGCTTTTTCAAAAAAGCCATGTTCCCATGGCGAGAGACTCGTTTTCTGTGAGAAAATGCATTAAAAGGAGGGATTTCATCAGAAACACTATAAATACATATTGTACTTGTCTGAAAACGCACAGAACCTTGAAATAGAAGGTTTCTCACCAAAAAACACATTGGTGAAACCCCTATCTTAAGGCTCTGAGTGTTTGCACACATGTACAACAGGCATGGTTAAACTATAACGTTTTTAGTGAAATCATGTTTCTCTCGAGGAGAAAACGCGTTTAAAGCCATAAAAAGATCTCACTGTGTTTTGGCATTGACCAAGCTACCAACAACCTAAAAAATGATCAGAACTGGAGAAATTACATATTGACATTGGGTGAAATCATGTAACTCTTAAGGACGTGTTGCAGACTTGTTGAATAGATTCATTTTTCTTGTTTTGTTTGTTTTTGATGAAATTGTGCTTTTCTCGTCGAGAAAAGGCGTTTAACGCGATAAAAAGGTTTAGTGCGTTATGAATACGGGCTAGCTTACCAAAAGTACAAATGTCAACTAAATAAGGCCGGGAGTCGTTTTTATTGCTTAAAACACGATTTCTCGACCAGAATATGCTTTTTCAAAAAAGCCATGTTCCCATGGCGAGAGACTCGTTTTCTGTGAGAAAATGCATTAAAAGGAGGGATTTCATCAGAAACACTATAAATACATATTGTACTTGTCTGAAAACGCACAGAACCTTGAAATAGAAGGTTTCTCACCAAAAAACACATTGGTGAAACCCCTATCTTAAGGCTCTGAGTGTTTGCACACATGTACAACAGGCATGGTTAAACTATAACGTTTTTAGTGAAATCATGTTTCTCTCGAGGAGAAAACGCGTTTAAAGCCATAAAAAGATCTCACTGTGTTTTGGCATTGACCAAGCTACCAACAACCTAAAAAATGATCAGAACTGGAGAAATTACACATTGACATTGGGTGAAATCATGTAACTCTTAAGGACGTGTTGCAGACTTGTTGAATAGATTCATTTTTCTTGTTTTGTTTGTTTTTGATGAAATTGTGCTTTTCTCGTCGAGAAAAGGCGTTTAACGCGATAAAAAGGTTTAGTGCGTTATGAATACGGGCTAGCTTACCAAAAGTACAAATGTGAACTAAATAAGGCCGGGAGTCGTTTTTATTGCTTAAAACACGATTTCTCGACCAGAATATGCTTTTTCAAAAAAGCCATGTTCCCATGGCGAGAGACTCGTTTTCTGTGAGAAAATGCATTAAAAGGAGGGATTTCATGAGAAACACTATAAATACATATTGTACTTGTCTGAAAACGCACAGAACCTTGAAATAGAAGGTTTCTCACCAAAAAACACATTGGTGAAACCCCTATCTTAAGGCTCTGAGTGTTTGCACACATGTACAACAGGCATGGTTAAACTATAACGTTTTTAGTGAAATCATGTTTCTCTCGAGGAGAAAACGCGTTTAAAGCCATAAAAAGATCTCACTGTGTTTTGGCATTGACCAAGCTACCAACAACCTAAAAAATGATCAGAACTGGAGAAATTACATATTGACATTGGGTGAAATCATGTAACTCTTAAGGACGTGTTGCAGACTTGTTGAATAGATTCATTTTTCTTGTTTTGTTTGTTTTTGATGAAATTGTGCTTTTCTCGTCGAGAAAAGGCGTTTAACGCGATAAAAAGGTTTAGTGCGTTATGAATACGGGCTAGCTTACCAAAAGTACAAATGTGAACTAAATAAGGCCGGGAGTCGTTTTTATTGCTTAAAACACGATTTCTCGACCAGAATATGCTTTTTCAAAAAAGCCATGTTCCCATGGCGAGAGACTCGTTTTCTGTGAGAAAATGCATTAAAAGGAGGGATTTCATGAGAAACACTATAAATACATATTGTACTTGTCTGAAAACGCACAGAACCTTGAAATAGAAGGTTTCTCACCAAAAAACACATTGGTGAAACCCCTATCTTAAGGCTCTGAGTGTTTGCACACATGTACAACAGGCATGGTTAAACTATAACGTTTTTAGTGAAATCATGTTTCTCTCGAGGAGAAAACGCGTTTAAAGCCATAAAAAGATCTCACTGTGTTTTGGCATTGACCAAGCTACCAACAACCTAAAAAATGATCAGAACTGGAGAAATTACACATTGACATTGGGTGAAATCATGTAACTCTTAAGGACGTGTTGCAGACTTGTTGAATAGATTCATTTTTCTTGTTTTGTTTGTTTTTGATGAAATTGTGCTTTTCTCGTCGAGAAAAGGCGTTTAACGCGATAAAAAGGTTTAGTGCGTTATGAATACGGGCTAGCTTACCAAAAGTACAAATGTGAACTAAATAAGGCCGGGAGTCGTTTTTATTGCTTAAAACACGATTTCTCGACCAGAATATGCTTTTTCAAAAAAGCCATGTTCCCATGGCGAGAGACTCGTTTTCTGTGAGAAAATGCATTAAAAGGAGGGATTTCATGAGAAACACTATAAATACATATTGTACTTGTCTGAAAACGCACAGAACCTTGAAATAGAAGGTTTCTCACCAAAAAACACATTGGTGAAACCCCTATCTTAAGGCTCTGAGTGTTTGCACACATGTACAACAGGCATGGTTAAACTATAACGTTTTTAGTGAAATCATGTTTCTCTCGAGGAGAAAACGCGTTTAAAGCCATAAAAAGATCTCACTGTGTTTTGGCATTGACCAAGCTACCAACAACCTAAAAAATGATCAGAACTGGAGAAATTACATATTGACATTGGGTGAAATCATGTAACTCTTAAGGACGTGTTGCAGACTTGTTGAATAGATTCATTTTTCTTGTTTTGTTTGTTTTTGATGAAATTGTGCTTTTCTCGTCGAGAAAAGGCGTTTAACGCGATAAAAAGGTTTAGTGCGTTATGAATACGGGCTAGCTTACCAAAAGTACAAATGTGAACTAAATAAGGCCGGGAGTCGTTTTTATTGCTTAAAACACGATTTCTCGACCAGAATATGCTTTTTCAAAAAAGCCATGTTCCCATGGCGAGAGACTCGTTTTCTGTGAGAAAATGCATTAAAAGGAGGGATTTCATCAGAAACACTATAAATACATATTGTACTTGTCTGAAAACGCACAGAACCTTGAAATAGAAGGTTTCTCACCAAAAAACACATTGGTGAAACCCCTATCTTAAGGCTCTGAGTGTTTGCACACATGTACAACAGGCATGGTTAAACTATAACGTTTTTAGTGAAATCATGTTTCTCTCGAGGAGAAAACGCGTTTAAAGCCATAAAAAGATCTCACTGTGTTTTGGCATTGACCAAGCTACCAACAACCTAAAAAATGATCAGAACTGGAGAAATTACACATTGACATTGGGTGAAATCATGTAACTCTTAAGGACGTGTTGCAGACTTGTTGAATAGATTCATTTTTCTTGTTTTGTTTGTTTTTGATGAAATTGTGCTTTTCTCGTCGAGAAAAGGCGTTTAACGCGATAAAAAGGTTTAGTGCGTTATGAATACGGGCTAGCTTACCAAAAGTACAAATGTGAACTAAATAAGGCCGGGAGTCGTTTTTATTGCTTAAAACACGATTTCTCGACCAGAATATGCTTTTTCAAAAAAGCCATGTTCCCATGGCGAGAGACTCGTTTTCTGTGAGAAAATGCATTAAAAGGAGGGATTTCATCAGAAACACTATAAATACATATTGTACTTGTCTGAAAACGCACAGAACCTTGAAATAGAAGGTTTCTCACCAAAAAACACATTGGTGAAACCCCTATCTTAAGGCTCTGAGTGTTTGCACACATGTACAAACAGGCATGTTTAAACTATAACGTTTTTAGTGAAATCATGTTTCTCTCGAGGGAAAACGCGTTTAAAGCCATAAAAAGATCTCACTGTGTTTTGGCATTGACCAAGCTACCAACAACTTAAAAAATGATCAGAACTGGAGAAATTACATATTGACATTGGGTGAAATCATGTAACTCTTAAGGACGTGTTGCAGACTTGTTGAATAGATTCATTTTTCTTGTTTTGTTTGTTTTTGATGAAATTGTGCTTTTCTCGTCGAGAAAAGGCGTTTAACGCGATAAAAAGGTTTAGTGCGTTATGAATACGGGCTAGCTTACCAAAAGTACAAATGTGAACTAAATAAGGCCGGGAGTCGTTTTTATTGCTTAAAACACAATTTCTCGACCAGAATATGCTTTTTCAAAAAAGCCATGTTCCCATGGCGAGAGACTCGTTTTCTGTGAGAAAATGCATTAAAAGGAGGGATTTCATCAGAAACACTATAAATACATATTGTACTTGTCTGAAAACGCACAGAACCTTGAAATAGAAGGTTTCTCACCAAAAAACACATTGGTGAAACCCCTATCTTAAGGCTCTGAGTGTTTGCACACATGTACAACAGGCATGGTTAAACTATAACGTTTTTAGTGAAATCATGTTTCTCTCGAGGAGAAAACGCGTTTAAAGCCATAAAAAGATTTCACTGTGTTTTGACATTGACCAAGCTACCAACAACCTAAAAAATGATCAGAACTGGAGAAATTACACATTGACATTGGGTGAAATCATGTAACTCTTAAGGACGTGTTGCAGACTTGTTGAATAGATTCATTTTTCTTGTTTTTTTTTTTTTGATGAAATTGCTTTTCTCGTCGAGAAAAGGCGTTTAACGCGATAAAAAGGTTTAGTGCGTTATGAATACGGGCTAGCTTACCAAAAGTACAAATGTGAACTAAATAAGGCCGGGAGTCGTTTTTGTTGCTTAAAACACGATTTCTCGACGAGAATATGCTTTTTCAAAAAAGCCATGTTCCCATGGCGAGAGACTCGTTTTCTGTGAGAAAATGCATTAAAAGGAGGGATTTCATCAGAAACACGATAAATACATATTGTACTTGTCTGACAACGCACAGAACCTTGAAATAGAAGGTTTCTCACCAAAAAACACATTGGTGAAACCCCTATCTTAAGGCTCTGAGTGTTTGCACACATGTACAAACAGGCATGTTTAAACTATAACGTTTTAGGTGAAATCATGTTTCTCTCGAGGAGAAAACGCGTTTAAAGCCATAAAAAGATCTCACTGTGTTTTGGCATTGACCAAGCTACCAACAACCTAAAAAATGATCAGAACTGGAGAAATTACACATTGACATTGGGTGAAATCATGTAACTCTTAAGGACGTGTTGCAGACTTGTTGAATAGATTCATTTTTCTTGTTTTGTTTGTTTTTGATGAAATTGCTTTTCTCGTCGAGAAAAGGCGTTTAACGCGATAAAAAGGTTTAGTGCGTTATGAATACGGGCTAGCTTACCAAAAGTACAAATGTGAACCAAATAAGGCCGGGAGTCGTTTTTATTGCTTAAAACACGATTTCTCGACCAGAATATGCTTTTTCAAAAAAGCCATGTTCCCATGGCGAGAGACTCGTTTTCTGTGAGAAAATGCATTAAAAAGGAGGGATTTCATCAGAAACACCATAAATACATATTGTACTTGTCTGAAAACGCAAAGAACCTTGAAATAGAAGGTTTCTCACCAAAAAACACATTGGTGAAACCCCTATCTTAAGGCTCTGAGTGTTTGCACACATGTACAAACAGGCATGTTTAAACTATAACGTTTTTAGTGAAATCATGTTTCTCTCGAGGAGAAAACGCGTTTAAAGCCATAAAAAGATCTCACTGTGTTTTGGCATTGACCAAGCTACCAACAAACCTAAAAAATGATCAGAACTGGAGAAATTACACATTGACATTGGGTGAAATCATGTAACTCTTAAGGACGTGTTGCAGACTTGTTGAATAGATTCATTTTTCTTGTTTTGTTTGTTTTTGATGAAATTGTGCTTTTCTCGTCGCGACAAGGCGTTTAACGCGATAAAAAGGTTTAGTGCGTTATGAATACGGGCTAGCTTACCAAAAGTACAAATGTGAACTAAATAAGGCCGGGAGTCGTTTTTATTGCTTAAAACACGATTTCTCGACCAGAATATGCTTTTTCAAAAAAGCCATGTTCCCATGGCGAGAGACTCGTTTTCTGTGAGAAAATGCATTAAAAGTAGGGATTTCATGAGAAACACTATAAATACATATTGTACTTGTCTGAAAACGCACAGAACCTTGAAATAGAAGGTTTCTCACCAAAAAACACATTGGTGAAACCCCTATCTTAAGGCTCTGAGTGTTTGCACACATGTACAAACAGGCATGTTTAAACTATAACGTTTTTAGTGAAATCATGTTTCTCTCGAGGAGAAAACGCGTTTAAAGCCATAAAAAGATCTCACTGTGTTTTGGCATTGACCAAGCTACCAACAACCTAAAAAATGATCAGAACTGGAGAAATTACACATTGACATTGGGTGAAATCATGTAACTCTTAAGGACGTGTTGCAGACTTGTTGAATAGATTCATTTTTCTTGTTTTGTTTGTTTTTGATGAAATTGTGCTTTTCTCGTCGAGAAAAGGCGTTTAACGCGATAAAAAGGTTTAGTGCGTTATGAATACGGGCTAGCTTACCAAAAGTACAAATGTGAACTAAATAAGGCCGGGAGTCGTTTTTATTGCTTAAAACACGATTTCTCGACCAGAATATGCTTTTTCAAAAAAGCCATGTTCCCATGGCGAGAGACTCGTTTTCTGTGAGAAAATGCATTAAAAGGAGGGATTTCATCAGAAACACTATAAATACATATTGTACTTGTCTGAAAACGCACAGAACCTTGAAATAGAAGGTTTCTCACCAAAAAACACATTGGTGAAACCCCTATCTTAAGGCTCTGAGTGTTTGCACACATGTACAAACAGGCATGTTTAAACTATAACGTTTTTAGTGAAATCATGTTTCTCTCGAGGAGAAAACGCGTTTAAAGCCATAAAAAGATCTCACTGTGTTTTGGCATTGACCAAGCTACCAACAACCTAAAAAATGATCAGAACTGAGGGGAAATTACACATTGACATTGGGTGAAATCATGTAACTCTTAAGGACGTGTTGCAGACTTGTTGAATAGATTCATTTTTCTTGTTTTGTTTGTTTTTGATGAAATTGTGCTTTTCTCGTCGAGAAAAGGCGTTTAACGCGATAAAAAGGTTTAGTGCGTTATGAATACGGGCTAGCTTACCAAAAGTACAAATGTGAACTAAAAAAGGCCGGGAGTCGTTTTTATTGCTTAAAACACGATTTCTCGACCAGAATATGCTTTTTCAAAAAAGCCATGTTCCCATGGCGAGAGACTCGTTTTCTGTGAGAAAATGCATTAAAAGGAGGGATTTCATCAGAAACACTATAAATACATATTGTACTTGTCTGAAAACGCACAGAACCTTGAAATAGAAGGTTTCTCACCAAAAAACACATTGGTGAAACCCCTATCTTATGGCTCTGAGTGTTTGCACACATGTACAACAGGCATGGTTAAACTATAACGTTTTTAGTGAAATCATGTTTCTCTCGAGGAGAAAACGCGTTTAAAGCCATAAAAAGATCTCACTGTGTTTTGGCATTGACCAAGCTACCAACAACCTAAAAAATGATCAGAACTGGAGAAATTACACATTGACATTGGGTGAAATCATGTAACTCTTAAGGACGTGTTGCAGACTTGTTGAATAGATTCATTTTTCTTGTTTTGTTTGTTTTTGATGAAATTGTGCTTTTCTCGTCGAGAAAAGGCGTTTAACGCGATAAAAAGGTTTAGTGCGTTATGAATACGGGCTAGCTTACCGAAAGTACAAATGTGAACTAAATAAGGCCGGGAGTCGTTTTTGTTGCTTAAAACACGATTTCTCGACGAGAATATGCTTTTTCAAAAAAGCCATGTTCCCATGGCGAGAGACTCGTTTTCTGTGAGAAAATGCATTAAAAGGAGGGATTTCATCAGAAGCACGATAAATACATATTGTACTTGTCTGACAACGCACAGAACCTTGAAATAGAAGGTTTCTCACCAAAAAACACATTGGTGAAACCCCTATCTTAAGGCTCTGAGTGTTTGCACACATGTACAAACAGGCATGGTTAAACTATAACGTTTTTAGTGAAATCATGTTTCTCTCGAGGAGAAAACGCGTTTAAAGCCATAAAAAGATCTCACTGTGTTTTGGCATTGACCAAGCTACCAACAACCTAAAAAATGATCAGAACTGGAGAAATTACACATTGACATTGGGTGAAATCATGTAACTCTTAAGGACGTGTTGCAGACTTGTTGAATAGATTCATTTTTCTTGTTTTGTTTGTTTTTGATGAAATTGCTTTTCTCGTCGAGAAAAGGCGTTTAACGCGATAAAAAGGTTTAGTGCGTTATGAATACGGGCTAGCTTACCAAAAGTACAAATGTGAACCAAATAAGGCCGGGAGTCGTTTTTATTGCTTAAAACACGATTTCTCGACCAGAATATGCTTTTTCAAAAAAGCCATGTTCCCATGGCGAGAGACTCGTTTTCTGTGAGAAAATGCATTAAAAAGGAGGGATTTCATCAGAAACACCATAAATACATATTGTACTTGTCTGAAAACGCAAAGAACCTTGAAATAGAAGGTTTCTCACCAAAAAACACATTGGTGAAACCCCTATCTTAAGGCTCTGAGTGTTTGCACACATGTACAAACAGGCATGTTTAAACTATAACGTTTTTAGTGAAATCATGTTTCTCTCGAGGAGAAAACGCGTTTAAAGCCATAAAAAGATCTCACTGTGTTTTGGCATTGACCAAGCTACCAACAAACCTAAAAAATGATCAGAACTGGAGAAATTACACATTGACATTGGGTGAAATCATGTAACTCTTAAGGACGTGTTGCAGACTTGTTGAATAGATTCATTTTTCTTGTTTTGTTTGTTTTTGATGAAATTGTGCTTTTCTCGTCGCGACAAGGCGTTTAACGCGATAAAAAGGTTTAGTGCGTTATGAATACGGGCTAGCTTACCAAAAGTACAAATGTGAACTAAATAAGGCCGGGAGTCGTTTTTATTGCTTAAAACACGATTTCTCGACCAGAATATGCTTTTTCAAAAAAGCCATGTTCCCATGGCGAGAGACTCGTTTTCTGTGAGAAAATGCATTAAAAGGAGGGATTTCATCAGAAACACTATAAATACATATTGTACTTGTCTGAAAACGCACAGAACCTTGAAATAGAAGGTTTCTCACCAAAAAACACATTGGTGAAACCCCTATCTTAAGGCTCTGAGTGTTTGCACACAAGTACAAACAGGCATGTTTAAACTATAACGTTTTTAGTGAAATCATGTTTCTCTCGAGGAGAAAACGCGTTTAAAGCCATAAAAAGATCTCACTGTGTTTTGGCATTGACCAAGCTACCAACAAACCTAAAAAATGATCAGAACTGGAGAAATTACACATTGACATTGGGTGAAATCATGTAACTCTTAAGGACGTGTTGCAGACTTGTTGAATAGATTCATTTTTCTTGTTTTGTTTGTTTTTGATGAAATTGTGCTTTTCTCGTCGAGAAAAGGCGTTTAACGCGATAAAAAGGTTTAGTGCGTTATGAATACGGGCTAGCTTACCAAAAGTACAAATGTGAACTAAATAAGGCCGGGAGTCGTTTTTATTGCTTAAAACACGATTTCTCGACCAGAATATGCTTTTTCAAAAAAGCCATGTTCCCATGGCGAGAGACTCGTTTTCTGTGAGAAAATGCATTAAAAGGAGGGATTTCATCAGAAACACTATAAATACATATTGTACTTGTCTGAAAACGCACAGAACCTTGAAATAGAAGGTTTCTCACCAAAAAACACATTGGTGAAACCCCTATCTTAAGGCTCTGAGTGTTTGCACACATGTACAAACAGGCATGTTTAAACTATAACGTTTTTAGTGAAATCATGTTTCTCTCGAGGAGAAAACGCGTTTAAAGCCATAAAAAGATCTCACTGTGTTTTGGCATTGACCAAGCTACCAACAACCAAAAAAATGATCAGAACTGGAGAAATTACACATTGACATTGGGTGAAATCATGTAACTCTTAAGGACGTGTTGCAGACTTGTTGAATAGATTCATTTTTCTTGTTTTGTTTGTTTTTGATGAAATTGCTTTTCTAGTCGAGAAAAGGCGTTTAACGCGATAAAAAGGTTTAGTGCGTTATGAATACGGGCTAGCTTACCAAAAGTACAAATGTGAACTAAATAAGGCCGGGAGTCGTTTTTATTGCTTAAAACACGATTTCTCGACCAGAATATGCTTTTTCAAAAAAGCCATGTTCCCATGGCGAGAGACTCGTTTTCTGTGAGAAAATGCATTAAAAGGAGGGATTTCATCAGAAACACCATAAATACATATTATACTTGTCTGAAAACGCACAGAACCTTGAAAAAGAAGGTTTCTCACCAAAAAACACATTGGTGAAACCCCTATCTTAAGGCTCTGAGTGTTTGCACACATGTACAAACAGGCATGTTTAAACTATAACGTTTTTAGTGAAATCATGTTTCTCTCGAGGAGAAAACGCGTTTAAAGCCATAAAAAGATCTCACTGTGTTTTGGCATTGACCAAGCTACCAACAACCTAAAAAATGATCAGAACTAGAGAAATTACACATTGACATTGGGTGAAATCATGTAACTCTTAAGGACGTGTTGCAGACTTGTTGAATAGATTCATTTTTCTTGTTTTGTTTGTTTTTGATGAAATTGCTTTTCTCGTCGAGAAAAGGCGTTTAACGCGACAAAAGGTTTAGTGCGTTATGAATACGGGCTAGCTTACCAAAAGTACAAATGTGAACTAAATAAGGCCGGGAGTCGTTTTTATTGCTTAAAACACGATTTCTCGACCAAAATATGCTTTTTTAAAAAAGCCATGTTCCCATGGCGAGAGACTCGTTTTCTGTGAGAAAATGCATTAAAAGGAGGGATTTCATCAGAAACACTATAAATACATATTGTACTTGTCTGAAAACGCACAGAACCTTGAAATAGAAGGTTTCTCACCAAAAAACACATTGGTGAAACCCCTATCTTAAGGCTCTGAGTGTTTGCACACATGTACAACAGGCATGGTTAAACTATAACGTTTTTAGTGAAATCATGTTTCTCTCGAGGAGAAAACGCGTTTAAAGCCATAAAAAGATTTCACTGTGTTTTGACATTGACCAAGCTACCAACAACCTAAAAAATGATCAGAACTGGAGAAATTACACATTGACATTGGGTGAAATCATGTAACTCTTAAGGACGTGTTGCAGACTTGTTGAATAGATTCATTTTTCTTGTTTTTTTTTTTTTGATGAAATTGCTTTTCTCGTCGAGAAAAGGCGTTTAACGCGATAAAAAGGTTTAGTGCGTTATGAATACGGGCTAGCTTACCAAAAGTACAAATGTGAACTAAATAAGGCCGGGAGTCGTTTTTGTTGCTTAAAACACGATTTCTCGACGAGAATATGCTTTTTCAAAAAAGCCATGTTCCCATGGCGAGAGACTCGTTTTCTGTGAGAAAATGCATTAAAAGGAGGGATTTCATCAGAAACACTATAAATACATATTGTACTTGTCTGAAAACGCACAGAACCTTGAAATAGAAGGTTTCTCACCAAAAAACACATTGGTGAAACCCCTATCTTAAGGCTCTGAGTGTTTGCACACATGTACAACAGGCATGGTTAAACTATAACGTTTTTAGTGAAATCATGTTTCTCTCGAGGAGAAAACGCGTTTAAAGCCATAAAAAGATTTCACTGTGTTTTGACATTGACCAAGCTACCAACAACCTAAAAAATGATCAGAACTGGAGAAATTACACATTGACATTGGGTGAAATCATGTAACTCTTAAGGACGTGTTGCAGACTTGTTGAATAGATTCATTTTTCTTGTTTTTTTTTTTTTGATGAAATTGCTTTTCTCGTCGAGAAAAGGCGTTTAACGCGATAAAAAGGTTTAGTGCGTTATGAATACGGGCTAGCTTACCAAAAGTACAAATGTGAACTAAATAAGGCCGGGAGTCGTTTTTGTTGCTTAAAACACGATTTCTCGACGAGAATATGCTTTTTCAAAAAAGCCATGTTCCCATGGCGAGAGACTCGTTTTCTGTGAGAAAATGCATTAAAAGGAGGGATTTCATCAGAAACACTATAAATACATATTGTACTTGTCTGAAAACGCACAGAACCTTGAAATAGAAGGTTTCTCACCAAAAAACACATTGGTGAAACCCCTATCTTAAGGCTCTGAGTGTTTGCACACATGTACAACAGGCATGGTTAAACTATAACGTTTTTAGTGAAATCATGTTTCTCTCGAGGAGAAAACGCGTTTAAAGCCATAAAAAGATTTCACTGTGTTTTGACATTGACCAAGCTACCAACAACCTAAAAAATGATCAGAACTGGAGAAATTACACATTGACATTGGGTGAAATCATGTAACTCTTAAGGACGTGTTGCAGACTTGTTGAATAGATTCATTTTTCTTGTTTTTTTTTTTTTGATGAAATTGCTTTTCTCGTCGAGAAAAGGCGTTTAACGCGATAAAAAGGTTTAGTGCGTTATGAATACGGGCTAGCTTACCAAAAGTACAAATGTGAACTAAATAAGGCCGGGAGTCGTTTTTGTTGCTTAAAACACGATTTCTCGACGAGAATATGCTTTTTCAAAAAAGCCATGTTCCCATGGCGAGAGACTCGTTTTCTGTGAGAAAATGCATTAAAAGGAGGGATTTCATCAGAAACACTATAAATACATATTGTACTTGTCTGAAAACGCACAGAACCTTGAAATAGAAGGTTTCTCACCAAAAAACACATTGGTGAAACCCCTATCTTAAGGCTCTGAGTGTTTGCACACATGTACAACAGGCATGGTTAAACTATAACGTTTTTAGTGAAATCATGTTTCTCTCGAGGAGAAAACGCGTTTAAAGCCATAAAAAGATTTCACTGTGTTTTGACATTGACCAAGCTACCAACAACCTAAAAAATGATCAGAACTGGAGAAATTACACATTGACATTGGGTGAAATCATGTAACTCTTAAGGACGTGTTGCAGACTTGTTGAATAGATTCATTTTTCTTGTTTTTTTTTTTTTGATGAAATTGCTTTTCTCGTCGAGAAAAGGCGTTTAACGCGATAAAAAGGTTTAGTGCGTTATGAATACGGGCTAGCTTACCAAAAGTACAAATGTGAACTAAATAAGGCCGGGAGTCGTTTTTGTTGCTTAAAACACGATTTCTCGACGAGAATATGCTTTTTCAAAAAAGCCATGTTCCCATGGCGAGAGACTCGTTTTCTGTGAGAAAATGCATTAAAAGGAGGGATTTCATCAGAAACACGATAAATACATATTGTACTTGTCTGACAACGCACAGAACCTTGAAATAGAAGGTTTCTCACCAAAAAACACATTGGTGAAACCCCTATCTTAAGGCTCTGAGTGTTTGCACACATGTACAAACAGGCATGTTTAAACTATAACGTTTTAGGTGAAATCATGTTTCTCTCGAGGAGAAAACGCGTTTAAAGCCATAAAAAGATCTCACTGTGTTTTGGCATTGACCAAGCTACCAACAACCTAAAAAATGATCAGAACTGGAGAAATTACACATTGACATTGGGTGAAATCATGTAACTCTTAAGGACGTGTTGCAGACTTGTTGAATAGATTCATTTTTCTTGTTTTGTTTGTTTTTGATGAAATTGCTTTTCTCGTCGAGAAAAGGCGTTTAACGCGATAAAAAGGTTTAGTGCGTTATGAATACGGGCTAGCTTACCAAAAGTACAAATGTGAACCAAATAAGGCCGGGAGTCGTTTTTATTGCTTAAAACACGATTTCTCGACCAGAATATGCTTTTTCAAAAAAGCCATGTTCCCATGGCGAGAGACTCGTTTTCTGTGAGAAAATGCATTAAAAAGGAGGGATTTCATCAGAAACACCATAAATACATATTGTACTTGTCTGAAAACGCAAAGAACCTTGAAATAGAAGGTTTCTCACCAAAAAACACATTGGTGAAACCCCTATCTTAAGGCTCTGAGTGTTTGCACACATGTACAAACAGGCATGTTTAAACTATAACGTTTTTAGTGAAATCATGTTTCTCTCGAGGAGAAAACGCGTTTAAAGCCATAAAAAGATCTCACTGTGTTTTGGCATTGACCAAGCTACCAACAAACCTAAAAAATGATCAGAACTGGAGAAATTACACATTGACATTGGGTGAAATCATGTAACTCTTAAGGACGTGTTGCAGACTTGTTGAATAGATTCATTTTTCTTGTTTTGTTTGTTTTTGATGAAATTGTGCTTTTCTCGTCGCGACAAGGCGTTTAACGCGATAAAAAGGTTTAGTGCGTTATGAATACGGGCTAGCTTACCAAAAGTACAAATGTGAACTAAATAAGGCCGGGAGTCGTTTTTATTGCTTAAAACACGATTTCTCGACCAGAATATGCTTTTTCAAAAAAGCCATGTTCCCATGGCGAGAGACTCGTTTTCTGTGAGAAAATGCATTAAAAGGAGGGATTTCATGAGAAACACTATAAATACATATTGTACTTGTCTGAAAACGCACAGAACCTTGAAATAGAAGGTTTCTCACCAAAAAACACATTGGTGAAACCCCTATCTTAAGGCTCTGAGTGTTTGCACACATGTACAAACAGGCATGTTTAAACTATAACGTTTTTAGTGAAATCATGTTTCTCTCGAGGAGAAAACGCGTTTAAAGCCATAAAAAGATCTCACTGTGTTTTGGCATTGACCAAGCTACCAACAACCTAAAAAATGATCAGAACTGGAGAAATTACACATTGACATTGGGTGAAATCATGTAACTCTTAAGGACGTGTTGCAGACTTGTTGAATAGATTCATTTTTCTTGTTTTGTTTGTTTTTGATGAAATTGTGCTTTTCTCGTCGAGAAAAGGCGTTTAACGCGATAAAAAGGTTTAGTGCGTTATGAATACGGGCTAGCTTACCAAAAGTACAAATGTGAACTAAATAAGGCCGGGAGTCGTTTTTATTGCTTAAAACACGATTTCTCGACCAGAATATGCTTTTTCAAAAAAGCCATGTTCCCATGGCGAGAGACTCGTTTTCTGTGAGAAAATGCATTAAAAGGAGGGATTTCATCAGAAACACTATAAATACATATTGTACTTGTCTGAAAACGCACAGAACCTTGAAATAGAAGGTTTCTCACCAAAAAACACATTGGTGAAACCCCTATCTTAAGGCTCTGAGTGTTTGCACACATGTACAAACAGGCATGTTTAAACTATAACGTTTTTAGTGAAATCATGTTTCTCTCGAGGAGAAAACGCGTTTAAAGCCATAAAAAGATCTCACTGTGTTTTGGCATTGACCAAGCTACCAACAACCTAAAAAATGATCAGAGCTGAGGGGAAATTACACATTGACATTGGGTGAAATCATGTAACTCTTAAGGACGTGTTGCAGACTTGTTGAATAGATTCATTTTTCTTGTTTTGTTTGTTTTTGATGAAATTGTGCTTTTCTCGTCGAGAAAAGGCGTTTAACGCGATAAAAAGGTTTAGTGCGTTATGAATACGGGCTAGCTTACCAAAAGTACAAATGTGAACTAAAAAAGGCCGGGAGTCGTTTTTATTGCTTAAAACACGATTTCTCGACCAGAATATGCTTTTTCAAAAAAGCCATGTTCCCATGGCGAGAGACTCGTTTTCTGTGAGAAAATGCATTAAAAGGAGGGATTTCATCAGAAACACTATAAATACATATTGTACTTGTCTGAAAACGCACAGAACCTTGAAATAGAAGGTTTCTCACCAAAAAACACATTGGTGAAACCCCTATCTTATGGCTCTGAGTGTTTGCACACATGTACAACAGGCATGGTTAAACTATAACGTTTTTAGTGAAATCATGTTTCTCTCGAGGAGAAAACGCGTTTAAAGCCATAAAAAGATCTCACTGTGTTTTGGCATTGACCAAGCTACCAACAACCTAAAAAATGATCAGAACTGGAGAAATTACACATTGACATTGGGTGAAATCATGTAACTCTTAAGGACGTGTTGCAGACTTGTTGAATAGATTCATTTTTCTTGTTTTGTTTGTTTTTGATGAAATTGTGCTTTTCTCGTCGAGAAAAGGCGTTTAACGCGATAAAAAGGTTTAGTGCGTTATGAATACGGGCTAGCTTACCGAAAGTACAAATGTGAACTAAATAAGGCCGGGAGTCGTTTTTGTTGCTTAAAACACGATTTCTCGACGAGAATATGCTTTTTCAAAAAAGCCATGTTCCCATGGCGAGAGACTCGTTTTCTGTGAGAAAATGCATTAAAAGGAGGGATTTCATCAGAAGCACGATAAATACATATTGTACTTGTCTGACAACGCACAGAACCTTGAAATAGAAGGTTTCTCACCAAAAAACACATTGGTGAAACCCCTATCTTAAGGCTCTGAGTGTTTGCACACATGTACAAACAGGCATGGTTAAACTATAACGTTTTTAGTGAAATCATGTTTCTCTCGAGGAGAAAACGCGTTTAAAGCCATAAAAAGATCTCACTGTGTTTTGGCATTGACCAAGCTACCAACAACCTAAAAAATGATCAGAACTGGAGAAATTACACATTGACATTGGGTGAAATCATGTAACTCTTAAGGACGTGTTGCAGACTTGTTGAATAGATTCATTTTTCTTGTTTTGTTTGTTTTTGATGAAATTGCTTTTCTCGTCGAGAAAAGGCGTTTAACGCGATAAAAAGGTTTAGTGCGTTATGAATACGGGCTAGCTTACCAAAAGTACAAATGTGAACCAAATAAGGCCGGGAGTCGTTTTTATTGCTTAAAACACGATTTCTCGACCAGAATATGCTTTTTCAAAAAAGCCATGTTCCCATGGCGAGAGACTCGTTTTCTGTGAGAAAATGCATTAAAAAGGAGGGATTTCATCAGAAACACCATAAATACATATTGTACTTGTCTGAAAACGCAAAGAACCTTGAAATAGAAGGTTTCTCACCAAAAAACACATTGGTGAAACCCCTATCTTAAGGCTCTGAGTGTTTGCACACATGTACAAACAGGCATGTTTAAACTATAACGTTTTTAGTGAAATCATGTTTCTCTCGAGGAGAAAACGCGTTTAAAGCCATAAAAAGATCTCACTGTGTTTTGGCATTGACCAAGCTACCAACAAACCTAAAAAATGATCAGAACTGGAGAAATTACACATTGACATTGGGTGAAATCATGTAACTCTTAAGGACGTGTTGCAGACTTGTTGAATAGATTCATTTTTCTTGTTTTGTTTGTTTTTGATGAAATTGTGCTTTTCTCGTCGCGACAAGGCGTTTAACGCGATAAAAAGGTTTAGTGCGTTATGAATACGGGCTAGCTTACCAAAAGTACAAATGTGAACTAAATAAGGCCGGGAGTCGTTTTTATTGCTTAAAACACGATTTCTCGACCAGAATATGCTTTTTCAAAAAAGCCATGTTCCCATGGCGAGAGACTCGTTTTCTGTGAGAAAATGCATTAAAAGGAGGGATTTCATCAGAAACACTATAAATACATATTGTACTTGTCTGAAAACGCACAGAACCTTGAAATAGAAGGTTTCTCACCAAAAAACACATTGGTGAAACCCCTATCTTAAGGCTCTGAGTGTTTGCACACAAGTACAAACAGGCATGTTTAAACTATAACGTTTTTAGTGAAATCATGTTTCTCTCGAGGAGAAAACGCGTTTAAAGCCATAAAAAGATCTCACTGTGTTTTGGCATTGACCAAGCTACCAACAAACCTAAAAAATGATCAGAACTGGAGAAATTACACATTGACATTGGGTGAAATCATGTAACTCTTAAGGACGTGTTGCAGACTTGTTGAATAGATTCATTTTTCTTGTTTTGTTTGTTTTTGATGAAATTGTGCTTTTCTCGTCGAGAAAAGGCGTTTAACGCGATAAAAAGGTTTAGTGCGTTATGAATACGGGCTAGCTTACCAAAAGTACAAATGTGAACTAAATAAGGCCGGGAGTCGTTTTTATTGCTTAAAACACGATTTCTCGACCAGAATATGCTTTTTCAAAAAAGCCATGTTCCCATGGCGAGAGACTCGTTTTCTGTGAGAAAATGCATTAAAAGGAGGGATTTCATCAGAAACACTATAAATACATATTGTACTTGTCTGAAAACGCACAGAACCTTGAAATAGAAGGTTTCTCACCAAAAAACACATTGGTGAAACCCCTATCTTAAGGCTCTGAGTGTTTGCACACATGTACAAACAGGCATGTTTAAACTATAACGTTTTTAGTGAAATCATGTTTCTCTCGAGGAGAAAACGCGTTTAAAGCCATAAAAAGATCTCACTGTGTTTTGGCATTGACCAAGCTACCAACAACCAAAAAAATGATCAGAACTGGAGAAATTACACATTGACATTGGGTGAAATCATGTAACTCTTAAGGACGTGTTGCAGACTTGTTGAATAGATTCATTTTTCTTGTTTTGTTTGTTTTTGATGAAATTGCTTTTCTAGTCGAGAAAAGGCGTTTAACGCGATAAAAAGGTTTAGTGCGTTATGAATACGGGCTAGCTTACCAAAAGTACAAATGTGAACTAAATAAGGCCGGGAGTCGTTTTTATTGCTTAAAACACGATTTCTCGACCAGAATATGCTTTTTCAAAAAAGCCATGTTCCCATGGCGAGAGACTCGTTTTCTGTGAGAAAATGCATTAAAAGGAGGGATTTCATCAGAAACACCATAAATACATATTATACTTGTCTGAAAACGCACAGAACCTTGAAAAAGAAGGTTTCTCACCAAAAAACACATTGGTGAAACCCCTATCTTAAGGCTCTGAGTGTTTGCACACATGTACAAACAGGCATGTTTAAACTATAACGTTTTTAGTGAAATCATGTTTCTCTCGAGGAGAAAACGCGTTTAAAGCCATAAAAAGATCTCACTGTGTTTTGGCATTGACCAAGCTACCAACAACCTAAAAAATGATCAGAACTAGAGAAATTACACATTGACATTGGGTGAAATCATGTAACTCTTAAGGACGTGTTGCAGACTTGTTGAATAGATTCATTTTTCTTGTTTTGTTTGTTTTTGATGAAATTGCTTTTCTCGTCGAGAAAAGGCGTTTAACGCGACAAAAGGTTTAGTGCGTTATGAATACGGGCTAGCTTACCAAAAGTACAAATGTGAACTAAATAAGGCCGGGAGTCGTTTTTATTGCTTAAAACACGATTTCTCGACCAAAATATGCTTTTTTAAAAAAGCCATGTTCCCATGGCGAGAGACTCGTTTTCTGTGAGAAAATGCATTAAAAGGAGGGATTTCATCAGAAACACTATAAATACATATTGTACTTGTCTGAAAACACACAGAACCTTGAAATAGAAGGTTTCTCACCAAAAAACACATTGGTGAAAACCCTATCTTAAGGCTCTGAGTGTTTGCACACATGTACAACAGGCATGGTTAAACTATAACGTTTTTAGTGAAATCATGTTTCTCTCGAGGAGAAAACGCGTTTAAAGCCATAAAAAGATCTCACTGTGTTTTGGCATTGACCAAGCTACCAGCAAACCTAAAAAATGATCAGAACTGGAGAAATTACACATTGACATTGGGTGAAATCATGTAACTCTTAAGGACGTGTTGCAGACTTGTTGAATAGATTCATTTTTCTTTTTTTGTTTGTTTTTGATGAAATTGTGCTTTTCTCGTCGAGAAAAGGCGTTTAACGCGATAAAAAGGTTTAGTGCGTTATGAATACGGGCTAGCTTACCAAAAGCAAAAATGTGAACTAAATAAGGCCGGGAGTCGTTTTTGTTGCTTAAAACACGATTTCTCGACCAGAATATGCTTTTTCAAAAAAGCCATGTTCCCATGGCGAGAGACTCGTTTTCTGTGAGAAAATGCATTAAAAGGAGGGATTTCATCAGAAACACTATAAATACATATTGTACTTGTCTGAAAACGCACAGAACCTTGAAATAGAAGGTTTCTCACCAAAAAACACATTGGTGAAACCCCTATCTTAAGGCTCTGAGTGTTTGCACACATGTACAAACAGGCATGTTTAAACTATAACGTTTTTAGTGAAATCATGTTTCTCTCGAGGAGAAAACGCGTTTAAAGCCATAAAAAGATCTCACTGTGTTTTGGCATTGACCAAGCTACCAACAACCTAAAAAATGATCAGAACTGAGGGGAAATTACACATTGACATTGGGTGAAATCATGTAACTTTTAAGGACGTGTTGCAGACTTGTTGAATAGATTCATTTTTCTTGTTTTGTTTGTTTTTGATGAAATTGTGCTTTTCTCGTCGAGAAAAGGCGTTTAACGCGATAAAAAGGTTTAGTGCGTTATGAATACGGGCTAGCTTACCAAAAGTACAAATGTGAACTAAATAAGGCCGGGAGTCGTTTTTATTGCTTAAAACACGATTTCTCGACCAGAATATGCTTTTTCAAAAAAGCCATGTTCCCATGGCGAGAGACTCGTTTTCTGTGAGAAAATGCATTAAAAGGAGGGATTTCATGAGAAACACTATAAATACATATTGTACTTGTCTGAAAACGCACAGAACCTTGAAATAGAAGGTTTCTCACCAAAAAACACATTGGTGAAACCCCTATCTTAAGGCTCTGAGTGTTTGCACACATGTACAAACAGGCATGTTTAAACTATAACGTTTTTAGTGAAATCATGTTTCTCTCGAGGAGAAAACGCGTTTAAAGCCATAAAAAGATCTCACTGTGTTTTGGCATTGACCAAGCTACCAACAACCTAAAAAATGATCAGAACTGGAGAAATTACACATTGACATTGGGTGAAAACATGTAACTCTTAAGGACGTGTTGTAGACTTGTTGAATAGATTCATTTTTCTTGTTTTGTTCGTTTTTGATGAAATTGTGCTTTTGTCGTCGAGAAAAGGCGTTTAACGCGATAAAAAGGTTTAGTGCGTTATGAATACGGGCTAGCTTACCGAAAGTACAAATGTGAACTAAATAAGGCCGGGAGTCGTTTTTGTTGCTTAAAACACGATTTCTCGACGAGAATATGCTTTTTCAAAAAAGCCATGTTCCCATGGGGAGAGACTCGTTTTCTGTGAGAAAATGCATTAAAAGGAGGGATTTCATCAGAAACACTATAAACACATATTGTACTGAACCTTGAAATAGAAGGTTTCTCACCAAAAAACACATTGGTGAAACCCCTATCTTATGGCTCTGAGTGTTTGCACACATGTACAACAGGCATGGTTAAACTATAACGTTTTTAGTGAAATCATGTTTCTCTCGAGGAGAAAACGCGTTTAAAGCCATAAAAAGATCTCACTGTGTTTTGGCATTGACCAAGCTACCAACAACCTAAAAAATGATCAGAACTGGAGAAATTACACATTGACATTGGGTGAAATCATGTAACTTTTAAGGACGTGTTGCAGACTTGTTGAATAGATTCATTTTTCTTGTTTTGTTTGTTTTTGATGAAATTGTGCTTTTCTCGTCGAGAAAAGGCGTTTAACGCGATAAAAAGGTTTAGTGCGTTATGAATACGGGCTAGCTTACCAAAAGTACAAATGTGAACTAAATAAGGCCGGGAGTCGTTTTTATTGCTTAAAACACGATTTCTCGACCAGAATATGCTTTTTCAAAAAAGCCATGTTCCCATGGCGAGAGACTCGTTTTCTGTGAGAAAATGCATTAAAAGGAGGGATTTCATGAGAAACACTATAAATACATATTGTACTTGTCTGAAAACGCACAGAACCTTGAAATAGAAGGTTTCTCACCAAAAAACACATTGGTGAAACCCCTATCTTAAGGCTCTGAGTGTTTGCACACATGTACAAACAGGCATGTTTAAACTATAACGTTTTTAGTGAAATCATGTTTCTCTCGAGGAGAAAACGCGTTTAAAGCCATAAAAAGATCTCACTGTGTTTTGGCATTGACCAAGCTACCAACAACCTAAAAAATGATCAGAACTGGAGAAATTACACATTGACATTGGGTGAAATCATGTAACTTTTAAGGACGTGTTGCAGACTTGTTGAATAGATTCATTTTTCTTGTTTTGTTTGTTTTTGATGAAATTGTGCTTTTCTCGTCGAGAAAAGGCGTTTAACGCGATAAAAAGGTTTAGTGCGTTATGAATACGGGCTAGCTTACCAAAAGTACAAATGTGAACTAAATAAGGCCGGGAGTCGTTTTTATTGCTTAAAACACGATTTCTCGACCAGAATATGCTTTTTCAAAAAAGCCATGTTCCCATGGCGAGAGACTCGTTTTCTGTGAGAAAATGCATTAAAAGGAGGGATTTCATGAGAAACACTATAAATACATATTGTACTTGTCTGAAAACGCACAGAACCTTGAAATAGAAGGTTTCTCACCAAAAAACACATTGGTGAAACCCCTATCTTAAGGCTCTGAGTGTTTGCACACATGTACAAACAGGCATGTTTAAACTATAACGTTTTTAGTGAAATCATGTTTCTCTCGAGGAGAAAACGCGTTTAAAGCCATAAAAAGATCTCACTGTGTTTTGGCATTGACCAAGCTACCAACAACCTAAAAAATGATCAGAACTGGAGAAATTACACATTGACATTGGGTGAAATCATGTAACTCTTAAGGACGTGTTGTAGACTTGTTGAATAGATTCATTTTTCTTGTTTTGTTCGTTTTTGATGAAATTGTGCTTTTGTCGTCGAGAAAAGGCGTTTAACGCGATAAAAAGGTTTAGTGCGTTATGAATACGGGCTAGCTTACCGAAAGTACAAATGTGAACTAAATAAGGCCGGGAGTCGTTTTTGTTGCTTAAAACACGATTTCTCGACGAGAATATGCTTTTTCAAAAAAGCCATGTTCCCATGGGGAGAGACTCGTTTTCTGTGAGAAAATGCATTAAAAGGAGGGATTTCATCAGAAACACTATAAATACATATTGTACTGAACCTTGAAATAGAAGGTTTCTCACCAAAAAACACATTGGTGAAACCCCTATCTTATGGCTCTGAGTGTTTGCACACATGTACAACAGGCATGGTTAAACTATAACGTTTTTAGTGAAATCATGTTTCTCTCGAGGAGAAAACGCGTTTAAAGCCATAAAAAGATCTCACTGTGTTTTGGCATTGACCAAGCTACCAACAACCTAAAAAATGATCAGAACTGGAGAAATTACACATTGACATTGGGTGAAATCATGTAACTCTTAAGGACGTGTTGCAGACTTGTTGAATAGATTCATTTTTCTTGTTTTGTTTGTTTTTGATGAAATTGTGCTTTTCTCGTCGAGAAAAGGCGTTTAACGCGATAAAAAGGTTTAGTGCGTTATGAATACGGGCTAGCTTACCGAAAGTACAAATGTGAACTAAATAAGGCCGGGAGTCGTTTTTATTGCTTAAAACACGATTTCTCGACCAGAATATGCTTTTTCAAAAAAGCCATGTTCCCATGGCGAGAGACTCGTTTTCTGTGAGAAAATGCATTAAAAGGAGGGATTTCATGAGAAACACTATAAATACATATTGTACTTGTCTGAAAACGCACAGAACCTTGAAATAGAAGGTTTCTCACCAAAAAACACATTGGTGAAACCCCTATCTTAAGGCTCTGAGTGTTTGCACACATGTACAACAGGCATGGTTAAACTATAACGTTTTTAGTGAAATCATGTTTCTCTCGAGGAGAAAACGCGTTTAAAGCCATAAAAAGATCTCACTGTGTTTTGGCATTGACCAAGCTACCAACAACCTAAAAAATGATCAGAACTGGAGAAATTACATATTGACATTGGGTGAAATCATGTAACTCTTAAGGACGTGTTGCAGACTTGTTGAATAGATTCATTTTTCTTGTTTTGTTTGTTTTTGATGAAATTGTGCTTTTCTCGTCGAGAAAAGGCGTTTAACGCGATAAAAAGGTTTAGTGCGTTATGAATACGGGCTAGCTTACCAAAAGTACAAATGTGAACTAAATAAGGCCGGGAGTCGTTTTTATTGCTTAAAACACGATTTCTCGACCAGAATATGCTTTTTCAAAAAAGCCATGTTCCCATGGCGAGAGACTCGTTTTCTGTGAGAAAATGCATTAAAAGGAGGGATTTCATGAGAAACACTATAAATACATATTGTACTTGTCTGAAAACGCACAGAACCTTGAAATAGAAGGTTTCTCACCAAAAAACACATTGGTGAAACCCCTATCTTAAGGCTCTGAGTGTTTGCACACATGTACAAACAGGCATGTTTAAACTATAACGTTTTTAGTGAAATCATGTTTCTCTCGAGGAGAAAACGCGTTTAAAGCCATAAAAAGATCTCACTGTGTTTTGGCATTGACCAAGCTACCAACAACCTAAAAAATGATCAGAACTGGAGAAATTACACATTGACATTGGGTGAAATCATGTAACTCTTAAGGACGTGTTGTAGACTTGTTGAATAGATTCATTTTTCTTGTTTTGTTCGTTTTTGATGAAATTGTGCTTTTGTCGTCGAGAAAAGGCGTTTAACGCGATAAAAAGGTTTAGTGCGTTATGAATACGGGCTAGCTTACCGAAAGTACAAATGTGAACTAAATAAGGCCGGGAGTCGTTTTTGTTGCTTAAAACACGATTTCTCGACGAGAATATGCTTTTTCAAAAAAGCCATGTTCCCATGGGGAGAGACTCGTTTTCTGTGAGAAAATGCATTAAAAGGAGGGATTTCATCAGAAACACTATAAATACATATTGTACTGAACCTTGAAATAGAAGGTTTCTCACCAAAAAACACATTGGTGAAACCCCTATCTTATGGCTCTGAGTGTTTGCACACATGTACAACAGGCATGGTTAAACTATAACGTTTTTAGTGAAATCATGTTTCTCTCGAGGAGAAAACGCGTTTAAAGCCATAAAAAGATCTCACTGTGTTTTGGCATTGACCAAGCTACCAACAACCTAAAAAATGATCAGAACTGGAGAAATTACACATTGACATTGGGTGAAATCATGTAACTCTTAAGGACGTGTTGCAGACTTGTTGAATAGATTCATTTTTCTTGTTTTGTTTGTTTTTGATGAAATTGTGCTTTTCTCGTCGAGAAAAGGCGTTTAACGCGATAAAAAGGTTTAGTGCGTTATGAATACGGGCTAGCTTACCAAAAGTACAAATGTGAACTAAATAAGGCCGGGAGTCGTTTTTATTGCTTAAAACACGATTTCTCGACCAGAATATGCTTTTTCAAAAAAGCCATGTTCCCATGGCGAGAGACTCGTTTTCTGTGAGAAAATGCATTAAAAGGAGGGATTTCATGAGAAACACTATAAATACATATTGTACTTGTCTGAAAACGCACAGAACCTTGAAATAGAAGGTTTCTCACCAAAAAACACATTGGTGAAACCCCTATCTTAAGGCTCTGAGTGTTTGCACACATGTACAAACAGGCATGTTTAAACTATAACGTTTTTAGTGAAATCATGTTTCTCTCGAGGAGAAAACGCGTTTAAAGCCATAAAAAGATCTCACTGTGTTTTGGCATTGACCAAGCTACCAACAACCTAAAAAATGATCAGAACTGGAGAAATTACACATTGACATTGGGTGAAATCATGTAACTCTTAAGGACGTGTTGTAGACTTGTTGAATAGATTCATTTTTCTTGTTTTGTTCGTTTTTGATGAAATTGTGCTTTTGTCGTCGAGAAAAGGCGTTTAACGCGATAAAAAGGTTTAGTGCGTTATGAATACGGGCTAGCTTACCGAAAGTACAAATGTGAACTAAATAAGGCCGGGAGTCGTTTTTGTTGCTTAAAACACGATTTCTCGACGAGAATATGCTTTTTCAAAAAAGCCATGTTCCCATGGGGAGAGACTCGTTTTCTGTGAGAAAATGCATTAAAAGGAGGGATTTCATCAGAAACACTATAAATACATATTGTACTGAACCTTGAAATAGAAGGTTTCTCACCAAAAAACACATTGGTGAAACCCCTATCTTATGGCTCTGAGTGTTTGCACACATGTACAACAGGCATGGTTAAACTATAACGTTTTTAGTGAAATCATGTTTCTCTCGAGGAGAAAACGCGTTTAAAGCCATAAAAAGATCTCACTGTGTTTTGGCATTGACCAAGCTACCAACAACCTAAAAAATGATCAGAACTGGAGAAATTACACATTGACATTGGGTGAAATCATGTAACTTTTAAGGACGTGTTGCAGACTTGTTGAATAGATTCATTTTTCTTGTTTTGTTTGTTTTTGATGAAATTGTGCTTTTCTCGTCGAGAAAAGGCGTTTAACGCGATAAAAAGGTTTAGTGCGTTATGAATACGGGCTAGCTTACCAAAAGTACAAATGTGAACTAAATAAGGCCGGGAGTCGTTTTTATTGCTTAAAACACGATTTCTCGACCAGAATATGCTTTTTCAAAAAAGCCATGTTCCCATGGCGAGAGACTCGTTTTCTGTGAGAAAATGCATTAAAAGGAGGGATTTCATGAGAAACACTATAAATACATATTGTACTTGTCTGAAAACGCACAGAACCTTGAAATAGAAGGTTTCTCACCAAAAAACACATTGGTGAAACCCCTATCTTAAGGCTCTGAGTGTTTGCACACATGTACAAACAGGCATGTTTAAACTATAACGTTTTTAGTGAAATCATGTTTCTCTCGAGGAGAAAACGCGTTTAAAGCCATAAAAAGATCTCACTGTGTTTTGGCATTGACCAAGCTACCAACAACCTAAAAAATGATCAGAACTGGAGAAATTACACATTGACATTGGGTGAAATCATGTAACTTTTAAGGACGTGTTGCAGACTTGTTGAATAGATTCATTTTTCTTGTTTTGTTTGTTTTTGATGAAATTGTGCTTTTCTCGTCGAGAAAAGGCGTTTAACGCGATAAAAAGATTTAGTGCGTTATGAATACGGGCTAGCTTACCAAAAGTACAAATGTGAACTAAATAAGGCCGGGAGTCGTTTTTATTGCTTAAAACACGATTTCTCGACCAGAATATGCTTTTTCAAAAAAGCCATGTTCCCATGGCGAGAGACTCGTTTTCTGTGAGAAAATGCATTAAAAGGAGGGATTTCATGAGAAACACTATAAATACATATTGTACTTGTCTGAAAACGCACAGAACCTTGAAATAGAAGGTTTCTCACCAAAAAACACATTGGTGAAACCCCTATCTTAAGGCTCTGAGTGTTTGCACACATGTACAACAGGCATGGTTAAACTATAACGTTTTTAGTGAAATCATGTTTCTCTCGAGGAGAAAACGCGTTTAAAGCCATAAAAAGATCTCACTGTGTTTTGGCATTGACCAAGCTACCAACAACCTAAAAAATGATCAGAACTGGAGAAATTACACATTGACATTGGGTGAAATCATGTAACTCTTAAGGACGTGTTGTAGACTTGTTGAATAGATTCATTTTTCTTGTTTTGTTCGTTTTTGATGAAATTGTGCTTTTGTCGTCGAGAAAAGGCGTTTAACGCGATAAAAAGGTTTAGTGCGTTATGAATACGGGCTAGCTTACCGAAAGTACAAATGTGAACTAAATAAGGCCGGGAGTCGTTTTTGTTGCTTAAAACACGATTTCTCGACGAGAATATGCTTTTTCAAAAAAGCCATGTTCCCATGGGGAGAGACTCGTTTTCTGTGAGAAAATGCATTAAAAGGAGGGATTTCATCAGAAACACTATAAATACATATTGTACTGAACCTTGAAATAGAAGGTTTCTCACCAAAAAACACATTGGTGAAACCCCTATCTTATGGCTCTGAGTGTTTGCACACATGTACAACAGGCATGGTTAAACTATAACGTTTTTAGTGAAATCATGTTTCTCTCGAGGAGAAAACGCGTTTAAAGCCATAAAAAGATCTCACTGTGTTTTGGCATTGACCAAGCTACCAACAACCTAAAAAATGATCAGAACTGGAGAAATTACACATTGACATTGGGTGAAATCATGTAACTCTTAAGGACGTGTTGCAGACTTGTTGAATAGATTCATTTTTCTTGTTTTGTTTGTTTTTGATGAAATTGTGCTTTTCTCGTCGAGAAAAGGCGTTTAACGCGATAAAAAGGTTTAGTGCGTTATGAATACGGGCTAGCTTACCGAAAGTACAAATGTGAACTAAATAAGGCCGGGAGTCGTTTTTATTGCTTAAAACACGATTTCTCGACCAGAATATGCTTTTTCAAAAAAGCCATGTTCCCATGGCGAGAGACTCGTTTTCTGTGAGAAAATGCATTAAAAGGAGGGATTTCATGAGAAACACTATAAATACATATTGTACTTGTCTGAAAACGCACAGAACCTTGAAATAGAAGGTTTCTCACCAAAAAACACATTGGTGAAACCCCTATCTTAAGGCTCTGAGTGTTTGCACACATGTACAACAGGCATGGTTAAACTATAACGTTTTTAGTGAAATCATGTTTCTCTCGAGGAGAAAACGCGTTTAAAGCCATAAAAAGATCTCACTGTGTTTTGGCATTGACCAAGCTACCAACAACCTAAAAAATGATCAGAACTGGAGAAATTACATATTGACATTGGGTGAAATCATGTAACTCTTAAGGACGTGTTGCAGACTTGTTGAATAGATTCATTTTTCTTGTTTTGTTTGTTTTTGATGAAATTGTGCTTTTCTCGTCGAGAAAAGGCGTTTAACGCGATAAAAAGGTTTAGTGCGTTATGAATACGGGCTAGCTTACCAAAAGTACAAATGTGAACTAAATAAGGCCGGGAGTCGTTTTTATTGCTTAAAACACGATTTCTCGACCAGAATATGCTTTTTCAAAAAAGCCATGTTCCCATGGCGAGAGACTCGTTTTCTGTGAGAAAATGCATTAAAAGGAGGGATTTCATCAGAAACACTATAAATACATATTGTACTTGTCTGAAAACGCACAGAACCTTGAAATAGAAGGTTTCTCACCAAAAAACACATTGGTGAAACCCCTATCTTAAGGCTCTGAGTGTTTGCACACATGTACAACAGGCATGGTTAAACTATAACGTTTTTAGTGAAATCATGTTTCTCTCGAGGAGAAAACGCGTTTAAAGCCATAAAAAGATCTCACTGTGTTTTGGCATTGACCAAGCTACCAACAACCTAAAAAATGATCAGAACTGGAGAAATTACATATTGACATTGGGTGAAATCATGTAACTCTTAAGGACGTGTTGCAGACTTGTTGAATAGATTCATTTTTCTTGTTTTGTTTGTTTTTGATGAAATTGTGCTTTTCTCGTCGAGAAAAGGCGTTTAACGCGATAAAAAGGTTTAGTGCGTTATGAATACGGGCTAGCTTACCAAAAGTACAAATGTGAACTAAATAAGGCCGGGAGTCGTTTTTATTGCTTAAAACACGATTTCTCGACCAGAATATGCTTTTTCAAAAAAGCCATGTTCCCATGGCGAGAGACTCGTTTTCTGTGAGAAAATGCATTAAAAGGAGGGATTTCATCAGAAACACTATAAATACATATTGTACTTGTCTGAAAACGCACAGAACCTTGAAATAGAAGGTTTCTCACCAAAAAACACATTGGTGAAACCCCTATCTTAAGGCTCTGAGTGTTTGCACACATGTACAACAGGCATGGTTAAACTATAACGTTTTTAGTGAAATCATGTTTCTCTCGAGGAGAAAACGCGTTTAAAGCCATAAAAAGATCTCACTGTGTTTTGGCATTGACCAAGCTACCAACAACCTAAAAAATGATCAGAACTGGAGAAATTACACATTGACATTGGGTGAAATCATGTAACTCTTAAGGACGTGTTGCAGACTTGTTGAATAGATTCATTTTTCTTGTTTTGTTTGTTTTTGATGAAATTGTGCTTTTCTCGTCGAGAAAAGGCGTTTAACGCGATAAAAAGGTTTAGTGCGTTATGAATACGGGCTAGCTTACCAAAAGTACAAATGTGAACTAAATAAGGCCGGGAGTCGTTTTTATTGCTTAAAACACGATTTCTCGACCAGAATATGCTTTTTCAAAAAAGCCATGTTCCCATGGCGAGAGACTCGTTTTCTGTGAGAAAATGCATTAAAAGGAGGGATTTCATGAGAAACACTATAAATACATATTGTACTTGTCTGAAAACGCACAGAACCTTGAAATAGAAGGTTTCTCACCAAAAAACACATTGGTGAAACCCCTATCTTAAGGCTCTGAGTGTTTGCACACATGTACAACAGGCATGGTTAAACTATAACGTTTTTAGTGAAATCATGTTTCTCTCGAGGAGAAAACGCGTTTAAAGCCATAAAAAGATCTCACTGTGTTTTGGCATTGACCAAGCTACCAACAACCTAAAAAATGATCAGAACTGGAGAAATTACATATTGACATTGGGTGAAATCATGTAACTCTTAAGGACGTGTTGCAGACTTGTTGAATAGATTCATTTTTCTTGTTTTGTTTGTTTTTGATGAAATTGTGCTTTTCTCGTCGAGAAAAGGCGTTTAACGCGATAAAAAGGTTTAGTGCGTTATGAATACGGGCTAGCTTACCAAAAGTACAAATGTGAACTAAATAAGGCCGGGAGTCGTTTTTATTGCTTAAAACACGATTTCTCGACCAGAATATGCTTTTTCAAAAAAGCCATGTTCCCATGGCGAGAGACTCGTTTTCTGTGAGAAAATGCATTAAAAGGAGGGATTTCATCAGAAACACTATAAATACATATTGTACTTGTCTGAAAACGCACAGAACCTTGAAATAGAAGGTTTCTCACCAAAAAACACATTGGTGAAACCCCTATCTTAAGGCTCTGAGTGTTTGCACACATGTACAAACAGGCATGTTTAAACTATAACGTTTTTAGTGAAATCATGTTTCTCTCGAGGAGAAAACGCGTTTAAAGCCATAAAAAGATCTCACTGTGTTTTGGCATTGACCAAGCTACCAACAACCTAAAAAATGATCAGAACTGGAGAAATTACATATTGACATTGGGTGAAATCATGTAACTCTTAAGGACGTGTTGCAGACTTGTTGAATAGATTCATTTTTCTTGTTTTGTTTGTTTTTGATGAAATTGTGCTTTTCTCGTCGAGAAAAGGCGTTTAACGCGATAAAAAGGTTTAGTGCGTTATGAATACGGGCTAGCTTACCAAAAGTACAAATGTGAACTAAATAAGGCCGGGAGTCGTTTTTATTGCTTAAAACACGATTTCTCGACCAGAATATGCTTTTTCAAAAAAGCCATGTTCCCATGGCGAGAGACTCGTTTTCTGTGAGAAAATGCATTAAAAGGAGGGATTTCATCAGAAACACTATAAATACATATTGTACTTGTCTGAAAACGCACAGAACCTTGAAATAGAAGGTTTCTCACCAAAAAACACATTGGTGAAACCCCTATTTTAAGGCTCTGAGTGTTTGCACACATGTACAAACAGGCATGTTTAAACTATAACGTTTTTAGTGAAATCATGTTTCTCTCGAGGAGAAAACGCGTTTAAAGCCATAAAAAGATCTCACTGTGTTTTGGCATTGACCAAGCTACCAACAACCTAAAAAATGATCAGAACTGGAGAAATTACATATTGACATTGGGTGAAATCATGTAACTCTTAAGGACGTGTTGCAGACTTGTTGAATAGATTCATTTTTCTTGTTTTGTTTGTTTTTGATGAAATTGTGCTTTTCTCGTCGAGAAAAGGCGTTTAACGCGATAAAAAGGTTTAGTGCGTTATGAATACGGGCTAGCTTACCAAAAGTACAAATGTGAACTAAATAAGGCCGGGAGTCGTTTTTATTGCTTAAAACACGATTTCTCGACCAGAATATGCTTTTTCAAAAAAGCCATGTTCCCATGGCGAGAGACTCGTTTTCTGTGAGAAAATGCATTAAAAGGAGGGATTTCATCAGAAACACTATAAATACATATTGTACTTGTCTGAAAACGCACAGAACCTTGAAATAGAAGGTTTCTCACCAAAAAACACATTGGTGAAACCCCTATCTTAAGGCTCTGAGTGTTTGCACACGTGTACAAACAGGCATGTTTAAACTATAACGTTTTTAGTGAAATCATGTTTCTCTCGAGGAGAAAACGCGTTTAAAGCCATAAAAAGATCTCACTGTGTTTTGGCATTGACCAAGCTACCAACAACCTAAAAAATGATCAGAACTGGAGAAATTACACATGGACATTGGGTGAAATCATGTAACTTTTAAGGACGTGTTGCAGACTTGTTGAATAGATTCATTTTTCTTGTTCTGTTTGTTTTTGATGAAATTGTGCTTTTCTCGTCGAGAAAAGGCGTTTAACGCGATAAAAAGGTTTAGTGCGTTATGAATACGGGCTAGCTTACCAAAAGTACAAATGTGAACTAAATAAGGCCGGGAGTCGTTTTTATTGCTTAAAACACGATTTCTCGACCAGAATATGCTTTTTCAAAAAAGCCATGTTCCCATGGCGAGAGACTCGTTTTCTGTGAGAAAATGCATTTAAAAGGAGGGATTTCATGAGAAACACTATAAATACATATTGTACTTGTCTGAAAACGCACAGAACCTTGAAATAGAAGGTTTCTCACCAAAAAACACATTGGTGAAACCCCTATCTTAAGGCTCTGAGTGTTTGCACACATGTACAAACAGGCATGTTTAAACTATAACGTTTTTAGTGAAATCATGTTTCTCTCGAGGAGAAAACGCGTTTAAAGCCATAAAAAGATCTCACTGTGTTTTGGCATTGACCAAGCTACCAACAACCTAAAAAATGATCAGAACTGAGGGGAAATTACACATTGACATTGGGTGAAATCATGTAACTCTTAAGGACGTGTTGCAGACTTGTTGAATAGATTCATTTTTCTTGTTTTGTTTGTTTTTGATGAAATTGTGCTTTTCTCGTCGAGAAAAGGCGTTTAACGCGATAAAAAGGTTTAGTGCGTTATGAATACGGGCTAGCTTACCAAAAGTACAAATGTGAACTAAAAAAGGCCGGGAGTCGTTTTTATTGCTTAAAACACGATTTCTCGACCAGAATATGCTTTTTCAAAAAAGCCATGTTCCCATGGCGAGAGACTCGTTTTCTGTGAGAAAATGCATTAAAAGGAGGGATTTCATCAGAAACACTATAAATACATATTGTACTTGTCTGAAAACGCACAGAACCTTGAAATAGAAGGTTTCTCACCAAAAAACACATTGGTGAAACCCCTATCTTAAGGCTCTGAGTGTTTGCACACATGTACAACAGGCATGGTTAAACTATAACGTTTTTAGTGAAATCATGTTTCTCTCGAGGAGAAAACGCGTTTAAAGCCATAAAAAGATCTCACTGTGTTTTGGCATTGACCAAGCTACCAACAACCTAAAAAATGATCAGAACTGGAGAAATTACATATTGACATTGGGTGAAATCATGTAACTCTTAAGGACGTGTTGCAGACTTGTTGAATAGATTCATTTTTCTTGTTTTGTTTGTTTTTGATGAAATTGCTTTTCTCGTCGAGAAAAGGCGTTTAACGCGATAAAAAGGTTTAGTGCGTTATGAATACGGGCTAGCTTACCAAAAGTACAAATGTGAACTAAATAAGGCCGGGAGTCGTTTTTATTGCTTAAAACACGATTTCTCGACCAGAATATGCTTTTTCAAAAAAGCCATGTTCCCATGGCGAGAGACTCGTTTTCTGTGAGAAAATGCATTAAAAGGAGGGATTTCATGAGAAACACTATAAATACATATTGTACTTGTCTGAAAACGCACAGAACCTTGAAATAGAAGGTTTCTCACCAAAAAACACATTGGTGAAACCCCTATCTTAAGGCTCTGAGTGTTTGCACACATGTACAACAGGCATGGTTAAACTATAACGTTTTTAGTGAAATCATGTTTCTCTCGAGGAGAAAACGCGTTTAAAGCCATAAAAAGATCTCACTGTGTTTTGGCATTGACCAAGCTACCAACAACCTAAAAAATGATCAGAACTGGAGAAATTACATATTGACATTGGGTGAAATCATGTAACTCTTAAGGACGTGTTGCAGACTTGTTGAATAGATTCATTTTTCTTGTTTTGTTTGTTTTTGATGAAATTGTGCTTTTCTCGTCGAGAAAAGGCGTTTAACGCGATAAAAAGGTTTAGTGCGTTATGAATACGGGCTAGCTTACCAAAAGTACAAATGTGAACTAAATAAGGCCGGGAGTCGTTTTTATTGCTTAAAACACGATTTCTCGACCAGAATATGCTTTTTCAAAAAAGCCATGTTCCCATGGCGAGAGACTCGTTTTCTGTGAGAAAATGCATTAAAAGGAGGGATTTCATCAGAAACACTATAAATACATATTGTACTTGTCTGAAAACGCACAGAACCTTGAAATAGAAGGTTTCTCACCAAAAAACACATTGGTGAAACCCCTATCTTAAGGCTCTGAGTGTTTGCACACATGTACAACAGGCATGGTTAAACTATAACGTTTTTAGTGAAATCATGTTTCTCTCGAGGAGAAAACGCGTTTAAAGCCATAAAAAGATCTCACTGTGTTTTGGCATTGACCAAGCTACCAACAACCTAAAAAATGATCAGAACTGGAGAAATTACATATTGACATTGGGTGAAATCATGTAACTCTTAAGGACGTGTTGCAGACTTGTTGAATAGATTCATTTTTCTTGTTTTGTTTGTTTTTGATGAAATTGTGCTTTTCTCGTCGAGAAAAGGCGTTTAACGCGATAAAAAGGTTTAGTGCGTTATGAATACGGGCTAGCTTACCAAAAGTACAAATGTGAACTAAATAAGGCCGGGAGTCGTTTTTATTGCTTAAAACACGATTTCTCGACCAGAATATGCTTTTTCAAAAAAGCCATGTTCCCATGGCGAGAGACTCGTTTTCTGTGAGAAAATGCATTAAAAGGAGGGATTTCATCAGAAACACTATAAATACATATTGTACTTGTCTGAAAACGCACAGAACCTTGAAATAGAAGGTTTCTCACCAAAAAACACATTGGTGAAACCCCTATCTTAAGGCTCTGAGTGTTTGCACACATGTACAACAGGCATGGTTAAACTATAACGTTTTTAGTGAAATCATGTTTCTCTCGAGGAGAAAACGCGTTTAAAGCCATAAAAAGATCTCACTGTGTTTTGGCATTGACCAAGCTACCAACAACCTAAAAAATGATCAGAACTGGAGAAATTACATATTGACATTGGGTGAAATCATGTAACTCTTAAGGACGTGTTGCAGACTTGTTGAATAGATTCATTTTTCTTGTTTTGTTTGTTTTTGATGAAATTGTGCTTTTCTCGTCGAGAAAAGGCGTTTAACGCGATAAAAAGGTTTAGTGCGTTATGAATACGGGCTAGCTTACCAAAAGTACAAATGTGAACTAAATAAGGCCGGGAGTCGTTTTTATTGCTTAAAACACGATTTCTCGACCAGAATATGCTTTTTCAAAAAAGCCATGTTCCCATGGCGAGAGACTCGTTTTCTGTGAGAAAATGCATTAAAAGGAGGGATTTCATGAGAAACACTATAAATACATATTGTACTTGTCTGAAAACGCACAGAACCTTGAAATAGAAGGTTTCTCACCAAAAAACACATTGGTGAAACCCCTATCTTAAGGCTCTGAGTGTTTGCACACATGTACAACAGGCATGGTTAAACTATAACGTTTTTAGTGAAATCATGTTTCTCTCGAGGAGAAAACGCGTTTAAAGCCATAAAAAGATCTCACTGTGTTTTGGCATTGACCAAGCTACCAACAACCTAAAAAATGATCAGAACTGGAGAAATTACATATTGACATTGGGTGAAATCATGTAACTCTTAAGGACGTGTTGCAGACTTGTTGAATAGATTCATTTTTCTTGTTTTGTTTGTTTTTGATGAAATTGCTTTTCTCGTCGAGAAAAGGCGTTTAACGCGATAAAAAGGTTTAGTGCGTTATGAATACGGGCTAGCTTACCAAAAGTACAAATGTGAACTAAATAAGGCCGGGAGTCGTTTTTATTGCTTAAAACACGATTTCTCGACCAGAATATGCTTTTTCAAAAAAGCCATGTTCCCATGGCGAGAGACTCGTTTTCTGTGAGAAAATGCATTAAAAGGAGGGATTTCATGAGAAACACTATAAATACATATTGTACTTGTCTGAAAACGCACAGAACGTTGAAATAGAAGGTTTCTCACCAAAAAACACATTGGTGAAACCCCTATCTTAAGGCTCTGAGTGTTTGCACACATGTACAACAGGCATGGTTAAACTATAATGTTTTTAGGTAAATCATGTTTCTCTCGAGGAGAAAACGCGTTTAAAGCCATAAAAAGATCTCACTGTGTTTTGGCATTGACCAAGCTATCAACAACCTAAAAAATGATCAGAACTGGAGAAATTACACATTGACATTGGGTGAAATCATGTAACTCTTAAGGACGTGTTGCAGACTTGTTGAATAGATTCATTTTTCTTGTTTTGTTTGTTTTTGATGAAATTGTGCTTTTCTCGTCGAGAAAAGGCGTTTAACGCGATAAAAAGGTTTAGTGCGTTATGAATACGGGCTAGCTTACCAAAAGTACAAATGTGAACTAAATAAGGCCGGGAGTCGTTTTTATTGCTTAAAACACGATTTCTCGACCAGAATGTGCTTTTTCAAAAAAGCCATGTTCCCATGGCGAGAGACTCGTTTTCTGTGAGAAAATGCATTAAAAGGAGGGATTTCATCAGAAACACTATAAATACATATTGTACTTGTCTGAAAACGCACAGAACCTTGAAATAGAAGGTTTCTCACCAAAAAACACATTGGTGAAACCCCTATCTTAAGGCTCTGAGTGTTTGCACACATGTACAAACAGGCATGTTTAAACTATAACGTTTTTAGTGAAATCATGTTTCTCTCGAGGAGAAAACGCGTTTAAAGCCATAAAAAGATCTCACTGTGTTTTGGCATTGACCAAGCTACCAACAACCTAAAAAATGATCAGAACTGAGGGGAAATTACACATTGACATTGGGTGAAATCATGTAACTCTTAAGGACGTGTTGCAGACTTGTTGAATAGATTCATTTTTCTTGTTTTGTTTGTTTTTGATGAAATTGTGCTTTTCTCGTCGAGAAAAGGCGTTTAACGCGATAAAAAGGTTTAGTGCGTTATGAATACGGGCTAGCTTACCAAAAGTACAAATGTGAACTAAATAAGGCCGGGAGTCGTTTTTATTGCTTAAAACACGATTTCTCGACCAGAATATGCTTTTTCAAAAAAGCCATGTTCCCATGGCGAGAGACTCGTTTTCTGTGAGAAAATGCATTAAAAGGAGGGATTTCATCAGAAACACTATAAATACATATTGTACTTGTCTGAAAACGCACAGAACCTTGAAATAGAAGGTTTCTCACCAAAAAACACATTGGTGAAACCCCTATCTTAAGGCTCTGAGTGTTTGCACACATGTACAACAGGCATGGTTAAACTATAACGTTTTTAGTGAAATCATGTTTCTCTCGAGGAGAAAACGCGTTTAAAGCCATAAAAAGATCTCACTGTGTTTTGGCATTGACCAAGCTACCAACAACCTAAAAAATGATCAGAACTGGAGAAATTACATATTGACATTGGGTGAAATCATGTAACTCTTAAGGACGTGTTGCAGACTTGTTGAATAGATTCATTTTTCTTGTTTTGTTTGTTTTTGATGAAATTGTGCTTTTCTCGTCGAGAAAAGGCGTTTAACGCGATAAAAAGGTTTAGTGCGTTATGAATACGGGCTAGCTTACCAAAAGTACAAATGTCAACTAAATAAGGCCGGGAGTCGTTTTTATTGCTTAAAACACGATTTCTCGACCAGAATATGCTTTTTCAAAAAAGCCATGTTCCCATGGCGAGAGACTCGTTTTCTGTGAGAAAATGCATTAAAAGGAGGGATTTCATGAGAAACACTATAAATACATATTGTACTTGTCTGAAAACGCACAGAACCTTGAAATAGAAGGTTTCTCACCAAAAAACACATTGGTGAAACCCCTATCTTAAGGCTCTGAGTGTTTGCACACATGTACAACAGGCATGGTTAAACTATAACGTTTTTAGTGAAATCATGTTTCTCTCGAGGAGAAAACGCGTTTAAAGCCATAAAAAGATCTCACTGTGTTTTGGCATTGACCAAGCTACCAACAACCTAAAAAATGATCAGAACTGGAGAAATTACATATTGACATTGGGTGAAATCATGTAACTCTTAAGGACGTGTTGCAGACTTGTTGAATAGATTCATTTTTCTTGTTTTGTTTGTTTTTGATGAAATTGTGCTTTTCTCGTCGAGAAAAGGCGTTTAACGCGATAAAAAGGTTTAGTGCGTTATGAATACGGGCTAGCTTACCAAAAGTACAAATGTCAACTAAATAAGGCCGGGAGTCGTTTTTATTGCTTAAAACACGATTTCTCGACCAGAATATGCTTTTTCAAAAAAGCCATGTTCCCATGGCGAGAGACTCGTTTTCTGTGAGAAAATGCATTAAAAGGAGGGATTTCATCAGAAACACTATAAATACATATTGTACTTGTCTGAAAACGCACAGAACCTTGAAATAGAAGGTTTCTCACCAAAAAACACATTGGTGAAACCCCTATCTTAAGGCTCTGAGTGTTTGCACACATGTACAAACAGGCATGTTTAAACTATAACGTTTTTAGTGAAATCATGTTTCTCTCGAGGAGAAAACGCGTTTAAAGCCATAAAAAGATCTCACTGTGTTTTGGCATTGACCAAGCTACCAACAACCTAAAAAATGATCAGAACTGAGGGGAAATTACACATTGACATTGGGTGAAATCATGTAACTCTTAAGGACGTGTTGCAGACTTGTTGAATAGATTCATTTTTCTTGTTTTGTTTGTTTTTGATGAAATTGTGCTTTTCTCGTCGAGAAAAGGCGTTTAACGCGATAAAAAGGTTTAGTGCGTTATGAATACGGGCTAGCTTACCAAAAGTACAAATGTGAACTAAATAAGGCCGGGAGTCGTTTTTATTGCTTAAAACACGATTTCTCGACCAGAATATGCTTTTTCAAAAAAGCCATGTTCCCATGGCGAGAGACTCGTTTTCTGTGAGAAAATGCATTAAAAGGAGGGATTTCATCAGAAACACTATAAATACATATTGTACTTGTCTGAAAACGCACAGAACCTTGAAATAGAAGGTTTCTCACCAAAAAACACATTGGTGAAACCCCTATCTTAAGGCTCTGAGTGTTTGCACACATGTACAACAGGCATGGTTAAACTATAACGTTTTTAGTGAAATCATGTTTCTCTCGAGGAGAAAACGCGTTTAAAGCCATAAAAAGATCTCACTGTGTTTTGGCATTGACCAAGCTACCAACAACCTAAAAAATGATCAGAACTGGAGAAATTACATATTGACATTGGGTGAAATCATGTAACTCTTAAGGACGTGTTGCAGACTTGTTGAATAGATTCATTTTTCTTGTTTTGTTTGTTTTTGATGAAATTGTGCTTTTCTCGTCGAGAAAAGGCGTTTAACGCGATAAAAAGGTTTAGTGCGTTATGAATACGGGCTAGCTTACCAAAAGTACAAATGTCAACTAAATAAGGCCGGGAGTCGTTTTTATTGCTTAAAACACGATTTCTCGACCAGAATATGCTTTTTCAAAAAAGCCATGTTCCCATGGCGAGAGACTCGTTTTCTGTGAGAAAATGCATTAAAAGGAGGGATTTCATGAGAAACACTATAAATACATATTGTACTTGTCTGAAAACGCACAGAACCTTGAAATAGAAGGTTTCTCACCAAAAAACACATTGGTGAAACCCCTATCTTAAGGCTCTGAGTGTTTGCACACATGTACAACAGGCATGGTTAAACTATAACGTTTTTAGTGAAATCATGTTTCTCTCGAGGAGAAAACGCGTTTAAAGCCATAAAAAGATCTCACTGTGTTTTGGCATTGACCAAGCTACCAACAACCTAAAAAATGATCAGAACTGGAGAAATTACATATTGACATTGGGTGAAATCATGTAACTCTTAAGGACGTGTTGCAGACTTGTTGAATAGATTCATTTTTCTTGTTTTGTTTGTTTTTGATGAAATTGTGCTTTTCTCGTCGAGAAAAGGCGTTTAACGCGATAAAAAGGTTTAGTGCGTTATGAATACGGGCTAGCTTACCAAAAGTACAAATGTCAACTAAATAAGGCCGGGAGTCGTTTTTATTGCTTAAAACACGATTTCTCGACCAGAATATGCTTTTTCAAAAAAGCCATGTTCCCATGGCGAGAGACTCGTTTTCTGTGAGAAAATGCATTAAAAGGAGGGATTTCATCAGAAACACTATAAATACATATTGTACTTGTCTGAAAACGCACAGAACCTTGAAATAGAAGGTTTCTCACCAAAAAACACATTGGTGAAACAAACCCCTATCTTAAGGCTCTGAGTGTTTGCACACATGTACAACAGGCATGTTTAAACTATAACGTTTTTAGTGAAATCATGTTTCTCTCGAGGAGAAAACGCGTTTAAAGCCATAAAAAGATCTCACTGTGTTTTGGCATTGACCAAGCTACCAACAACCTAAAAAATGATCAGAACTGAGGGGAAATTACACATTGACATTGGGTGAAATCATGTAACTCTTAAGGACGTGTTGCAGACTTGTTGAATAGATTCATTTTTCTTGTTTTGTTTGTTTTTGATGAAATTGTGCTTTTCTCGTCGAGAAAAGGCGTTTAACGCGATAAAAAGGTTTAGTGCGTTATGAATACGGGCTAGCTTACCAAAAGTACAAATGTGAACTAAAAAAGGCCGGGAGTCGTTTTTATTGCTTAAAACACGATTTCTCGACCGGAATATGCTTTTTCAAAAAAGCCATGTTCCCATGGCGAGAGACTCGTTTTCTGTGAGAAAATGCATTAAAAGGAGGGATTTCATCAGAAACACTATAAATACATATTGTACTTGTCTGAAAACGCACAGAACCTTGAAATAGAAGGTTTCTCACCAAAAAACACATTGGTGAAACAAACCCCTATCTTAAGGCTCTGAGTGTTTGCACACATGTACAAACAGGCATGTTTAAACTATAACGTTTTTAGTGAAATCATGTTTCTCTCGAGGAGAAAACGCGTTTAAAGCCATAAAAAGATCTCACTGTGTTTTGGCATTGACCAAGCTACCAACAACCTAAAAAATGATCAGAACTGGAGAAATTACATATTGACATTGGGTGAAATCATGTAACTCTTAAGGACGTGTTGCAGACTTGTTGAATAGATTCATTTTTCTTGTTTTGTTTGTTTTTGATGAAATTGCTTTTCTCGTCGAGAAAAGGCGTTTAACGCGATAAAAAGGTTAAGTGCGTTATGAATACGGGCTAGCTTACCAAAAGTACAAATGTGAACTAAATAAGGCCGGGAGTCGTTTTTATTGCTTAAAACACGATTTCTCGACCAGAATATGCTTTTTCAAAAAAGCCATGTTCCCATGGCGAGAGACTCGTTTTCTGTGAGAAAATGCATTAAAAGGAGGGATTTCATGAGAAACACTATAAATACATATTGTACTTGTCTGAAAACGCACAGAACCTTGAAATAGAAGGTTTCTCACCAAAAAACACATTGGTGAAACCCCTATCTTAAGGCTCTGAGTGTTTGCACACATGTACAAACAGGCATGTTTAAACTATAACGTTTTTAGTGAAATCATGTTTCTCTCGAGGAGAAAACGCGTTTAAAGCCATAAAAAGATCTCACTGTGTTTTGGCATTGACCAAGCTACCAACAACCTAAAAAATGATCAGAACTGGAGAAATTACATATTGACATTGGGTGAAATCATGTAACTCTTAAGGACGTGTTGCAGACTTGTTGAATAGATTCATTTTTCTTGTTTTGTTTGTTTTTGATGAAATTGTGCTTTTCTCGTCGAGAAAAGGCGTTTAACGCGATAAAAAGGTTTAGTGCGTTATGAATACGGGCTAGCTTACCAAAAGTACAAATGTGAACTAAATAAGGCCGGGAGTCGTTTTTATTGCTTAAAACACGATTTCTCGACCAGAATATGCTTTTTCAAAAAAGCCATGTTCCCATGGCGAGAGACTCGTTTTCTGTGAGAAAATGCATTAAAAGGAGGGATTTCATCAGAAACACTATAAATACATATTGTACTTGTCTGAAAACGCACAGAACCTTGAAATAGAAGGTTTCTCACCAAAAAACACATTGGTGAAACCCCTATCTTAAGGCTCTGAGTGTTTGCACACATGTACAACAGGCATGGTTAAACTATAACGTTTTTAGTGAAATCATGTTTCTCTCGAGGAGAAAACGCGTTTAAAGCCATAAAAAGATCTCACTGTGTTTTGGCATTGACCAAGCTACCAACAACCTAAAAAATGATCAGAACTGGAGAAATTACATATTGACATTGGGTGAAATCATGTAACTCTTAAGGACGTGTTGCAGACTTGTTGAATAGATTCATTTTTCTTGTTTTGTTTGTTTTTGATGAAATTGTGCTTTTCTCGTCGAGAAAAGGCGTTTAACGCGATAAAAAGGTTTAGTGCGTTATGAATACGGGCTAGCTTACCAAAAGTACAAATGTCAACTAAATAAGGCCGGGAGTCGTTTTTATTGCTTAAAACACGATTTCTCGACCAGAATATGCTTTTTCAAAAAAGCCATGTTCCCATGGCGAGAGACTCGTTTTCTGTGAGAAAATGCATTAAAAGGAGGGATTTCATGAGAAACACTATAAATACATATTGTACTTGTCTGAAAACGCACAGAACCTTGAAATAGAAGGTTTCTCACCAAAAAACACATTGGTGAAACCCCTATCTTAAGGCTCTGAGTGTTTGCACACATGTACAACAGGCATGGTTAAACTATAACGTTTTTAGTGAAATCATGTTTCTCTCGAGGAGAAAACGCGTTTAAAGCCATAAAAAGATCTCACTGTGTTTTGGCATTGACCAAGCTACCAACAACCTAAAAAATGATCAGAACTGGAGAAATTACACATTGACATTGGGTGAAATCATGTAACTCTTAAGGACGTGTTGCAGACTTGTTGAATAGATTCATTTTTCTTGTTTTGTTTGTTTTTGATGAAATTGTGCTTTTCTCGTCGAGAAAAGGCGTTTAACGCGATAAAAAGGTTTAGTGCGTTATGAATACGGGCTAGCTTACCAAAAGTACAAATGTGAACTAAATAAGGCCGGGAGTCGTTTTTATTGCTTAAAACACGATTTCTCGACCAGAATATGCTTTTTCAAAAAAGCCATGTTCCCATGGCGAGAGACTCGTTTTCTGTGAGAAAATGCATTAAAAGGAGGGATTTCATGAGAAACACTATAAATACATATTGTACTTGTCTGAAAACGCACAGAACCTTGAAATAGAAGGTTTCTCACCAAAAAACACATTGGTGAAACCCCTATCTTAAGGCTCTGAGTGTTTGCACACATGTACAACAGGCATGGTTAAACTATAACGTTTTTAGTGAAATCATGTTTCTCTCGAGGAGAAAACGCGTTTAAAGCCATAAAAAGATCTCACTGTGTTTTGGCATTGACCAAGCTACCAACAACCTAAAAAATGATCAGAACTGGAGAAATTACATATTGACATTGGGTGAAATCATGTAACTCTTAAGGACGTGTTGCAGACTTGTTGAATAGATTCATTTTTCTTGTTTTGTTTGTTTTTGATGAAATTGTGCTTTTCTCGTCGAGAAAAGGCGTTTAACGCGATAAAAAGGTTTAGTGAGTTATGAATACGGGCTAGCTTACCAAAAGTACAAATGTGAACTAAATAAGGCCGGGAGTCGTTTTTATTGCTTAAAACACGATTTCTCGACCAGAATATGCTTTTTCAAAAAAGCCATGTTCCCATGGCGAGAGACTCGTTTTCTGTGAGAAAATGCATTAAAAGGAGGGATTTCATCAGAAACACTATAAATACATATTGTACTTGTCTGAAAACGCACAGAACCTTGAAATAGAAGGTTTCTCACCAAAAAACACATTGGTGAAACAAACCCCTATCTTAAGGCTCTGAGTGTTTGCACACATGTACAACAGGCATGTTTAAACTATAACGTTTTTAGTGAAATCATGTTTCTCTCGAGGAGAAAACGCGTTTAAAGCCATAAAAAGATCTCACTGTGTTTTGGCATTGACCAAGCTACCAACAACCTAAAAAATGATCAGAACTGAGGGGAAATTACACATTGACATTGGGTGAAATCATGTAACTCTTAAGGACGTGTTGCAGACTTGTTGAATAGATTCATTTTTCTTGTTTTGTTTGTTTTTGATGAAATTGTGCTTTTCTCGTCGAGAAAAGGCGTTTAACGCGATAAAAAGGTTTAGTGCGTTATGAATACGGGCTAGCTTACCAAAAGTACAAATGTGAACTAAAAAAGGCCGGGAGTCGTTTTTATTGCTTAAAACACGATTTCTCGACCGGAATATGCTTTTTCAAAAAAGCCATGTTCCCATGGCGAGAGACTCGTTTTCTGTGAGAAAATGCATTAAAAGGAGGGATTTCATCAGAAACACTATAAATACATATTGTACTTGTCTGAAAACGCACAGAACCTTGAAATAGAAGGTTTCTCACCAAAAAACACATTGGTGAAACAAACCCCTATCTTAAGGCTCTGAGTGTTTGCACACATGTACAAACAGGCATGTTTAAACTATAACGTTTTTAGTGAAATCATGTTTCTCTCGAGGAGAAAACGCGTTTAAAGCCATAAAAAGATCTCACTGTGTTTTGGCATTGACCAAGCTACCAACAACCTAAAAAATGATCAGAACTGGAGAAATTACATATTGACATTGGGTGAAATCATGTAACTCTTAAGGACGTGTTGCAGACTTGTTGAATAGATTCATTTTTCTTGTTTTGTTTGTTTTTGATGAAATTGCTTTTCTCGTCGAGAAAAGGCGTTTAACGCGATAAAAAGGTTAAGTGCGTTATGAATACGGGCTAGCTTACCAAAAGTACAAATGTGAACTAAATAAGGCCGGGAGTCGTTTTTATTGCTTAAAACACGATTTCTCGACCAGAATATGCTTTTTCAAAAAAGCCATGTTCCCATGGCGAGAGACTCGTTTTCTGTGAGAAAATGCATTAAAAGGAGGGATTTCATGAGAAACACTATAAATACATATTGTACTTGTCTGAAAACGCACAGAACCTTGAAATAGAAGGTTTCTCACCAAAAAACACATTGGTGAAACCCCTATCTTAAGGCTCTGAGTGTTTGCACACATGTACAAACAGGCATGTTTAAACTATAACGTTTTTAGTGAAATCATGTTTCTCTCGAGGAGAAAACGCGTTTAAAGCCATAAAAAGATCTCACTGTGTTTTGGCATTGACCAAGCTACCAACAACCTAAAAAATGATCAGAACTGGAGAAATTACATATTGACATTGGGTGAAATCATGTAACTCTTAAGGACGTGTTGCAGACTTGTTGAATAGATTCATTTTTCTTGTTTTGTTTGTTTTTGATGAAATTGTGCTTTTCTCGTCGAGAAAAGGCGTTTAACGCGATAAAAAGGTTTAGTGCGTTATGAATACGGGCTAGCTTACCAAAAGTACAAATGTGAACTAAATAAGGCCGGGAGTCGTTTTTATTGCTTAAAACACGATTTCTCGACCAGAATATGCTTTTTCAAAAAAGCCATGTTCCCATGGCGAGAGACTCGTTTTCTGTGAGAAAATGCATTAAAAGGAGGGATTTCATCAGAAACACTATAAATACATATTGTACTTGTCTGAAAACGCACAGAACCTTGAAATAGAAGGTTTCTCACCAAAAAACACATTGGTGAAACCCCTATCTTAAGGCTCTGAGTGTTTGCACACATGTACAACAGGCATGGTTAAACTATAACGTTTTTAGTGAAATCATGTTTCTCTCGAGGAGAAAACGCGTTTAAAGCCATAAAAAGATCTCACTGTGTTTTGGCATTGACCAAGCTACCAACAACCTAAAAAATGATCAGAACTGGAGAAATTACATATTGACATTGGGTGAAATCATGTAACTCTTAAGGACGTGTTGCAGACTTGTTGAATAGATTCATTTTTCTTGTTTTGTTTGTTTTTGATGAAATTGTGCTTTTCTCGTCGAGAAAAGGCGTTTAACGCGATAAAAAGGTTTAGTGCGTTATGAATACGGGCTAGCTTACCAAAAGTACAAATGTCAACTAAATAAGGCCGGGAGTCGTTTTTATTGCTTAAAACACGATTTCTCGACCAGAATATGCTTTTTCAAAAAAGCCATGTTCCCATGGCGAGAGACTCGTTTTCTGTGAGAAAATGCATTAAAAGGAGGGATTTCATGAGAAACACTATAAATACATATTGTACTTGTCTGAAAACGCACAGAACCTTGAAATAGAAGGTTTCTCACCAAAAAACACATTGGTGAAACCCCTATCTTAAGGCTCTGAGTGTTTGCACACATGTACAACAGGCATGGTTAAACTATAACGTTTTTAGTGAAATCATGTTTCTCTCGAGGAGAAAACGCGTTTAAAGCCATAAAAAGATCTCACTGTGTTTTGGCATTGACCAAGCTACCAACAACCTAAAAAATGATCAGAACTGGAGAAATTACATATTGACATTGGGTGAAATCATGTAACTCTTAAGGACGTGTTGCAGACTTGTTGAATAGATTCATTTTTCTTGTTTTGTTTGTTTTTGATGAAATTGTGCTTTTCTCGTCGAGAAAAGGCGTTTAACGCGATAAAAAGGTTTAGTGCGTTATGAATACGGGCTAGCTTACCAAAAGTACAAATGTCAACTAAATAAGGCCGGGAGTCGTTTTTATTGCTTAAAACACGATTTCTCGACCAGAATATGCTTTTTCAAAAAAGCCATGTTCCCGTGGCGAGAGACTCGTTTTCTGTGAGAAAATGCATTAAAAGGAGGGATTTCATGAGAAACACTATAAATACATATTGTACTTGTCTGAAAACGCACAGAACCTTGAAATAGAAGGTTTCTCACCAAAAAACACATTGGTGAAACCCCTATCTTAAGGCTCTGAGTGTTTGCACACATGTACAACAGGCATGGTTAAACTATAACGTTTTTAGTGAAATCATGTTTCTCTCGAGGAGAAAACGCGTTTAAAGCCATAAAAAGATCTCACTGTGTTTTGGCATTGACCAAGCTACCAACAACCTAAAAAATGATCAGAACTGGAGAAATTACATATCGACATTGGGTGAAATCATGTAACTCTTAAGGACGTGTTGCAGACTTGTTGAATAGATTCATTTTTCTTGTTTTGTTTGTTTTTGATGAAATTGTGCTTTTCTCGTCGAGAAAAGGCGTTTAACGCGATAAAAAGGTTTAGTGCGTTATGAATACGGGCTAGCTTACCAAAAGTACAAATGTGAACTAAATAAGGCCGGGAGTCGTTTTTATTGCTTAAAACACGATTTCTCGACCAGAATATGCTTTTTCAAAAAAGCCATGTTCCCATGGCGAGAGACTCGTTTTCTGTGAGAAAATGCATTAAAAGGAGGGATTTCATCAGAAACACTATAAATACATATTGTACTTGTCTGAAAACGCACAGAACCTTGAAATAGAAGGTTTCTCACCAAAAAACACATTGGTGAAACAAACCCCTATCTTAAGGCTCTGAGTGTTTGCACACATGTACAACAGGCATGGTTAAACTATAACGTTTTTAGTGAAATCATGTTTCTCTCGAGGAGAAAACGCGTTTAAAGCCATAAAAAGATCTCACTGTGTTTTGGCATTGACCAAGCTACCAACAACCTAAAAAATGATCAGAACTGGAGAAATTACATATCGACATTGGGTGAAATCATGTAACTCTTAAGGACGTGTTGCAGACTTGTTGAATAGATTCATTTTTCTTGTTTTGTTTGTTTTTGATGAAATTGTGCTTTTCTCGTCGAGAAAAGGCGTTTAACGCGATAAAAAGGTTTAGTGCGTTATGAATACGGGCTAGCTTACCAAAAGTACAAATGTGAACTAAATAAGGCCGGGAGTCGTTTTTATTGCTTAAAACACGATTTCTCGACCAGAATATGCTTTTTCAAAAAAGCCATGTTCCCATGGCGAGAGACTCGTTTTCTGTGAGAAAATGCATTAAAAGGAGGGATTTCATGAGAAACACTATAAATACATATTGTACTTGTCTGAAAACGCACAGAACCTTGAAATAGAAGGTTTCTCACCAAAAAACACATTGGTGAAACCCCTATCTTAAGGCTCTGAGTGTTTGCACACATGTACAACAGGCATGGTTAAACTATAACGTTTTTAGTGAAATCATGTTTCTCTCGAGGAGAAAACGCGTTTAAAGCCATAAAAAGATCTCACTGTGTTTTGGCATTGACCAAGCTACCAACAACCTAAAAAATGATCAGAACTGGAGAAATTACATATTGACATTGGGTGAAATCATGTAACTCTTAAGGACGTGTTGCAGACTTGTTGAATAGATTCATTTTTCTTGTTTTGTTTGTTTTTGATGAAATTGCTTTTCTCGTCGAGAAAAGGCGTTTAACGCGATAAAAAGGTTTAGTGCGTTATGAATACGGGCTAGCTTACCAAAAGTACAAATGTGAACTAAATAAGGCCGGGAGTCGTTTTTATTGCTTAAAACACGATTTCTCGACCAGAATATGCTTTTTCAAAAAAGCCATGTTCCCATGGCGAGAGACTCGTTTTCTGTGAGAAAATGCATTAAAAGGAGGGATTTCATGAGAAACACTATAAATACATATTGTACTTGTCTGAAAACGCACAGAACCTTGAAATAGAAGGTTTCTCACCAAAAAACACATTGGTGAAACCCCTATCTTAAGGCTCTGAGTGTTTGCACACATGTACAAACAGGCATGTTTAAACTATAACGTTTTTAGTGAAATCATGTTTCTCTCGAGGAGAAAACGCGTTTAAAGCCATAAAAAGATCTCACTGTGTTTTGGCATTGACCAAGCTATCAACAACCTAAAAAATGATCAGAACTGGAGAAATTACACACTGACATTGGGTGAAATCATGTAACTCTTAAGGACGTGTTGCAGACTTGTTGAATAGATTCATTTTTCTTGTTTTGTTTGTTTTTGATGAAATTGTGCTTTTCTCGTCAAGAAAAGGCGTTTAACGCGATAAAAAGGTTTAGTGCGTTATGAATACGGGCTAGCTTACCAAAAGTACAAATGTCAACTAAATAAGGCCGGGAGTCGTTTTTATTGCTTAAAACACGATTTCTCGACCAGAATATGCTTTTTCAAAAAAGCCATGTTCCCATGGCGAGAGACTCGTTTTCTGTGAGAAAATGCATTAAAAGGAGGGATTTCATCAGAAACACTATAAATACATATTGTACTTGTCTGAAAACGCACAGAACCTTGAAATAGAAGGTTTCTCACCAAAAAACACATTGGTGAAACCCCTATCTTAAGGCTCTGAGTGTTTGCACACATGTACAACAGGCATGGTTAAACTATAACGTTTTTAGTGAAATCATGTTTCTCTCGAGGAGAAAACGCGTTTAAAGCCATAAAAAGATCTCACTGTGTTTTGGCATTGACCAAGCTACCAACAACCTAAAAAATGATCAGAACTGGAGAAATTACATATTGACATTGGGTGAAATCATGTAACTCTTAAGGACGTGTTGCAGACTTGTTGAATAGATTCATTTTTCTTGTTTTGTTTGTTTTTGATGAAATTGTGCTTTTCTCGTCGAGAAAAGGCGTTTAACGCGATAAAAAGGTTTAGTGCGTTATGAATACGGGCTAGCTTACCAAAAGTACAAATGTGAACTAAATAAGGCCGGGAGTCGTTTTTATTGCTTAAAACACGATTTCTCGACCAGAATATGCTTTTTCAAAAAAGCCATGTTCCCATGGCGAGAGACTCGTTTTCTGTGAGAAAATGCATTAAAAGGAGGGATTTCATCAGAAACACTATAAATACATATTGTACTTGTCTGAAAACGCACAGAACCTTGAAATAGAAGGTTTCTCACCAAAAAACACATTGGTGAAACCCCTATCTTAAGGCTCTGAGTGTTTGCACACATGTACAACAGGCATGGTTAAACTATAACGTTTTTAGTGAAATCATGTTTCTCTCGAGGAGAAAACGCGTTTAAAGCCATAAAAAGATCTCACTGTGTTTTGGCATTGACCAAGCTACCAACAACCTAAAAAATGATCAGAACTGGAGAAATTACATATTGACATTGGGTGAAATCATGTAACTCTTAAGGACGTGTTGCAGACTTGTTGAATAGATTCATTTTTCTTGTTTTGTTTGTTTTTGATGAAATTGTGCTTTTCTCGTCGAGAAAAGGCGTTTAACGCGATAAAAAGGTTTAGTGCGTTATGAATACGGGCTAGCTTACCAAAAGTACAAATGTCAACTAAATAAGGCCGGGAGTCGTTTTTATTGCTTAAAACACGATTTCTCGACCAGAATATGCTTTTTCAAAAAAGCCATGTTCCCGTGGCGAGAGACTCGTTTTCTGTGAGAAAATGCATTAAAAGGAGGGATTTCATGAGAAACACTATAAATACATATTGTACTTGTCTGAAAACGCACAGAACCTTGAAATAGAAGGTTTCTCACCAAAAAACACATTGGTGAAACCCCTATCTTAAGGCTCTGAGTGTTTGCACACATGTACAACAGGCATGGTTAAACTATAACGTTTTTAGTGAAATCATGTTTCTCTCGAGGAGAAAACGCGTTTAAAGCCATAAAAAGATCTCACTGTGTTTTGGCATTGACCAAGCTACCAACAACCTAAAAAATGATCAGAACTGGAGAAATTACATATCGACATTGGGTGAAATCATGTAACTCTTAAGGACGTGTTGCAGACTTGTTGAATAGATTCATTTTTCTTGTTTTGTTTGTTTTTGATGAAATTGTGCTTTTCTCGTCGAGAAAAGGCGTTTAACGCGATAAAAAGGTTTAGTGCGTTATGAATACGGGCTAGCTTACCAAAAGTACAAATGTGAACTAAATAAGGCCGGGAGTCGTTTTTATTGCTTAAAACACGATTTCTCGACCAGAATATGCTTTTTCAAAAAAGCCATGTTCCCATGGCGAGAGACTCGTTTTCTGTGAGAAAATGCATTAAAAGGAGGGATTTCATCAGAAACACTATAAATACATATTGTACTTGTCTGAAAACGCACAGAACCTTGAAATAGAAGGTTTCTCACCAAAAAACACATTGGTGAAACAAACCCCTATCTTAAGGCTCTGAGTGTTTGCACACATGTACAACAGGCATGGTTAAACTATAACGTTTTTAGTGAAATCATGTTTCTCTCGAGGAGAAAACGCGTTTAAAGCCATAAAAAGATCTCACTGTGTTTTGGCATTGACCAAGCTACCAACAACCTAAAAAATGATCAGAACTGGAGAAATTACATATCGACATTGGGTGAAATCATGTAACTCTTAAGGACGTGTTGCAGACTTGTTGAATAGATTCATTTTTCTTGTTTTGTTTGTTTTTGATGAAATTGTGCTTTTCTCGTCGAGAAAAGGCGTTTAACGCGATAAAAAGGTTTAGTGCGTTATGAATACGGGCTAGCTTACCAAAAGTACAAATGTGAACTAAATAAGGCCGGGAGTCGTTTTTATTGCTTAAAACACGATTTCTCGACCAGAATATGCTTTTTCAAAAAAGCCATGTTCCCATGGCGAGAGACTCGTTTTCTGTGAGAAAATGCATTAAAAGGAGGGATTTCATGAGAAACACTATAAATACATATTGTACTTGTCTGAAAACGCACAGAACCTTGAAATAGAAGGTTTCTCACCAAAAAACACATTGGTGAAACCACTATCTTAAGGCTCTGAGTGTTTGCACACATGTACAACAGGCATGGTTAAACTATAACGTTTTTAGTGAAATCATGTTTCTCTCGAGGAGAAAACGCGTTTAAAGCCATAAAGAGATCTCACTGTGTTTTGGCATTGACCAAGCTACCAACAACCTAAAAAATGATCAGAACTGGAGAAATTACATATTGACATTGGGTGAAATCATGTAACTCTTAAGGACGTGTTGCAGACTTGTTGAATAGATTCATTTTTCTTGTTTTGTTTGTTTTTGATGAAATTGTGCTTTTCTCGTCGAGAAAAGGCGTTTAACGCGATAAAAAGGTTTAGTGCGTTATGAATACGGGCTAGCTTACCAAAAGTACAAATGTCAACTAAATAAGGCCGGGAGTCGTTTTTATTGCTTAAAACACGATTTCTCGACCAGAATATGCTTTTTCAAAAAAGCCATGTTCCCATGGCGAGAGACTCGTTTTCTGTGAGAAAATGCATTAAAAGGAGGGATTTCATGAGAAACACTATAAATACATATTGTACTTGTCTGAAAACGCACAGAACCTTGAAATAGAAGGTTTCTCACCAAAAAACACATTGGTGAAACAAACCCCTATCTTAAGGCTCTGAGTGTTTGCACACATGTACAACAGGCATGGTTAAACTATAACGTTTTTAGTGAAATCATGTTTCTCTCGAGGAGAAAACGCGTTTAAAGCCATAAAAAGATCTCACTGTGTTTTGGCATTGACCAAGCTACCAACAACCTAAAAAATGATCAGAACTGGAGAAATTACATATCGACATTGGGTGAAATCATGTAACTCTTAAGGACGTGTTGCAGACTTGTTGAATAGATTCATTTTTCTTGTTTTGTTTGTTTTTGATGAAATTGTGCTTTTCTCGTCGAGAAAAGGCGTTTAACGCGATAAAAAGGTTTAGTGCGTTATGAATACGGGCTAGCTTACCAAAAGTACAAATGTGAACTAAATAAGGCCGGGAGTCGTTTTTATTGCTTAAAACACGATTTCTCGACCAGAATATGCTTTTTCAAAAAAGCCATGTTCCCATGGCGAGAGACTCGTTTTCTGTGAGAAAATGCATTAAAAGGAGGGATTTCATCAGAAACACTATAAATACATATTGTACTTGTCTGAAAACGCACAGAACCTTGAAATAGAAGGTTTCTCACCAAAAAACACATTGGTGAAACCCCTATCTTAAGGCTCTGAGTGTTTGCACACATGTACAACAGGCATGGTTAAACTATAACGTTTTTAGTGAAATCATGTTTCTCTCGAGGAGAAAACGCGTTTAAAGCCATAAAAAGATCTCACTGTGTTTTGGCATTGACCAAGCTACCAACAACCTAAAAAATGATCAGAACTGGAGAAATTACACATTGACATTGGGTGAAATCATGTAACTCTTAAGGACGTGTTGCAGACTTGTTGAATAGATTCATTTTTCTTGTTTTGTTTGTTTTTGATGAAATTGTGCTTTTCTCGTCGAGAAAAGGCGTTTAACGCGATAAAAAGGTTTAGTGCGTTATGAATACGGGCTAGCTTACCAAAAGTACAAATGTGAACTAAATAAGGCCGGGAGTCGTTTTTATTGCTTAAAACACGATTTCTCGACCAGAATATGCTTTTTCAAAAAAGCCATGTTCCCATGGCGAGAGACTCGTTTTCTGTGAGAAAATGCATTAAAAGGAGGGATTTCATGAGAAACACTATAAATACATATTGTACTTGTCTGAAAACGCACAGAACCTTGAAATAGAAGGTTTCTCACCAAAAAACACATTGGTGAAACAAACCCCTATCTTAAGGCTCTGAGTGTTTGCACACATGTACAACAGGCATGGTTAAACTATAACGTTTTTAGTGAAATCATGTTTCTCTCGAGGAGAAAACGCGTTTAAAGCCATAAAAAGATCTCACTGTGTTTTGGCATTGACCAAGCTACCAACAACCTAAAAAATGATCAGAACTGGAGAAATTACATATTGACATTGGGTGAAATCATGTAACTCTTAAGGACGTGTTGCAGACTTGTTGAATAGATTCATTTTTCTTGTTTTGTTTGTTTTTGATGAAATTGTGCTTTTCTCGTCGAGAAAAGGCGTTTAACGCGATAAAAAGGTTTAGTGCGTTATGAATACGGGCTAGCTTACCAAAAGTACAAATGTGAACTAAATAAGGCCGGGAGTCGTTTTTATTGCTTAAAACACGATTTCTCGACCACAATATGCTTTTTCAAAAAAGCCATGTTCCCATGGCGAGAGACTCGTTTTCTGTGAGAAAATGCATTAAAAGGAGGGATTTCATCAGAAACACTATAAATACATATTGTACTTGTCTGAAAACGCACAGAACCTTGAAATAGAAGGTTTCTCACCAAAAAACACATTGGTGAAACCCCTATCTTAAGGCTCTGAGTGTTTGCACACATGTACAACAGGCATGGTTAAACTATAACGTTTTTAGTGAAATCATGTTTCTCTCGAGGAGAAAACGCGTTTAAAGCCATAAAAAGATCTCACTGTGTTTTGGCATTGACCAAGCTACCAACAACCTAAAAAATGATCAGAACTGGAGAAATTACATATTGACATTGGGTGAAATCATGTAACTCTTAAGGACGTGTTGCAGACTTGTTGAATAGATTCATTTTTCTTGTTTTGTTTGTTTTTGATGAAATTGTGCTTTTCTCGTCGAGAAAAGGCGTTTAACGCGATAAAAAGGTTTAGTGCGTTATGAATACGGGCTAGCTTACCAAAAGTACAAATGTCAACTAAATAAGGCCGGGAGTCGTTTTTATTGCTTAAAACACGATTTCTCGACCAGAATATGCTTTTTCAAAAAAGCCATGTTCCCATGGCGAGAGACTCGTTTTCTGTGAGAAAATGCATTAAAAGGAGGGATTTCATGAGAAACACTATAAATACATATTGTACTTGTCTGAAAACGCACAGAACCTTGAAATAGAAGGTTTCTCACCAAAAAACACATTGGTGAAACCCCTATCTTAAGGCTCTGAGTGTTTGCACACATGTACAACAGGCATGGTTAAACTATAACGTTTTTAGTGAAATCATGTTTCTCTCGAGGAGAAAACGCGTTTAAAGCCATAAAAAGATCTCACTGTGTTTTGGCATTGACCAAGCTACCAACAACCTAAAAAATGATCAGAACTGGAGAAATTACACATTGACATTGGGTGAAATCATGTAACTCTTAAGGACGTGTTGCAGACTTGTTGAATAGATTCATTTTTCTTGTTTTGTTTGTTTTTGATGAAATTGTGCTTTTCTCGTCGAGAAAAGGCGTTTAACGCGATAAAAAGGTTTAGTGCGTTATGAATACGGGCTAGCTTACCAAAAGTACAAATGTGAACTAAATAAGGCCGGGAGTCGTTTTTATTGCTTAAAACACGATTTCTCGACCAGAATATGCTTTTTCAAAAAAGCCATGTTCCCATGGCGAGAGACTCGTTTTCTGTGAGAAAATGCATTAAAAGGAGGGATTTCATGAGAAACACTATAAATACATATTGTACTTGTCTGAAAACGCACAGAACCTTGAAATAGAAGGTTTCTCACCAAAAAACACATTGGTGAAACCCCTATCTTAAGGCTCTGAGTGTTTGCACACATGTACAACAGGCATGGTTAAACTATAACGTTTTTAGTGAAATCATGTTTCTCTCGAGGAGAAAACGCGTTTAAAGCCATAAAAAGATCTCACTGTGTTTTGGCATTGACCAAGCTACCAACAACCTAAAAAATGATCAGAACTGGAGAAATTACATATTGACATTGGGTGAAATCATGTAACTCTTAAGGACGTGTTGCAGACTTGTTGAATAGATTCATTTTTCTTGTTTTGTTTGTTTTTGATGAAATTGTGCTTTTCTCGTCGAGAAAAGGCGTTTAACGCGATAAAAAGGTTTAGTGAGTTATGAATACGGGCTAGCTTACCAAAAGTACAAATGTGAACTAAATAAGGCCGGGAGTCGTTTTTATTGCTTAAAACACGATTTCTCGACCAGAATATGCTTTTTCAAAAAAGCCATGTTCCCATGGCGAGAGACTCGTTTTCTGTGAGAAAATGCATTAAAAGGAGGGATTTCATCAGAAACACTATAAATACATATTGTACTTGTCTGAAAACGCACAGAACCTTGAAATAGAAGGTTTCTCACCAAAAAACACATTGGTGAAACCCCTATCTTAAGGCTCTGAGTGTTTGCACACATGTACAACAGGCATGGTTAAACTATAACGTTTTTAGTGAAATCATGTTTCTCTCGAGGAGAAAACGCGTTTAAAGCCATAAAAAGATCTCACTGTGTTTTGGCATTGACCAAGCTACCAACAACCTAAAAAATGATCAGAACTGGAGAAATTACACATTGACATTGGGTGAAATCATGTAACTCTTAAGGACGTGTTGCAGACTTGTTGAATAGATTCATTTTTCTTGTTTTGTTTGTTTTTGATGAAATTGTGCTTTTCTCGTCGAGAAAAGGCGTTTAACGCGATAAAAAGGTTTAGTGCGTTATGAATACGGGCTAGCTTACCAAAAGTACAAATGTGAACTAAATAAGGCCGGGAGTCGTTTTTATTGCTTAAAACACGATTTCTCGACCAGAATATGCTTTTTCAAAAAAGCCATGTTCCCATGGCGAGAGACTCGTTTTCTGTGAGAAAATGCATTAAAAGGAGGGATTTCATGAGAAACACTATAAATACATATTGTACTTGTCTGAAAACGCACAGAACCTTGAAATAGAAGGTTTCTCACCAAAAAACACATTGGTGAAACCCCTATCTTAAGGCTCTGAGTGTTTGCACACATGTACAACAGGCATGGTTAAACTATAACGTTTTTAGTGAAATCATGTTTCTCTCGAGGAGAAAACGCGTTTAAAGCCATAAAAAGATCTCACTGTGTTTTGGCATTGACCAAGCTACCAACAACCTAAAAAATGATCAGAACTGGAGAAATTACATATTGACATTGGGTGAAATCATGTAACTCTTAAGGACGTGTTGCAGACTTGTTGAATAGATTCATTTTTCTTGTTTTGTTTGTTTTTGATGAAATTGCTTTTCTCGTCGAGAAAAGGCGTTTAACGCGATAAAAAGGTTTAGTGCGTTATGAATACGGGCTAGCTTACCAAAAGTACAAATGTGAACTAAATAAGGCCGGGAGTCGTTTTTATTGCTTAAAACACGATTTCTCGACCAGAATATGCTTTTTCAAAAAAGCCATGTTCCCATGGCGAGAGACTCGTTTTCTGTGAGAAAATGCATTAAAAGGAGGGATTTCATGAGAAACACTATAAATACATATTGTACTTGTCTGAAAACGCACAGAACCTTGAAATAGAAGGTTTCTCACCAAAAAACACATTGGTGAAACCCCTATCTTAAGGCTCTGAGTGTTTGCACACATGTACAAACAGGCATGTTTAAACTATAACGTTTTTAGTGAAATCATGTTTCTCTCGAGGAGAAAACGCGTTTAAAGCCATAAAAAGATCTCACTGTGTTTTGGCATTGACCAAGCTATCAACAACCTAAAAAATGATCAGAACTGGAGAAATTACACACTGACATTGGGTGAAATCATGTAACTCTTAAGGACGTGTTGCAGACTTGTTGAATAGATTCATTTTTCTTGTTTTGTTTGTTTTTGATGAAATTGTGCTTTTCTCGTCGAGAAAAGGCGTTTAACGCGATAAAAAGGTTTAGTGCGTTATGAATACGGGCTAGCTTACCAAAAGTACAAATGTCAACTAAATAAGGCCGGGAGTCGTTTTTATTGCTTAAAACACGATTTCTCGACCAGAATATGCTTTTTCAAAAAAGCCATGTTCCCATGGCGAGAGACTCGTTTTCTGTGAGAAAATGCATTAAAAGGAGGGATTTCATCAGAAACACTATAAATACATATTGTACTTGTCTGAAAACGCACAGAACCTTGAAATAGAAGGTTTCTCACCAAAAAACACATTGGTGAAACCCCTATCTTAAGGCTCTGAGTGTTTGCACACATGTACAACAGGCATGGTTAAACTATAACGTTTTTAGTGAAATCATGTTTCTCTCGAGGAGAAAACGCGTTTAAAGCCATAAAAAGATCTCACTGTGTTTTGGCATTGACCAAGCTACCAACAACCTAAAAAATGATCAGAACTGGAGAAATTACATATTGACATTGGGTGAAATCATGTAACTCTTAAGGACGTGTTGCAGACTTGTTGAATAGATTCATTTTTCTTGTTTTGTTTGTTTTTGATGAAATTGTGCTTTTCTCGTCGAGAAAAGGCGTTTAACGCGATAAAAAGGTTTAGTGCGTTATGAATACGGGCTAGCTTACCAAAAGTACAAATGTCAACTAAATAAGGCCGGGAGTCGTTTTTATTGCTTAAAACACGATTTCTCGACCAGAATATGCTTTTTCAAAAAAGCCATGTTCCCGTGGCGAGAGACTCGTTTTCTGTGAGAAAATGCATTAAAAGGAGGGATTTCATGAGAAACACTATAAATACATATTGTACTTGTCTGAAAACGCACAGAACCTTGAAATAGAAGGTTTCTCACCAAAAAACACATTGGTGAAACCCCTATCTTAAGGCTCTGAGTGTTTGCACACATGTACAACAGGCATGGTTAAACTATAACGTTTTTAGTGAAATCATGTTTCTCTCGAGGAGAAAACGCGTTTAAAGCCATAAAAAGATCTCACTGTGTTTTGGCATTGACCAAGCTACCAACAACCTAAAAAATGATCAGAACTGGAGAAATTACATATCGACATTGGGTGAAATCATGTAACTCTTAAGGACGTGTTGCAGACTTGTTGAATAGATTCATTTTTCTTGTTTTGTTTGTTTTTGATGAAATTGTGCTTTTCTCGTCGAGAAAAGGCGTTTAACGCGATAAAAAGGTTTAGTGCGTTATGAATACGGGCTAGCTTACCAAAAGTACAAATGTGAACTAAATAAGGCCGGGAGTCGTTTTTATTGCTTAAAACACGATTTCTCGACCAGAATATGCTTTTTCAAAAAAGCCATGTTCCCATGGCGAGAGACTCGTTTTCTGTGAGAAAATGCATTAAAAGGAGGGATTTCATCAGAAACACTATAAATACATATTGTACTTGTCTGAAAACGCACAGAACCTTGAAATAGAAGGTTTCTCACCAAAAAACACATTGGTGAAACAAACCCCTATCTTAAGGCTCTGAGTGTTTGCACACATGTACAACAGGCATGGTTAAACTATAACGTTTTTAGTGAAATCATGTTTCTCTCGAGGAGAAAACGCGTTTAAAGCCATAAAAAGATCTCACTGTGTTTTGGCATTGACCAAGCTACCAACAACCTAAAAAATGATCAGAACTGGAGAAATTACATATCGACATTGGGTGAAATCATGTAACTCTTAAGGACGTGTTGCAGACTTGTTGAATAGATTCATTTTTCTTGTTTTGTTTGTTTTTGATGAAATTGTGCTTTTCTCGTCGAGAAAAGGCGTTTAACGCGATAAAAAGGTTTAGTGCGTTATGAATACGGGCTAGCTTACCAAAAGTACAAATGTGAACTAAATAAGGCCGGGAGTCGTTTTTATTGCTTAAAACACGATTTCTCGACCAGAATATGCTTTTTCAAAAAAGCCATGTTCCCATGGCGAGAGACTCGTTTTCTGTGAGAAAATGCATTAAAAGGAGGGATTTCATGAGAAACACTATAAATACATATTGTACTTGTCTGAAAACGCACAGAACCTTGAAATAGAAGGTTTCTCACCAAAAAACACATTGGTGAAACCCCTATCTTAAGGCTCTGAGTGTTTGCACACATGTACAACAGGCATGGTTAAACTATAACGTTTTTAGTGAAATCATGTTTCTCTCGAGGAGAAAACGCGTTTAAAGCCATAAAAAGATCTCACTGTGTTTTGGCATTGACCAAGCTACCAACAACCTAAAAAATGATCAGAACTGGAGAAATTACATATTGACATTGGGTGAAATCATGTAACTCTTAAGGACGTGTTGCAGACTTGTTGAATAGATTCATTTTTCTTGTTTTGTTTGTTTTTGATGAAATTGTGCTTTTCTCGTCGAGAAAAGGCGTTTAACGCGATAAAAAGGTTTAGTGCGTTATGAATACGGGCTAGCTTACCAAAAGTACAAATGTCAACTAAATAAGGCCGGGAGTCGTTTTTATTGCTTAAAACACGATTTCTCGACCAGAATATGCTTTTTCAAAAAAGCCATGTTCCCATGGCGAGAGACTCGTTTTCTGTGAGAAAATGCATTAAAAGGAGGGATTTCATGAGAAACACTATAAATACATATTGTACTTGTCTGAAAACGCACAGAACCTTGAAATAGAAGGTTTCTCACCAAAAAACACATTGGTGAAACAAACCCCTATCTTAAGGCTCTGAGTGTTTGCACACATGTACAACAGGCATGGTTAAACTATAACGTTTTTAGTGAAATCATGTTTCTCTCGAGGAGAAAACGCGTTTAAAGCCATAAAAAGATCTCACTGTGTTTTGGCATTGACCAAGCTACCAACAACCTAAAAAATGATCAGAACTGGAGAAATTACATATCGACATTGGGTGAAATCATGTAACTCTTAAGGACGTGTTGCAGACTTGTTGAATAGATTCATTTTTCTTGTTTTGTTTGTTTTTGATGAAATTGTGCTTTTCTCGTCGAGAAAAGGCGTTTAACGCGATAAAAAGGTTTAGTGCGTTATGAATACGGGCTAGCTTACCAAAAGTACAAATGTGAACTAAATAAGGCCGGGAGTCGTTTTTATTGCTTAAAACACGATTTCTCGACCAGAATATGCTTTTTCAAAAAAGCCATGTTCCCATGGCGAGAGACTCGTTTTCTGTGAGAAAATGCATTAAAAGGAGGGATTTCATCAGAAACACTATAAATACATATTGTACTTGTCTGAAAACGCACAGAACCTTGAAATAGAAGGTTTCTCACCAAAAAACACATTGGTGAAACCCCTATCTTAAGGCTCTGAGTGTTTGCACACATGTACAACAGGCATGGTTAAACTATAACGTTTTTAGTGAAATCATGTTTCTCTCGAGGAGAAAACGCGTTTAAAGCCATAAAAAGATCTCACTGTGTTTTGGCATTGACCAAGCTACCAACAACCTAAAAAATGATCAGAACTGGAGAAATTACACATTGACATTGGGTGAAATCATGTAACTCTTAAGGACGTGTTGCAGACTTGTTGAATAGATTCATTTTTCTTGTTTTGTTTGTTTTTGATGAAATTGTGCTTTTCTCGTCGAGAAAAGGCGTTTAACGCGATAAAAAGGTTTAGTGCGTTATGAATACGGGCTAGCTTACCAAAAGTACAAATGTGAACTAAATAAGGCCGGGAGTCGTTTTTATTGCTTAAAACACGATTTCTCGACCACAATATGCTTTTTCAAAAAAGCCATGTTCCCATGGCGAGAGACTCGTTTTCTGTGAGAAAATGCATTAAAAGGAGGGATTTCATGAGAAACACTATAAATACATATTGTACTTGTCTGAAAACGCACAGAACCTTGAAATAGAAGGTTTCTCACCAAAAAACACATTGGTGAAACAAACCCCTATCTTAAGGCTCTGAGTGTTTGCACACATGTACAACAGGCATGGTTAAACTATAACGTTTTTAGTGAAATCATGTTTCTCTCGAGGAGAAAACGCGTTTAAAGCCATAAAAAGATCTCACTGTGTTTTGGCATTGACCAAGCTACCAACAACCTAAAAAATGATCAGAACTGGAGAAATTACATATTGACATTGGGTGAAATCATGTAACTCTTAAGGACGTGTTGCAGACTTGTTGAATAGATTCATTTTTCTTGTTTTGTTTGTTTTTGATGAAATTGTGCTTTTCTCGTCGAGAAAAGGCGTTTAACGCGATAAAAAGGTTTAGTGCGTTATGAATACGGGCTAGCTTACCAAAAGTACAAATGTGAACTAAATAAGGCCGGGAGTCGTTTTTATTGCTTAAAACACGATTTCTCGACCACAATATGCTTTTTCAAAAAAGCCATGTTCCCATGGCGAGAGACTCGTTTTCTGTGAGAAAATGCATTAAAAGGAGGGATTTCATCAGAAACACTATAAATACATATTGTACTTGTCTGAAAACGCACAGAACCTTGAAATAGAAGGTTTCTCACCAAAAAACACATTGGTGAAACCCCTATCTTAAGGCTCTGAGTGTTTGCACACATGTACAACAGGCATGGTTAAACTATAACGTTTTTAGTGAAATCATGTTTCTCTCGAGGAGAAAACGCGTTTAAAGCCATAAAAAGATCTCACTGTGTTTTGGCATTGACCAAGCTACCAACAACCTAAAAAATGATCAGAACTGGAGAAATTACACATTGACATTGGGTGAAATCATGTAACTCTTAAGGACGTGTTGCAGACTTGTTGAATAGATTCATTTTTCTTGTTTTGTTTGTTTTTGATGAAATTGTGCTTTTCTCGTCGAGAAAAGGCGTTTAACGCGATAAAAAGGTTTAGTGCGTTATGAATACGGGCTAGCTTACCAAAAGTACAAATGTGAACTAAATAAGGCCGGGAGTCGTTTTTATTGCTTAAAACACGATTTCTCGACCAGAATATGCTTTTTCAAAAAAGCCATGTTCCCATGGCGAGAGACTCGTTTTCTGTGAGAAAATGCATTAAAAGGAGGGATTTCATGAGAAACACTATAAATACATATTGTACTTGTCTGAAAACGCACAGAACCTTGAAATAGAAGGTTTCTCACCAAAAAACACATTGGTGAAACCCCTATCTTAAGGCTCTGAGTGTTTGCACACATGTACAACAGGCATGGTTAAACTATAACGTTTTTAGTGAAATCATGTTTCTCTCGAGGAGAAAACGCGTTTAAAGCCATAAAAAGATCTCACTGTGTTTTGGCATTGACCAAGCTACCAACAACCTAAAAAATGATCAGAACTGGAGAAATTACATATTGACATTGGGTGAAATCATGTAACTCTTAAGGACGTGTTGCAGACTTGTTGAATAGATTCATTTTTCTTGTTTTGTTTGTTTTTGATGAAATTGTGCTTTTCTCGTCGAGAAAAGGCGTTTAACGCGATAAAAAGGTTTAGTGCGTTATGAATACGGGCTAGCTTACCAAAAGTACAAATGTCAACTAAATAAGGCCGGGAGTCGTTTTTATTGCTTAAAACACGATTTCTCGACCAGAATATGCTTTTTCAAAAAAGCCATGTTCCCATGGCGAGAGACTCGTTTTCTGTGAGAAAATGCATTAAAAGGAGGGATTTCATGAGAAACACTATAAATACATATTGTACTTGTCTGAAAACGCACAGAACCTTGAAATAGAAGGTTTCTCACCAAAAAACACATTGGTGAAACCCCTATCTTAAGGCTCTGAGTGTTTGCACACATGTACAACAGGCATGGTTAAACTATAACGTTTTTAGTGAAATCATGTTTCTCTCGAGGAGAAAACGCGTTTAAAGCCATAAAAAGATCTCACTGTGTTTTGGCATTGACCAAGCTACCAACAACCTAAAAAATGATCAGAACTGGAGAAATTACATATTGACATTGGGTGAAATCATGTAACTCTTAAGGACGTGTTGCAGACTTGTTGAATAGATTCATTTTTCTTGTTTTGTTTGTTTTTGATGAAATTGTGCTTTTCTCGTCGAGAAAAGGCGTTTAACGCGATAAAAAGGTTTAGTGCGTTATGAATACGGGCTAGCTTACCAAAAGTACAAATGTGAACTAAATAAGGCCGGGAGTCGTTTTTATTGCTTAAAACACGATTTCTCGACCAGAATATGCTTTTTCAAAAAAGCCATGTTCCCATGGCGAGAGACTCGTTTTCTGTGAGAAAATGCATTAAAAGGAGGGATTTCATGAGAAACACTATAAATACATATTGTACTTGTCTGAAAACGCACAGAACCTTGAAATAGAAGGTTTCTCACCAAAAAACACATTGGTGAAACAAACCCCTATCTTAAGGCTCTGAGTGTTTGCACACATGTACAACAGGCATGGTTAAACTATAACGTTTTTAGTGAAATCATGTTTCTCTCGAGGAGAAAACGCGTTTAAAGCCATAAAAAGATCTCACTGTGTTTTGGCATTGACCAAGCTACCAACAACCTAAAAAATGATCAGAACTGGAGAAATTACATATTGACATTGGGTGAAATCATGTAACTCTTAAGGACGTGTTGCAGACTTGTTGAATAGATTCATTTTTCTTGTTTTGTTTGTTTTTGATGAAATTGTGCTTTTCTCGTCGAGAAAAGGCGTTTAACGCGATAAAAAGGTTTAGTGCGTTATGAATACGGGCTAGCTTACCAAAAGTACAAATGTGAACTAAATAAGGCCGGGAGTCGTTTTTATTGCTTAAAACACGATTTCTCGACCAGAATATGCTTTTTCAAAAAAGCCATGTTCCCATGGCGAGAGACTCGTTTTCTGTGAGAAAATGCATTAAAAGGAGGGATTTCATCAGAAACACTATAAATACATATTGTACTTGTCTGAAAACGCACAGAACCTTGAAATAGAAGGTTTCTCACCAAAAAACACATTGGTGAAACCCCTATCTTAAGGCTCTGAGTGTTTGCACACATGTACAACAGGCATGGTTAAACTATAACGTTTTTAGTGAAATCATGTTTCTCTCGAGGAGAAAACGCGTTTAAAGCCATAAAAAGATCTCACTGTGTTTTGGCATTGACCAAGCTACCAACAACCTAAAAAATGATCAGAACTGGAGAAATTACACATTGACATTGGGTGAAATCATGTAACTCTTAAGGACGTGTTGCAGACTTGTTGAATAGATTCATTTTTCTTGTTTTGTTTGTTTTTGATGAAATTGTGCTTTTCTCGTCGAGAAAAGGCGTTTAACGCGATAAAAAGGTTTAGTGCGTTATGAATACGGGCTAGCTTACCAAAAGTACAAATGTGAACTAAATAAGGCCGGGAGTCGTTTTTATTGCTTAAAACACGATTTCTCGACCACAATATGCTTTTTCAAAAAAGCCATGTTCCCATGGCGAGAGACTCGTTTTCTGTGAGAAAATGCATTAAAAGGAGGGATTTCATGAGAAACACTATAAATACATATTGTACTTGTCTGAAAACGCACAGAACCTTGAAATAGAAGGTTTCTCACCAAAAAACACATTGGTGAAACCCCTATCTTAAGGCTCTGAGTGTTTGCACACATGTACAACAGGCATGGTTAAACTATAACGTTTTTAGTGAAATCATGTTTCTCTCGAGGAGAAAACGCGTTTAAAGCCATAAAAAGATCTCACTGTGTTTTGGCATTGACCAAGCTACCAACAACCTAAAAAATGATCAGAACTGGAGAAATTACATATTGACATTGGGTGAAATCATGTAACTCTTAAGGACGTGTTGCAGACTTGTTGAATAGATTCATTTTTCTTGTTTTGTTTGTTTTTGATGAAATTGTGCTTTTCTCGTCGAGAAAAGGCGTTTAACGCGATAAAAAGGTTTAGTGCGTTATGAATACGGGCTAGCTTACCAAAAGTACAAATGTGAACTAAATAAGGCCGGGAGTCGTTTTTATTGCTTAAAACACGATTTCTCGACCAGAATATGCTTTTTCAAAAAAGCCATGTTCCCATGGCGAGAGACTCGTTTTCTGTGAGAAAATGCATTAAAAGGAGGGATTTCATCAGAAACACTATAAATACATATTGTACTTGTCTGAAAACGCACAGAACCTTGAAATAGAAGGTTTCTCACCAAAAAACACATTGGTGAAACCCCTATCTTAAGGCTCTGAGTGTTTGCACACATGTACAACAGGCATGGTTAAACTATAACGTTTTTAGTGAAATCATGTTTCTCTCGAGGAGAAAACGCGTTTAAAGCCATAAAAAGATCTCACTGTGTTTTGGCATTGACCAAGCTACCAACAACCTAAAAAATGATCAGAACTGGAGAAATTACATATCGACATTGGGTGAAATCATGTAACTCTTAAGGACGTGTTGCAGACTTGTTGAATAGATTCATTTTTCTTGTTTTGTTTGTTTTTGATGAAATTGTGCTTTTCTCGTCGAGAAAAGGCGTTTAACGCGATAAAAAGGTTTAGTGCGTTATGAATACGGGCTAGCTTACCAAAAGTACAAATGTGAACTAAATAAGGCCGGGAGTCGTTTTTATTGCTTAAAACACGATTTCTCGACCAGAATATGCTTTTTCAAAAAAGCCATGTTCCCATGGCGAGAGACTCGTTTTCTGTGAGAAAATGCATTAAAAGGAGGGATTTCATCAGAAACACTATAAATACATATTGTACTTGTCTGAAAACGCACAGAACCTTGAAATAGAAGGTTTCTCACCAAAAAACACATTGGTGAAACCCCTATCTTAAGGCTCTGAGTGTTTGCACACATGTACAACAGGCATGGTTAAACTATAACGTTTTTAGTGAAATCATGTTTCTCTCGAGGAGAAAACGCGTTTAAAGCCATAAAAAGATCTCACTGTGTTTTGGCATTGACCAAGCTACCAACAACCTAAAAAATGATCAGAACTGGAGAAATTACACATTGACATTGGGTGAAATCATGTAACTCTTAAGGACGTGTTGCAGACTTGTTGAATAGATTCATTTTTCTTGTTTTGTTTGTTTTTGATGAAATTGTGCTTTTCTCGTCGAGAAAAGGCGTTTAACGCGATAAAAAGGTTTAGTGCGTTATGAATACGGGCTAGCTTACCAAAAGTACAAATGTCAACTAAATAAGGCCGGGAGTCGTTTTTATTGCTTAAAACACGATTTCTCGACCAGAATATGCTTTTTCAAAAAAGCCATGTTCCCATGGCGAGAGACTCGTTTTCTGTGAGAAAATGCATTAAAAGGAGGGATTTCATGAGAAACACTATAAATACATATTGTACTTGTCTGAAAACGCACAGAACCTTGAAATAGAAGGTTTCTCACCAAAAAACACATTGGTGAAACCCCTATCTTAAGGCTCTGAGTGTTTGCACACATGTACAACAGGCATGGTTAAACTATAACGTTTTTAGTGAAATCATGTTTCTCTCGAGGAGAAAACGCGTTTAAAGCCATAAAAAGATCTCACTGTGTTTTGGCATTGACCAAGCTACCAACAACCTAAAAAATGATCAGAACTGGAGAAATTACATATTGACATTGGGTGAAATCATGTAACTCTTAAGGACGTGTTGCAGACTTGTTGAATAGATTCATTTTTCTTGTTTTGTTTGTTTTTGATGAAATTGTGCTTTTCTCGTCGAGAAAAGGCGTTTAACGCGATAAAAAGGTTTAGTGCGTTATGAATACGGGCTAGCTTACCAAAAGTACAAATGTGAACTAAATAAGGCCGGGAGTCGTTTTTATTGCTTAAAACACGATTTCTCGACCAGAATATGCTTTTTCAAAAAAGCCATGTTCCCATGGCGAGAGACTCGTTTTCTGTGAGAAAATGCATTAAAAGGAGGGATTTCATCAGAAACACTATAAATACATATTGTACTTGTCTGAAAACGCACAGAACCTTGAAATAGAAGGTTTCTCACCAAAAAACACATTGGTGAAACAAACCCCTATCTTAAGGCTCTGAGTGTTTGCACACATGTACAACAGGCATGGTTAAACTATAACGTTTTTAGTGAAATCATGTTTCTCTCGAGGAGAAAACGCGTTTAAAGCCATAAAAAGATCTCACTGTGTTTTGGCATTGACCAAGCTACCAACAACCTAAAAAATGATCAGAACTGGAGAAATTACACATTGACATTGGGTGAAATCATGTAACTCTTAAGGACGTGTTGCAGACTTGTTGAATAGATTCATTTTTCTTGTTTTGTTTGTTTTTGATGAAATTGTGCTTTTCTCGTCGAGAAAAGGCGTTTAACGCGATAAAAAGGTTTAGTGCGTTATGAATACGGGCTAGCTTACCAAAAGTACAAATGTGAACTAAATAAGGCCGGGAGTCGTTTTTATTGCTTAAAACACGATTTCTCGACCAGAATATGCTTTTTCAAAAAAGCCATGTTCCCATGGCGAGAGACTCGTTTTCTGTGAGAAAATGCATTAAAAGGAGGGATTTCATGAGAAACACTATAAATACATATTGTACTTGTCTGAAAACGCACAGAACCTTGAAATAGAAGGTTTCTCACCAAAAAACACATTGGTGAAACAAACCCCTATCTTAAGGCTCTGAGTGTTTGCACACATGTACAACAGGCATGGTTAAACTATAACGTTTTTAGTGAAATCATGTTTCTCTCGAGGAGAAAACGCGTTTAAAGCCATAAAAAGATCTCACTGTGTTTTGGCATTGACCAAGCTACCAACAACCTAAAAAATGATCAGAACTGGAGAAATTACATATTGACATTGGGTGAAATCATGTAACTCTTAAGGACGTGTTGCAGACTTGTTGAATAGATTCATTTTTCTTGTTTTGTTTGTTTTTGATGAAATTGTGCTTTTCTCGTCGAGAAAAGGCGTTTAACGCGATAAAAAGGTTTAGTGCGTTATGAATACGGGCTAGCTTACCAAAAGTACAAATGTGAACCAAATAAGGCCGGGAGTCGTTTTTATTGCTTAAAACACGATTTCTCGACCAGAATATGCTTTTTCAAAAAAGCCATGTTCCCATGGCGAGAGACTCGTTTTCTGTGAGAAAATGCATTAAAAGGAGGGATTTCATCAGAAACACTATAAATACATATTGTACTTGTCTGAAAACGCACAAAACCTTGAAATAGAAGGTTTCTCACCAAAAAACACATTGGTGAAACCCCTATCTTAAGGCTCTGGGTGTTTGCACACATGTACAAACAGGCATGTTTAAACTATAACGTTTTTAGTGAAATCATGTTTCTCTCGAGGAGAAAACGCGTTTAAAGCCATAAAAAGATCTCACTGTGTTTTGGCATTGACCAAGCTACCAACAACCTAAAAAATGATCAGAACTGGAGAAATTACACATTGACATTGGGTGAAATCATGCAACTCTTAAGGACGTGTTGCAGACTTGTTGAATAGATTCATTTTTCTTGTTTTGTTTGTTTTTGATGAAATTGTGCTTTTCTCGTCGAGAAAAGGCGTTTAACGCGATAAAAAGGTTTAGTGCGTTAGGAATACGGGCTAGCTTACCAAAAGTACAAATGTGAACTAAATAAGGCCGGGAGTCGTTTTTATTGCTTAAAACACGATTTCTCGACCAGAATATGCTTTTTCAAAAAAGCCATGTTCCCATGGCGAGAGACTCGTTTTCTGTGAGAAAATGCATTAAAAGGAGGGATTTCATCAGAAACACTATAAATACATATTGTACTTGTCTGAAAACGCACAGAACCTTGAAATAGAAGGTTTCTCACCAAAAAACACATTGGTGAAACCCCTATCTTAAGGCTCTGAGTGTTTGCACACATGTACAACAGGCATGGTTAAACTATAACGTTTTTAGTGAAATCATGTTTCTCTCGAGGAGAAAACGCGTTTAAAGCCATAAAAAGATCTCACTGTGTTTTGGCATTGACCAAGCTACCAACAACCTAAAAAATGATCAGAACTGGAGAAATTACATATTGACATTGGGTGAAATCATGTAACTCTTAAGGACGTGTTGCAGACTTGTTGAATAGATTCATTTTTCTTGTTTTGTTTGTTTTTGATGAAATTGTGCTTTTCTCGTCGAGAAAAGGCGTTTAACGCGATAAAAAGGTTTAGTGCGTTATGAATACGGGCTAGCTTACCAAAAGTACAAATGTCAACTAAATAAGGCCGGGAGTCGTTTTTATTGCTTAAAACACGATTTCTCGACCAGAATATGCTTTTTCAAAAAAGCCATGTTCCCATGGCGAGAGACTCGTTTTCTGTGAGAAAATGCATTAAAAGGAGGGATTTCATCAGAAACACTATAAATACATATTGTACTTGTCTGAAAACGCACAGAACCTTGAAATAGAAGGTTTCTCACCAAAAAACACATTGGTGAAACCCCTATCTTAAGGCTCTGAGTGTTTGCACACATGTACAACAGGCATGGTTAAACTATAACGTTTTCAGTGAAATCATGTTTCTCTCGAGGAGAAAACGCGTTTAAAGCCATAAAAAGATCTCACTGTGTTTTGGCATTGACCAAGCTACCAACAACCTAAAAAATAATCAGAACTGGAGAAATTACACATTGACATTGGGTGAAATCATGTAACTCTTAAGGACGTGTTGCAGACTTGTTGAATAGATTCATTTTTCTTGTTTTGTTTGTTTTTGATGAAATTGTGCTTTTCTCGTCGAGAAAAGGCGTTTAACGCGATAAAAAGGTTTAGTGCGTTATGAATACGGGCTAGCTTACCAAAAGTACAAATGTGAACTAAATAAGGCCGGGAGTCGTTTTTATTGCTTAAAACACGATTTCTCGACCAGAATATGCTTTTTCAAAAAAGCCATGTTCCCATGGCGAGAGACTCGTTTTCTGTGAGAAAATGCATTAAAAGGAGGGATTTCATCAGAAACACTATAAATACATATTGTACTTGTCTGAAAACGCACAGAACCTTGAAATAGAAGGTTTCTCACCAAAAAACACATTGGTGAAACAAACCCCTATCTTAAGGCTCTGAGTGTTTGCACACATGTACAACAGGCATGGTTAAACTATAACGTTTTTAGTGAAATCATGTTTCTCTCGAGGAGAAAACGCGTTTAAAGCCATAAAAAGATCTCACTGTGTTTTGGCATTGACCAAGCTACCAACAACCTAAAAAATGATCAGAACTGGAGAAATTACATATTGACATTGGGTGAAATCATGTAACTCTTAAGGACGTGTTGCAGACTTGTTGAATAGATTCATTTTTCTTGTTTTGTTTGTTTTTGATGAAATTGTGCTTTTCTCGTCGAGAAAAGGCGTTTAACGCGATAAAAAGGTTTAGTGCGTTATGAATACGGGCTAGCTTACCAAAAGTACAAATGTGAACTAAATAAGGCCGGGAGTCGTTTTTATTGCTTAAAACACGATTTCTCGACCAGAATATGCTTTTTCAAAAAAGCCATGTTCCCATGGCGAGAGACTCGTTTTCTGTGAGAAAATGCATTAAAAGGAGGGATTTCATGAGAAACACTATAAATACATATTGTACTTGTCTGAAAACGCACAGAACCTTGAAATAGAAGGTTTCTCACCAAAAAACACATTGGTGAAACCCCTATCTTAAGGCTCTGAGTGTTTGCACACATGTACAACAGGCATGGTTAAACTATAACGTTTTTAGTGAAATCATGTTTCTCTCGAGGAGAAAACGCGTTTAAAGCCATAAAAAGATCTCACTGTGTTTTGGCATTGACCAAGCTACCAACAACCTAAAAAATGATCAGAACTGGAGAAATTACATATTGACATTGGGTGAAATCATGTAACTCTTAAGGACGTGTTGCAGACTTGTTGAATAGATTCATTTTTCTTGTTTTGTTTGTTTTTGATGAAATTGTGCTTTTCTCGTCGAGAAAAGGCGTTTAACGCGATAAAAAGGTTTAGTGCGTTATGAATACGGGCTAGCTTACCAAAAGTACAAATGTGAACTAAATAAGGCCGGGAGTCGTTTTTATTGCTTAAAACACGATTTCTCGACCAGAATATGCTTTTTCAAAAAAGCCATGTTCCCATGGCGAGAGACTCGTTTTCTGTGAGAAAATGCATTAAAAGGAGGGATTTCATCAGAAACACTATAAATACATATTGTACTTGTCTGAAAACGCACAGAACCTTGAAATAGAAGGTTTCTCACCAAAAAACACATTGGTGAAACAAACCCCTATCTTAAGGCTCTGAGTGTTTGCACACATGTACAACAGGCATGGTTAAACTATAACGTTTTTAGTGAAATCATGTTTCTCTCGAGGAGAAAACGCGTTTAAAGCCATAAAAAGATCTCACTGTGTTTTGGCATTGACCAAGCTACCAACAACCTAAAAAATGATCAGAACTGGAGAAATTACACATTGACATTGGGTGAAATCATGTAACTCTTAAGGACGTGTTGCAGACTTGTTGAATAGATTCATTTTTCTTGTTTTGTTTGTTTTTGATGAAATTGTGCTTTTCTCGTCGAGAAAAGGCGTTTAACGCGATAAAAAGGTTTAGTGCGTTATGAATACGGGCTAGCTTACCAAAAGTACAAATGTCAACTAAATAAGGCCGGGAGTCGTTTTTATTGCTTAAAACACGATTTCTCGACCAGAATATGCTTTTTCAAAAAAGCCATGTTCCCATGGCGAGAGACTCGTTTTCTGTGAGAAAATGCATTAAAAGGAGGGATTTCATGAGAAACACTATAAATACATATTGTACTTGTCTGAAAACGCACAGAACCTTGAAATAGAAGGTTTCTCACCAAAAAACACATTGGTGAAACAAACCCCTATCTTAAGGCTCTGAGTGTTTGCACACATGTACAACAGGCATGGTTAAACTATAACGTTTTTAGTGAAATCATGTTTCTCTCGAGGAGAAAACGCGTTTAAAGCCATAAAAAGATCTCACTGTGTTTTGGCATTGACCAAGCTACCAACAACCTAAAAAATGATCAGAACTGGAGAAATTACATATTGACATTGGGTGAAATCATGTAACTCTTAAGGACGTGTTGCAGACTTGTTGAATAGATTCATTTTTCTTGTTTTGTTTGTTTTTGATGAAATTGTGCTTTTCTCGTCGAGAAAAGGCGTTTAACGCGATAAAAAGGTTTAGTGCGTTATGAATACGGGCTAGCTTACCAAAAGTACAAATGTGAACCAAATAAGGCCGGGAGTCGTTTTTATTGCTTAAAACACGATTTCTCGACCAGAATATGCTTTTTCAAAAAAGCCATGTTCCCATGGCGAGAGACTCGTTTTCTGTGAGAAAATGCATTAAAAGGAGGGATTTCATCAGAAACACTATAAATACATATTGTACTTGTCTGAAAACGCACAAAACCTTGAAATAGAAGGTTTCTCACCAAAAAACACATTGGTGAAACCCCTATCTTAAGGCTCTGGGTGTTTGCACACATGTACAAACAGGCATGTTTAAACTATAACGTTTTTAGTGAAATCATGTTTCTCTCGAGGAGAAAACGCGTTTAAAGCCATAAAAAGATCTCACTGTGTTTTGGCATTGACCAAGCTACCAACAACCTAAAAAATGATCAGAACTGGAGAAATTACACATTGACATTGGGTGAAATCATGCAACTCTTAAGGACGTGTTGCAGACTTGTTGAATAGATTCATTTTTCTTGTTTTGTTTGTTTTTGATGAAATTGTGCTTTTCTCGTCGAGAAAAGGCGTTTAACGCGATAAAAAGGTTTAGTGCGTTAGGAATACGGGCTAGCTTACCAAAAGTACAAATGTGAACTAAATAAGGCCGGGAGTCGTTTTTATTGCTTAAAACACGATTTCTCGACCAGAATATGCTTTTTCAAAAAAGCCATGTTCCCATGGCGAGAGACTCGTTTTCTGTGAGAAAATGCATTAAAAGGAGGGATTTCATCAGAAACACTATAAATACATATTGTACTTGTCTGAAAACGCACAGAACCTTGAAATAGAAGGTTTCTCACCAAAAAACACATTGGTGAAACCCCTATCTTAAGGCTCTGAGTGTTTGCACACATGTACAACAGGCATGGTTAAACTATAACGTTTTTAGTGAAATCATGTTTCTCTCGAGGAGAAAACGCGTTTAAAGCCATAAAAAGATCTCACTGTGTTTTGGCATTGACCAAGCTACCAACAACCTAAAAAATGATCAGAACTGGAGAAATTACATATTGACATTGGGTGAAATCATGTAACTCTTAAGGACGTGTTGCAGACTTGTTGAATAGATTCATTTTTCTTGTTTTGTTTGTTTTTGATGAAATTGTGCTTTTCTCGTCGAGAAAAGGCGTTTAACGCGATAAAAAGGTTTAGTGCGTTATGAATACGGGCTAGCTTACCAAAAGTACAAATGTCAACTAAATAAGGCCGGGAGTCGTTTTTATTGCTTAAAACACGATTTCTCGACCAGAATATGCTTTTTCAAAAAAGCCATGTTCCCATGGCGAGAGACTCGTTTTCTGTGAGAAAATGCATTAAAAGGAGGGATTTCATCAGAAACACTATAAATACATATTGTACTTGTCTGAAAACGCACAGAACCTTGAAATAGAAGGTTTCTCACCAAAAAACACATTGGTGAAACCCCTATCTTAAGGCTCTGAGTGTTTGCACACATGTACAACAGGCATGGTTAAACTATAACGTTTTCAGTGAAATCATGTTTCTCTCGAGGAGAAAACGCGTTTAAAGCCATAAAAAGATCTCACTGTGTTTTGGCATTGACCAAGCTACCAACAACCTAAAAAATAATCAGAACTGGAGAAATTACACATTGACATTGGGTGAAATCATGTAACTCTTAAGGACGTGTTGCAGACTTGTTGAATAGATTCATTTTTCTTGTTTTGTTTGTTTTTGATGAAATTGTGCTTTTCTCGTCGAGAAAAGGCGTTTAACGCGATAAAAAGGTTTAGTGCGTTATGAATACGGGCTAGCTTACCAAAAGTACAAATGTGAACTAAATAAGGCCGGGAGTCGTTTTTATTGCTTAAAACACGATTTCTCGACCAGAATATGCTTTTTCAAAAAAGCCATGTTCCCATGGCGAGAGACTCGTTTTCTGTGAGAAAATGCATTAAAAGGAGGGATTTCATCAGAAACACTATAAATACATATTGTACTTGTCTGAAAACGCACAGAACCTTGAAATAGAAGGTTTCTCACCAAAAAACACATTGGTGAAACAAACCCCTATCTTAAGGCTCTGAGTGTTTGCACACATGTACAACAGGCATGGTTAAACTATAACGTTTTTAGTGAAATCATGTTTCTCTCGAGGAGAAAACGCGTTTAAAGCCATAAAAAGATCTCACTGTGTTTTGGCATTGACCAAGCTACCAACAACCTAAAAAATGATCAGAACTGGAGAAATTACATATTGACATTGGGTGAAATCATGTAACTCTTAAGGACGTGTTGCAGACTTGTTGAATAGATTCATTTTTCTTGTTTTGTTTGTTTTTGATGAAATTGTGCTTTTCTCGTCGAGAAAAGGCGTTTAACGCGATAAAAAGGTTTAGTGCGTTATGAATACGGGCTAGCTTACCAAAAGTACAAATGTGAACTAAATAAGGCCGGGAGTCGTTTTTATTGCTTAAAACACGATTTCTCGACCAGAATATGCTTTTTCAAAAAAGCCATGTTCCCATGGCGAGAGACTCGTTTTCTGTGAGAAAATGCATTAAAAGGAGGGATTTCATGAGAAACACTATAAATACATATTGTACTTGTCTGAAAACGCACAGAACCTTGAAATAGAAGGTTTCTCACCAAAAAACACATTGGTGAAACCCCTATCTTAAGGCTCTGAGTGTTTGCACACATGTACAACAGGCATGGTTAAACTATAACGTTTTTAGTGAAATCATGTTTCTCTCGAGGAGAAAACGCGTTTAAAGCCATAAAAAGATCTCACTGTGTTTTGGCATTGACCAAGCTACCAACAACCTAAAAAATGATCAGAACTGGAGAAATTACATATTGACATTGGGTGAAATCATGTAACTCTTAAGGACGTGTTGCAGACTTGTTGAATAGATTCATTTTTCTTGTTTTGTTTGTTTTTGATGAAATTGTGCTTTTCTCGTCGAGAAAAGGCGTTTAACGCGATAAAAAGGTTTAGTGCGTTATGAATACGGGCTAGCTTACCAAAAGTACAAATGTGAACTAAATAAGGCCGGGAGTCGTTTTTATTGCTTAAAACACGATTTCTCGACCAGAATATGCTTTTTCAAAAAAGCCATGTTCCCATGGCGAGAGACTCGTTTTCTGTGAGAAAATGCATTAAAAGGAGGGATTTCATCAGAAACACTATAAATACATATTGTACTTGTCTGAAAACGCACAGAACCTTGAAATAGAAGGTTTCTCACCAAAAAACACATTGGTGAAACCCCTATCTTAAGGCTCTGAGTGTTTGCACACATGTACAACAGGCATGGTTAAACTATAACGTTTTTAGTGAAATCATGTTTCTCTCGAGGAGAAAACGCGTTTAAAGCCATAAAAAGATCTCACTGTGTTTTGGCATTGACCAAGCTACCAACAACCTAAAAAATGATCAGAACTGGAGAAATTACACATTGACATTGGGTGAAATCATGTAACTCTTAAGGACGTGTTGCAGACTTGTTGAATAGATTCATTTTTCTTGTTTTGTTTGTTTTTGATGAAATTGTGCTTTTCTCGTCGAGAAAAGGCGTTTAACGCGATAAAAAGGTTTAGTGCGTTATGAATACGGGCTAGCTTACCAAAAGTACAAATGTCAACTAAATAAGGCCGGGAGTCGTTTTTATTGCTTAAAACACGATTTCTCGACCAGAATATGCTTTTTCAAAAAAGCCATGTTCCCATGGCGAGAGACTCGTTTTCTGTGAGAAAATGCATTAAAAGGAGGGATTTCATGAGAAACACTATAAATACATATTGTACTTGTCTGAAAACGCACAGAACCTTGAAATAGAAGGTTTCTCACCAAAAAACACATTGGTGAAACCCCTATCTTAAGGCTCTGAGTGTTTGCACACATGTACAACAGGCATGGTTAAACTATAACGTTTTTAGTGAAATCATGTTTCTCTCGAGGAGAAAACGCGTTTAAAGCCATAAAAAGATCTCACTGTGTTTTGGCATTGACCAAGCTACCAACAACCTAAAAAATGATCAGAACTGGAGAAATTACATATTGACATTGGGTGAAATCATGTAACTCTTAAGGACGTGTTGCAGACTTGTTGAATAGATTCATTTTTCTTGTTTTGTTTGTTTTTGATGAAATTGTGCTTTTCTCGTCGAGAAAAGGCGTTTAACGCGATAAAAAGGTTTAGTGCGTTATGAATACGGGCTAGCTTACCAAAAGTACAAATGTGAACTAAATAAGGCCGGGAGTCGTTTTTATTGCTTAAAACACGATTTCTCGACCAGAATATGCTTTTTCAAAAAAGCCATGTTCCCATGGCGAGAGACTCGTTTTCTGTGAGAAAATGCATTAAAAGGAGGGATTTCATGAGAAACACTATAAATACATATTGTACTTGTCTGAAAACGCACAGAACCTTGAAATAGAAGGTTTCTCACCAAAAAACACATTGGTGAAACCCCTATCTTAAGGCTCTGAGTGTTTGCACACATGTACAACAGGCATGGTTAAACTATAACGTTTTTAGTGAAATCATGTTTCTCTCGAGGAGAAAACGCGTTTAAAGCCATAAAAAGATCTCACTGTGTTTTGGCATTGACCAAGCTACCAACAACCTAAAAAATGATCAGAACTGGAGAAATTACATATTGACATTGGGTGAAATCATGTAACTCTTAAGGACGTGTTGCAGACTTGTTGAATAGATTCATTTTTCTTGTTTTGTTTGTTTTTGATGAAATTGTGCTTTTCTCGTCGAGAAAAGGCGTTTAACGCGATAAAAAGGTTTAGTGCGTTATGAATACGGGCTAGCTTACCAAAAGTACAAATGTGAACTAAATAAGGCCGGGAGTCGTTTTTATTGCTTAAAACACGATTTCTCGACCAGAATATGCTTTTTCAAAAAAGCCATGTTCCCATGGCGAGAGACTCGTTTTCTGTGAGAAAATGCATTAAAAGGAGGGATTTCATGAGAAACACTATAAATACATATTGTACTTGTCTGAAAACGCACAGAACCTTGAAATAGAAGGTTTCTCACCAAAAAACACATTGGTGAAACCCCTATCTTAAGGCTCTGAGTGTTTGCACACATGTACAACAGGCATGGTTAAACTATAACGTTTTTAGTGAAATCATGTTTCTCTCGAGGAGAAAACGCGTTTAAAGCCATAAAAAGATCTCACTGTGTTTTGGCATTGACCAAGCTACCAACAACCTAAAAAATGATCAGAACTGGAGAAATTACACATTGACATTGGGTGAAATCATGTAACTCTTAAGGACGTGTTGCAGACTTGTTGAATAGATTCATTTTTCTTGTTTTGTTTGTTTTTGATGAAATTGTGCTTTTCTCGTCGAGAAAAGGCGTTTAACGCGATAAAAAGGTTTAGTGCGTTATGAATACGGGCTAGCTTACCAAAAGTACAAATGTGAACTAAATAAGGCCGGGAGTCGTTTTTATTGCTTAAAACACGATTTCTCGACCAGAATATGCTTTTTCAAAAAAGCCATGTTCCCATGGCGAGAGACTCGTTTTCTGTGAGAAAATGCATTAAAAGGAGGGATTTCATCAGAAACACTATAAATACATATTGTACTTGTCTGAAAACGCACAGAACCTTGAAATAGAAGGTTTCTCACCAAAAAACACATTGGTGAAACCCCTATCTTAAGGCTCTGAGTGTTTGCACACATGTACAACAGGCATGGTTAAACTATAACGTTTTTAGTGAAATCATGTTTCTCTCGAGGAGAAAACGCGTTTAAAGCCATAAAAAGATTTCACTGTGTTTTGACATTGACCAAGCTACCAACAACCTAAAAAATGATCAGAACTGGAGAAATTACACATTGACATTGGGTGAAATCATGTAACTCTTAAGGACGTGTTGCAGACTTGTTGAATAGATTCATTTTTCTTGTTTTTTTTTTTTTGATGAAATTGCTTTTCTCGTCGAGAAAAGGCGTTTAACGCGATAAAAAGGTTTAGTGCGTTATGAATACGGGCTAGCTTACCAAAAGTACAAATGTGAACTAAATAAGGCCGGGAGTCGTTTTTGTTGCTTAAAACACGATTTCTCGACGAGAATATGCTTTTTCAAAAAAGCCATGTTCCCATGGCGAGAGACTCGTTTTCTGTGAGAAAATGCATTAAAAGGAGGGATTTCATCAGAAACACTATAAATACATATTGTACTTGTCTGAAAACGCACAGAACCTTGAAATAGAAGGTTTCTCACCAAAAAACACATTGGTGAAACCCCTATCTTAAGGCTCTGAGTGTTTGCACACATGTACAACAGGCATGGTTAAACTATAACGTTTTTAGTGAAATCATGTTTCTCTCGAGGAGAAAACGCGTTTAAAGCCATAAAAAGATTTCACTGTGTTTTGACATTGACCAAGCTACCAACAACCTAAAAAATGATCAGAACTGGAGAAATTACACATTGACATTGGGTGAAATCATGTAACTCTTAAGGACGTGTTGCAGACTTGTTGAATAGATTCATTTTTCTTGTTTTTTTTTTTTGATGAAATTGCTTTTCTCGTCGAGAAAAGGCGTTTAACGCGATAAAAAGGTTTAGTGCGTTATGAATACGGGCTAGCTTACGAAAAGTACAAATGTGAACTAAATAAGGCCGGGAGTCGTTTTTGTTGCTTAAAACACGATTTCTCGACGAGAATATGCTTTTTCAAAAAAGCCATGTTCCCATGGCGAGAGACTCGTTTTCTGTGAGAAAATGCATTAAAAGGAGGGATTTCATCAGAAACACGATAAATACATATTGTACTTGTCTGACAACGCACAGAACCTTGAAATAGAAGGTTTCTCACCAAAAAACACATTGGTGAAACCCCTATCTTAAGGCTCTGAGTGTTTGCACACATGTACAAACAGGCATGTTTAAACTATAACGTTTTTAGTGAAATCATGTTTCTCTCGAGGAGAAAACGCGTTTAAAGCCATAAAAAGATCTCACTGTGTTTTGGCATTGACCAAGCTACCAACAACCTAAAAAATGATCAGAACTGGAGAAATTACACATTGACATTGGGTGAAATCATGTAACTCTTAAGGACGTGTTGCAGACTTGTTGAATAGATTCATTTTTCTTGTTTTGTTTGTTTTTGATGAAATTGCTTTTCTCGTCGAGAAAAGGCGTTTAACGCGATAAAAAGGTTTAGTGCGTTATGAATACGGGCTAGCTTACCAAAAGTACAAATGTGAACTAAATAAGGCCGGGAGTCGTTTTTGTTGCTTAAAACACGATTTCTCGACGAGAATATGCTTTTTCAAAAAAGCCATGTTCCCATGGCGAGAGACTCGTTTTCTGTGAGAAAATGCATTAAAAGGAGGGATTTCATCAGAAACACTATAAATACATATTGTACTTGTCTGAAAACGCACAGAACCTTGAAATAGAAGGTTTCTCACCAAAAAACACATTGGTGAAACCCCTATCTTAAGGCTCTGAGTGTTTGCACACATGTACAACAGGCATGGTTAAACTATAACGTTTTTAGTGAAATCATGTTTCTCTCGAGGAGAAAACGCGTTTAAAGCCATAAAAAGATCTCACTGTGTTTTGGCATTGACCAAGCTACCAACAACCTAAAAAATGATCAGAACTGGAGAAATTACATATTGACATTGGGTGAAATCATGTAACTCTTAAGGACGTGTTGCAGACTTGTTGAATAGATTCATTTTTCTTGTTTTGTTTGTTTTTGATGAAATTGTGCTTTTCTCGTCGAGAAAAGGCGTTTAACGCGATAAAAAGGTTTAGTGCGTTATGAATACGGGCTAGCTTACCAAAAGTACAAATGTGAACTAAATAAGGCCGGGAGTCGTTTTTATTGCTTAAAACACGATTTCTCGACCAGAATATGCTTTTTCAAAAAAGCCATGTTCCCATGGCGAGAGACTCGTTTTCTGTGAGAAAATGCATTAAAAGGAGGGATTTCATCAGAAACACTATAAATACATATTGTACTTGTCTGAAAACGCACAGAACCTTGAAATAGAAGGTTTCTCACCAAAAAACACATTGGTGAAACCCCTATCTTAAGGCTCTGAGTGTTTGCACACATGTACAACAGGCATGGTTAAACTATAACGTTTTTAGTGAAATCATGTTTCTCTCGAGGAGAAAACGCGTTTAAAGCCATAAAAAGATCTCACTGTGTTTTGGCATTGACCAAGCTACCAACAACCTAAAAAATGATCAGAACTGGAGAAATTACACATTGACATTGGGTGAAATCATGTAACTCTTAAGGACGTGTTGCAGACTTGTTGAATAGATTCATTTTTCTTGTTTTGTTTGTTTTTGATGAAATTGTGCTTTTCTCGTCGAGAAAAGGCGTTTAACGCGATAAAAAGGTTTAGTGCGTTATGAATACGGGCTAGCTTACCAAAAGTACAAATGTGAACTAAATAAGGCCGGGAGTCGTTTTTATTGCTTAAAACACGATTTCTCGACCAGAATATGCTTTTTCAAAAAAGCCATGTTCCCATGGCGAGAGACTCGTTTTCTGTGAGAAAATGCATTAAAAGGAGGGATTTCATCAGAAACACTATAAATACATATTGTACTTGTCTGAAAACGCACAGAACCTTGAAATAGAAGGTTTCTCACCAAAAAACACATTGGTGAAACAAACCCCTATCTTAAGGCTCTGAGTGTTTGCACACATGTACAACAGGCATGGTTAAACTATAACGTTTTTAGTGAAATCATGTTTCTCTCGAGGAGAAAACGCGTTTAAAGCCATAAAAAGATCTCACTGTGTTTTGGCATTGACCAAGCTACCAACAACCTAAAAAATGATCAGAACTGGAGAAATTACATATTGACATTGGGTGAAATCATGTAACTCTTAAGGACGTGTTGCAGACTTGTTGAATAGATTCATTTTTCTTGTTTTGTTTGTTTTTGATGAAATTGTGCTTTTCTCGTCGAGAAAAGGCGTTTAACGCGATAAAAAGGTTTAGTGCGTTATGAATACGGGCTAGCTTACCAAAAGTACAAATGTGAACTAAATAAGGCCGGGAGTCGTTTTTATTGCTTAAAACACGATTTCTCGACCAGAATATGCTTTTTCAAAAAAGCCATGTTCCCATGGCGAGAGACTCGTTTTCTGTGAGAAAATGCATTAAAAGGAGGGATTTCATGAGAAACACTATAAATACATATTGTACTTGTCTGAAAACGCACAGAACCTTGAAATAGAAGGTTTCTCACCAAAAAACACATTGGTGAAACAAACCCCTATCTTAAGGCTCTGAGTGTTTGCACACATGTACAACAGGCATGGTTAAACTATAACGTTTTTAGTGAAATCATGTTTCTCTCGAGGAGAAAACGCGTTTAAAGCCATAAAAAGATCTCACTGTGTTTTGGCATTGACCAAGCTACCAACAACCTAAAAAATGATCAGAACTGGAGAAATTACACATTGACATTGGGTGAAATCATGTAACTCTTAAGGACGTGTTGCAGACTTGTTGAATAGATTCATTTTTCTTGTTTTGTTTGTTTTTGATGAAATTGTGCTTTTCTCGTCGAGAAAAGGCGTTTAACGCGATAAAAAGGTTTAGTGCGTTATGAATACGGGCTAGCTTACCAAAAGTACAAATGTGAACTAAATAAGGCCGGGAGTCGTTTTTATTGCTTAAAACACGATTTCTCGACCAGAATATGCTTTTTCAAAAAAGCCATGTTCCCATGGCGAGAGACTCGTTTTCTGTGAGAAAATGCATTAAAAGGAGGGATTTCATCAGAAACACTATAAATACATATTGTACTTGTCTGAAAACGCACAGAACCTTGAAATAGAAGGTTTCTCACCAAAAAACACATTGGTGAAACAAACCCCTATCTTAAGGCTCTGAGTGTTTGCACACATGTACAACAGGCATGGTTAAACTATAACGTTTTTAGTGAAATCATGTTTCTCTCGAGGAGAAAACGCGTTTAAAGCCATAAAAAGATCTCACTGTGTTTTGGCATTGACCAAGCTACCAACAACCTAAAAAATGATCAGAACTGGAGAAATTACACATTGACATTGGGTGAAATCATGTAACTCTTAAGGACGTGTTGCAGACTTGTTGAATAGATTCATTTTTCTTGTTTTGTTCGTTTTTGATGAAATTGTGCTTTTCTCGTCGAGAAAAGGCGTTTAACGCGATAAAAAGGTTTAGTGCGTTATGAATACGGGCTAGCTTACCAAAAGTACAAATGTGAACTAAATAAGGCCGGGAGTCGTTTTTGTTGCTTAAAACACGATTTCTCGACGAGAATATGCTTTTTCAAAAAAGCCATGTTCCCATGGCGAGAGACTCGTTTTCTGTGAGAAAATGCATTAAAAGGAGGGATTTCATCAGAAACACGATAAATACATATTGTACTTGTCTGACAACGCACAGAACCTTGAAATAGAAGGTTTCTCACCAAAAAACACATTGGTGAAACCCCTATCTTAAGGCTCTGAGTGTTTGCACACATGTACAACAGGCATGGTTAAACTATAACGTTTTTAGTGAAATCATGTTTCTCTCGAGGAGAAAACGCGTTTAAAGCCATAAAAAGATTTCACTGTGTTTTGACATTGACCAAGCTACCAACAACCTAAAAAATGATCAGAACTGGAGAAATTACACATTGACATTGGGTGAAATCATGTAACTCTTAAGGACGTGTTGCAGACTTGTTGAATAGATTCATTTTTCTTGTTTTTTTTTTTTTGATGAAATTGCTTTTCTCGTCGAGAAAAGGCGTTTAACGCGATAAAAAGGTTTAGTGCGTTATGAATACGGGCTAGCTTACGAAAAGTACAAATGTGAACTAAATAAGGCCGGGAGTCGTTTTTGTTGCTTAAAACACGATTTCTCGACGAGAATATGCTTTTTCAAAAAAGCCATGTTCCCATGGCGAGAGACTCGTTTTCTGTGAGAAAATGCATTAAAAGGAGGGATTTCATCAGAAACACGATAAATACATATTGTACTTGTCTGACAACGCACAGAACCTTGAAATAGAAGGTTTCTCACCAAAAAACACATTGGTGAAACCCCTATCTTAAGGCTCTGAGTGTTTGCACACATGTACAAACAGGCATGTTTAAACTATAACGTTTTTAGTGAAATCATGTTTCTCTCGAGGAGAAAACGCGTTTAAAGCCATAAAAAGATCTCACTGTGTTTTGGCATTGACCAAGCTACCAACAACCTAAAAAATGATCAGAACTGGAGAAATTACACATTGACATTGGGTGAAATCATGTAACTCTTAAGGACGTGTTGCAGACTTGTTGAATAGATTCATTTTTCTTGTTTTGTTTGTTTTTGATGAAATTGCTTTTCTCGTCGAGAAAAGGCGTTTAACGCGATAAAAAGGTTTAGTGCGTTATGAATACGGGCTAGCTTACCAAAAGTACAAATGTGAACCAAATAAGGCCGGGAGTCGTTTTTATTGCTTAAAACACGATTTCTCGACCAGAATATGCTTTTTCAAAAAAGCCATGTTCCCATGGCGAGAGACTCGTTTTCTGTGAGAAAATGCATTAAAAAGGAGGGATTTCATCAGAAACACCATAAATACATATTGTACTTGTCTGAAAACGCAAAGAACCTTGAAATAGAAGGTTTCTCACCAAAAAACACATTGGTGAAACCCCTATCTTAAGGCTCTGAGTGTTTGCACACATGTACAAACAGGCATGTTTAAACTATAACGTTTTTAGTGAAATCATGTTTCTCTCGAGGAGAAAACGCGTTTAAAGCCATAAAAAGATCTCACTGTGTTTTGGCATTGACCAAGCTACCAACAACCTAAAAAATGATCAGAACTGGAGAAATTACATATTGACATTGGGTGAAATCATGTAACTCTTAAGGACGTGTTGCAGACTTGTTGAATAGATTCATTTTTCTTGTTTTGTTTGTTTTTGATGAAATTGTGCTTTTCTCGTCGAGAAAAGGCGTTTAACGCGATAAAAAGGTTTAGTGCGTTATGAATACGGGCTAGCTTACCAAAAGTACAAATGTCAACTAAATAAGGCCGGGAGTCGTTTTTATTGCTTAAAACACGATTTCTCGACCAGAATATGCTTTTTCAAAAAAGCCATGTTCCCATGGCGAGAGACTCGTTTTCTGTGAGAAAATGCATTAAAAGGAGGGATTTCATGAGAAACACTATAAATACATATTGTACTTGTCTGAAAACGCACAGAACCTTGAAATAGAAGGTTTCTCACCAAAAAACACATTGGTGAAACCCCTATCTTAAGGCTCTGAGTGTTTGCACACATGTACAACAGGCATGGTTAAACTATAACGTTTTTAGTGAAATCATGTTTCTCTCGAGGAGAAAACGCGTTTAAAGCCATAAAAAGATCTCACTGTGTTTTGGCATTGACCAAGCTACCAACAACCTAAAAAATGATCAGAACTGGAGAAATTACACATTGACATTGGGTGAAATCATGTAACTCTTAAGGACGTGTTGCAGACTTGTTGAATAGATTCATTTTTCTTGTTTTGTTTGTTTTTGATGAAATTGTGCTTTTCTCGTCGAGAAAAGGCGTTTAACGCGATAAAAAGGTTTAGTGCGTTATGAATACGGGCTAGCTTACCAAAAGTACAAATGTGAACTAAATAAGGCCGGGAGTCGTTTTTATTGCTTAAAACACGATTTCTCGACCAGAATATGCTTTTTCAAAAAAGCCATGTTCCCATGGCGAGAGACTCGTTTTCTGTGAGAAAATGCATTAAAAGGAGGGATTTCATCAGAAACACTATAAATACATATTGTACTTGTCTGAAAACGCACAGAACCTTGAAATAGAAGGTTTCTCACCAAAAAACACATTGGTGAAACCCCTATCTTAAGGCTCTGAGTGTTTGCACACATGTACAACAGGCATGGTTAAACTATAACGTTTTTAGTGAAATCATGTTTCTCTCGAGGAGAAAACGCGTTTAAAGCCATAAAAAGATTTCACTGTGTTTTGACATTGACCAAGCTACCAACAACCTAAAAAATGATCAGAACTGGAGAAATTACACATTGACATTGGGTGAAATCATGTAACTCTTAAGGACGTGTTGCAGACTTGTTGAATAGATTCATTTTTCTTGTTTTTTTTTTTTTTGATGAAATTGCTTTTCTCGTCGAGAAAAGGCGTTTAACGCGATAAAAAGGTTTAGTGCGTTATGAATACGGGCTAGCTTACCAAAAGTACAAATGTGAACTAAATAAGGCCGGGAGTCGTTTTTGTTGCTTAAAACACGATTTCTCGACGAGAATATGCTTTTTCAAAAAAGCCATGTTCCCATGGCGAGAGACTCGTTTTCTGTGAGAAAATGCATTAAAAGGAGGGATTTCATCAGAAACACTATAAATACATATTGTACTTGTCTGAAAACGCACAGAACCTTGAAATAGAAGGTTTCTCACCAAAAAACACATTGGTGAAACCCCTATCTTAAGGCTCTGAGTGTTTGCACACATGTACAACAGGCATGGTTAAACTATAACGTTTTTAGTGAAATCATGTTTCTCTCGAGGAGAAAACGCGTTTAAAGCCATAAAAAGATCTCACTGTGTTTTGGCATTGACCAAGCTACCAACAACCTAAAAAATGATCAGAACTGGAGAAATTACATATTGACATTGGGTGAAATCATGTAACTCTTAAGGACGTGTTGCAGACTTGTTGAATAGATTCATTTTTCTTGTTTTGTTTGTTTTTGATGAAATTGTGCTTTTCTCGTCGAGAAAAGGCGTTTAACGCGATAAAAAGGTTTAGTGCGTTATGAATACGGGCTAGCTTACCAAAAGTACAAATGTGAACTAAATAAGGCCGGGAGTCGTTTTTATTGCTTAAAACACGATTTCTCGACCAGAATATGCTTTTTCAAAAAAGCCATGTTCCCATGGCGAGAGACTCGTTTTCTGTGAGAAAATGCATTAAAAGGAGGGATTTCATCAGAAACACTATAAATACATATTGTACTTGTCTGAAAACGCACAGAACCTTGAAATAGAAGGTTTCTCACCAAAAAACACATTGGTGAAACCCCTATCTTAAGGCTCTGAGTGTTTGCACACATGTACAACAGGCATGGTTAAACTATAACGTTTTTAGTGAAATCATGTTTCTCTCGAGGAGAAAACGCGTTTAAAGCCATAAAAAGATCTCACTGTGTTTTGGCATTGACCAAGCTACCAACAACCTAAAAAATGATCAGAACTGGAGAAATTACACATTGACATTGGGTGAAATCATGAAACTCTTAAGGACGTGTTGCAGACTTGTTGAATAGATTCATTTTTCTTGTTTTGTTCGTTTTTGATGAAATTGTGCTTTTCTCGTCGAGAAAAGGCGTTTAACGCGATAAAAAGGTTTAGTGCGTTATGAATACGGGCTAGCTTACCAAAAGTACAAATGTGAACTAAATAAGGCCGGGAGTCGTTTTTGTTGCTTAAAACACGATTTCTCGACGAGAATATGCTTTTTCAAAAAAGCCATGTTCCCATGGCGAGAGACTCGTTTTCTGTGAGAAAATGCATTAAAAGGAGGGATTTCATCAGAAACACGATAAATACATATTGTACTTGTCTGACAACGCACAGAACCTTGAAATAGAAGGTTTCTCACCAAAAAACACATTGGTGAAACCCCTATCTTAAGGCTCTGAGTGTTTGCACACATGTACAACAGGCATGGTTAAACTATAACGTTTTTAGTGAAATCATGTTTCTCTCGAGGAGAAAACGCGTTTAAAGCCATAAAAAGATTTCACTGTGTTTTGACATTGACCAAGCTACCAACAACCTAAAAAATGATCAGAACTGGAGAAATTACACATTGACATTGGGTGAAATCATGTAACTCTTAAGGACGTGTTGCAGACTTGTTGAATAGATTCATTTTTCTTGTTTTTTTTTTTTTGATGAAATTGCTTTTCTCGTCGAGAAAAGGCGTTTAACGCGATAAAAAGGTTTAGTGCGTTATGAATACGGGCTAGCTTACGAAAAGTACAAATGTGAACTAAATAAGGCCGGGAGTCGTTTTTGTTGCTTAAAACACGATTTCTCGACGAGAATATGCTTTTTCAAAAAAGCCATGTTCCCATGGCGAGAGACTCGTTTTCTGTGAGAAAATGCATTAAAAGGAGGGATTTCATCAGAAACACGATAAATACATATTGTACTTGTCTGACAACGCACAGAACCTTGAAATAGAAGGTTTCTCACCAAAAAACACATTGGTGAAACCCCTATCTTAAGGCTCTGAGTGTTTGCACACATGTACAAACAGGCATGTTTAAACTATAACGTTTTTAGTGAAATCATGTTTCTCTCGAGGAGAAAACGCGTTTAAAGCCATAAAAAGATCTCACTGTGTTTTGGCATTGACCAAGCTACCAACAACCTAAAAAATGATCAGAACTGGAGAAATTACACATTGACATTGGGTGAAATCATGTAACTCTTAAGGACGTGTTGCAGACTTGTTGAATAGATTCATTTTTCTTGTTTTGTTTGTTTTTGATGAAATTGCTTTTCTCGTCGAGAAAAGGCGTTTAACGCGATAAAAAGGTTTAGTGCGTTATGAATACGGGCTAGCTTACCAAAAGTACAAATGTGAACCAAATAAGGCCGGGAGTCGTTTTTATTGCTTAAAACACGATTTCTCGACCAGAATATGCTTTTTCAAAAAAGCCATGTTCCCATGGCGAGAGACTCGTTTTCTGTGAGAAAATGCATTAAAAAGGAGGGATTTCATCAGAAACACCATAAATACATATTGTACTTGTCTGAAAACGCAAAGAACCTTGAAATAGAAGGTTTCTCACCAAAAAACACATTGGTGAAACCCCTATCTTAAGGCTCTGAGTGTTTGCACACATGTACAAACAGGCATGTTTAAACTATAACGTTTTTAGTGAAATCATGTTTCTCTCGAGGAGAAAACGCGTTTAAAGCCATAAAAAGATCTCACTGTGTTTTGGCATTGACCAAGCTACCAACAACCTAAAAAATGATCAGAACTGGAGAAATTACATATTGACATTGGGTGAAATCATGTAACTCTTAAGGACGTGTTGCAGACTTGTTGAATAGATTCATTTTTCTTGTTTTGTTTGTTTTTGATGAAATTGTGCTTTTCTCGTCGAGAAAAGGCGTTTAACGCGATAAAAAGGTTTAGTGCGTTATGAATACGGGCTAGCTTACCAAAAGTACAAATGTCAACTAAATAAGGCCGGGAGTCGTTTTTATTGCTTAAAACACGATTTCTCGACCAGAATATGCTTTTTCAAAAAAGCCATGTTCCCATGGCGAGAGACTCGTTTTCTGTGAGAAAATGCATTAAAAGGAGGGATTTCATGAGAAACACTATAAATACATATTGTACTTGTCTGAAAACGCACAGAACCTTGAAATAGAAGGTTTCTCACCAAAAAACACATTGGTGAAACCCCTATCTTAAGGCTCTGAGTGTTTGCACACATGTACAACAGGCATGGTTAAACTATAACGTTTTTAGTGAAATCATGTTTCTCTCGAGGAGAAAACGCGTTTAAAGCCATAAAAAGATCTCACTGTGTTTTGGCATTGACCAAGCTACCAACAACCTAAAAAATGATCAGAACTGGAGAAATTACACATTGACATTGGGTGAAATCATGTAACTCTTAAGGACGTGTTGCAGACTTGTTGAATAGATTCATTTTTCTTGTTTTGTTTGTTTTTGATGAAATTGTGCTTTTCTCGTCGAGAAAAGGCGTTTAACGCGATAAAAAGGTTTAGTGCGTTATGAATACGGGCTAGCTTACCAAAAGTACAAATGTGAACTAAATAAGGCCGGGAGTCGTTTTTATTGCTTAAAACACGATTTCTCGACCAGAATATGCTTTTTCAAAAAAGCCATGTTCCCATGGCGAGAGACTCGTTTTCTGTGAGAAAATGCATTAAAAGGAGGGATTTCATCAGAAACACTATAAATACATATTGTACTTGTCTGAAAACGCACAGAACCTTGAAATAGAAGGTTTCTCACCAAAAAACACATTGGTGAAACCCCTATCTTAAGGCTCTGAGTGTTTGCACACATGTACAACAGGCATGGTTAAACTATAACGTTTTTAGTGAAATCATGTTTCTCTCGAGGAGAAAACGCGTTTAAAGCCATAAAAAGATTTCACTGTGTTTTGACATTGACCAAGCTACCAACAACCTAAAAAATGATCAGAACTGGAGAAATTACACATTGACATTGGGTGAAATCATGTAACTCTTAAGGACGTGTTGCAGACTTGTTGAATAGATTCATTTTTCTTGTTTTTTTTTTTTTGATGAAATTGCTTTTCTCGTCGAGAAAAGGCGTTTAACGCGATAAAAAGGTTTAGTGCGTTATGAATACGGGCTAGCTTACCAAAAGTACAAATGTGAACTAAATAAGGCCGGGAGTCGTTTTTGTTGCTTAAAACACGATTTCTCGACGAGAATATACTTTTTCAAAAAAGCCATGTTCCCATGGCGAGAGACTCGTTTTCTGTGAGAAAATGCATTAAAAGGAGGGATTTCATCAGAAACACTATAAATACATATTGTACTTGTCTGACAACGCACAGAACCTTGAAATAGAAGGTTTCTCACCAAAAAACACATTGGTGAAACCCCTATCTTAAGGCTCTGAGTGTTTGCACACATGTACAACAGGCATGGTTAAACTATAACGTTTTTAGTTGAAATCATGTTTCTCTCGAGGAGAAAACGCGTTTAAAGCCATAAAAAGATTTCACTGTGTTTTGACATTGACCAAGCTACCAACAACCTAAAAAATGATCAGAACTGGAGAAATTACACATTGACATTGGGTGAAATCATGTAACTCTTAAGGACGTGTTGCAGACTTGTTGAATAGATTCATTTTTCTTGTTTTTTTTTTTTTTGATGAAATTGCTTTTCTCGTCGAGAAAAGGCGTTTAACGCGATAAAAAGGTTTAGTGCGTTATGAATACGGGCTAGCTTACCAAAAGTACAAATGTGAACTAAATAAGGCCGGGAGTCGTTTTTGTTGCTTAAAACACGATTTCTCGACGAGAATATGCTTTTTCAAAAAAGCCATGTTCCCATGGCGAGAGACTCGTTTTCTGTGAGAAAATGCATTAAAAGGAGGGATTTCATGAGAAACACTATAAATACATATTGTACTTGTCTGAAAACGCACAGAACCTTGAAATAGAAGGTTTCTCACCAAAAAACACATTGGTGAAACCCCTATCTTAAGGCTCTGAGTGTTTGCACACATGTACAAACAGGCATGTTTAAACTATAACGTTTTTAGTGAAATCATGTTTCTCTCGAGGAGAAAACGCGTTTAAAGCCATAAAAAGATCTCACTGTGTTTTGGCATTGACCAAGCTACCAACAACCTAAAAAATGATCAGAACTGGAGAAATTACATATTGACATTGGGTGAAATCATGTAACTCTTAAGGACGTGTTGCAGACTTGTTGAATAGATTCATTTTTCTTGTTTTGTTTGTTTTTGATGAAATTGTGCTTTTCTCGTCGAGAAAAGGCGTTTAACGCGATAAAAAGGTTTAGTGCGTTATGAATACGGGCTAGCTTACCAAAAGTACAAATGTCAACTAAATAAGGCCGGGAGTCGTTTTTATTGCTTAAAACACGATTTCTCGACCAGAATATGCTTTTTCAAAAAAGCCATGTTCCCATGGCGAGAGACTCGTTTTCTGTGAGAAAATGCATTAAAAGGAGGGATTTCATGAGAAACACTATAAATACATATTGTACTTGTCTGAAAACGCACAGAACCTTGAAATAGAAGGTTTCTCACCAAAAAACACATTGGTGAAACCCCTATCTTAAGGCTCTGAGTGTTTGCACACATGTACAACAGGCATGGTTAAACTATAACGTTTTTAGTGAAATCATGTTTCTCTCGAGGAGAAAACGCGTTTAAAGCCATAAAAAGATCTCACTGTGTTTTGGCATTGACCAAGCTACCAACAACCTAAAAAATGATCAGAACTGGAGAAATTACACATTGACATTGGGTGAAATCATGTAACTCTTAAGGACGTGTTGCAGACTTGTTGAATAGATTCATTTTTCTTGTTTTGTTTGTTTTTGATGAAATTGTGCTTTTCTCGTCGAGAAAAGGCGTTTAACGCGATAAAAAGGTTTAGTGCGTTATGAATACGGGCTAGCTTACCAAAAGTACAAATGTGAACTAAATAAGGCCGGGAGTCGTTTTTATTGCTTAAAACACGATTTCTCGACCAGAATATGCTTTTTCAAAAAAGCCATGTTCCCATGGCGAGAGACTCGTTTTCTGTGAGAAAATGCATTAAAAGGAGGGATTTCATCAGAAACACTATAAATACATATTGTACTTGTCTGAAAACGCACAGAACCTTGAAATAGAAGGTTTCTCACCAAAAAACACATTGGTGAAACCCCTATCTTAAGGCTCTGAGTGTTTGCACACATGTACAACAGGCATGGTTAAACTATAACGTTTTTAGTGAAATCATGTTTCTCTCGAGGAGAAAACGCGTTTAAAGCCATAAAAAGATTTCACTGTGTTTTGACATTGACCAAGCTACCAACAACCTAAAAAATGATCAGAACTGGAGAAATTACACATTGACATTGGGTGAAATCATGTAACTCTTAAGGACGTGTTGCAGACTTGTTGAATAGATTCATTTTTCTTGTTTTTTTTTTTTTGATGAAATTGCTTTTCTCGTCGAGAAAAGGCGTTTAACGCGATAAAAAGGTTTAGTGCGTTATGAATACGGGCTAGCTTACCAAAAGTACAAATGTGAACTAAATAAGGCCGGGAGTCGTTTTTGTTGCTTAAAACACGATTTCTCGACGAGAATATACTTTTTCAAAAAAGCCATGTTCCCATGGCGAGAGACTCGTTTTCTGTGAGAAAATGCATTAAAAGGAGGGATTTCATCAGAAACACTATAAATACATATTGTACTTGTCTGACAACGCACAGAACCTTGAAATAGAAGGTTTCTCACCAAAAAACACATTGGTGAAACCCCTATCTTAAGGCTCTGAGTGTTTGCACACATGTACAACAGGCATGGTTAAACTATAACGTTTTTAGTTGAAATCATGTTTCTCTCGAGGAGAAAACGCGTTTAAAGCCATAAAAAGATTTCACTGTGTTTTGACATTGACCAAGCTACCAACAACCTAAAAAATGATCAGAACTGGAGAAATTACACATTGACATTGGGTGAAATCATGTAACTCTTAAGGACGTGTTGCAGACTTGTTGAATAGATTCATTTTTCTTGTTTTTTTTTTTTTTGATGAAATTGCTTTTCTCGTCGAGAAAAGGCGTTTAACGCGATAAAAAGGTTTAGTGCGTTATGAATACGGGCTAGCTTACCAAAAGTACAAATGTGAACTAAATAAGGCCGGGAGTCGTTTTTGTTGCTTAAAACACGATTTCTCGACGAGAATATGCTTTTTCAAAAAAGCCATGTTCCCATGGCGAGAGACTCGTTTTCTGTGAGAAAATGCATTAAAAGGAGGGATTTCATCAGAAACACTATAAATACATATTGTACTTGTCTGAAAACGCACAGAACCTTGAAATAGAAGGTTTCTCACCAAAAAACACATTGGTGAAACCCCTATCTTAAGGCTCTGAGTGTTTGCACACATGTACAACAGGCATGGTTAAACTATAACGTTTTTAGTGAAATCATGTTTCTCTCGAGGAGAAAACGCGTTTAAAGCCATAAAAAGATTTCACTGTGTTTTGACATTGACCAAGCTACCAACAACCTAAAAAATGATCAGAACTGGAGAAATTACACATTGACATTGGGTGAAATCATGTAACTCTTAAGGACGTGTTGCAGACTTGTTGAATAGATTCATTTTTCTTGTTTTTTTTTTTTGATGAAATTGCTTTTCTCGTCGAGAAAAGGCGTTTAACGCGATAAAAAGGTTTAGTGCGTTATGAATACGGGCTAGCTTACGAAAAGTACAAATGTGAACTAAATAAGGCCGGGAGTCGTTTTTGTTGCTTAAAACACGATTTCTCGACGAGAATATGCTTTTTCAAAAAAGCCATGTTCCCATGGCGAGAGACTCGTTTTCTGTGAGAAAATGCATTAAAAGGAGGGATTTCATCAGAAACACGATAAATACATATTGTACTTGTCTGACAACGCACAGAACCTTGAAATAGAAGGTTTCTCATCAAAAAACACATTGGTGAAACCCCTATCTTAAGGCTCTGAGTGTTTGCACACATGTACAAACAGGCATGTTTAAACTATAACGTTTTTAGTGAAATCATGTTTCTCTCGAGGAGAAAACGCGTTTAAAGCCATAAAAAGATCTCACTGTGTTTTGGCATTGACCAAGCTACCAACAACCTAAAAAATGATCAGAACTGGAGAAATTACACATTGACATTGGGTGAAATCATGTAACTCTTAAGGACGTGTTGCAGACTTGTTGAATAGATTCATTTTTCTTGTTTTGTTTGTTTTTGATGAAATTGCTTTTCTCGTCGAGAAAAGGCGTTTAACGCGATAAAAAGGTTTAGTGCGTTATGAATACGGGCTAGCTTACCAAAAGTACAAATGTGAACCAAATAAGGCCGGGAGTCGTTTTTATTGCTTAAAACACGATTTCTCGACCAGAATATGCTTTTTCAAAAAAGCCATGTTCCCATGGCGAGAGACTCGTTTTCTGTGAGAAAATGCATTAAAAAGGAGGGATTTCATCAGAAACACCATAAATACATATTGTACTTGTCTGAAAACGCAAAGAACCTTGAAATAGAAGGTTTCTCACCAAAAAACACATTGGTGAAACCCCTATCTTAAGGCTCTGAGTGTTTGCACACATGTACAAACAGGCATGTTTAAACTATAACGTTTTTAGTGAAATCATGTTTCTCTCGAGGAGAAAACGCGTTTAAAGCCATAAAAAGATCTCACTGTGTTTTGGCATTGACCAAGCTACCAACAAACCTAAAAAATGATCAGAACTGGAGAAATTACACATTGACATTGGGTGAAATCATGTAACTCTTAAGGACGTGTTGCAGACTTGTTGAATAGATTCATTTTTCTTGTTTTGTTTGTTTTTGATGAAATTGTGCTTTTCTCGTCGCGACAAGGCGTTTAACGCGATAAAAAGGTTTAGTGCGTTATGAATACGGGCTAGCTTACCAAAAGTACAAATGTGAACTAAATAAGGCCGGGAGTCGTTTTTATTGCTTAAAACACGATTTCTCGACCAGAATATGCTCTTTCAAAAAAGCCATGTTCCCATGGCGAGAGACTCGTTTTCTGTGAGAAAATGCATTAAAAGGAGGGATTTCATCAGAAACACTATAAATACATATTGTACTTGTCTGAAAACGCACAGAACCTTGAAATAGAAGGTTTCTCACCAAAAAACACATTGGTGAAACCCCTATCTTAAGGCTCTGAGTGTTTGCACACATGTACAACAGGCATGGTTAAACTATAACGTTTTTAGTGAAATCATGTTTCTCTCGAGGAGAAAACGCGTTTAAAGCCATAAAAAGATCTCACTGTGTTTTGGCATTGACCAAGCTACCAACAACCTAAAAAATGATCAGAACTGGAGAAATTACATATTGACATTGGGTGAAATCATGTAACTCTTAAGGACGTGTTGCAGACTTGTTGAATAGATTCATTTTTCTTGTTTTGTTTGTTTTTGATGAAATTGTGCTTTTCTCGTCGAGAAAAGGCGTTTAACGCGATAAAAAGGTTTAGTGCGTTATGAATACGGGCTAGCTTACCAAAAGTACAAATGTGAACTAAATAAGGCCGGGAGTCGTTTTTATTGCTTAAAACACGATTTCTCGACCAGAATATGCTTTTTCAAAAAAGCCATGTTCCCATGGCGAGAGACTCGTTTTCTGTGAGAAAATGCATTAAAAGGAGGGATTTCATCAGAAACACTATAAATACATATTGTACTTGTCTGAAAACGCACAGAACCTTGAAATAGAAGGTTTCTCACCAAAAAACACATTGGTGAAACCCCTATCTTAAGGCTCTGAGTGTTTGCACACATGTACAACAGGCATGGTTAAACTATAACGTTTTTAGTGAAATCATGTTTCTCTCGAGGAGAAAACGCGTTTAAAGCCATAAAAAGATTTCACTGTGTTTTGACATTGACCAAGCTACCAACAACCTAAAAAATGATCAGAACTGGAGAAATTACACATTGACATTGGGTGAAATCATGTAACTCTTAAGGACGTGTTGCAGACTTGTTGAATAGATTCATTTTTCTTGTTTTTTTTTTTTTTTGATGAAATTGCTTTTCTCGTCGAGAAAAGGCGTTTAACGCGATAAAAAGGTTTAGTGCGTTATGAATACGGGCTAGCTTACGAAAAGTACAAATGTGAACTAAATAAGGCCGGGAGTCGTTTTTGTTGCTTAAAACACGATTTCTCGACGAGAATATGCTTTTTCAAAAAAGCCATGTTCCCATGGCGAGAGACTCGTTTTCTGTGAGAAAATGCATTAAAACGAGGGATTTCATCAGAAACACGATAAATACATATTGTACTTGTCTGACAACGCACAGAACCTTGAAATAGAAGGTTTCTCACCAAAAAACACATTGGTGAAACCCCTATCTTAAGGCTCTGAGTGTTTGCACACATGTACAAACAGGCATGTTTAAACTATAACGTTTTTAGTGAAATCATGTTTCTCTCGAGGAGAAAACGCGTTTAAAGCCATAAAAAGATCTCACTGTGTTTTGGCATTGACCAAGCTACCAACAACCTAAAAAATGATCAGAACTGGAGAAATTACACATTGACATTGGGTGAAATCATGTAACTCTTAAGGACGTGTTGCAGACTTGTTGAATAGATTCATTTTTCTTGTTTTGTTTGTTTTTGATGAAATTGCTTTTCTCGTCGAGAAAAGGCGTTTAACGCGATAAAAAGGTTTAGTGCGTTATGAATACGGGCTAGCTTACCAAAAGTACAAATGTGAACCAAATAAGGCCGGGAGTCGTTTTTATTGCTTAAAACACGATTTCTCGACCAGAATATGCTTTTTCAAAAAAGCCATGTTCCCATGGCGAGAGACTCGTTTTCTGTGAGAAAATGCATTAAAAAGGAGGGATTTCATCAGAAACACCATAAATACATATTGTACTTGTCTGAAAACGCAAAGAACCTTGAAATAGAAGGTTTCTCACCAAAAAACACATTGGTGAAACCCCTATCTTAAGGCTCTGAGTGTTTGCACACATGTACAAACAGGCATGTTTAAACTATAACGTTTTTAGTGAAATCATGTTTCTCTCGAGGAGAAAACGCGTTTAAAGCCATAAAAAGATCTCACTGTGTTTTGGCATTGACCAAGCTACCAACAAACCTAAAAAATGATCAGAACTGGAGAAATTACACATTGACATTGGGTGAAATCATGTAACTCTTAAGGACGTGTTGCAGACTTGTTGAATAGATTCATTTTTCTTGTTTTGTTTGTTTTTGATGAAATTGTGCTTTTCTCGTCGCGACAAGGCGTTTAACGCGATAAAAAGGTTTAGTGCGTTATGAATACGGGCTAGCTTACCAAAAGTACAAATGTGAACTAAATAAGGCCGGGAGTCGTTTTTATTGCTTAAAACACGATTTCTCGACCAGAATATGCTTTTTCAAAAAAGCCATGATCCCATGGCGAGAGACTCGTTTTCTGTGAGAAAATGCATTAAAAGGAGGGATTTCATCAGAAACACTATAAATACATATTGTACTTGTCTGAAAACGCACAGAACCTTGAAATAGAAGGTTTCTCACCAAAAAACACATTGGTGAAACCCCTATCTTAAGGCTCTGAGTGTTTGCACACATGTACAAACAGGCATGTTTAAACTATAACGTTTTTAGTGAAATCATGTTTCTCTCGAGGAGAAAACGCGTTTAAAGCCATAAAAAGATCTCACTGTGTTTTGGCATTGACCAAGCTACCAACAACCTAAAAAATGATCAGAACTGGAGAAATTACACATTGACATTGGGTGAAATCATGTAACTCTTAAGGACGTGTTGCAGACTTGTTGAATAGATTCATTTTTCTTGTTTTGTTTGTTTTTGATGAAATTGTGCTTTTCTCGTCGAGAAAAGGCGTTTAACGCGATAAAAAGGTTTAGTGCGTTATGAATACGGGCTAGCTTACCAAAAGTACAAATGTGAACTAAATAAGGCCGGGAGTCGTTTTTATTGCTTAAAACACGATTTCTCGACCAGAATATGCTTTTTCAAAAAAGCCATGTTCCCATGGCGAGAGACTCGTTTTCTGTGAGAAAATGCATTAAAAGGAGGGATTTCATCAGAAACACTATAAATACATATTGTACTTGTCTGAAAACGCACAGAACCTTGAAATAGAAGGTTTCTCACCAAAAAACACATTGGTGAAACCCCTATCTTAAGGCTCTGAGTGTTTGCACACATGTACAACAGGCATGGTTAAACTATAACGTTTTTAGTGAAATCATGTTTCTCTCGAGGAGAAAACGCGTTTAAAGCCATAAAAAGATCTCACTGTGTTTTGGCATTGACCAAGCTACCAACAAACCTAAAAAATGATCAGAACTGGAGAAATTACACATTGACATTGGGTGAAATCATGTAACTCTTAAGGACGTGTTGCAGACTTGTTGAATAGATTCATTTTTCTTGTTTTGTTTGTTTTTGATGAAATTGTGCTTTTCTCGTCGCGACAAGGCGTTTAACGCGATAAAAAGGTTTAGTGCGTTATGAATACGGGCTAGCTTACCAAAAGTACAAATGTGAACTAAATAAGGCCGGGAGTCGTTTTTATTGCTTAAAACACGATTTCTCGACCAGAATATGCTTTTTCAAAAAAGCCATGTTCCCATGGCGAGAGACTCGTTTTCTGTGAGAAAATGCATTAAAAGGAGGGATTTCATCAGAAACACTATAAATACATATTGTACTTGTCTGAAAACGCACAGAACCTTGAAATAGAAGGTTTCTCACCAAAAAACACATTGGTGAAACCCCTATCTTAAGGCTCTGAGTGTTTGCACACATGTACAAACAGGCATGTTTAAACTATAACGTTTTTAGTGAAATCATGTTTCTCTCGAGGAGAAAACGCGTTTAAAGCCATAAAAAGATCTCACTGTGTTTTGGCATTGACCAAGCTACCAACAACCTAAAAAATCATCAGAACTGGAGAAATTACACATTGACATTGGGTGAAATCATGTAACTCTTAAGGACGTGTTGCAGACTTGTTGAATAGATTCATTTTTCTTGTTTTGTTTGTTTTTGATGAAATTGTGCTTTTCTCGTCGAGAAAAGGCGTTTAACGCGATAAAAAGGTTTAGTGCGTTATGAATACGGGCTAGCTTACCAAAAGTACAAATGTGAACTAAATAAGGCCGGGAGTCGTTTTTATTGCTTAAAACACGATTTCTCGACCAGAATATGCTTTTTCAAAAAAGCCATGTTCCCATGGCGAGAGACTCGTTTTCTGTGAGAAAATGCATTAAAAGGAGGGATTTCATCAGAAACACTATAAATACATATTGTACTTGTCTGAAAACGCACAGAACCTTGAAATAGAAGGTTTCTCACCAAAAAACACATTGGTGAAACCCCTATCTTAAGGCTCTGAGTGTTTGCACACATGTACAACAGGCATGGTTAAACTATAACGTTTTTAGTGAAATCATGTTTCTCTCGAGGAGAAAACGCGTTTAAAGCCATAAAAAGATCTCACTGTGTTTTGGCATTGACCAAGCTACCAACAACCTAAAAAATGATCAGAACTGGAGAAATTACACATTGACATTGGGTGAAATCATGTAACTCTTAAGGACGTGTTGCAGACTTGTTGAATAGATTCATTTTTCTTGTTTTTTTTTTTTTGATGAAATTGCTTTTCTCGTCGAGAAAAGGCGTTTAACGCGATAAAAAGGTTTAGTGCGTTATGAATACGGGCTAGCTTACCAAAAGTACAAATGTGAACTAAATAAGGCCGGGAGTCGTTTTTGTTGCTTAAAACACGATTTCTCGACGAGAATATGCTTTTTCAAAAAAGCCATGTTCCCATGGCGAGAGACTCGTTTTCTGTGAGAAAATGCATTAAAAGGAGGGATTTCATCAGAAACACGATAAATACATATTGTACTTGTCTGACAACGCACAGAACCTTGAAATAGAAGGTTTCTCACCAAAAAACACATTGGTGAAACCCCTATCTTAAGGCTCTGAGTGTTTGCACACATGTACAAACAGGCATGTTTAAACTATAATGTTTTTAGTGAAATCATGTTTTTCTCGAGGAGAAAACGCGTTTAAAGCCATAAAAAGATCTCACTGTGTTTTGGCATTGACCAAGCTACCAACAACCTAAAAAATGATCAGAACTGGAGAAATTACACATTGACATTGGGTGAAATCATGTAACTCTTAAGGACGTGTTGCAGACTTGTTGAATAGATTCATTTTTCTTGTTTTGTTTGTTTTTGATGAAATTGTGCTTTTCTCGTCGCGACAAGGCGTTTAACGCGATAAAAAGGTTTAGTGCGTTATGAATACGGGCTAGCTTACCAAAAGTACAAATGTGAACTAAATAAGGCCGGGAGTCGTTTTTATTGCTTAAAACACGATTTCTCGACCAGAATATGCTTTTTCAAAAAAGCCATGTTCCCATGGCGAGAGACTCGTTTTCTGTGAGAAAATGCATTAAAAGGAGGGATTTCATCAGAAACACTATAAATACATATTGTACTTGTCTGAAAACGCACAGAACCTTGAAATAGAAGGTTTCTCACCAAAAAACACATTGGTGAAACCCCTATCTTAAGGCTCTGAGTGTTTGCACACATGTACAAACAGGCATGTTTAAACTATAACGTTTTTAGTGAAATCATGTTTCTCTCGAGGAGAAAACGCGTTTAAAGCCATAAAAAGATCTCACTGTGTTTTGGCATTGACCAAGCTACCAACAACCTAAAAAATCATCAGAACTGGAGAAATTACACATTGACATTGGGTGAAATCATGTAACTCTTAAGGACGTGTTGCAGACTTGTTGAATAGATTCATTTTTCTTGTTTTGTTTGTTTTTGATGAAATTGTGCTTTTCTCGTCGAGAAAAGGCGTTTAACGCGATAAAAAGGTTTAGTGCGTTATGAATACGGGCTAGCTTACCAAAAGTACAAATGTGAACTAAATAAGGCCGGGAGTCGTTTTTATTGCTTAAAACACGATTTCTCGACCAGAATATGCTTTTTCAAAAAAGCCATGTTCCCATGGCGAGAGACTCGTTTTCTGTGAGAAAATGCATTAAAAGGAGGGATTTCATCAGAAACACTATAAATACATATTGTACTTGTCTGAAAACGCACAGAACCTTGAAATAGAAGGTTTCTCACCAAAAAACACATTGGTGAAACCCCTATCTTAAGGCTCTGAGTGTTTGCACACATGTACAACAGGCATGGTTAAACTATAACGTTTTTAGTGAAATCATGTTTCTCTCGAGGAGAAAACGCGTTTAAAGCCATAAAAAGATTTCACTGTGTTTTGACATTGACCAAGCTACCAACAACCTAAAAAATGATCAGAACTGGAGAAATTACACATTGACATTGGGTGAAATCATGTAACTCTTAAGGACGTGTTGCAGACTTGTTGAATAGATTCATTTTTCTTGTTTTTTTTTTTTTGATGAAATTGCTTTTCTCGTCGAGAAAAGGCGTTTAACGCGATAAAAAGGTTTAGTGCGTTATGAATACGGGCTAGCTTACCAAAAGTACAAATGTGAACTAAATAAGGCCGGGAGTCGTTTTTGTTGCTTAAAACACGATTTCTCGACGAGAATATGCTTTTTCAAAAAAGCCATGTTCCCATGGCGAGAGACTCGTTTTCTGTGAGAAAATGCATTAAAAGGAGGGATTTCATCAGAAACACGATAAATACATATTGTACTTGTCTGACAACGCACAGAACCTTGAAATAGAAGGTTTCTCACCAAAAAACACATTGGTGAAACCCCTATCTTAAGGCTCTGAGTGTTTGCACACATGTACAAACAGGCATGTTTAAACTATAACGTTTTTAGTGAAATCATGTTTCTCTCGAGGAGAAAACGCGTTTAAAGCCATAAAAAGATCTCACTGTGTTTTGGCATTGACCAAGCTACCAACAAACCTAAAAAATGATCAGAACTGGAGAAATTACACATTGACATTGGGTGAAATCATGTAACTCTTAAGGACGTGTTGCAGACTTGTTGAATAGATTCATTTTTCTTGTTTTGTTTGTTTTTGATGAAATTGCTTTTCTCGTCGAGAAAAGGCGTTTAACGCGATAAAAAGGTTTAGTGCGTTATGAATACGGGCTAGCTTACTATAAGTACAAATGTGAACCAAATAAGGCCGGGAGTCGTTTTTATTGCTTAAAACACGATTTCTCGACCAGAATATGCTTTTTCAAAAAAGCCATGTTCCCATGGCGAGAGACTCGTTTTCTGTGAGAAAATGCATTAAAAAGGAGGGATTTCATCAGAAACACCATAAATACATATTGTACTTGTCTGAAAACGCAAAGAACCTTGAAATAGAAGGTTTCTCACCAAAAAACACATTGGTGAAACCCCTATCTTAAGGCTCTGAGTGTTTGCACACATGTACAAACAGGCATGTTTAAACTATAACGTTTTTAGTGAAATCATGTTTCTCTCGAGGAGAAAACGCGTTTAAAGCCATAAAAAGATCTCACTGTGTTTTGGCATTGACCAAGCTACCAACAAACCTAAAAAATGATCAGAACTGGAGAAATTACACATTGACATTGGGTGAAATCATGTAACTCTTAAGGACGTGTTGCAGACTTGTTGAATAGATTCATTTTTCTTGTTTTGTTTGTTTTTGATGAAATTGTGCTTTTCTCGTCGCGACAAGGCGTTTAACGCGATAAAAAGGTTTAGTGCGTTATGAATACGGGCTAGCTTACCAAAAGTACAAATGTGAACTAAATAAGGCCGGGAGTCGTTTTTATTGCTTAAAACACGATTTCTCGACCAGAATATGCTTTTTCAAAAAAGCCATGTTCCCATAGCGAGAGACTCGTTTTCTGTGAGAAAATGCATTAAAAGGAGGGATTTCATCAGAAACACCATAAATACATATTATACTTGTCTGAAAACGCACAGAACCTTGAAATAGAAGGTTTCTCACCAAAAAACACATTGGTGAAACCCCTATCTTAAGGCTCTGAGTGTTTGCACACATGTACAAACAGGCATGTTTAAACTATAACGTTTTTAGTGAAATCATGTTTCTCTCGAGGAGAAAACGCGTTTAAAGCCATAAAAAGATCTCACTGTGTTTTGGCATTGACCAAGCTACCAACAACCTAAAAAATGATCAGAACTAGAGAAATTACACATTGACATTGGGTGAAATCATGTAACTCTTAAGGACGTGTTGCAGACTTGTTGAATAGATTCATTTTTCTTGTTTTGTTTGTTTTTGATGAAATTGCTTTTCTCGTCGAGAAAAGGCGTTTAACGCGACAAAAGGTTTAGTGCGTTATGAATACGGGCTAGCTTACCAAAAGTACAAATGTGAACTAAATAAGGCCGGGAGTCGTTTTTATTGCTTATAACACGATTTCTCGACCAAAATATGCTTTTTCAAAAAAGCCATGTTCCCATGGCGAGAGACTCGTTTTCTGTGAGAAAATGCATTAAAAGGAGGGATTTCATCAGATACACGATAAATACATATTGTACTTGTCTGACAACGCACAGAACCTTGAAATAGAAGGTTTCTCACCAAAAAACACATTGGTGAAACCCCTATCTTAAGGCTCTGAGTGTTTGCACACATGTACAACAGGCACGTTTAAACTATAACGTTTTTAGTGAAATCATGTTTCTCTCGAGGAGAAAACGCGTTTAAAGCCATAAAAAGATTTCACTGTGTTTTGACATTGGACCAAGCTACCAACAACCTAAAAAATGATCAGAACTGGAGAAATTACACATTGACATTGGGTGAAATCGTGTAACTCTTAAGGACGTGTTGTAGACTTGTTGAATAGATTCATTTTTCTTGTTTTGTTCGTTTTTGATGAAATTGTGCTTTTGTCGTCGAGAAAAGGCGTTTAACGCGATAAAAAGGTTTAGTGCGTTATGAATACGGGCTAGCTTACCAAAAGTACAAATGTGAACTAAATAAGGCCGGGAGTCGTTTTTGTTGCTTAAAACACGATTTCTCGACGAGAATATGCTTTTTCAAAAAAGCCATGTTCCCATGGCGAGAGACTCGTTTTCTGTGAGAAAATGCATTAAAAGGAGGGATTTCATCAGAAACACGATAAATACATATTGTACTTGTCTGACAACGCACAGAACCTTGAAATAGAAGGTTTCTCACCAAAAAACACATTGGTGAAACCCCTATCTTAAGGCTCTGAGTGTTTGCACACATGTACAACAGGCACGTTTAAACTATAACGTTTTTAGTGAAATCATGTTTCTCTCGAGGAGAAAACGCGTTTAAAGCCATAAAAAGATTTCACTGTGTTTTGACATTGGACCAAGCTACCAACAACCTAAAAAATGATCAGAACTGGAGAAATTACACATTGACATTGGGTGAAATCGTGTAACTCTTAAGGACGTGTTGTAGACTTGTTGAATAGATTCATTTTTCTTGTTTTGTTCGTTTTTGATGAAATTGTGCTTTTGTCGTCGAGAAAAGGCGTTTAACGCGATAAAAAGGTTTAGTGCGTTATGAATACGGGCTAGCTCACCAAAAGTACAAATGTGAACTAAATAAGGCCAGGAGTCGTTTTTGTTGCTTAAAACACGATTTCTCGACGAGAATATGCTTTTTCAAAAAAGCCATGTTCCCATGGCGAGAGACTCGTTTTCTGTGAGAAAATGCATTAAAAGGAGGGATTTCATCAGAAACACGATAAATACATATTGTACTTGTCTGAAAACGCACAGAACCTTGAAATAGAAGGTTTCTCACCAAAAAACACATTGGTGAAACCCCTATCTTAAGGCTCTGAGTGTTTGTACACATGTACAACAGGCACGTTTAAACTATAACGTTTTTAGTGAAATCATGTTTCTCTCGAGGAGAAAACGCGTTTAAAGCCATAAAAAGATTTCACTGTGTTTTGACATTGGACCAAGCTACCAACAACCTAAAAAATGATCAGAACTGGAGAAATTACATATTGACATTGGGTGAAATCATGTAACTCTTAAGGACGTGTTGCAGACTTGTTGAATAGATTCATTTTTCTTGTTTTGTTCGTTTTTGATGAAATTGTGCTTTTGTCGTCGAGAAAAGGCGTTTAACGCGATAAAAAGGTTTAGTGCGTTATGAATACGGGCTAGCTTACCAAAAGCAAAAATGTGAACTAAATAAGTCCGGGAGTCGTTTTTGTTGCTTAAAACACGATTTCTCGACGAGAATATGCTTTTTCAAAAAAGCCATGTTCCCATGGCGAGAGACTCGTTTTCTGTGAGAAAATGCATTAAAACGAGGGATTTCATCAGAAACACGATAAATACATATTGTACTTGTCTGACAACGCACAGAACCTTGAAATAGAAGGTTTCTCACCAAAAAACACATTGGTGAAACCCCTATCTTAAGGCTCTGAGTGTTTGCACACATGTACAACAGGCACGTTTAAACTATAACGTTTTTAGTGAAATCATGTTTCTCTCGAGGAGAAAACGCGTTTAAAGCCATAAAAAGATCTCACTGTGTTTTGGCATTGACCAAGCTACCAACAAACCTAAAAAATGATCAGAACTGGAGAAATTACACATTGACATTGGGTGAAATCATGTAACTCTTAAGGACGTGTTGCAGACTTGTTGAATAGATTCATTTTTCTTGTTTTGTTTGTTTTTGATGAAATTGCTTTTCTCGTCGAGAAAAGGCGTTTAACGCGATAAAAAGGTTTAGTGCGTTATGAATACGGGCTAGCTTACTATAAGTACAAATGTGAACCAAATAAGGCCGGGAGTCGTTTTTATTGCTTAAAACACGATTTCTCGACCAGAATATGCTTTTTCAAAAAAGCCATGTTCCCATGGCGAGAGACTCGTTTTCTGTGAGAAAATGCATTAAAAAGGAGGGATTTCATCAGAAACACCATAAATACATATTGTACTTGTCTGAAAACGCAAAGAACCTTGAAATAGAAGGTTTCTCACCAAAAAACACATTGGTGAAACCCCTATCTTAAGGCTCTGAGTGTTTGCACACATGTACAAACAGGCATGTTTAAACTATAACGTTTTTAGTGAAATCATGTTTCTCTCGAGGAGAAAACGCGTTTAAAGCCATAAAAAGATCTCACTGTGTTTTGGCATTGACCAAGCTACCAACAAACCTAAAAAATGATCAGAACTGGAGAAATTACACATTGACATTGGGTGAAATCATGTAACTCTTAAGGACGTGTTGCAGACTTGTTGAATAGATTCATTTTTCTTGTTTTGTTTGTTTTTGATGAAATTGTGCTTTTCTCGTCGCGACAAGGCGTTTAACGCGATAAAAAGGTTTAGTGCGTTATGAATACGGGCTAGCTTACCAAAAGTACAAATGTGAACTAAATAAGGCCGGGAGTCGTTTTTATTGCTTAAAACACGATTTCTCGACCAGAATATGCTTTTTCAAAAAAGCCATGTTCCCATAGCGAGAGACTCGTTTTCTGTGAGAAAATGCATTAAAAGGAGGGATTTCATCAGAAACACCATAAATACATATTATACTTGTCTGAAAACGCACAGAACCTTGAAATAGAAGGTTTCTCACCAAAAAACACATTGGTGAAACCCCTATCTTAAGGCTCTGAGTGTTTGCACACATGTACAAACAGGCATGTTTAAACTATAACGTTTTTAGTGAAATCATGTTTCTCTCGAGGAGAAAACGCGTTTAAAGCCATAAAAAGATCTCACTGTGTTTTGGCATTGACCAAGCTACCAACAACCTAAAAAATGATCAGAACTAGAGAAATTACACATTGACATTGGGTGAAATCATGTAACTCTTAAGGACGTGTTGCAGACTTGTTGAATAGATTCATTTTTCTTGTTTTGTTTGTTTTTGATGAAATTGCTTTTCTCGTCGAGAAAAGGCGTTTAACGCGACAAAAGGTTTAGTGCGTTATGAATACGGGCTAGCTTACCAAAAGTACAAATGTGAACTAAATAAGGCCGGGAGTCGTTTTTATTGCTTATAACACGATTTCTCGACCAAAATATGCTTTTTCAAAAAAGCCATGTTCCCATGGCGAGAGACTCGTTTTCTGTGAGAAAATGCATTAAAAGGAGGGATTTCATCAGATACACGATAAATACATATTGTACTTGTCTGACAACGCACAGAACCTTGAAATAGAAGGTTTCTCACCAAAAAACACATTGGTGAAACCCCTATCTTAAGGCTCTGAGTGTTTGCACACATGTACAACAGGCACGTTTAAACTATAACGTTTTTAGTGAAATCATGTTTCTCTCGAGGAGAAAACGCGTTTAAAGCCATAAAAAGATTTCACTGTGTTTTGACATTGGACCAAGCTACCAACAACCTAAAAAATGATCAGAACTGGAGAAATTACACATTGACATTGGGTGAAATCGTGTAACTCTTAAGGACGTGTTGTAGACTTGTTGAATAGATTCATTTTTCTTGTTTTGTTCGTTTTTGATGAAATTGTGCTTTTGTCGTCGAGAAAAGGCGTTTAACGCGATAAAAAGGTTTAGTGCGTTATGAATACGGGCTAGCTTACCAAAAGTACAAATGTGAACTAAATAAGGCCGGGAGTCGTTTTTGTTGCTTAAAACACGATTTCTCGACGAGAATATGCTTTTTCAAAAAAGCCATGTTCCCATGGCGAGAGACTCGTTTTCTGTGAGAAAATGCATTAAAAGGAGGGATTTCATCAGAAACACGATAAATACATATTGTACTTGTCTGACAACGCACAGAACCTTGAAATAGAAGGTTTCTCACCAAAAAACACATTGGTGAAACCCCTATCTTAAGGCTCTGAGTGTTTGCACACATGTACAACAGGCACGTTTAAACTATAACGTTTTTAGTGAAATCATGTTTCTCTCGAGGAGAAAACGCGTTTAAAGCCATAAAAAGATTTCACTGTGTTTTGACATTGGACCAAGCTACCAACAACCTAAAAAATGATCAGAACTGGAGAAATTACACATTGACATTGGGTGAAATCGTGTAACTCTTAAGGACGTGTTGTAGACTTGTTGAATAGATTCATTTTTCTTGTTTTGTTCGTTTTTGATGAAATTGTGCTTTTGTCGTCGAGAAAAGGCGTTTAACGCGATAAAAAGGTTTAGTGCGTTATGAATACGGGCTAGCTCACCAAAAGTACAAATGTGAACTAAATAAGGCCAGGAGTCGTTTTTGTTGCTTAAAACACGATTTCTCGACGAGAATATGCTTTTTCAAAAAAGCCATGTTCCCATGGCGAGAGACTCGTTTTCTGTGAGAAAATGCATTAAAAGGAGGGATTTCATCAGAAACACGATAAATACATATTGTACTTGTCTGAAAACGCACAGAACCTTGAAATAGAAGGTTTCTCACCAAAAAACACATTGGTGAAACCCCTATCTTAAGGCTCTGAGTGTTTGTACACATGTACAACAGGCACGTTTAAACTATAACGTTTTTAGTGAAATCATGTTTCTCTCGAGGAGAAAACGCGTTTAAAGCCATAAAAAGATTTCACTGTGTTTTGACATTGGACCAAGCTACCAACAACCTAAAAAATGATCAGAACTGGAGAAATTACATATTGACATTGGGTGAAATCATGTAACTCTTAAGGACGTGTTGCAGACTTGTTGAATAGATTCATTTTTCTTGTTTTGTTCGTTTTTGATGAAATTGTGCTTTTGTCGTCGAGAAAAGGCGTTTAACGCGATAAAAAGGTTTAGTGCGTTATGAATACGGGCTAGCTTACCAAAAGCAAAAATGTGAACTAAATAAGTCCGGGAGTCGTTTTTGTTGCTTAAAACACGATTTCTCGACGAGAATATGCTTTTTCAAAAAAGCCATGTTCCCATGGCGAGAGACTCGTTTTCTGTGAGAAAATGCATTAAAACGAGGGATTTCATCAGAAACACGATAAATACATATTGTACTTGTCTGACAACGCACAGAACCTTGAAATAGAAGGTTTCTCACCAAAAAACACATTGGTGAAACCCCTATCTTAAGGCTCTGAGTGTTTGCACACATGTACAACAGGCACGTTTAAACTATAACGTTTTTAGTGAAATCATGTTTCTCTCGAGGAGAAAACGCGTTTAAAGCCATAAAAAGATTTCACTGTGTTTTGACATTGGACCAAGCTACCAACAACCTAAAAAATGATCAGAACTGGAGAAATTACACATTGACATTGGGTGAAATCGTGTAACTCTTAAGGACGTGTTGTAGACTTGTTGAATAGATTCATTTTTCTTGTTTTGTTCGTTTTTGATGAAATTGTGCTTTTGTCGTCGAGAAAAGGCGTTTAACGCGATAAAAAGGTTTAGTGCGTTATGAATACGGGCAGCTTACCAAAAGTACAAATGTGAACTAAATAAGGCCGGGAGTCGTTTTTGTTGCTTAAAACACGATTTCTCGACGAGAATATGCTTTTTCAAAAAAGCCATGTTCCCATGGCGAGAGACTCGTTTTCGGTGAGAAAATGCATTAAAAGGAGGGATTTCATCAGAAACACGATAAATACATATTGTACTTGTCTGACAACGCACAGAACCTTGAAATAGAAGGTTTCTCACCAAAAAACACATTGGTGAAACCCCTATCTTAAGGCTCTGAGTGTTTGCACACATGTACAACAGGCACGTTTAAACTATAACGTTTTTAGTGAAATCATGTTTCTCTCGAGGAGAAAACGCGTTTAAAGCCATAAAAAGATTTCACTGTGTTTTGACATTGGACCAAGCTACCAACAACCTAAAAAATGATCAGAACTGGAGAAATTACACATTGACATTGGGTGAAATCGTGTAACTCTTAAGGACGTGTTGTAGACTTGTTGAATAGATTCATTTTTCTTGTTTTGTTCGTTTTTGATGAAATTATGCTTTTGTCGTCGAGAAAAGGCGTTTAACGCGATAAAAAGGTTTAGTGCGTTATGAATACGGGCTAGCTTACCAAAAGTACAAATGTGAACTAAATAAGGCCGGGAGTCGTTTTTGTTGCTTAAAACACGATTTCTCGACGAGAATATGCTTTTTCAAAAAAGCCATGTTCCCATGGCGAGAGACTCGTTTTCTGTGAGAAAATGCATTAAAAGGAGGGATTTCATCAGAAACACTATAAATACATATTGTACTTGTCTGAAAACGCACAGAACCTTGAAATAGAAGGTTTCTCACCAAAAAACACATTGGTGAAACCCCTATCTTAAGGCTCTGAGTGTTTGCACACATGTACAACAGGCATGTTTAAACTATAACGTTTTTAGTGAAATCATGTTTCTCTCGAGGAGAAAACGCGTTTAAAGCCATAAAAAGATTTCACTGTGTTTTGACATTGGACCAAGCTACCAACAACCTAAAAAATGATCAGAACTGGAGAAATTACACATTGACATTGGGTGAAATCGTGTAACTCTTAAGGACGTGTTGTAGACTTGTTGAATAGATTCATTTTTCTTGTTTTGTTCGTTTTTGATGAAATTGTGCTTTTGTCGTCGAGAAAAGGCGTTTAACGCGATAAAAAGGTTTAGTGCGTTATGAATACGGGCTAGCTTACCAAAAGTACAAATGTGAACTAAATAAGGCCGGGAGTCGTTTTTGTTGCTTAAAACACGATTTCTCGACGAGAATATGCTTTTTCAAAAAAGCCATGTTCCCATGGCGAGAGACTCGTTTTCTGTGAGAAAATGCATTAAAAGGAGGGATTTCATCAGAAACACGATACATACATATTGTACTTGTCTGACAACGCACAGAACCTTGAAATAGGTTTCTCACCAAAAAACACATTGGTGAAACCCCTATCTTAAGGCTCTGAGTGTTTGCACACATGTACAACAGGCACGTTTAAACTATAACGTTTTTAGTGAAATCATGTTTCTCTCGAGGAGAAAACGCGTTTAAAGCCATAAAAAGATTTCACTGTGTTTTGACATTGGACCAAGCTACCAACAACCTAAAAAATGATCAGAACTGGAGAAATTACACATTGACATTGGGTGAAATCGTGTAACTCTTAAGGACGTGTTGTAGACTTGTTGAATAGATTCATTTTTCTTGTTTTGTTCGTTTTTGATGAAATTATGCTTTTGTCGTCGAGAAAAGGCGTTTAACGCGATAAAAAGGTTTAGTGCGTTATGAATACGGGCTAGCTTACCAAAAGTACAAATGTGAACTAAATAAGGCCGGGAGTCGTTTTTGTTGCTTAAAACACGATTTCTCGACGAGAATATGCTTTTTCAAAAAAGCCATGTTCCCATGGGGAGAGACTCGTTTTCTGTGAGAAAATGCATTAAAAGGAGGGATTTCATCAGAAACACTATAAATACATATTGTACTTGTCGGAAAACGCACAGAACCTTGAAATAGAAGGTTTCTCACCAAAAAACACATTGGTGAAACCCCAATCTTAAGGCTCTGTGTGTTTGCGCACATGTACAACAGGCATGTTTAAACTATAACGTTCTTAGTGAAATCATGTTTCTCTCGAGGAGAAAACGCGTTTAAAGCCATAAAAAGATTTCACTGTGTTTTGACATTGGATCAAGCTACCAACAACCTAAAAAATGATCAGAACTGGAGAAATTACACATTGACATTGGGTGAAATCGTGTAACTCTTAAGGACGTGTTGTAGACTTGTTGAATAGATTCATTTTTCTTGTTTTGTTTGTTTTTGATGAAATTGTGCTTTTCTCGTCGAGAACAGGCGTTTAACGCGATAAAAAGGTTTAGTGCGTTATGAATACGGGCTAGCTTACCAAAAGTACAAATGTGAACTAAATAAGGCCGGGAGTCGTTTTTGTTGCTTAAAACACGATTTCTCGACGAGAATATGCTTTTTCAAAAAAGCCATGTTCCCATGGGGAGAGACTCGTTTTCTGTGAGAAAATGCATTAAAAGGAGGGATTTCATCAGAAACACTATAAATACATATTGTACTTGTCTGAAAACGCACAGAACCTTGAAATAGAAGGTTTCTCACCAAAAAACCCATGGGTGAAACCCCAATCTTAAGGCTCTGTGTGTTTGCGCACATGTACAACAGGCATGTTTAAACTATAACGTTTTTAGTGAAATCATGTTTCTCTCGAGGAGAAAACGCGTTTAAAGCCATAAAAAGATTTCACTGTGTTTTGACATTGGACCAAGCCTACCAACAACCTAAAAAATGATCAGAACTGGAGAACTTACACATTGACATTGGGTGAAATCGTGTAACTCTTAAGGACGTGTTGTAGACTTGTTGAATAGATTCATTTTTCTTGTTTTGTTCGTTTTTGATGAAATTGTGCTTTTGTCGTCGAGAAAAGGCGTTTAACGCGATAAAAAGGTTTAGTGCGTTATGAATACGGGCTAGCTTACCAAAAGCAAAAATGTGAACTAAATAAGGCCGGGAGTCGTTTTTGTTGCTTAAAACACGATTTCTCGACCAGAATATGCTTTTTCAAAAAAGCCATGTTCCCATGGCGAGAGACTCGTTTTCTGTGAGAAAATGCATTAAAAGGAGGGATTTCATCAGAAACACTATAAATACATATTGTACTTGTCGGAAAACGCACAGAACCTTGAAATAGAAGGTTTCTCACCAAAAAACACATTGGTGAAACCCCAATCTTAAGGCTCTGTGTGTTTGCGCACATGTACAACAGGCATGTTTAAACTATAACGTTCTTAGTGAAATCATGTTTCTCTCGAGGAGAAAACGCGTTTAAAGCCATAAAAAGATTTCACTGTGTTTTGACATTGGATCAAGCTACCAACAACCTAAAAAATGATCAGAACTGGAGAAATTACACATTGACATTGAGTGAAATCTTGTAACTCTTAAGGACGTGTTGTAGACTTGTTGAATAGATTCATTTTTCTTGTTTTGTTTGTTTTTGATGAAATTGTGCTTTTCTCGTCGAGAACAGGCGTTTAACGCGATAAAAAGGTTTAGTGCGTTATGAATACGGGCTAGCTTACCAAAAGTACAAATGTGAACTAAATAAGGCCGGGAGTCGTTTTTGTTGCTTAAAACACGATTTCTCGACCAGAATATGCTTTTTCAAAAAAGCCATGTTCCCATGGCGAGAGACTCGTTTTCTGTGAGAAAATGCATTAAAAGGAGGGATTTCATCAGAAACACTATAAATACATATTGTACTTGTCTGAAAACGCACAGAACCTTGAAATAGAAGGTTTCTCACCAAAAAACCCATGGGTGAAACCCCAATCTTAAGGCTCTGTGTGTTTGCGCACATGTACAAACAGGCATGTTTAAACTATAACGTTTTTAGTGAAATCATGTTTCTCTCGAGGAGAAAACGCGTTTAAAGCCAAAAAAAGATTTCACTGTGTTTTGACATTGGACCAAGCTACCAACAACCTAAAAAATGATCAGAACTGGAGAAATCACACATTGACATTGGGTGAAATCGTGTAACTCTTAAGGACGTGTTGTAGACTTGTTGAATAGATTCATTTTTCTTGTTTTGTTCGTTTTTGATGAAATTGTGCTTTTGTCGTCGAGAAAAGGCGTTTAACGCGATAAAAAGGTTTAGTGCGTTATGAATACGGGCTAGCTTACCAAAAGTACAAATGTGAACTAAATAAGGCCGGGAGTCGTTTTTGTTGCTTAAAACACGATTTCTCGACGAGAATATGCTTTTTCAAAAAAGCCATGTTCCCATGGGGAGAGACTCGTTTTCTGTGAGAAAATGCATTAAAAGGAGGGATTTCATCAGAAACACTATAAATACATATTGTACTTGTCTGAAAACTCACAGAACCTTGAAATAGAAGGTTTCTCACCAAAAAACCCATGGGTGAAACCCCAATCTTAAGGCTCTGTGTGTTTGCGCACATGTACAACAGGCATGTTTAAACTATAACGTTTTTAGTGAAATCATGTTTCTCTCGAGAAGAAAACGCGTTTAAAGCCATAAAAAGATTTCACTGTGTTTTGACATTGGACCAAGCCTACCAACAACCTAAAAAATGATCAGAACTGGAGAACTTACACATTGACATTGGGTGAAATCGTGTAACTCTTAAGGACGTGTTGTAGACTTGTTGAATAGATTCATTTTTCTTGTTTTGTTCGTTTTTGATGAAATTGTGCTTTTGTCGTCGAGAAAAGGCGTTTAACGCGATAAAAAGGTTTAGTGCGTTATGAATACGGGCTAGCTTACCAAAAGCAAAAATGTGAACTAAATAAGGCCGGGAGTCGTTTTTGTTGCTTAAAACACGATTTCTCGACGAGAATATGCTTTTTCAAAAAAGCCATGTTCCCATGGCGAGAGACTCGTTTTCTGTGAGAAAATGCATTAAAAGGAGGGATTTCATCAGAAACACTATAAATACATATTGTACTTGTCTGAAAACGCACAGAACCTTGAAATAGAAGGTTTCTCACCAAAAAACCCATGGGTGAAACCCCAATCTTAAGGCTCTGAGTGTTTGCGCACATGTACAACAGGCATGTTTAAACTATAACGTTTTTAGTGAAATCATGTTTCTCTCGAGGAGAAAACGCGTTTAAAGCCATAAAAAGATTTCACTGTGTTTTGACATTGGACCAAGCTACCAACAACCTAAAAAATGATCAGAACTGGAGAACTTACACATTGACATTGGGTGAAATCGTGTAACTCTTAAGGACGTGTTGTAGACTTGTTGAATAGATTCATTTTTCTTGTTTTGTTCGTTTTTGATGAAATTGTGCTTTTGTCGTCGAGAAAAGGCGTTTAACGCGATAAAAAGGTTTAGTGCGTTATGAATACGGGCTAGCTTACCAAAAGCAAAAATGTGAACTAAATAAGGCCGGGAGTCGTTTTTGTTGCTTAAAACACGATTTCTCGACCAGAATATGCTTTTTCAAAAAAGCCATGTTCCCATGGCGAGAGACTCGTTTTCTGTGAGAAAATGCATTAAAAGGAGGGATTTCATCAGAAACACTATAAATACATATTGTACTTGTCGGAAAACGCACAGAACCTTGAAATAGAAGGTTTCTCACCAAAAAACACATTGGTGAAACCCCAATCTTAAGGCTCTGTGTGTTTGCGCACATGTACAACAGGCATGTTTAAACTATAACGTTCTTAGTGAAATCATGTTTCTCTCGAGGAGAAAACGCGTTTAAAGCCATAAAAAGATTTCACTGTGTTTTGACATTGGATCAAGCTACCAACAACCTAAAAAATGATCAGAACTGGAGAAATTACACATTGACATTGGGTGAAATCGTGTAACTCTTAAGGACGTGTTGTAGACTTGTTGAATAGATTCATTTTTCTTGTTTTGTTTGTTTTTGATGAAATTGTGCTTTTCTCGTCGAGAACAGGCGTTTAACGCGATAAAAAGGTTTAGTGCGTTATGAATACGGGCTAGCTTACCAAAAGTACAAATGTGAACTAAATAAGGCCGGGAGTCGTTTTTGTTGCTTAAAACACGATTTCTCGACCAGAATATGCTTTTTCAAAAAAGCCATGTTCCCATGGCGAGAGACTCGTTTTCTGTGAGAAAATGCATTAAAAGGAGGGATTTCATCAGAAACACTATAAATACATATTGTACTTGTCTGAAAACGCACAGAACCTTGAAATAGAAGGTTTCTCACCAAAAAACCCATGGGTGAAACCCCAATCTTAAGGCTCTGTGTGTTTGCGCACATGTACAAACAGGCATGTTTAAACTATAACGTTTTTAGTGAAATCATGTTTCTCTCGAGGAGAAAACGCGTTTAAAGCCAAAAAAAGATTTCACTGTGTTTTGACATTGGACCAAGCTACCAACAACCTAAAAAATGATCAGAACTGGAGAAATCACACATTGACATTGGGTGAAATCGTGTAACTCTTAAGGACGTGTTGTAGACTTGTTGAATAGATTCATTTTTCTTGTTTTGTTCGTTTTTGATGAAATTGTGCTTTTGTCGTCGAGAAAAGGCGTTTAACGCGATAAAAAGGTTTAGTGCGTTATGAATACGGGCTAGCTTACCAAAAGTACAAATGTGAACTAAATAAGGCCGGGAGTCGTTTTTGTTGCTTAAAACACGATTTCTCGACGAGAATATGCTTTTTCAAAAAAGCCATGTTCCCATGGGGAGAGACTCGTTTTCTGTGAGAAAATGCATTAAAAGGAGGGATTTCATCAGAAACACTATAAATACATATTGTACTTGTCTGAAAACGCACAGAACCTTGAAATAGAAGGTTTCTCACCAAAAAACCCATGGGTGAAACCCCAATCTTAAGGCTCTGTGTGTTTGCGCACATGTACAACAGGCATGTTTAAACTATAACGTTTTTAGTGAAATCATGTTTCTCTCGAGGAGAAAACGCGTTTAAAGCCATAAAAAGATTTCACTGTGTTTTGACATTGGACCAAGCCTACCAACAACCTAAAAAATGATCAGAACTGGAGAACTTACACATTGACATTGGGTGAAATCGTGTAACTCTTAAGGACGTGTTGTAGACTTGTTGAATAGATTCATTTTTCTTGTTTTGTTCGTTTTTGATGAAATTGTGCTTTTGTCGTCGAGAAAAGGCGTTTAACGCGATAAAAAGGTTTAGTGCGTTATGAATACGGGCTAGCTTACCAAAAGCAAAAATGTGAACTAAATAAGGCCGGGAGTCGTTTTTGTTGCTTAAAACACGATTTCTCGACGAGAATATGCTTTTTCAAAAAAGCCATGTTCCCATGGCGAGAGACTCGTTTTCTGTGAGAAAATGCATTAAAAGGAGGGATTTCATCAGAAACACTATAAATACATATTGTACTTGTCTGAAAACGCACAGAACCTTGAAATAGAAGGTTTCTCACCAAAAAACCCATGGGTGAAACCCCAATCTTAAGGCTCTGAGTGTTTGCGCACATGTACAACAGGCATGTTTAAACTATAACGTTTTTAGTGAAATCATGTTTCTCTCGAGGAGAAAACGCGTTTAAAGCCATAAAAAGATTTCACTGTGTTTTGACATTGGACCAAGCTACCAACAACCTAAAAAATGATCAGAACTGGAGAACTTACACATTGACATTGGGTGAAATCGTGTAACTCTTAAGGACGTGTTGTAGACTTGTTGAATAGATTCATTTTTCTTGTTTTGTTCGTTTTTGATGAAATTGTGCTTTTGTCGTCGAGAAAAGGCGTTTAACGCGATAAAAAGGTTTAGTGCGTTATGAATACGGGCTAGCTTACCAAAAGCAAAAATGTGAACTAAATAAGGCCGGGAGTCGTTTTTGTTGCTTAAAACACGATTTCTCGACGAGAATATGCTTTTTCAAAAAAGCCATGTTCCCATGGCGAGAGACTCGTTTTCTGTGAGAAAATGCATTAAAAGGAGGGATTTCATCAGAAACACTATAAATACATATTGTACTTGTCGGAAAACGCACAGAACCTTGAAATAGAAGGTTTCTCACCAAAAAACACATTGGTGAAACCCCAATCTTAAGGCTCTGTGTGTTTGCGCACATGTACAACAGGCATGTTTAAACTATAACGTTCTTAGTGAAATCATGTTTCTCTCGAGGAGAAAACGCGTTTAAAGCCATAAAAAGATTTCACTGTGTTTTGACATTGGATCAAGCTACCAACAACCTAAAAAATGATCAGAACTGGAGAAATTACACATTGACATTGGGTGAAATCTTGTAACTCTTAAGGACGTGTTGTAGACTTGTTGAATAGATTCATTTTTCTTGTTTTGTTTGTTTTTGATGAAATTGTGCTTTTCTCGTCGAGAACAGGCGTTTAACGCGATAAAAAGGTTTAGTGCGTTATGAATACGGGCTAGCTTACCAAAAGTACAAATGTGAACTAAATAAGGCCGGGAGTCGTTTTTGTTGCTTAAAACACGATTTCTCGACCAGAATATGCTTTTTCAAAAAAGCCATGTTCCCATGGCGAGAGACTCGTTTTCTGTGAGAAAATGCATTAAAAGGAGGGATTTCATCAGAAACACTATAAATACATATTGTACTTGTCTGAAAACGCACAGAACCTTGAAATAGAAGGTTTCTCACCAAAAAACCCATGGGTGAAACCCCAATCTTAAGGCTCTGTGTGTTTGCGCACATGTACAAACAGGCATGTTTAAACTATAACGTTTTTAGTGAAATCATGTTTCTCTCGAGGAGAAAACGCGTTTAAAGCCAAAAAAAGATTTCACTGTGTTTTGACATTGGACCAAGCTACCAACAACCTAAAAAATGATCAGAACTGGAGAAATCACACATTGACATTGGGTGAAATCGTGTAACTCTTAAGGACGTGTTGTAGACTTGTTGAATAGATTCATTTTTCTTGTTTTGTTCGTTTTTGATGAAATTGTGCTTTTGTCGTCGAGAAAAGGCGTTTAACGCGATAAAAAGGTTTAGTGCGTTATGAATACGGGCTAGCTTACCAAAAGTACAAATGTGAACTAAATAAGGCCGGGAGTCGTTTTTGTTGCTTAAAACACGATTTCTCGACGAGAATATGCTTTTTCAAAAAAGCCATGTTCCCATGGGGAGAGACTCGTTTTCTGTGAGAAAATGCATTAAAAGGAGGGATTTCATCAGAAACACTATAAATACATATTGTACTTGTCTGAAAACGCACAGAACCTTGAAATAGAAGGTTTCTCACCAAAAAACCCATGGGTGAAACCCCAATCTTAAGGCTCTGTGTGTTTGCGCACATGTACAACAGGCATGTTTAAACTATAACGTTTTTAGTGAAATCATGTTTCTCTCGAGAAGAAAACGCGTTTAAAGCCATAAAAAGATTTCACTGTGTTTTGACATTGGACCAAGCCTACCAACAACCTAAAAAATGATCAGAACTGGAGAACTTACACATTGACATTGGGTGAAATCGTGTAACTCTTAAGGACGTGTTGTAGACTTGTTGAATAGATTCATTTTTCTTGTTTTGTTCGTTTTTGATGAAATTGTGCTTTTGTCGTCGAGAAAAGGCGTTTAACGCGATAAAAAGGTTTAGTGCGTTATGAATACGGGCTAGCTTACCAAAAGCAAAAATGTGAACTAAATAAGGCCGGGAGTCGTTTTTGTTGCTTAAAACACGATTTCTCGACGAGAATATGCTTTTTCAAAAAAGCCATGTTCCCATGGCGAGAGACTCGTTTTCTGTGAGAAAATGCATTAAAAGGAGGGATTTCATCAGAAACACTATAAATACATATTGTACTTGTCTGAAAACGCACAGAACCTTGAAATAGAAGGTTTCTCACCAAAAAACCCATGGGTGAAACCCCAATCTTAAGGCTCTGAGTGTTTGCGCACATGTACAACAGGCATGTTTAAACTATAACGTTTTTAGTGAAATCATGTTTCTCTCGAGGAGAAAACGCGTTTAAAGCCATAAAAAGATTTCACTGTGTTTTGACATTGGACCAAGCTACCAACAACCTAAAAAATGATCAGAACTGGAGAACTTACACATTGACATTGGGTGAAATCGTGTAACTCTTAAGGACGTGTTGTAGACTTGTTGAATAGATTCATTTTTCTTGTTTTGTTCGTTTTTGATGAAATTGTGCTTTTGTCGTCGAGAAAAGGCGTTTAACGCGATAAAAAGGTTTAGTGCGTTATGAATACGGGCTAGCTTACCAAAAGCAAAAATGTGAACTAAATAAGGCCGGGAGTCGTTTTTGTTGCTTAAAACACGATTTCTCGACCAGAATATGCTTTTTCAAAAAAGCCATGTTCCCATGGCGAGAGACTCGTTTTCTGTGAGAAAATGCATTAAAAGGAGGGATTTCATCAGAAACACTATAAATACATATTGTACTTGTCGGAAAACGCACAGAACCTTGAAATAGAAGGTTTCTCACCAAAAAACACATTGGTGAAACCCCAATCTTAAGGCTCTGTGTGTTTGCGCACATGTACAACAGGCATGTTTAAACTATAACGTTCTTAGTGAAATCATGTTTCTCTCGAGGAGAAAACGCGTTTAAAGCCATAAAAAGATTTCACTGTGTTTTGACATTGGACCAAGCTACCAACAACCTAAAAAATGATCAGAACTGGAGAAATTACACATTGACATTGGGTGAAATCGTGTAACTCTTAAGGACGTGTTGTAGACTTGTTGAATAGATTCATTTGTCTTGTTTTGTTCGTTTTTGATGAAATTGTGCTTTTGTCGTCGAGAAAAGGCGTTTAACGCGATAAAAAGGTTTAGTGCGTTATGAATACGGGCTAGCTTACCAAAAGTACAAATGTGAACTAAATAAGGCCGGGAGTCGTTTTTGTTGCTTAAAACACGATTTCTCGACGAGAATATGCTTTTTCAAAAAAGCCATGTTCCCATGGCGAGAGACTCGTTTTCTGTGAGAAAATGCATTAAAAGGAGGGATTTCATCAGAAACACGATAAATACATATTGTACTTGTCTGACAACGCACAGAACCTTGAAATAGAAGGTTTCTCACCAAAAAACCCATAGGTGAAACCCCAATCTTAAGGCTCTGTGTGTTTGCGCACATGTACAACAGGCATGTTTAAACTATAACGTTTTTAGTGAAATCATGTTTCTCTCGAGGAGAAAACGCGTTTAAAGCCATAAAAAGATTTCACTGTGTTTTGACATTGGACCAAGCTACCAACAACCTAAAAAATGATCAGAACTGGAGAAATTACACATTGACATTGGGTGAAATCGTGTAACTCTTAAGGACGTGTTGTAGACTTGTTGAATAGATTCATTTTTCTTGTTTTGTTCGTTTTTGATGAAATTGTGCTTTTCTCGTCGAGAAAAGGCGTTTAACGCGATAAAAAGGTTTAGTGCGTTATGAATACGGGCTAGCTTACCAAAAGTACAAATGTGAACTAAATAAGGCCGGGAGTCGTTTTTGTTGCTTAAAACACGATTTCTCGACGAGAATATGCTTTTTCAAAAAAGCCATGTTCCCATGGGGAGAGACTCGTTTTCTGTGAGAAAATGCATTAAAAGGAGGGATTTCATCAGAAACACTATAAATACATATTGTACTTGTCTGAAAACGCACATAACCTTGAAATAGAAGGTTTCTCACCAAAAAACCCATGGGTGAAACCCCAATCTTAAGGCTCTGTGTGTTTGCGCACATGTACAACAGGCATGTTTAAACTATAACGTTTTTAGTGAAATCATGTTTCTCTCGAGGAGAAAACGCGTTTAAAGCCATAAAAAGATTTCACTGTGTTTTGACATTGGACCAAGCTACCAACAACCTAAAAAATGATCAGAACTGGAGAACTTACACATTGACATTGGGTGAAATCGTGTAACTCTTAAGGACGTGTTGTAGACTTGTTGAATAGATTCATTTTTCTTGTTTTGTTCGTTTTTGATGAAATTGTGCTTTTGTCGTCGAGAAAAGGCGTTTAACGCGATAAAAAGGTTTAGTGCGTTATGAATACGGGCTGACTTACCAAAAGCAAAAATGTGAACTAAATAAGGCCGGGAGCCGTTTTTGTTGCTTAAAACACGATTTCTCGACGAGAATATGCTTTTTCAAAAAAGCCATGTTCCCATGGCGAGAGACCCGTTTTCTGTGAGAAAATGCATTAAAAGGAGGGATTTCATCAGAAACACGATAAATACATATTGTACTTGTCTGAAAACGCACAGAACCTTGAAATAGAAGGTTTCTCACCAAAAAACCCATGGGTGAATCCCCAATCTTAAGGCTCTGTGTGTTTGCGCACATGTACAACAGGCATGTTTAAACTATAACGTTTTTAGTGAAATCATGTTTCTCTCGAGGAGAAAACGCGTTTAAAGCCATAAAAAGATTTCACTGTGTTTTGACATTGGACCAAGCTACCAACAACCTAAAAAATGATCAGAACTGGAGAAATTACACATTGACATTGGGTGAAATCGTGTAACTCTTAAGGACGTGTTGTAGACTTGTTGAATAGATTCATTTTTCTTGTTTTGTTCGTTTTTGATGAAATTGTGCTTTTGTCGTCGAGAAAAGGCGTTTAACGCGATAAAAAGGTTTAGTGCGTTATGAATACGGGCTAGCTTACCAAAAGTACAAATGTGAACTAAATAAGGCCGGGAGTCGTTTTTGTTGCTTAAAACACGATTTCTCGACGAGAATATGCTTTTTCAAAAAAGCCATGTTCCCATGGCGAGAGACTCGTTTTCTGTGAGAAAATGCATTAAAAGGAGGGATTTCATCAGAAACACGATAAATACATATTGTACTTGTCTGACAACGCACAGAACCTTGAAATAGAAGGTTTCTCACCAAAAAACCCATGGGTGAAACCCCAATCTTAAGGCTCTGTGTGTTTGCGCACATGTACAACAGGCATGTTTAAACTATAACGTTTTTAGTGAAATCATGTTTCTCTCGAGGAGAAAACGCGTTTAAAGCCATAAAAAGATTTCACTGTGTTTTGACATTGGACCAAGCTACCAACAACCTAAAAAATGATCAGAACTGGAGAAATTACACATTGACATTGGGTGAAATCGTGTAACTCTTAAGGACGTGTTGTAGACTTGTTGAATAGATTCATTTTTCTTGTTTTGTTCGTTTTTGATGAAATTGTGCTTTTCTCGTCGAGAAAAGGCGTTTAACGCGATAAAAAGGTTTAGTGCGTTATGAATACGGGCTAGCTTACCAAAAGTACAAATGTGAACTAAATAAGGCCGGGAGTCGTTTTTGTTGCTTAAAACACGATTTCTCGACGAGAATATGCTTTTTCAAAAAAGCCATGTTCCCATGGGGAGAGACTCGTTTTCTGTGAGAAAATGCATTAAAAGGAGGGATTTCATCAGAAACACTATAAATACATATTGTACTTGTCTGAAAACGCACATAACCTTGAAATAGAAGGTTTCTCACCAAAAAACCCATGGGTGAAACCCCAATCTTAAGGCTCTGTGTGTTTGCGCACATGTACAACAGGCATGTTTAAACTATAACGTTTTTAGTGAAATCATGTTTCTCTCGAGGAGAAAACGCGTTTAAAGCCATAAAAAGATTTCACTGTGTTTTGACATTGGACCAAGCTACCAACAACCTAAAAAATGATCAGAACTGGAGAACTTACACATTGACATTGGGTGAAATCGTGTAACTCTTAAGGACGTGTTGTAGACTTGTTGAATAGATTCATTTTTCTTGTTTTGTTCGTTTTTGATGAAATTGTGCTTTTGTCGTCGAGAAAAGGCGTTTAACGCGATAAAAAGGTTTAGTGCGTTATGAATACGGGCTGACTTACCAAAAGCAAAAATGTGAACTAAATAAGGCCGGGAGTCGTTTTTGTTGCTTAAAACACGATTTCTCGACGAGAATATGCTTTTTCAAAAAAGCCATGTTCCCATGGCGAGAGACTCGTTTTCTGTGAGAAAATGCATTAAAAGGAGGGATTTCATCAGAAACACGATAAATACATATTGTACTTGTCTGACAACGCACAGAACCTTGAAATAGAAGGTTTCTCACCAAAAAACACATTGGTGAAACCCCTATCTTAAGGCTCTGAGTGTTTGCACATATGTACAACAGGCACGTTTAAACTATAACGTTTTTAGTGAAATCATGTTTCTCTCGAGGAGAAAACGCGTTTAAAGCCATAAAAATATTTCACTGTGTTTTGACATTGGACCAAGCTACCAACAACCTAAAAAATGATCAGAACTGGAGAAATTACACATTGACATTGGGTGAAATCGTGTAACTCTTAAGGACGTGTTGTAGACTTGTTGAATAGATTAATTTGTCTTGTTTTGTTCGTTTTTGATGAAATTGTGCTTTTGTCGTCGAGAAAAGGCGTTTAACGCGATAAAAAGGTTTAGTGCGTTATGAATACGGGCTGGCTTACCAAAAGCAAAAATGTGAACTAAATAAGGCCGGGAGTCGTTTTTGTTGCTTAAAACACGATTTCTCGACGAGAATATGCTTTTTCAAAAAAGCCATGTTCCCATGGCGAGAGACTCGTTTTCTGTGAGAAAATGCATTAAAAGGAGGGATTTCATCAGAAACACTATAAATACATATTGTACTTGTCTGAAAACGCACAGAACCTTGAAATAGAAGGTTTCTCATCAAAAAACACATTGGTGAAACCCCAATCTTAAGGCTCTGAGTGTTTGCACACATGTACAACAGGCATGTTTAAACTATAATGTTTTTAGTGAAATCATGTTTCTCTCGAGGAGAAAACGCGTTTAAAGCCGTAAAAAGATTTCACTGTGTTTTGACATTGGACCAAGCTACCAACAACCTAAAAAATGATCAGAACTGGAGAAATTACACATTGACATTGGGTGAAATCGTGTAACTCTTAAGGACGTGTTGTAGACTTGTTGAATAGATTCATTTGTCTTGTTTTGTTCGTTTTTGATGAAATTGTGCTTTTGTCGTCGAGAAAAGGCGTTTAACGCGATAAAAAGGTTTAGTGCGTTATGAATACTGCTAGCTTACCAAAAGTACAAATGTGAACTAAATAAGGCCGGGAGTCGTTTTTGTTGCTTAAAACACGATTTCTCGAGAATATGCTTTTTCAAAAAAGCCATGTTCCCATGGCGAGAGACTCGTTTTCTGTGAGAAAATGCATTAAAAGGAGGGATTTCATCAGAAACACGATAAATACATATTGTACTTGTCTGAAAACGCACAGAACCTTGAAATAGAAGGTTTCTCATCAAAAAACACATTGGTGAAACCCCAATCTTAAGGCTCTGAGTGTTTGCACACATGTACAACAGGCATGTTTAAACTATAATGTTTTTAGTGAAATCATGTTTCTCTCGAGGAGAAAACGCGTTTAAAGCCGTAAAAAGATTTCACTGTGTTTTGACATTGGACCAAGCTACCAACAACCTAAAAAATGATCAGAACTGGAGAAATTACACATTGACATTGGGTGAAATCGTGTAACTCTTAAGGACGTGTTGTAGACTTGTTGAATAGATTCATTTTTCTTGTTTTGTTCGTTTTTGATGAAATTGTGCTTTTGTCGTCGAGAAAAGGCGTTTAACGCGATAAAAAGGTTTAGTGCGTTATGAATACTGCTAGCTTACCAAAAGTACAAATGTGAACTAAATAAGGCCGGGAGTCGTTTTTGTTGCTTAAAACACGATTTCTCGACGAGAATATGCTTTTTCAAAAAAGCCATGTTCCCATGGGGAGAGACTCGTTTTCTGTGAGAAAATGCATTAAAAGGAGGGATTTCATCAGAAACACGATAAATACATATTGTACTTGTCTGAAAACGCACAGAACCTTGAAATAGAAGGTTTCTCACCAAAAAAACCCATGGGTGAAACCCCAATCTTAAGGCTCTGAGTGTTTGCGCACATGTACAACAGGCACGTTTAAACTATAACGTTTTTAGTGAAATCATGTTTCTCTCGAGGAGAAAACGCGTTTAAAGCCATAAAAAGATCTCACTGTGTTTTGGCATTGACCAAGCTACCAACAACCTAAAAAATGATCAGAACTGGAGAAATTACACATTGACATTGGGTGAAATCGTGTAACTCTTAAGGACGTGTTGTAGACTTGTTGAATAGATTCATTTTTCTTGTTTTGTTCGTTTTTGATTAAATTGTGCTTTTGTCGTCGAGAAAAGGCGTTTAACGCGATAAAAAGGTTTAGTGCGTTATGAATACGGGCTAGCTTACCAAAAGTACAAATGTGAACTAAATAAGGCCGGGAGTCGTTTTTGTTGCTTAAAACACGATTTCTCGACGAGAATATGCTTTTTCAAAAAAGCCATGTTCCCATGGGGAGAGACTCGTTTTCTGTGAGAAAATGCATTAAAAGGAGGGATTTCATCAGAAACACTATAAATACATATTGTACTTGTCTGAAAACGCACAGAACCTTGAAATAGAAGGTTTCTCACCAAAAAACCCATGGGTGAAACCCCAATCTTAAGGCTCTGTGTGTTTGCGCACATGTACAACAGGCATGTTTAAACTATAACGTTTTTAGTGAAATCATGTTTCTCTCGAGGAGAAAACGCGTTTAAAGCCATAAAAAGATTTCACTGTGTTTTGACATTGGACCAAGCTACCAACAACCTAAAAAATGATCAGAACTGGAGAAATTACACATTGACATTGGGTGAAATCGTGTAACTCTTAAGGACGTGTTGTAGACTTGTTGAATAGATTCATTTTTCTTGTTTTGTTTGTTTTTGATGAAATTGTGCTTTTGTCGTCGAGAAAAGGCGTTTAACGCGATAAAAAGGTTTAGTGCGTTATGAATACGGGCTAGCTTACCAAAAGCAAAAATGTGAACTAAATAAGGCCGGGAGTCGTTTTTGTTGCTTAAAACACGATTTCTCGACGAGAATATGCTTTTTCAAAAAAGCCATGTTCCCATGGCGAGAGACTCGTTTTCTGTGAGAAAATGCATTAAAAGGAGGGATTTCATCAGAAACACGATAAATACATATTGTACTTGTCTGAAAACGCACAGAACCTTGAAATAGAAGGTTTCTCATCAAAAAACACATTGGTGAATCCCCAATCTTAAGGCTCTGAGTGTTTGCACACATGTACAACAGGCATGTTTAAACTATAACGTTTTTAGTGAAATCATGTTTCTCTCGAGGAGAAAACGCGTTTAAAGCCGTAAAAAGATTTCACTGTGTTTTGACATTGGACCAAGCTACCAACAACCTAAAAAATGATCAGAACTGGAGAACTTACACATTGACATTGGGTGAAATCGTGTAACTCTTAAGGACGTGTTGTAGACTTGTTGAATAGATTCATTTTTCTTGTTTTGTTCGTTTTTGATGAAATTGTGCTTTTGTCGTCGAGAAAAGGCGTTTAACGCGATAAAAAGGTTTAGTGCGTTATGAATACGGGCTGACTTACCAAAAGCAAAAATGTGAACTAAATAAGGCCGGGAGTCGTTTTTGTTGCTTAAAACACGATTTCTCGACGAGAATATGCTTTTTCAAAAAAGCCATGTTCCCATGGCGAGAGACTCGTTTTCTGTGAGAAAATGCATTAAAAGGAGGGATTTCATCAGAAACACGATAAATACATATTGTACTTGTCTGACAACGCACAGAACCTTGAAATAGAAGGTTTCTCACCAAAAAACACATTGGTGAAACCCCTATCTTAAGGCTCTGAGTGTTTGCACATATGTACAACAGGCACGTTTAAACTATAACGTTTTTAGTGAAATCATGTTTCTCTCGAGGAGAAAACGCGTTTAAAGCCATAAAAATATTTCACTGTGTTTTGACATTGGACCAAGCTACCAACAACCTAAAAAATGATCAGAACTGGAGAAATTACACATTGACATTGGGTGAAATCGTGTAACTCTTAAGGACGTGTTGTAGACTTGTTGAATAGATTAATTTGTCTTGTTTTGTTCGTTTTTGATGAAATTGTGCTTTTGTCGTCGAGAAAAGGCGTTTAACGCGATAAAAAGGTTTAGTGCGTTATGAATACGGGCTGGCTTACCAAAAGCAAAAATGTGAACTAAATAAGGCCGGGAGTCGTTTTTGTTGCTTAAAACACGATTTCTCGACGAGAATATGCTTTTTCAAAAAAGCCATGTTCCCATGGCGAGAGACTCGTTTTCTGTGAGAAAATGCATTAAAAGGAGGGATTTCATCAGAAACACTATAAATACATATTGTACTTGTCTGAAAACGCACAGAACCTTGAAATAGAAGGTTTCTCATCAAAAAACACATTGGTGAAACCCCAATCTTAAGGCTCTGAGTGTTTGCACACATGTACAACAGGCATGTTTAAACTATAATGTTTTTAGTGAAATCATGTTTCTCTCGAGGAGAAAACGCGTTTAAAGCCGTAAAAAGATTTCACTGTGTTTTGACATTGGACCAAGCTACCAACAACCTAAAAAATGATCAGAACTGGAGAAATTACACATTGACATTGGGTGAAATCGTGTAACTCTTAAGGACGTGTTGTAGACTTGTTGAATAGATTCATTTGTCTTGTTTTGTTCGTTTTTGATGAAATTGTGCTTTTGTCGTCGAGAAAAGGCGTTTAACGCGATAAAAAGGTTTAGTGCGTTATGAATACTGCTAGCTTACCAAAAGTACAAATGTGAACTAAATAAGGCCGGGAGTCGTTTTTGTTGCTTAAAACACGATTTCTCGAGAATATGCTTTTTCAAAAAAGCCATGTTCCCATGGCGAGAGACTCGTTTTCTGTGAGAAAATGCATTAAAAGGAGGGATTTCATCAGAAACACGATAAATACATATTGTACTTGTCTGAAAACGCACAGAACCTTGAAATAGAAGGTTTCTCATCAAAAAACACATTGGTGAAACCCCAATCTTAAGGCTCTGAGTGTTTGCACACATGTACAACAGGCATGTTTAAACTATAATGTTTTTAGTGAAATCATGTTTCTCTCGAGGAGAAAACGCGTTTAAAGCCGTAAAAAGATTTCACTGTGTTTTGACATTGGACCAAGCTACCAACAACCTAAAAAATGATCAGAACTGGAGAAATTACACATTGACATTGGGTGAAATCGTGTAACTCTTAAGGACGTGTTGTAGACTTGTTGAATAGATTCATTTTTCTTGTTTTGTTCGTTTTTGATGAAATTGTGCTTTTGTCGTCGAGAAAAGGCGTTTAACGCGATAAAAAGGTTTAGTGCGTTATGAATACTGCTAGCTTACCAAAAGTACAAATGTGAACTAAATAAGGCCGGGAGTCGTTTTTGTTGCTTAAAACACGATTTCTCGACGAGAATATGCTTTTTCAAAAAAGCCATGTTCCCATGGGGAGAGACTCGTTTTCTGTGAGAAAATGCATTAAAAGGAGGGATTTCATCAGAAACACGATAAATACATATTGTACTTGTCTGAAAACGCACAGAACCTTGAAATAGAAGGTTTCTCACCAAAAAAACCCATGGGTGAAACCCCAATCTTAAGGCTCTGAGTGTTTGCGCACATGTACAACAGGCACGTTTAAACTATAACGTTTTTAGTGAAATCATGTTTCTCTCGAGGAGAAAACGCGTTTAAAGCCATAAAAAGATCTCACTGTGTTTTGGCATTGACCAAGCTACCAACAACCTAAAAAATGATCAGAACTGGAGAAATTACACATTGACATTGGGTGAAATCGTGTAACTCTTAAGGACGTGTTGTAGACTTGTTGAATAGATTCATTTTTCTTGTTTTGTTCGTTTTTGATGAAATTGTGCTTTTGTCGTCGAGAAAAGGCGTTTAACGCGATAAAAAGGTTTAGTGCGTTATGAATACGGGCTAGCTTACCAAAAGTACAAATGTGAACTAAATAAGGCCGGGAGTCGTTTTTGTTGCTTAAAACACGATTTCTCGACGAGAATATGCTTTTTCAAAAAAGCCATGTTCCCATGGGGAGAGACTCGTTTTCTGTGAGAAAATGCATTAAAAGGAGGGATTTCATCAGAAACACTATAAATACATATTGTACTTGTCTGAAAACGCACAGAACCTTGAAATAGAAGGTTTCTCACCAAAAAACCCATGGGTGAAACCCCAATCTTAAGGCTCTGTGTGTTTGCGCACATGTACAACAGGCATGTTTAAACTATAACGTTTTTAGTGAAATCATGTTTCTCTCGAGGAGAAAACGCGTTTAAAGCCATAAAAAGATTTCACTGTGTTTTGACATTGGACCAAGCTACCAACAACCTAAAAAATGATCAGAACTGGAGAAATTACACATTGACATTGGGTGAAATCGTGTAACTCTTAAGGACGTGTTGTAGACTTGTTGAATAGATTCATTTTTCTTGTTTTGTTTGTTTTTGATGAAATTGTGCTTTTGTCGTCGAGAAAAGGCGTTTAACGCGATAAAAAGGTTTAGTGCGTTATGAATACGGGCTAGCTTACCAAAAGCAAAAATGTGAACTAAATAAGGCCGGGAGTCGTTTTTGTTGCTTAAAACACGATTTCTCGACGAGAATATGCTTTTTCAAAAAAGCCATGTTCCCATGGCGAGAGACTCGTTTTCTGTGAGAAAATGCATTAAAAGGAGGGATTTCATCAGAAACACGATAAATACATATTGTACTTGTCTGAAAACGCACAGAACCTTGAAATAGAAGGTTTCTCATCAAAAAACACATTGGTGAATCCCCAATCTTAAGGCTCTGAGTGTTTGCACACATGTACAACAGGCATGTTTAAACTATAACGTTTTTAGTGAAATCATGTTTCTCTCGAGGAGAAAACGCGTTTAAAGCCGTAAAAAGATTTCACTGTGTTTTGACATTGGACCAAGCTACCAACAACCTAAAAAATGATCAGAACTGGAGAACTTACACATTGACATTGGGTGAAATCGTGTAACTCTTAAGGACGTGTTGTAGACTTGTTGAATAGATTCATTTGTCTTGTTTTGTTCGTTTTTGATGAAATTGTGCTTTTGTCGTCGAGAAAAGGCGTTTAACGCGATAAAAAGGTTTAGTGCGTTATGAATACGGGCTAGCTTACCAAAAGTACAAATGTGAACTAAATAAGGCCGGGAGTCGTTTTTGTTGCTTAAAACACGATTTCTCGACGAGAATATGCTTTTTCAAAAAAGCCATGTTCCCATGGCGAGAGACCCGTTTTCTGTGAGAAAATGCATTAAAAGGAGGGATTTCATCAGAAACACGATAAATACATATTGTACTTGTCTGAAAACGCACAGAACCTTGAAATAGAAGGTTTCTCACCAAAAAACCCATGGGTGAAACCCCAATCTTAAGGCTCTGTGTGTTTGCGCACATGTACAACAGGCATGTTTAAACTATAACGTTTTTAGTGAAATCATGTTTCTCTCGAGGAGAAAACGCGTTTAAAGCCATAAAAAGATTTCACTGTGTTTTGACATTGGACCAAGCTACCAACAACCTAAAAAATGATCAGAACTGGAGAACTTACACATTGACATTGGGTGAAATCGTGTAACTCTTAAGGACGTGTTGTAGACTTGTTGAATAGATTCATTTTTCTTGTTTTGTTCGTTTTTGATGAAATTGTGCTTTTGTCGTCGAGAAAAGGCGTTTAACGCGATAAAAAGGTTTAGTGCGTTATGAATACGGGCTAGCTTACCAAAAGTACAAATGTGAACTAAATAAGGCCGGGAGTCGTTTTTGTTGCTTAAAACACGATTTCTCGACGAGAATATGCTTTTTCAAAAAAGCCATGTTCCCATGGGGAGAGACTCGTTTTCTGTGAGAAAATGCATTAAAAGGAGGGATTTCATCAGAAACACTATAAATACATATTGTACTTGTCTGAAAACGCACAGAACCTTGAAATAGAAGGTTTCTCACCAAAAAACCCATGGGTGAAACCCCAATCTTAAGGCTCTGTGTGTTTGCGCACATGTACAACAGGCATGTTTAAACTATAACGTTCTTAGTGAAATCATGTTTCTCTCGAGGAGAAAACGCGTTTAAAGCCATAAAAAGATTTCACTGTGTTTTGACATTGGACCAAGCTACCAACAACCTAAAAAATGATCAGAACTGGAGAACTTACACATTGACATTGGGTGAAATCGTGTAACTCTTAAGGACGTGTTGTAGACTTGTTGAATAGATTCATTTTTCTTGTTTTGTTCGTTTTTGATGAAATTGTGCTTTTGTCGTCGAGAAAAGGCGTTTAACGCGATAAAAAGGTTTAGTGCGTTATGAATATGGGCTAGCTTACCAAAAGCAAAAATGTGAACTAAATAAGGCCGGGAGTCGTTTTTGTTGCTTAAAACACGATTTCTCGACGAGAATATGCTTTTCAAAAAAGCCATGTTCCCATGGCGAGAGACTCGTTTTCTGTGAGAAAATGCATTAAAAGGAGGGATTTCATCAGAAACACGATAAATACATATTGTACTTGTCTGACAACGCACAGAACCTTGAAATAGAAGGTTTCTCACCAAAAAACACATTGGTGAAACCCCTATCTTAAGGCTCTGAGTGTTTGCACACATGTACAACAGGCACGTTTAAACTATAACGTTTTTAGTGAAATCATGTTTCTCTCGAGGAGAAAACGCGTTTAAAGCCATAAAAATATTTCACTGTGTTTTGACATTGGACCAAGCTACCAACAACCTAAAAAATGATCAGAACTGGAGAAATTACACATTGACATTGGGTGAAATCGTGTAACTCTTAAGGACGTGTAGACTTGTTGAATAGATTCATTTTTCTTGTTTTGTTCGTTTTTGATGAAATTGTGCTTTTGTCGTCGAGAAAAGGCGTTTAACGCGATAAAAAGGTTTAGTGCGTTATGAATACGGGCTAGCTTACCAAAAGTACAAATGTGAACTAAATAAGGCCGGGAGTCGTTTTTGTTGCTTAAAACACGATTTCTCGACCAGAATATGCTTTTTCAAAAAAGCCATGTTCCCATGGCGAGAGACTCGTTTTCTGTGAGAAAATGCATTAAAAGGAGGGATTTCATCAGAAACACTATAAATACATATTGTACTTGTCTGAAAACGCACAGAACCTTGAAATAGAAGGTTTCTAACCAAAAAACACATTGGTGAAACCCCTATCTTAAGGCTCTGAGTGTTTGCACACATGTACAACAGGCATGGTTAAACTATAACGTTTTTAGTGAAATCATGTTTCTCTCGAGGAGAAAACGCGTTTAAAGCCATAAAAAGATTTCACTGTGTTTTGACATTGGACCAAGCTACCAACAACCTAAAAAATGATCAGAACTGGAGAAATTACACATTGACATTGGGTGAAATCGTGTAACTCTTAAGGACGTGTTGTAGACTTGTTGAATAGATTCATTTTTCTTGTTTTGTTCGTTTTTGATGAAATTGTGCTTTTGTCGTCGAGAAAAGGCGTTTAACGCGATAAAAAGGTTTAGTGCGTTATGAATACGGGCTAGCTTACCAAAAGTACAAATGTGAACTAAATAAGGCCGGGAGTCGTTTTTGTTGCTTAAAACACGATTTCTCGACGAGAATATGCTTTTTCAAAAAAGCCATGTTCCCATGGGGAGAGACTCGTTTTCTGTGAGAAAATGCATTAAAAGGAGGGATTTCATCAGAAACACTATAAATACATATTGTACTTGTCTGAAAACGCACAGAACCTTGAAATAGAAGGTTTCTCACCAAAAAACACATGGGTGAAACCCCAATCTTAAGGCTCTGTGTGTTTGCGCACATGTACAACAGGCATGTTTAAACTATAACGTTTTTAGTGAAATCATGTTTCTCTCGAGGAGAAAACGCGTTTAAAGCCATAAAAATATTTCACTGTGTTTTGACATTGGACCAAGCTACCAACAACCTAAAAAATGATCAGAACTGGAGAACTTACACATGGACATTGGGTGAAATCGTGTAACTCTTAAGGACGTGTTGTAGACTTGTTGAATAGATTCATTTTTCTTGTTTTGTTCGTTTTTGATGAAATTGTGCTTTTGTCGTCGAGAAAAGGCGTTTAACGCGATAAAAAGGTTTAGTGCGTTATGAATATGGGCTAGCTTACCAAAAGTACAAATGTGAACTAAATAAGGCCGGGAGTCGTTTTTGTTGCTTAAAACACGATTTCTCGACGAGAATATGCTTTTTCAAAAAAGCCATGTTCCCATGGCGAGAGACTCGTTTTCTGTGAGAAAATGCATTAAAAGGAGGGATTTCATCAGAAACACGATAAATACATATTGTACTTGTCTGACAATGCACAGAACCTTGAAATAGAAGGTTTCTCACCAAAAAACCCATGGTGAAACCCCTATCTTAAGGCTCTGAGTGTTTGCACACATGTACAACAGGCACGTTTAAACTATAACGTTTTTAGTGAAATCATGTTTCTCTCGAGGAGAAAACGCGTTTAAAGCCATAAAAAGATTTCACTGTGTTTTGACATTGGACCAAGCTACCAACAACCTAAAAAATGATCAGAACTGGAGAAATTACACATTGACATTGGGTGAAATCGTGTAACTCTTAAGGACGTGTTGTAGACTTGTTGAATAGATTCATTTTTCTTGTTTTGTTCGTTTTTGATGAAATTGTGCTTTTCTCGTCGAGAACAGGCGTTTAACGCGATAAAAAGGTTTAGTGCGTTATGAATACGGGCTAGCTTACCAAAAGTACAAATGTGAACCAAATAAGGCCGGGAGTCGTTTTTGTTGCTTAAAACACGATTTCTCGACGAGAATATGCTTTTTCAAAAAAGCCATGTTCCCATGGCGAGAGACTCGTTTTCTGTGAGAAAATGCATTAAAAGGAGGGATTTCATCAGAAACACTATAAATACATATTGTACTTGTCTGAAAACGCACAGAACCTTGAAATAGAAGGTTTCTCACCAAAAAACACATTGGTGAAACCCCTATCTTAAGGCTCTGAGTGTTTGCACACATGTACAACAGGCATGTTTAAACTATAACGTTTTTAGTGAAATCATGTTTGTCTCGAGGAGAAAACGCGTTTAAAGCCATAAAAAGATTTCACTGTGTTTTGACATTGGACCAAGCTACCAACAACCTAAAAAATGATCAGAACTGGAGAAATTACACATTGACATTGGGTGAAATCGTGTAACTCTTAAGGACGTGTTGTAGACTTGTTGAATAGATTCATTTTTCTTGTTTTGTTCGTTTTTGATGAAATTGTGCTTTTGTCGTCGAGAAAAGGCGTTTAACGCGATAAAAAGGTTTAGTGCGTTATGAATACGGGCTAGCTTACCAAAAGTACAAATGTGAACTAAATAAGGCCGGGAGTCGTTTTTGTTGCTTAAAACACGATTTCTCGACGAGAATATGCTTTTTCAAAAAAGCCATGTTCCCATGGGGAGAGACTCGTTTTCTGTGAGAAAATGCATTAAAAGGAGGGATTTCATCAGAAACACTATAAATACATATTGTACTTGTCTGAAAACGCACAGAACCTTGAAATAGAAGGTTTCTCACCAAAAAACCCATGGGTGAAACCCCAATCTTAAGGCTCTGTGTGTTTGCGCACATGTACAACAGGCATGTTTAAACTATAACGTTTTTAGTGAAATCATGTTTCTCTCGAGGAGAAAACGCGTTTAAAGCCATAAAAAGATTTCACTGTGTTTTGACATTGGACCAAGCTACCAACAACCTAAAAAATGATCAGAACTGGAGAAATTACACATTGACATTGGGTGAAATCGTGTAACTCTTAAGGACGTGTTGTAGACTTGTTGAATAGATTCATTTTTCTTGTTTTGTTCGTTTTTGATGAAATTGTGCTTTTCTCGTCGAGAAAAGGCGTTTAACGCGATAAAAAGGTTTAGTGCGTTATGAATACGGGCTAGCTTACCAAAAGTACAAATGTGAACTAAATAAGGCCGGGAGTCGTTTTTGTTGCTTAAAACACGATTTCTCGACGAGAATATGCTTTTTCCAAAAAGCCATGTTCCCATGGGGAGAGACTCGTTTTCTGTGAGAAAATGCATTAAAAGGAGGGATTTCATCAGAAACACTATAAATACATATTGTACTTGTCTGAAAACGCACATAACCTTGAAATAGAAGGTTTCTCACCAAAAAACCCATGGGTGAAACCCCAATCTTAAGGCTCTGTGTGTTTGCGCACATGTACAACAGGCATGTTTAAACTATAACGTTTTTAGTGAAATCATGTTTCTCTCGAGGAGAAAACGCGTTTAAAGCCATAAAAAGATTTCACTGTGTTTTGACATTGGACCAAGCTACCAACAACCTAAAAAATGATCAGAACTGGAGAACTTACACATTGACATTGGGTGAAATCGTGTAACTCTTAAGGACGTGTTGTAGACTTGTTGAATAGATTCATTTTTCTTGTTTTGTTCGTTTTTGATGAAATTGTGCTTTTGTCGTCGAGAAAAGGCGTTTAACGCGATAAAAAGGTTTAGTGCGTTATGAATACGGGCTGACTTACCAAAAGCAAAAATGTGAACTAAATAAGGCCGGGAGTCGTTTTTGTTGCTTAAAACACGATTTCTCGACGAGAATATGCTTTTTCAAAAAAGCCATGTTCCCATGGCGAGAGACTCGTTTTCTGTGAGAAAATGCATTAAAAGGAGGGATTTCATCAGAAACACGATAAATACATATTGTACTTGTCTGACAACGCACAGAACCTTGAAATAGAAGGTTTCTCACCAAAAAACACATTGGTGAAACCCCTATCTTAAGGCTCTGAGTGTTTGCACATATGTACAACAGGCACGTTTAAACTATAACGTTTTTAGTGAAATCATGTTTCTCTCGAGGAGAAAACGCGTTTAAAGCCATAAAAAGATTTCACTGTGTTTTGACATTGGACCAAGGTACCAACAACCTAAAAAATGATCAGAACTGGAGAAATTACACATTGACATTGGGTGAAATCGTGTAACTCTTAAGGACGTGTTGTAGACTTGTTGAATAGATTAATTTGTCTTGTTTTGTTCGTTTTTGATGAAATTGTGCTTTTGTCGTCGAGAAAAGGCGTTTAACGCGATAAAAAGGTTTAGTGCGTTATGAATACGGGCTGGCTTACCAAAAGCAAAAATGTGAACTAAATAAGGCCGGGAGTCGTTTTTGTTGCTTAAAACACGATTTCTCGACGAGAATATGCTTTTTCAAAAAAGCCATGTTCCCATGGCGAGAGACTCGTTTTCTGTGAGAAAATGCATTAAAAGGAGGGATTTCATCAGAAACACGATAAATACATATTGTACTTGTCTGAAAACGCACAGAACCTTGAAATAGAAGGTTTCTCATCAAAAAACACATTGGTGAAACCCCAATCTTAAGGCTCTGAGTGTTTGCACACATGTACAACAGGCATGTTTAAACTATAATGTTTTTAGTGAAATCATGTTTCTCTCGAGGAGAAAACGCGTTTAAAGCCGTAAAAAGATTTCACTGTGTTTTGACATTGGACCAAGCTACCAACAACCTAAAAAATGATCAGAACTGGAGAAATTACACATTGACATTGGGTGAAATCGTGTAACTCTTAAGGACGTGTTGTAGACTTGTTGAATAGATTCATTTTTCTTGTTTTGTTCGTTTTTGATGAAATTGTGCTTTTGTCGTCGAGAAAAGGCGTTTAACGCGATAAAAAGGTTTAGTGCGTTATGAATACTGCTAGCTTACCAAAAGTACAAATGTGAACTAAATAAGGCCGGGAGTCGTTTTTGTTGCTTAAAACACGATTTCTCGACGAGAATATGCTTTTTCAAAAAAGCCATGTTCCCATGGGGAGAGACTCGTTTTCTGTGAGAAAATGCATTAAAAGGAGGGATTTCATCAGAAACACGATAAATACATATTGTACTTGTCTGAAAACGCACAGAACCTTGAAATAGAAGGTTTCTCACCAAAAAAACCCATGGGTGAAACCCCAATCTTAAGGCTCTGAGTGTTTGCGCACATGTACAACAGGCACGTTTAAACTATAACGTTTTTAGTGAAATCATGTTTCTCTCGAGGAGAAAACGCGTTTAAAGCCATAAAAAGATCTCACTGTGTTTTGGCATTGACCAAGCTACCAACAACCTAAAAAATGATCAGAACTGGAGAAATTACACATTGACATTGGGTGAAATCGTGTAACTCTTAAGGACGTGTTGTAGACTTGTTGAATAGATTCATTTTTCTTGTTTTGTTCGTTTTTGATGAAATTGTGCTTTTGTCGTCGAGAAAAGGCGTTTAACGCGATAAAAAGGTTTAGTGCGTTATGAATACGGGCTAGCTTACCAAAAGTACAAATGTGAACTAAATAAGGCCGGGAGTCGTTTTTGTTGCTTAAAACACGATTTCTCGACGAGAATATGCTTTTTCAAAAAAGCCATGTTCCCATGGGGAGAGACTCGTTTTCTGTGAGAAAATGCATTAAAAGGAGGGATTTCATCAGAAACACTATAAATACATATTGTACTTGTCTGAAAACGCACAGAACCTTGAAATAGAAGGTTTCTCACCAAAAAACCCATGGGTGAAACCCCAATCTTAAGGCTCTGTGTGTTTGCGCACATGTACAACAGGCATGTTTAAACTATAATGTTTTTAGTGAAATCATGTTTCTCTCGAGGAGAAAACGCGTTTAAAGCCGTAAAAAGATTTCACTGTGTTTTGACATTGGACCAAGCTACCAACAACCTAAAAAATGATCAGAACTGGAGAAATTACACATTGACATTGGGTGAAATCGTGTAACTCTTAAGGACGTGTTGTAGACTTGTTGAATAGATTCATTTTTCTTGTTTTGTTCGTTTTTGATGAAATTGTGCTTTTGTCGTCGAGAAAAGGCGTTTAACGCGATAAAAAGGTTTAGTGCGTTATGAATACTGCTAGCTTACCAAAAGTACAAATGTGAACTAAATAAGGCCGGGAGTCGTTTTTGTTGCTTAAAACACGATTTCTCGACGAGAATATGCTTTTTCAAAAAAGCCATGTTCCCATGGGGAGAGACTCGTTTTCTGTGAGAAAATGCATTAAAAGGAGGGATTTCATCAGAAACACGATAAATACATATTGTACTTGTCTGAAAACGCACAGAACCTTGAAATAGAAGGTTTCTCACCAAAAAACCCATGGGTGAAACCCCAATCTTAAGGCTCTGAGTGTTTGCGCACATGTACAACAGGCACGTTTAAACTATAACGTTTTTAGTGAAATCATGTTTCTCTCGAGGAGAAAACGCGTTTAAAGCCATAAAAAGATCTCACTGTGTTTTGGCATTGACCAAGCTACCAACAACCTAAAAAATGATCAGAACTGGAGAAATTACACATTGACATTGGGTGAAATCGTGTAACTCTTAAGGACGTGTTGTAGACTTGTTGAATAGATTCATTTTTCTTGTTTTGTTCGTTTTTGATGAAATTGTGCTTTTGTCGTCGAGAAAAGGCGTTTAACGCGATAAAAAGGTTTAGTGCGTTATGAATACGGGCTAGCTTACCAAAAGTACAAATGTGAACTAAATAAGGCCGGGAGTCGTTTTTGTTGCTTAAAACACGATTTCTCGACGAGAATATGCTTTTTCAAAAAAGCCATGTTCCCATGGGGAGAGACTCGTTTTCTGTGAGAAAATGCATTAAAAGGAGGGATTTCATCAGAAACACTATAAATACATATTGTACTTGTCTGAAAACGCACAGAACCTTGAAATAGAAGGTTTCTCACCAAAAAACCCATGGGTGAAACCCCAATCTTAAGGCTCTGTGTGTTTGCGCACATGTACAACAGGCATGTTTAAACTATAACGTTTTTAGTGAAATCATGTTTCTCTCGAGGAGAAAACGCGTTTAAAGCCATAAAAAGATTTCACTGTGTTTTGACATTGGACCAAGCTACCAACAACCTAAAAAATGATCAGAACTGGAGAAATTACACATTGACATTGGGTGAAATCGTGTAACTCTTAAGGACGTGTTGTAGACTTGTTGAATAGATTCATTTTTCTTGTTTTGTTTGTTTTTGATGAAATTGTGCTTTTGTCGTCGAGAAAAGGCGTTTAACGCGATAAAAAGGTTTAGTGCGTTATGAATACGGGCTAGCTTACCAAAAGCAAAAATGTGAACTAAATAAGGCCGGGAGTCGTTTTTGTTGCTTAAAACACGATTTCTCGACGAGAATATGCTTTTTCAAAAAAGCCATGTTCCCATGGCGAGAGGCTCGTTTTCTGTGAGAAAATGCATTAAAAGGAGGGATTTCATCAGAAACACGATAAATACATATTGTACTTGTCTGAAAACGCACAGAACCTTGAAATAGAAGGTTTCTCATCAAAAAACACATTGGTGAATCCCCAATCTTAAGGCTCTGAGTGTTTGCACACATGTACAACAGGCATGTTTAAACTATTACGTTTTTAGTGAAATCATGTTTCTCTCGAGGAGAAAACGCGTTTAAAGCCGTAAAAAGATTTCACTGTGTTTTGACATTGGACCAAGCTACCAACAACCTAAAAAATGATCAGAACTGGAGAACTTACACATTGACATTGGGTGAAATCGTGTAACTCTTAAGGACGTGTTGTAGACTTGTTGAATAGATTCATTTGTCTTGTTTTGTTCGTTTTTGATGAAATTGTGCTTTTGTCGTCGAGAAAAGGCGTTTAACGCGATAAAAAGGTTTAGTGCGTTATGAATACGGGCTAGCTTACCAAAAGTACAAATGTGAACTAAATAAGGCCGGGAGTCGTTTTTGTTGCTTAAAACACGATTTCTCGACGAGAATATGCTTTTTCAAAAAAGCCATGTTCCCATGGCGAGAGACCCGTTTTCTGTGAGAAAATGCATTAAAAGGAGGGATTTCATCAGAAACACGATAAATACATATTGTACTTGTCTGAAAACGCACAGAACCTTGAAATAGAAGGTTTCTCACCAAAAAACCCATGGGTGAAACCCCAATCTTAAGGCTCTGTGTGTTTGCGCACATGTACAACAGGCATGTTTAAACTATAACGTTTTTAGTGAAATCATGTTTCTCTCGAGGAGAAAACGCGTTTAAAGCCATAAAAAGATTTCACTGTGTTTTGACATTGACCAAGCTACCAACAACCTAAAAAATGATCAGAACTGGAGAAATTACACATTGACATTGGGTGAAATCGTGTAACTCTTAAGGACGTGTTGTAGACTTGTTGAATAGATTCATTTTTCTTGTTTTGTTCGTTTTTGATGAAATTGTGCTTTTGTCGTCGAGAAAAGGCGTTTAACGCGATAAAAAGGTTTAGTGCGTTATGAATACGGGCTAGCTTACCAAAAGTACAAATGTGAACTAAATAAGGCCGGGAGTCGTTTTTGTTGCTTAAAACACGATTTCTCGACGAGAATATGCTTTTTCAAAAAAGCCATGTTCCCATGGGGAGAGACTCGTTTTCTGTGAGAAAATGCATTAAAAGGAGGGATTTCATCAGAAACACTATAAATACATATTGTACTTGTCTGAAAACGCACAGAACCTTGAAATAGAAGGTTTCTCACCAAAAAACACATGGGAGAAACCCCAATCTTAAGGCTCTGTGTGTTTGCGCACATGTACAACAGGCATGTTTAAACTATAACGTTTTTAGTGAAATCATGTTTCTCTCGAGGAGAAAACGCGTTTAAAGCCATAAAAAGATTTCACTGTGTTTTGACATTGGACCAAGCTACCAACAACCTAAAAAATGATCAGAACTGGAGAACTTACACATGGACCTTGGGTGAAATCGTGTAACTCTTAAGGACGTGTTGTAGACTTGTTGAATAGATTCATTTTTCTTGTTTTGTTCGTTTTTGATGAAATTGTGCTTTTGTCGTCGAGAAAAGGCGTTTAACGCGATAAAAAGGTTTAGTGCGTTATGAATATGGGCTAGCTTACCAAAAGCAAAAATGTGAACTAAATAAGGCCGGGAGTCGTTTTTGTTGCTTAAAACACGATTTCTCGACGAGAATATGCTTTTTCAAAAAAGCCATGTTCCCATGGCGAGAGACTCGTTTTCTGTGAGAAAATGCATTAAAAGGAGGGATTTCATCAGAAACACGATAAATACATATTGTACTTGTCTGAAAACGCACAGAACTTTGAAATAGAAGGTTTCTCACCAAAAAACCCATGGGTGAAACCCCAATCTTAAGGCTCTGTGTGTTTGCGCACATGTACAACAGGCATGTTTAAACTATAACGTTTTTAGTGAAATCATGTTTCTCTCGAGGAGAAAACGCGTTTAAAGCCATAAAAAGATTTCACTGTGTTTTGACATTGGACCAAGCTACCAACAACCTAAAAAATGATCAGAACTGGAGAAATTACACATTGACATTGGGTGAAATCGTGTAACTCTTAAGGACGTGTTGTAGACTTGTTGAATAGATTCATTTTTCTTGTTTTGTTCGTTTTTGATGAAATTGTGCTTTTGTCGTCGAGAAAAGGCGTTTAACGCGATAAAAAGGTTTAGTGCGTTATGAATACGGGCTAGCTTACCAAAAGTACAAATGTGAACTAAATAAGGCCGGGAGTCGTTTTTGTTGCTTAAAACACGATTTCTCGACGAGAATATGCTTTTTCAAAAAAGCCATGTTCCCATGGGGAGAGACTCGTTTTCTGTGAGAAAATGCATTAAAAGGAGGGATTTCATCAGAAACACTATAAATACATATTGTACTTGTCTGAAAACGCACAGAACCTTGAAATAGAAGGTTTCTCACCAAAAAACCCATGGGTGAAACCCCAATCTTAAGGCTCTGTGTGTTTGCGCACATGTACAACAGGCATGTTTAAACTATAACGTTCTTAGTGAAATCATGTTTCTCTCGAGGAGAAAACGCGTTTAAAGCCATAAAAAGATTTCACTGTGTTTTGACATTGGACCAAGCTACCAACAACCTAAAAAATGATCAGAACTGGAGAACTTACACATTGACATTGGGTGAAATCGTGTAACTCTTAAGGACGTGTTGTAGACTTGTTGAATAGATTCATTTTTCTTGTTTTGTTCGTTTTTGATGAAATTGTGCTTTTGTCGTCGAGAAAAGGCGTTTAACGCGATAAAAAGGTTTAGTGCGTTATGAATATGGGCTAGCTTACCAAAAGCAAAAATGTGAACTAAATAAGGCCGGGAGTCGTTTTTGTTGCTTAAAACACGATTTCTCGACGAGAATATGCTTTTCAAAAAAGCCATGTTCCCATGGCGAGAGACTCGTTTTCTGTGAGAAAATGCATTAAAAGGAGGGATTTCATCAGAAACACGATAAATACATATTGTACTTGTCTGACAACGCACAGAACCTTGAAATAGAAGGTTTCTCACCAAAAAACACATTGGTGAAACCCCTATCTTAAGGCTCTGAGTGTTTGCACACATGTACAACAGGCACGTTTAAACTATAACGTTTTTAGTGAAATCATGTTTCTCTCGAGGAGAAAACGCGTTTAAAGCCATAAAAAGATTTCACTGTGTTTTGACATTGGACCAAGCTACCAACAACCTAAAAAATGATCAGAACTGGAGAAATTACACATTGACATTGGGTGAAATCGTGTAACTCTTAAGGACGTGTAGACTTGTTGAATAGATTCATTTTTCTTGTTTTGTTCGTTTTTGATGAAATTGTGCTTTTGTCGTCGAGAAAAGGCGTTTAACGCGATAAAAAGGTTTAGTGCGTTATGAATACGGGCTAGCTTACCAAAAGTACAAATGTGAACTAAATAAGGCCGGGAGTCGTTTTTGTTGCTTAAAACACGATTTCTCGACGAGAATATGCTTTTTCAAAAAAGCCATGTTCCCATGGCGAGAGACTCGTTTTCTGTGAGAAAATGCATTAAAAGGAGGGATTTCATCTGAAACACTATAAATACATATTGTACTTGTCTGAAAACGCACAGAACCTTGAAATAGAAGGTTTCTCACCAAAAAACACATTGGTGAAACCCCTATCTTAAGGCTCTGAGTGTTTGCACACATGTACAACAGGCATGTTTAAACTATAACGTTTTTAGTGAAATCATGTTTCTCTCGAGGAGAAAACGCGTTTAAAGCCATAAAAAGATTTCACTGTGTTTTGACATTGGACCAAGCTACCAACAACCTAAAAAATGATCAGAACTGGAGAAATTACACATTGACATTGGGTGAAATCGTGTAACTCTTAAGGACGTGTTGTAGACTTGTTGAATAGATTCATTTTTCTTGTTTTGTTCGTTTTTGATGAAATTGTGCTTTTGTCGTCGAGAAAAGGCGTTTAACGCGATAAAAAGGTTTAGTGCGTTATGAATACGGGCTAGCTTACCAAAAGTACAAATGTGAACTAAATAAGGCCGGGAGTCGTTTTTGTTGCTTAAAACACGATTTCTCGACGAGAATATGCTTTTTCAAAAAAGCCATGTTCCCATGGGGAGAGACTCGTTTTCTGTGAGAAAATGCATTAAAAGGAGGGATTTCATCAGAAACACTATAAATACATATTGTACTTGTCTGAAAACGCACAGAACTTTGAAATAGAAGGTTTCTCACCAAAAAACCCATGGGTGAAACCCCAATCTTAAGGCTCTGTGTGTTTGCGCACATGTACAACAGGCATGTTTAAACTATAACGTTTTTAGTGAAATCATGTTTCTCTCGAGGAGAAAACGCGTTTAAAGCCATAAAAAGATTTCACTGTGTTTTGACATTGGACCAAGCTACCAACAACCTAAAAAATGATCAGAACTGGAGAAATTACACATTGACATTGGGTGAAATCGTGTAACTCTTAAGGACGTGTTGTAGACTTGTTGAATAGATTCATTTTTCTTGTTTTGTTCGTTTTTGATGAAATTGTGCTTTTGTCGTCGAGAAAAGGCGTTTAACGCAATAAAAAGGTTTAGTGCGTTATGAATACGGGCTAGCTTACCAAAAGTACAAATGTGAACTAAATAAGGCCGGGAGTCGTTTTTGTTGCTTAAAACACGATTTCTCGACGAGAATATGCTTTTTCAAAAAAGCCATGTTCCCATGGGGAGAGACTCGTTTTCTGTGAGAAAATGCATTAAAAGGAGGGATTTCATCAGAAACACGATAAATACATATTGTACTTGTCTGAAAACGCACAGAACCTTGAAATAGAAGGTTTCTCACCAAAAAACCCATGGGTGAAACCCCAATCTTAAGGCTCTGTGTGTTTGCGCACATGTACAACAGGCATGTTTAAACTATAACGTTCTTAGTGAAATCATGTTTCTCTCGAGGAGAAAACGCGTTTAAAGCCATAAAAAGATTTCACTGTGTTTTGACATTGGACCAAGCTACCAACAACCTAAAAAATGATCAGAACTGGAGAACTTACACATTGACATTGGGTGAAATCGTGTAACTCTTAAGGACGTGTTGTAGACTTGTTGAATAGATTCATTTTTCTTGTTTTGTTCGTTTTTGATGAAATTGTGCTTTTGTCGTCGAGAAAAGGCGTTTAACGCGATAAAAAGGTTTAGTGCGTTATGAATATGGGCTAGCTTACCAAAAGCAAAAATGTGAACTAAATAAGGCCGGGAGTCGTTTTTGTTGCTTAAAACACGATTTCTCGACGAGAATATGCTTTTCAAAAAAGCCATGTTCCCATGGCGAGAGACTCGTTTTCTGTGAGAAAATGCATTAAAAGGAGGGATTTCATCAGAAACACGATAAATACATATTGTACTTGTCTGACAACGCACAGAACCTTGAAATAGAAGGTTTCTCACCAAAAAACACATTGGTGAAACCCCTATCTTAAGGCTCTGAGTGTTTGCACACATGTACAACAGGCACGTTTAAACTATAACGTTTTTAGTGAAATCATGTTTCTCTCGAGGAGAAAACGCGTTTAAAGCCATAAAAAGATTTCACTGTGTTTTGACATTGGACCAAGCTACCAACAACCTAAAAAATGATCAGAACTGGAGAAATTACACATTGACATTGGGTGAAATCGTGTAACTCTTAAGGACGTGTAGACTTGTTGAATAGATTCATTTTTCTTGTTTTGTTCGTTTTTGATGAAATTGTGCTTTTGTCGTCGAGAAAAGGCGTTTAACGCGATAAAAAGGTTTAGTGCGTTATGAATACGGGCTAGCTTACCAAAAGTACAAATGTGAACTAAATAAGGCCGGGAGTCGTTTTTGTTGCTTAAAACACGATTTCTCGACGAGAATATGCTTTTTCAAAAAAGCCATGTTCCCATGGCGAGAGACTCGTTTTCTGTGAGAAAATGCATTAAAAGGAGGGATTTCATCTGAAACACTATAAATACATATTGTACTTGTCTGAAAACGCACAGAACCTTGAAATAGAAGGTTTCTCACCAAAAAACACATTGGTGAAACCCCTATCTTAAGGCTCTGAGTGTTTGCACACATGTACAACAGGCATGTTTAAACTATAACGTTTTTAGTGAAATCATGTTTCTCTCGAGGAGAAAACGCGTTTAAAGCCATAAAAAGATTTCACTGTGTTTTGACATTGGACCAAGCTACCAACAACCTAAAAAATGATCAGAACTGGAGAAATTACACATTGACATTGGGTGAAATCGTGTAACTCTTAAGGACGTGTTGTAGACTTGTTGAATAGATTCATTTTTCTTGTTTTGTTCGTTTTTGATGAAATTGTGCTTTTGTCGTCGAGAAAAGGCGTTTAACGCGATAAAAAGGTTTAGTGCGTTATGAATACGGGCTAGCTTACCAAAAGTACAAATGTGAACTAAATAAGGCCGGGAGTCGTTTTTGTTGCTTAAAACACGATTTCTCGACGAGAATATGCTTTTTCAAAAAAGCCATGTTCCCATGGGGAGAGACTCGTTTTCTGTGAGAAAATGCATTAAAAGGAGGGATTTCATCAGAAACACGATAAATACATATTGTACTTGTCTGAAAACGCACAGAACCTTGAAATAGAAGGTTTCTCACCAAAAAACCCATGGGTGAAACCCCAATCTTAAGGCTCTGTGTGTTTGCGCACATGTACAACAGGCATGTTTAAACTATAACGTTCTTAGTGAAATCATGTTTCTCTCGAGGAGAAAACGCGTTTAAAGCCATAAAAAGATTTCACTGTGTTTTGACATTGGACCAAGCTACCAACAACCTAAAAAATGATCAGAACTGGAGAACTTACACATTGACATTGGGTGAAATCGTGTAACTCTTAAGGACGTGTTGTAGACTTGTTGAATAGATTCATTTTTCTTGTTTTGTTCGTTTTTGATGAAATTGTGCTTTTGTCGTCGAGAAAAGGCGTTTAACGCGATAAAAAGGTTTAGTGCGTTATGAATATGGGCTAGCTTACCAAAAGCAAAAATGTGAACTAAATAAGGCCGGGAGTCGTTTTTGTTGCTTAAAACACGATTTCTCGACGAGAATATGCTTTTTCAAAAAAGCCATGTTCCCATGGCGAGAGACTCGTTTTCTGTGAGAAAATGCATTAAAAGGAGGGATTTCATCAGAAACACGATAAATACATATTGTACTTGTCTGACAACGCACAGAACCTTGAAATAGAAGGTTTCTCACCAAAAAACACATTGGTGAAACCCCTATCTTAAGGCTCTGAGTGTTTGCACACATGTACAACAGGCACGTTTAAACTATAACGTTTTTAGTGAAATCATGTTTCTCTCGAGGAGAAAACGCGTTTAAAGCCATAAAAATATTTCACTGTGTTTTGACATTGGACCAAGCTACCAACAACCTAAAAAATGATCAGAACTGGAGAAATTACACATTGACATTGGGTGAAATCGTGTAACTCTTAAGGACGTGTAGACTTGTTGAATAGATTCATTTTTCTTGTTTTGTTCGTTTTTGATGAAATTGTGCTTTTGTCGTCGAGAAAAGGCGTTTAACGCGATAAAAAGGTTTAGTGCGTTATGAATACGGGCTAGCTTACCAAAAGTACAAATGTGAACTAAATAAGGCCGGGAGTCGTTTTTGTTGCTTAAAACACGATTTCTCGACGAGAATATGCTTTTTCAAAAAAGCCATGTTCCCATGGCGAGAGACTCGTTTTCTGTGAGAAAATGCATTAAAAGGAGGGATTTCATCAGAAACACTATAAATACATATTGTACTTGTCTGAAAACGCACAGAACCTTGAAATAGAATGTTTCTCACCAAAAAACACATTGGTGAAACCCCTATCTTAAGGCTCTGAGTGTTTGCACACATGTACAACAGGCATGTTTAAACTATAACGTTTTTAGTGAAATCATGTTTCTCTCGAGGAGAAAACGCGTTTAAAGCCATAAAAAGATTTCACTGTGTTTTGACATTGGACCAAGCTACCAACAACCTAAAAAATGATCAGAACTGGAGAAATTACACATTGACATTGGGTGAAATCGTGTAACTCTTAAGGACGTGTTGTAGACTTGTTGAATAGATTCATTTTTCTTGTTTTGTTCGTTTTTGATGAAATTGTGCTTTTGTCGTCGAGAAAAGGCGTTTAACGCGATAAAAAGGTTTAGTGCGTTATGAATACGGGCTAGCTTACCAAAAGTACAAATGTGAACTAAATAAGGCCGGGAGTCGTTTTTGTTGCTTAAAACACGATTTCTCGACGAGAATATGCTTTTTCAAAAAAGCCATGTTCCCATGGGGAGAGACTCGTTTTCTGTGAGAAAATGCATTAAAAGGAGGGATTTCATCAGAAACACTATAAATACATATTGTACTTGTCTGAAAACGCACAGAACTTTGAAATAGAAGGTTTCTCACCAAAAAACCCATGGGTGAAACCCCAATCTTAAGGCTCTGTGTGTTTGCGCACATGTACAACAGGCATGTTTAAACTATAACGTTTTTAGTGAAATCATGTTTCTCTCGAGGAGAAAACGCGTTTAAAGCCATAAAAAGATTTCACTGTGTTTTGACATTGGACCAAGCTACCAACAACCTAAAAAATGATCAGAACTGGAGAAATTACACATGAACATTGGGTGAAATCGTGTAACTCTTAAGGACGTGTTGTAGACTTGTTGAATAGATTCATTTTTCTTGTTTTGTTCGTTTTTGATGAAATTGTGCTTTTGTCGTCGAGAAAAGGCGTTTAACGCGATAAAAAGGTTTAGTGCGTTATGAATACGGGCTAGCTTACCAAAAGTACAAATGTGAACTAAATAAGGCCGGGAGTCGTTTTTGTTGCTTAAAACACGATTTCTCGACGAGAATATGCTTTTTCAAAAAAGCCATGTTCCCATGGGGAGAGACTCGTTTTCTGTGAGAAAATGCATTAAAAGGAGAGATTTCATCAGAAACACTATAAATACATATTGTACTTGTCTGAAAACGCACAGAACCTTGAAATAGAAGGTTTCTCACCAAAAAACCCATGGTGAAACCCCAATCTTAAGGCTCTGTGTGTTTGCGCACATGTACAACAGGCATGTTTAAACTATAACGTTTTTAGTGAAATCATGTTTCTCTCGAGGAGAAAACGCGTTTAAAGCCATAAAAAGATTTCACTGTGTTTTGACATTGGACCAAGCTACCAACAACCTAAAAAATGATCAGAACTGGAGAACTTACACATGGACATTGGGTGAAATCGTGTAACTCTTAAGGACGTGTTGTAGACTTGTTGAATAGATTCATTTTTCTTGTTTTGTTCGTTTTTGATGAAATTGTGCTTTTGTCGTCGAGAAAAGGCGTTTAACGCGATAAAAAGGTTTAGTGCGTTATGAATATGGGCTAGCTTACCAAAAGCAAAAATGTGAACTAAATAAGGCCGGGAGTCGTTTTTGTTGCTTAAAACACGATTTCTCGACGAGAATATGCTTTTTCAAAAAAGCCATGTTCCCATGGCGAGAGACTCGTTTTCTGTGAGAAAATGCATTAAAAGGAGGGATTTCATCAGAAACACGATAAATACATATTGTACTTGTCTGACAATGCACAGAACCTTGAAATAGAAGGTTTCTCACCAAAAAACCCATGGTGAAACCCCTATCTTAAGGCTCTGAGTGTTTGCACACATGTACAACAGGCACGTTTAAACTATAACGTTTTTAGTGAAATCATGTTTCTCTCGAGGAGAAAACGCGTTTAAAGCCATAAAAAGATTTCACTGTGTTTTGACATTGGACCAAGCTACCAACAACCTAAAAAATGATCAGAACTGGAGAAATTACACATTGACATTGGGTGAAATCGTGTAACTCTTAAGGACGTGTAGACTTGTTGAATAGATTCATTTTTCTTGTTTTGTTCGTTTTTGATGAAATTGTGCTTTTGTCGTCGAGAAAAGGCGTTTAACGCGATAAAAAGGTTTAGTGCGTTATGAATACGGGCTAGCTTACCAAAAGTACAAATGTGAACTAAATAAGGCCGGGAGTCGTTTTTGTTGCTTAAAACACGATTTCTCGACCAGAATATGCTTTTTCAAAAAAGCCATGTTCCCATGGCGAGAGACTCGTTTTCTGTGAGAAAATGCATTAAAAGGAGGGATTTCATCAGAAACACTATAAATACATATTGTACTTGTCTGAAAACGCACAGAACCTTGAAATAGAAGGTTTCTCACCAAAAAACCCATGGTGAAACCCCAATCTTAAGGCTCTGTGTGTTTGCGCACATGTACAACAGGCATGTTTAAACTATAACGTTTTTAGTGAAATCATGTTTCTCTCGAGGAGAAAACGCGTTTAAAGCCATAAAAAGATTTCACTGTGTTTTGACATTGGACCAAGCTACCAACAACCTAAAAAATGATCAGAACTGGAGAACTTACACATGGACATTGGGTGAAATCGTGTAACTCTTAAGGACGTGTTGTAGACTTGTTGAATAGATTCATTTTTCTTGTTTTGTTCGTTTTTGATGAAATTGTGCTTTTGTCGTCGAGAAAAGGCGTTTAACGCGATAAAAAGGTTTAGTGCGTTATGAATATGGGCTAGCTTACCAAAAGCAAAAATGTGAACTAAATAAGGCCGGGAGTCGTTTTTGTTGCTTAAAACACGATTTCTCGACGAGAATATGCTTTTTCAAAAAAGCCATGTTCCCATGGCGAGAGACTCGTTTTCTGTGAGAAAATGCATTAAAAGGAGGGATTTCATCAGAAACACGATAAATACATATTGTACTTGTCTGACAATGCACAGAACCTTGAAATAGAAGGTTTCTCACCAAAAAACCCATGGTGAAACCCCTATCTTAAGGCTCTGAGTGTTTGCACACATGTACAACAGGCACGTTTAAACTATAACGTTTTTAGTGAAATCATGTTTCTCTCGAGGAGAAAACGCGTTTAAAGCCATAAAAAGATTTCACTGTGTTTTGACATTGGACCAAGCTACCAACAACCTAAAAAATGATCAGAACTGGAGAAATTACACATTGACATTGGGTGAAATCGTGTAACTCTTAAGGACGTGTAGACTTGTTGAATAGATTCATTTTTCTTGTTTTGTTCGTTTTTGATGAAATTGTGCTTTTGTCGTCGAGAAAAGGCGTTTAACGCGATAAAAAGGTTTAGTGCGTTATGAATACGGGCTAGCTTACCAAAAGTACAAATGTGAACTAAATAAGGCCGGGAGTCGTTTTTGTTGCTTAAAACACGATTTCTCGACCAGAATATGCTTTTTCAAAAAAGCCATGTTCCCATGGCGAGAGACTCGTTTTCTGTGAGAAAATGCATTAAAAGGAGGGATTTCATCAGAAACACTATAAATACATATTGTACTTGTCTGAAAACGCACAGAACCTTGAAATAGAAGGTTTCTCACCAAAAAACACATTGGTGAAACCCCTATCTTAAGGCTCTGAGTGTTTGCACACATGTACAACAGGCATGTTTAAACTATAACGTTTTTAGTGAAATCATGTTTCTCTCGAGGAGAAAACGCGTTTAAAGCCATAAAAAGATTTCACTGTGTTTTGACATTGGACCAAGCTACCAACAACCTAAAAAATGATCAGAACTGGAGAAATTACACATTGACATTGGGTGAAATCGTGTAACTCTTAAGGACGTGTAGACTTGTTGAATAGATTCATTTTTCTTGTTTTGTTCGTTTTTGATGAAATTGTGCTTTTGTCGTCGAGAAAAGGCGTTTAACGCGATAAAAAGGTTTAGTGCGTTATGAATACGGGCTAGCTTACCAAAAGTACAAATGTGAACTAAATAAGGCCGGGAGTCGTTTTTGTTGCTTAAAACACGATTTCTCGACGAGAATATGCTTTTTCAAAAAAGCCATGTTCCCATGGGGAGAGACTCGTTTTCTGTGAGAAAATGCATTAAAAGGAGGGATTTCATCAGAAACACTATAAATACATATTGTACTTGTCTGAAAACGCACAGAACCTTGAAATAGAAGGTTTCTCACCAAAAAACACATGGGTGAAACCCCAATCTTAAGGCTCTGTGTGTTTGCGCACATGTACAACAGGCATGTTTAAACTATAACGTTTTTAGTGAAATCATGTTTCTCTCGAGGAGAAAACGCGTTTAAAGCCATAAAAAGATTTCACTGTGTTTTGACATTGGACCAAGCTACCAACAACCTAAAAAATGATCAGAACTGGAGAACTTACACATGGACATTGGGTGAAATCGTGTAACTCTTAAGGACGTGTTGTAGACTTGTTGAATAGATTCATTTTTCTTGTTTTGTTCGTTTTTGATGAAATTGTGCTTTTGTCGTCGAGAAAAGGCGTTTAACGCGATAAAAAGGTTTAGTGCGTTATGAATATGGGCTAGCTTACCAAAAGCAAAAATGTGAACTAAATAAGGCCGGGAGTCGTTTTTGTTGCTTAAAACACGATTTCTCGACGAGAATATGCTTTTTCAAAAAAGCCATGTTCCCATGGCGAGAGACTCGTTTTCTGTGAGAAAATGCATTAAAAGGAGGGATTTCATCAGAAACACGATAAATACATATTGTACTTGTCTGAAAACGCACAGAACCTTGAAATAGAAGGTTTCTCACCAAAAAACCCATGGGTGAAACCCCAATCTTAAGGCTCTGTGTGTTTGCGCACATGTACAACAGGCATGTTTAAACTATAACGTTCTTAGTGAAATCATGTTTCTCTCGAGGAGAAAACGCGTTTAAAGCCATAAAAAGATTTCACTGTGTTTTGACATTGGACCAAGCTACCAACAACCTAAAAAATGATCAGAACTGGAGAAATTACACATTGACATTGGGTGAAATCGTGTAACTCTTAAGGACGTGTAGACTTGTTGAATAGATTCATTTTTCTTGTTTTGTTCGTTTTTGATGAAATTGTGCTTTTGTCGTCGAGAAAAGGCGTTTAACGCGATAAAAAGGTTTAGTGCGTTATGAATACGGGCTAGCTTACCAAAAGTACAAATGTGAACTAAATAAGGCCGGGAGTCGTTTTTGTTGCTTAAAACACGATTTCTCGACCAGAATATGCTTTTTCAAAAAAGCCATGTTCCCATGGCGAGAGACTCGTTTTCTGTGAGAAAATGCATTAAAAGGAGGGATTTCATCAGAAACACTATAAATACATATTGTACTTGTCTGAAAACGCACAGAACCTTGAAATAGAAGGTTTCTCACCAAAAAACACATTGGTGAAACCCCTATCTTAAGGCTCTGAGTGTTTGCACACATGTACAACAGGCATGTTTAAACTATAACGTTTTTAGTGAAATCATGTTTCTCTCGAGGAGAAAACGCGTTTAAAGCCATAAAAAGATTTCACTGTGTTTTGACATTGGACCAAGCTACCAACAACCTAAAAAATGATCAGAACTGGAGAAATTACACATTGACATTGGGTGAAATCGTGTAACTCTTAAGGACGTGTTGTAGACTTGTTGAATAGATTCATTTTTCTTGTTTTGTTCGTTTTTGATGAAATTGTGCTTTTGTCGTCGAGAAAAGGCGTTTAACGCGATAAAAAGGTTTAGTGCGTTATGAATACGGGCTAGCTTACCAAAAGTACAAATGTGAACTAAATAAGGCCGGGAGTCGTTTTTGTTGCTTAAAACACGATTTCTCGACGAGAATATGCTTTTTCAAAAAAGCCATGTTCCCATGGGGAGAGACTCGTTTTCTGTGAGAAAATGCATTAAAAGGAGGGATTTCATCAGAAACACTATAAATACATATTGTACTTGTCTGAAAACGCACAGAACCTTGAAATAGAAGGTTTCTCACCAAAAAACACATGGGTGAAACCCCAATCTTAAGGCTCTGTGTGTTTGCGCACATGTACAACAGGCATGTTTAAACTATAACGTTTTTAGTGAAATCATGTTTCTCTCGAGGAGAAAACGCGTTTAAAGCCATAAAAAGATTTCACTGTGTTTTGACATTGGACCAAGCTACCAACAACCTAAAAAATGATCAGAACTGGAGAACTTACACATGGACATTGGGTGAAATCGTGTAACTCTTAAGGACGTGTTGTAGACTTGTTGAATAGATTCATTTTTCTTGTTTTGTTCGTTTTTGATGAAATTGTGCTTTTGTCGTCGAGAAAAGGCGTTTAACGCGATAAAAAGGTTTAGTGCGTTATGAATATGGGCTAGCTTACCAAAAGCAAAAATGTGAACTAAATAAGGCCGGGAGTCGTTTTTGTTGCTTAAAACACGATTTCTCGACGAGAATATGCTTTTTCAAAAAAGCCATGTTCCCATGGCGAGAGACTCGTTTTCTGTGAGAAAATGCATTAAAAGGAGGGATTTCATCAGAAACACGATAAATACATATTGTACTTGTCTGACAATGCACAGAACCTTGAAATAGAAGGTTTCTCACCAAAAAACCCATGGTGAAACCCCTATCTTAAGGCTCTGAGTGTTTGCACACATGTACAACAGGCACGTTTAAACTATAACGTTTTTAGTGAAATCATGTTTCTCTCGAGGAGAAAACGCGTTTAAAGCCATAAAAAGATTTCACTGTTTTTTGACATTGGACCAAGCTACCAACAACCTAAAAAATGATCAGAACTGGAGAAATTACACATTGACATTGGGTGAAATCGTGTAACTCTTAAGGACGTGTAGACTTGTTGAATAGATTCATTTTTCTTGTTTTGTTCGTTTTTGATGAAATTGTGCTTTTGTCGTCGAGAAAAGGCGTTTAACGCGATAAAAAGGTTTAGTGCGTTATGAATATGGGCTAGCTTACCAAAAGCAAAAATGTGAACTAAATAAGGCCGGGAGTCGTTTTTGTTGCTTAAAACACGATTTCTCGACGAGAATATGCTTTTTCAAAAAAGCCATGTTCCCATGGCGAGAGACTCGTTTTCTGTGAGAAAATGCATTAAAAGGAGGGATTTCATCAGAAACACGATAAATACATATTGTACTTGTCTGAAAACGCACAGAACCTTGAAATAGAAGGTTTCTCACCAAAAAACCCATGGGTGAAACCCCAATCTTAAGGCTCTGTGTGTTTGCGCACATGTACAACAGGCATGTTTAAACTATAACGTTCTTAGTGAAATCATGTTTCTCTCGAGGAGAAAACGCGTTTAAAGCCATAAAAAGATTTCACTGTGTTTTGACATTGGACCAAGCTACCAACAACCTAAAAAATGATCAGAACTGGAGAAATTACACATTGACATTGGGTGAAATCGTGTAACTCTTAAGGACGTGTAGACTTGTTGAATAGATTCATTTTTCTTGTTTTGTTCGTTTTTGATGAAATTGTGCTTTTGTCGTCGAGAAAAGGCGTTTAACGCGATAAAAAGGTTTAGTGCGTTATGAATACGGGCTAGCTTACCAAAAGTACAAATGTGAACTAAATAAGGCCGGGAGTCGTTTTTGTTGCTTAAAACACGATTTCTCGACGAGAATATGCTTTTTCAAAAAAGCCATGTTCCCATGGGGAGAGACTCGTTTTCTGTGAGAAAATGCATTAAAAGGAGGGATTTCATCAGAAACACTATAAATACATATTGTACTTGTCTGAAAACGCACAGAACCTTGAAATAGAAGGTTTCTCACCAAAAAACACATTGGTGAAACCCCTATCTTAAGGCTCTGAGTGTTTGCACACATGTACAACAGGCATGTTTAAACTATAACGTTTTTAGTGAAATCATGTTTCTCTCGAGGAGAAAACGCGTTTAAAGCCATAAAAAGATTTCACTGTGTTTTGACATTGGACCAAGCTACCAACAACCTAAAAAATGATCAGAACTGGAGAAATTACACATTGACATTGGGTGAAATCGTGTAACTCTTAAGGACGTGTAGACTTGTTGAATAGATTCATTTTTCTTGTTTTGTTCGTTTTTGATGAAATTGTGCTTTTGTCGTCGAGAAAAGGCGTTTAACGCGATAAAAAGGTTTAGTGCGTTATGAATACGGGCTAGCTTACCAAAAGTACAAATGTGAACTAAATAAGGCCGGGAGTCGTTTTTGTTGCTTAAAACACGATTTCTCGACCAGAATATGCTTTTTCAAAAAAGCCATGTTCCCATGGCGAGAGACTCGTTTTCTGTGAGAAAATGCATTAAAAGGAGGGATTTCATCAGAAACACTATAAATACATATTGTACTTGTCTGAAAACGCACAGAACCTTGAAATAGAAGGTTTCTCACCAAAAAACACATTGGTGAAACCCCTATCTTAAGGCTCTGAGTGTTTGCACACATGTACAACAGGCATGTTTAAACTATAACGTTTTTAGTGAAATCATGTTTCTCTCGAGGAGAAAACGCGTTTAAAGCCATAAAAAGATTTCACTGTGTTTTGACATTGGACCAAGCTACCAACAACCTAAAAAATGATCAGAACTGGAGAAATTACACATTGACATTGGGTGAAATCGTGTAACTCTTAAGGACGTGTTGTAGACTTGTTGAATAGATTCATTTTTCTTGTTTTGTTCGTTTTTGATGAAATTGTGCTTTTGTCGTCGAGAAAAGGCGTTTAACGCGATAAAAAGGTTTAGTGCGTTATGAATACGGGCTAGCTTACCAAAAGTACAAATGTGAACTAAATAAGGCCGGGAGTCGTTTTTGTTGCTTAAAACACGATTTCTCGACGAGAATATGCTTTTTCAAAAAAGCCATGTTCCCATGGGGAGAGACTCGTTTTCTGTGAGAAAATGCATTAAAAGGAGGGATTTCATCAGAAACACTATAAATACATATTGTACTTGTCTGAAAACGCACAGAACCTTGAAATAGAAGGTTTCTCACCAAAAAACACATGGGTGAAACCCCAATCTTAAGGCTCTGTGTGTTTGCGCACATGTACAACAGGCATGTTTAAACTATAACGTTTTTAGTGAAATCATGTTTCTCTCGAGGAGAAAACGCGTTTAAAGCCATAAAAAGATTTCACTGTGTTTTGACATTGGACCAAGCTACCAACAACCTAAAAAATGATCAGAACTGGAGAACTTACACATGGACATTGGGTGAAATCGTGTAACTCTTAAGGACGTGTTGTAGACTTGTTGAATAGATTCATTTTTCTTGTTTTGTTCGTTTTTGATGAAATTGTGCTTTTGTCGTCGAGAAAAGGCGTTTAACGCGATAAAAAGGTTTAGTGCGTTATGAATATGGGCTAGCTTACCAAAAGCAAAAATGTGAACTAAATAAGGCCGGGAGTCGTTTTTGTTGCTTAAAACACGATTTCTCGACGAGAATATGCTTTTTCAAAAAAGCCATGTTCCCATGGCGAGAGACTCGTTTTCTGTGAGAAAATGCATTAAAAGGAGGGATTTCATCAGAAACACGATAAATACATATTGTACTTGTCTGACAATGCACAGAACCTTGAAATAGAAGGTTTCTCACCAAAAAACCCATGGTGAAACCCCTATCTTAAGGCTCTGAGTGTTTGCACACATGTACAACAGGCACGTTTAAACTATAACGTTTTTAGTGAAATCATGTTTCTCTCGAGGAGAAAACGCGTTTAAAGCCATAAAAAGATTTCACTGTGTTTTGACATTGGACCAAGCTACCAACAACCTAAAAAATGATCAGAACTGGAGAAATTACACATTGACATTGGGTGAAATCGTGTAACTCTTAAGGACGTGTAGACTTGTTGAATAGATTCATTTTTCTTGTTTTGTTCGTTTTTGATGAAATTGTGCTTTTGTCGTCGAGAAAAGGCGTTTAACGCGATAAAAAGGTTTAGTGCGTTATGAATACGGGCTAGCTTACCAAAAGTACAAATGTGAACTAAATAAGGCCGGGAGTCGTTTTTGTTGCTTAAAACACGATTTCTCGACGAGAATATGCTTTTTCAAAAAAGCCATGTTCCCATGGCGAGAGACTCGTTTTCTGTGAGAAAATGCATTAAAAGGAGGGATTTCATCAGAAACACTATAAATACATATTGTACTTGTCTGAAAACGCACAGAACCTTGAAATAGAAGGTTTCTCACCAAAAAACACATTGGTGAAACCCCTATCTTAAGGCTCTGAGTGTTTGCACACATGTACAACAGGCATGTTTAAACTATAACGTTTTTAGTGAAATCATGTTTCTCTCGAGGAGAAAACGCGTTTAAAGCCATAAAAAGATTTCACTGTGTTTTGACATTGGACCAAGCTACCAACAACCTAAAAAATGATCAGAACTGGAGAAATTACACATTGACATTGGGTGAAATCGTGTAACTCTTAAGGACGTGTTGTAGACTTGTTGAATAGATTCATTTTTCTTGTTTTGTTCGTTTTTGATGAAATTGTGCTTTTGTCGTCGAGAAAAGGCGTTTAACGCGATAAAAAGGTTTAGTGCGTTATGAATACGGGCTAGCTTACCAAAAGTACAAATGTGAACTAAATAAGGCCGGGAGTCGTTTTTGTTGCTTAAAACACGATTTCTCGACGAGAATATGCTTTTTCAAAAAAGCCATGTTCCCATGGGGAGAGACTCGTTTTCTGTGAGAAAATGCATTAAAAGGAGGGATTTCATCAAAAACACTATAAATACATATTGTACTTGTCTGAAAACGCACAGAACCTTGAAATAGAAGGTTTCTCACCAAAAAACACATGGGTGAAACCCCAATCTTAAGGCTCTGTGTGTTTGCGCACATGTACAACAGGCATGTTTAAACTATAACGTTTTTAGTGAAATCATGTTTCTCTCGAGGAGAAAACGCGTTTAAAGCCATAAAAAGATTTCACTGTGTTTTGACATTGGACCAAGCTACCAACAACCTAAAAAATGATCAGAACTGGAGAACTTACACATGGACATTGGGTGAAATCGTGTAACTCTTAAGGACGTGTTGTAGACTTGTTGAATAGATTCATTTTTCTTGTTTTGTTCGTTTTTGATGAAATTGTGCTTTTGTCGTCGAGAAAAGGCGTTTAACGCGATAAAAAGGTTTAGTGCGTTATGAATATGGGCTAGCTTACCAAAAGCAAAAATGTGAACTAAATAAGGCCGGGAGTCGTTTTTGTTGCTTAAAACACGATTTCTCGACGAGAATATGCTTTTTCAAAAAAGCCATGTTCCCATGGCGAGAGACTCGTTTTCTGTGAGAAAATGCATTAAAAGGAGGGATTTCATCAGAAACACGATAAATACATATTGTACTTGTCTGACAATGCACAGAACCTTGAAATAGAAGGTTTCTCACCAAAAAACCCATGGTGAAACCCCTATCTTAAGGCTCTGAGTGTTTGCACACATGTACAACAGGCACGTTTAAACTATAACGTTTTTAGTGAAATCATGTTTCTCTCGAGGAGAAAACGCGTTTAAAGCCATAAAAAGATTTCACTGTGTTTTGACATTGGACCAAGCTACCAACAACCTAAAAAATGATCAGAACTGGAGAAATTACACATTGACATTGGGTGAAATCGTGTAACTCTTAAGGACGTGTAGACTTGTTGAATAGATTCATTTTTCTTGTTTTGTTCGTTTTTGATGAAATTGTGCTTTTGTCGTCGAGAAAAGGCGTTTAACGCGATAAAAAGGTTTAGTGCGTTATGAATACGGGCTAGCTTACCAAAAGTACAAATGTGAACTAAATAAGGCCGGGAGTCGTTTTTGTTGCTTAAAACACGATTTCTCGACGAGAATATGCTTTTTCAAAAAAGCCATGTTCCCATGGGGAGAGACTCGTTTTCTGTGAGAAAATGCATTAAAAGGAGGGATTTCATCAGAAACACTATAAATACATATTGTACTTGTCTGAAAACGCACAGAACCTTGAAATAGAAGGTTTCTCACCAAAAAACACATGGGTGAAACCCCAATCTTAAGGCTCTGTGTGTTTGCGCACATGTACAACAGGCATGTTTAAACTATAACGTTTTTAGTGAAATCATGTTTCTCTCGAGGAGAAAACGCGTTTAAAGCCATAAAAAGATTTCACTGTGTTTTGACATTGGACCAAGCTACCAACAACCTAAAAAATGATCAGAACTGGAGAACTTACACATGGACATTGGGTGAAATCGTGTAACTCTTAAGGACGTGTTGTAGACTTGTTGAATAGATTCATTTTTCTTGTTTTGTTCGTTTTTGATGAAATTGTGCTTTTGTCGTCGAGAAAAGGCGTTTAACGCGATAAAAAGGTTTAGTGCGTTATGAATATGGGCTAGCTTACCAAAAGCAAAAATGTGAACTAAATAAGGCCGGGAGTCGTTTTTGTTGCTTAAAACACGATTTCTCGACGAGAATATGCTTTTTCAAAAAAGCCATGTTCCCATGGCGAGAGACTCGTTTTCTGTGAGAAAATGCATTAAAAGGAGGGATTTCATCAGAAACACGATAAATACATATTGTACTTGTCTGACAATGCACAGAACCTTGAAATAGAAGGTTTCTCACCAAAAAACCCATGGTGAAACCCCTATCTTAAGGCTCTGAGTGTTTGCACACATGTACAACAGGCACGTTTAAACTATAACGTTTTTAGTGAAATCATGTTTCTCTCGAGGAGAAAACGCGTTTAAAGCCATAAAAAGATTTCACTGTGTTTTGACATTGGACCAAGCTACCAACAACCTAAAAAATGATCAGAACTGGAGAAATTACACATTGACATTGGGTGAAATCGTGTAACTCTTAAGGACGTGTAGACTTGTTGAATAGATTCATTTTTCTTGTTTTGTTCGTTTTTGATGAAATTGTGCTTTTGTCGTCGAGAAAAGGCGTTTAACGCGATAAAAAGGTTTAGTGCGTTATGAATACGGGCTAGCTTACCAAAAGTACAAATGTGAACTAAATAAGGCCGGGAGTCGTTTTTGTTGCTTAAAACACGATTTCTCGACGAGAATATGCTTTTTCAAAAAAGCCATGTTCCCATGGCGAGAGACTCGTTTTCTGTGAGAAAATGCATTAAAAGGAGGGATTTCATCAGAAACACTATAAATACATATTGTACTTGTCTGAAAACGCACAGAACCTTGAAATAGAAGGTTTCTCACCAAAAAACACATTGGTGAAACCCCTATCTTAAGGCTCTGAGTGTTTGCACACATGTACAACAGGCATGTTTAAACTATAACGTTTTTAGTGAAATCATGTTTCTCTCGAGGAGAAAACGCGTTTAAAGCCATAAAAAGATTTCACTGTGTTTTGACATTGGACCAAGCTACCAACAACCTAAAAAATGATCAGAACTGGAGAAATTACACATTGACATTGGGTGAAATCGTGTAACTCTTAAGGACGTGTTGTAGACTTGTTGAATAGATTCATTTTTCTTGTTTTGTTCGTTTTTGATGAAATTGTGCTTTTGTCGTCGAGAAAAGGCGTTTAACGCGATAAAAAGGTTTAGTGCGTTATGAATACGGGCTAGCTTACCAAAAGTACAAATGTGAACTAAATAAGGCCGGGAGTCGTTTTTGTTGCTTAAAACACGATTTCTCGACGAGAATATGCTTTTTCAAAAAAGCCATGTTCCCATGGGGAGAGACTCGTTTTCTGTGAGAAAATGCATTAAAAGGAGGGATTTCATCAGAAACACTATAAATACATATTGTACTTGTCTGAAAACGCACAGAACCTTGAAATAGAAGGTTTCTCACCAAAAAACACATGGGTGAAACCCCAATCTTAAGGCGCTGTGTGTTTGCGCACATGTACAACAGGCATGTTTAAACTATAACGTTTTTAGTGAAATCGTGTTTCTCTCGAGGAGAAAACGCGTTTAAAGCCATAAAAAGATTTCACTGTGTTTTGACATTGGACCAAGCTACCAACAACCTAAAAAATGATCAGAACTGGAGAACTTACACATGGACATTGGGTGAAATCGTGTAACTCTTAAGGACGTGTTGTAGACTTGTTGAATAGATTCATTTTTCTTGTTTTGTTCGTTTTTGATGAAATTGTGCTTTTGTCGTCGAGAAAAGGCGTTTAACGCGATAAAAAGGTTTAGTGCGTTATGAATATGGGCTAGCTTACCAAAAGCAAAAATGTGAACTAAATAAGGCCGGGAGTCGTTTTTGTTGCTTAAAACACGATTTCTCGACGAGAATATGCTTTTTCAAAAAAGCCATGTTCCCATGGCGAGAGACTCGTTTTCTGTGAGAAAATGCATTAAAAGGAGGGATTTCATCAGAAACACGATAAATACATATTGTACTTGTCTGACAATGCACAGAACCTTGAAATAGAAGGTTTCTCACCAAAAAACCCATGGTGAAACCCCTATCTTAAGGCTCTGAGTGTTTGCACACATGTACAACAGGCACGTTTAAACTATAACGTTTTTAGTGAAATCATGTTTCTCTCGAGGAGAAAACGCGTTTAAAGCCATAAAAAGATTTCACTGTGTTTTGACATTGGACCAAGCTACCAACAACCTAAAAAATGATCAGAACTGGAGAAATTACACATTGACATTGGGTGAAATCGTGTAACTCTTAAGGACGTGTAGACTTGTTGAATAGATTCATTTTTCTTGTTTTGTTCGTTTTTGATGAAATTGTGCTTTTGTCGTCGAGAAAAGGCGTTTAACGCGATAAAAAGGTTTAGTGCGTTATGAATACGGGCTAGCTTACCAAAAGTACAAATGTGAACTAAATAAGGCCGGGAGTCGTTTTTGTTGCTTAAAACACGATTTCTCGACGAGAATATGCTTTTTCAAAAAAGCCATGTTCCCATGGCGAGAGACTCGTTTTCTGTGAGAAAATGCATTAAAAGGAGGGATTTCATCTGAAACACTATAAATACATATTGTACTTGTCTGAAAACGCACAGAACCTTGAAATAGAAGGTTTCTCACCAAAAAACACATTGGTGAAACCCCTATCTTAAGGCTCTGAGTGTTTGCACACATGTACAACAGGCATGTTTAAACTATAACGTTTTTAGTGAAATCATGTTTCTCTCGAGGAGAAAACGCGTTTAAAGCCATAAAAAGATTTCACTGTGTTTTGACATTGGACCAAGCTACCAACAACCTAAAAAATGATCAGAACTGGAGAACTTACACATGGACATTGGGTGAAATCGTGTAACTCTTAAGGACGTGTTGTAGACTTGTTGAATAGATTCATTTTTCTTGTTTTGTTCGTTTTTGATGAAATTGTGCTTTTGTCGTCGAGAAAAGGCGTTTAACGCGATAAAAAGGTTTAGTGCGTTATGAATACGGGCTAGCTTACCAAAAGTACACATGTGAACTAAATAAGGCCGGGAGTCGTTTTTGTTGCTTAAAACACGATTTCTCGACGAGAATATGCTTTTTCAAAAAAGCCATGTTCCCATGGGGAGAGACTCGTTTTCTGTGAGAAAATGCATTAAAAGGAGGGATTTCATCAGAAACACTATAAATACATATTGTACTTGTCTGAAAACGCACAGAACCTTGAAATAGAAGGTTTCTCACCAAAAAACCCATGGGTGAAACCCCAATCTTAAGGCTCTGTGTATTTGCGCACATGTACAACAGGCATGTTTAAACTATAACGTTTTTAGTGAAATCATGTTTCTCTCGAGGAGAAAACGCGTTTAAAGCCATAAAAAGATTTCACTGTGTTTTGACATTGGACCAAGCTACCAACAACCTAAAAAATGATCAGAACTGGAGAAATTACACATTGACATTGGGTGAAATCGTGTAACTCTTAAGGACGTGTTGTAGACTTGTTGAATAGATTCATTTTTCTTGTTTTGTTCGTTTTTGATGAAATTGTGCTTTTGTCGTCGAGAAAAGGCGTTTAACGCGATAAAAAGGTTTAGTGCGTTATGAATACGGGCTAGCTTACCAAAAGTACAAATGTGAACTAAATAAGGCCGGGAGTCGTTTTTGTTGCTTAAAACACGATTTCTCGACGAGAATATGCTTTTTCAAAAAAGCCATGTTCCCATGGGGAGAGACTCGTTTTCTGTGAGAAAATGCATTAAAAGGAGGGATTTCATCAGAAACACTATAAATACATATTGTACTTGTCTGAAAACGCACAGAACCTTGAAATAGAAGGTTTCTCACCAAAAAACACATGGGTGAAACCCCAATCTTAAGGCTCTGTGTGTTTGCGCACATGTACAACAGGCATGTTTAAACTATAACGTTTTTAGTGAAATCATGTTTCTCTCGAGGAGAAAACGCGTTTAAAGCCATAAAAAGATTTCACTGTGTTTTGACATTGGACCAAGCTACCAACAACCTAAAAAATGATCAGAACTGGAGAACTTACACATGGACATTGGGTGAAATCGTGTAACTCTTAAGGACGTGTTGTAGACTTGTTGAATAGATTCATTTTTCTTGTTTTGTTCGTTTTTGATGAAATTGTGCTTTTGTCGTCGAGAAAAGGCGTTTAACGCGATAAAAAGGTTTAGTGCGTTATGAATATGGGCTAGCTTACCAAAAGCAAAAATGTGAACTAAATAAGGCCGGGAGTCGTTTTTGTTGCTTAAAACACGATTTCTCGACGAGAATATGCTTTTTCAAAAAAGCCATGTTCCCATGGCGAGAGACTCGTTTTCTGTGAGAAAATGCATTAAAAGGAGGGATTTCATCAGAAACACGATAAATACATATTGTACTTGTCTGACAATGCACAGAACCTTGAAATAGAAGGTTTCTCACCAAAAAACCCATGGTGAAACCCCTATCTTAAGGCTCTGAGTGTTTGCACACATGTACAAACAGGCACGTTTAAACTATAACGTTTTTAGTGAAATCATGTTTCTCTCGAGGAGAAAACGCGTTTAAAGCCATAAAAAGATTTCACTGTGTTTTGACATTGGACCAAGCTACCAACAACCTAAAAAATGATCAGAACTGGAGAAATTACACATTGACATTGGGTGAAATCGTGTAACTCTTAAGGACGTGTTGTAGACTTGTTGAATAGATTCATTTTTCTTGTTTTGTTCGTTTTTGATGAAATTGTGCTTTTGTCGTCGAGAAAAGGCGTTTAACGCGATAAAAAGGTTTAGTGCGTTATGAATACGGGCTAGCTTACCAAAAGTACAAATGTGAACTAAATAAGGCCGGGAGTCGTTTTTGTTGCTTAAAACACGATTTCTCGACGAGAATATGCTTTTTCAAAAAAGCCATGTTCCCATGGGGAGAGACTCGTTTTCTGTGAGAAAATGCATTAAAAGGAGGGATTTCATCAGAAACACTATAAATACATATTGTACTTGTCTGAAAACGCACAGAACTTTGAAATAGAAGGTTTCTCACCAAAAAACCCATGGGTGAAACCCCAATCTTAAGGCTCTGTGTGTTTGCGCACATGTACAACAGGCATGTTTAAACTATAACGTTTTTAGTGAAATCATGTTTCTCTCGAGGAGAAAACGCGTTTAAAGCCATAAAAAGATTTCACTGTGTTTTGACATTGGACCAAGCTACCAACAACCTAAAAAATGATCAGAACTGGAGAAATTACACATTGACATTGGGTGAAATCGTGTAACTCTTAAGGACGTGTTGTAGACTTGTTGAATAGATTCATTTTTCTTGTTTTGTTCGTTTTTGATGAAATTGTGCTTTTGTCGTCGAGAAAAGGCGTTTAACGCAATAAAAAGGTTTAGTGCGTTATGAATACGGGCTAGCTTACCAAAAGTACAAATGTGAACTAAATAAGGCCGGGAGTCGTTTTTGTTGCTTAAAACACGATTTCTCGACGAGAATATGCTTTTTCAAAAAAGCCATGTTCCCATGTGGAGAGACTCGTTTTCTGTGAGAAAATGCATTAAAAGGAGGGATTTCATCAGAAACACTATAAATACATATTGTACTTGTCTGAAAACGCACAGAACCTTGAAATAGAAGGTTTCTCACCAAAAAACACATGGGTGAAACCCCAATCTTAAGGCTCTGTGTGTTTGCGCACATGTACAACAGGCATGTTTAAACTATAACGTTTTTAGTGAAATCATGTTTCTCTCGAGGAGAAAACGCGTTTAAAGCCATAAAAAGATTTCACTGTGTTTTGACATTGGACCAAGCTACCAACAACCTAAAAAATGATCAGAACTGGAGAACTTACACATGGACATTGGGTGAAATCGTGTAACTCTTAAGGACGTGTTGTAGACTTGTTGAATAGATTCATTTTTCTTGTTTTGTTCGTTTTTGATGAAATTGTGCTTTTGTCGTCGAGAAAAGGCGTTTAACGCGATAAAAAGGTTTAGTGCGTTATGAATATGGGCTAGCTTACCAAAAGCAAAAATGTGAACTAAATAAGGCCGGGAGTCGTTTTTGTTGCTTAAAACACGATTTCTCGACGAGAATATGCTTTTTCAAAAAAGCCATGTTCCCATGGCGAGAGACTCGTTTTCTGTGAGAAAATGCATTAAAAGGAGGGATTTCATCAGAAACACGATAAATACATATTGTACTTGTCTGACAATGCACAGAACCTTGAAATAGAAGGTTTCTCACCAAAAAACCCATGGTGAAACCCCTATCTTAAGGCTCTGAGTGTTTGCACACATGTACAACAGGCACGTTTAAACTATAACGTTTTTAGTGAAATCATGTTTCTCTCGAGGAGAAAACGCGTTTAAAGCCATAAAAAGATTTCACTGTGTTTTGACATTGGACCAAGCTACCAACAACCTAAAAAATGATCAGAACTGGAGAAATTACACATTGACATTGGGTGAAATCGTGTAACTCTTAAGGACGTGTAGACTTGTTGAATAGATTCATTTTTCTTGTTTTGTTCGTTTTTGATGAAATTGTGCTTTTGTCGTCGAGAAAAGGCGTTTAACGCGATAAAAAGGTTTAGTGCGTTATGAATACGGGCTAGCTTACCAAAAGTACAAATGTGAACTAAATAAGGCCGGGAGTCGTTTTTGTTGCTTAAAACACGATTTCTCGACGAGAATATGCTTTTTCAAAAAAGCCATGTTCCCATGGCGAGAGACTCGTTTTCTGTGAGAAAATGCATTAAAAGGAGGGATTTCATCAGAAACACTATAAATACATATTGTACTTGTCTGAAAACGCACAGAACCTTGAAATAGAAGGTTTCTCACCAAAAAACACATTGGTGAAACCCCTATCTTAAGGCTCTGAGTGTTTGCACACATGTACAACAGGCATGTTTAAACTATAACGTTTTTAGTGAAATCATGTTTCTCTCGAGGAGAAAACGCGTTTAAAGCCATAAAAAGATTTCACTGTGTTTTGACATTGGACCAAGCTACCAACAACCTAAAAAATGATCAGAACTGGAGAAATTACACATTGACATTGGGTGAAATCGTGTAACTCTTAAGGACGTGTTGTAGACTTGTTGAATAGATTCATTTTTCTTGTTTTGTTCGTTTTTGATGAAATTGTGCTTTTGTCGTCGAGAAAAGGCGTTTAACGCGATAAAAAGGTTTAGTGCGTTATGAATACGGGCTAGCTTACCAAAAGTACAAATGTGAACTAAATAAGGCCGGGAGTCGTTTTTGTTGCTTAAAACACGATTTCTCGACGAGAATATGCTTTTTCAAAAAAGCCATGTTCCCATGGGGAGAGACTCGTTTTCTGTGAGAAAATGCATTAAAAGGAGGGATTTCATCAGAAACACTATAAATACATATTGTACTTGTCTGAAAACGCACAGAACTTTGAAATAGAAGGTTTCTCACCAAAAAACCCATGGGTGAAACCCCAATCTTAAGGCTCTGTGTGTTTGCGCACATGTACAACAGGCATGTTTAAACTATAACGTTTTTAGTGAAATCATGTTTCTCTCGAGGAGAAAACGCGTTTAAAGCCATAAAAAGATTTCACTGTGTTTTGACATTGGACCAAGCTACCAACAACCTAAAAAATGATCAGAACTGGAGAAATTACACATTGACATTGGGTGAAATCGTGTAACTCTTAAGGACGTGTTGTAGACTTGTTGAATAGATTCATTTTTCTTGTTTTGTTCGTTTTTGATGAAATTGTGCTTTTCTCGTCGAGAAAAGGCGTTTAACGCGATAAAAAGGTTTAGTGCGTTATGAATACGGGCTAGCTTACCAAAAGTACAAATGTGAACTAAATAAGGCCGGGAGTCGTTTTTGTTGCTTAAAACACGATTTCTCGACGAGAATATGCTTTTTCAAAAAAGCCATGTTCCCATGGGGAGAGACTCGTTTTCTGTGAGAAAATGCATTAAAAGGAGGGATTTCATCAGAAACACTATAAATACATATTGTACTTGTCTGAAAACGCACAGAACCTTGAAATAGAAGGTTTCTCACCAAAAAACACATGGGTGAAACCCCAATCTTAAGGCTCTGTGTGTTTGCGCACATGTACAACAGGCATGTTTAAACTATAACGTTCTTAGTGAAATCATGTTTCTCTCGAGGAGAAAACGCGTTTAAAGCCATAAAAAGATTTCACTGTGTTTTGACATTGGACCAAGCTACCAACAACCTAAAAAATGATCAGAACTGGAGAACTTACACATTGACATTGGGTGAAATCGTGTAACTCTTAAGGACGTGTTGTAGACTTGTTGAATAGATTCATTTTTCTTGTTTTGTTCGTTTTTGATGAAATTGTGCTTTTGTCGTCGAGAAAAGGCGTTTAACGCGATAAAAAGGTTTAGTGCGTTATGAATATGGGCTAGCTTACCAAAAGCAAAAATGTGAACTAAATAAGGCCGGGAGTCGTTTTTGTTGCTTAAAACACGATTTCTCGACGAGAATATGCTTTTTCAAAAAAGCCATGTTCCCATGGCGAGAGACTCGTTTTCTGTGAGAAAATGCATTAAAAGGAGGGATTTCATCAGAAACACGATAAATACATATTGTACTTGTCTGAAAACGCACAGAACCTTGAAATAGAATGTTTCTCACCAAAAAACACATTGGTGAAACCCCTATCTTAAGGCTCTGAGTGTTTGCACACATGTACAACAGGCATGTTTAAACTATAACGTTTTTAGTGAAATCATGTTTCTCTCGAGGAGAAAACGCGTTTAAAGCCATAAAAAGATTTCACTGTGTTTTGACATTGGACCAAGCTACCAACAACCTAAAAAATGATCAGAACTGGAGAAATTACACATTGACATTGGGTGAAATCGTGTAACTCTTAAGGACGTGTTGTAGACTTGTTGAATAGATTCATTTTTCTTGTTTTGTTCGTTTTTGATGAAATTGTGCTTTTGTCGTCGAGAAAAGGCGTTTAACGCGATAAAAAGGTTTAGTGCGTTATGAATACGGGCTAGCTTACCAAAAGTACAAATGTGAATTAAATAAGGCCGGGAGTCGTTTTTGTTGCTTAAAACACGATTTCTCGACGAGAATATGCTTTTTCAAAAAAGCCATGTTCCCATGGGGAGAGACTCGTTTTCTGTGAGAAAATGCATTAAAAGGAGGGATTTCATCAGAAACACTATAAATACATATTGTACTTGTCTGAAAACGCACAGAACCTTGAAATAGAAGGTTTCTCACCAAAAAACACATGGGTGAAACCCCAATCTTAAGGCTCTGTGTGTTTGCGCACATGTACAACAGGCATGTTTAAACTATAACGTTCTTAGTGAAATCATGTTTCTCTCGAGGAGAAAACGCGTTTAAAGCCATAAAAAGATTTCACTGTGTTTTGACATTGGACCAAGCTACCAACAACCTAAAAAATGATCAGAACTGGAGAACTTACACATTGACATTGGGTGAAATCGTGTAACTCTTAAGGACGTGTTGTAGACTTGTTGAATAGATTCATTTTTCTTGTTTTGTTCGTTTTTGATGAAATTGTGCTTTTGTCGTCGAGAAAAGGCGTTTAACGCGATAAAAAGGTTTAGTGCGTTATGAATATGGGCTAGCTTACCAAAAGCAAAAATGTGAACTAAATAAGGCCGGGAGTCGTTTTTGTTGCTTAAAACACGATTTCTCGACGAGAATATGCTTTTTCAAAAAAGCCATGTTCCCATGGCGAGAGACTCGTTTTCTGTGAGAAAATGCATTAAAAGGAGGGATTTCATCAGAAACACGATAAATACATATTGTACTTGTCTGAAAACGCACAGAACCTTGAAATAGAATGTTTCTCACCAAAAAACACATTGGTGAAACCCCTATCTTAAGGCTCTGAGTGTTTGCACACATGTACAACAGGCATGTTTAAACTATAACGTTTTTAGTGAAATCATGTTTCTCTCGAGGAGAAAACGCGTTTAAAGCCATAAAAAGATTTCACTGTGTTTTGACATTGGACCAAGCTACCAACAACCTAAAAAATGATCAGAACTGGAGAAATTACACATTGACATTGGGTGAAATCGTGTAACTCTTAAGGACGTGTTGTAGACTTGTTGAATAGATTCATTTTTCTTGTTTTGTTCGTTTTTGATGAAATTGTGCTTTTGTCGTCGAGAAAAGGCGTTTAACGCGATAAAAAGGTTTAGTGCGTTATGAATACGGGCTAGCTTACCAAAAGTACAAATGTGAACTAAATAAGGCCGGGAGTCGTTTTTGTTGCTTAAAACACGATTTCTCGACGAGAATATGCTTTTTCAAAAAAGCCATGTTCCCATGGGGAGAGACTCGTTTTCTGTGAGAAAATGCATTAAAAGGAGGGATTTCATCAGAAACACTATAAATACATATTGTACTTGTCTGAAAACGCACAGAACTTTGAAATAGAAGGTTTCTCACCAAAAAACCCATGGGTGAAACCCCAATCTTAAGGCTCTGTGTGTTTGCGCACATGTACAACAGGCATGTTTAAACTATAACGTTTTTAGTGAAATCATGTTTCTCTCGAGGAGAAAACGCGTTTAAAGCCATAAAAAGATTTCACTGTGTTTTGACATTGGACCAAGCTACCAACAACCTAAAAAATGATCAGAACTGGAGAAATTACACATGAACATTGGGTGAAATCGTGTAACTCTTAAGGACGTGTTGTAGACTTGTTGAATAGATTCATTTTTCTTGTTTTGTTCGTTTTTGATGAAATTGTGCTTTTGTCGTCGAGAAAAGGCGTTTAACGCGATAAAAAGGTTTAGTGCGTTATGAATACGGGCTAGCTTACCAAAAGTACAAATGTGAACTAAATAAGGCCGGGAGTCGTTTTTGTTGCTTAAAACACGATTTCTCGACGAGAATATGCTTTTTCAAAAAAGCCATGTTCCCATGGGGAGAGACTCGTTTTCTGTGAGAAAATGCATTAAAAGGAGGGATTTCATCAGAAACACTATAAATACATATTGTACTTGTCTGAAAACGCACAGAACCTTGAAATAGAAGGTTTCTCACCAAAAAACCCATGGTGAAACCCCAATCTTAAGGCTCTGTGTGTTTGCGCACATGTACAACAGGCATGTTTAAACTATAACGTTTTTAGTGAAATCATGTTTCTCTCGAGGAGAAAACGCGTTTAAAGCCATAAAAAGATTTCACTGTGTTTTGACATTGGACCAAGCTACCAACAACCTAAAAAATGATCAGAACTGGAGAACTTACACATGGACCTTGGGTGAAATCGTGTAACTCTTAAGGACGTGTTGTAGACTTGTTGAATAGATTCATTTTTCTTGTTTTGTTCGTTTTTGATGAAATTGTGCTTTTGTCGTCGAGAAAAGGCGTTTAACGCGATAAAAAGGTTTAGTGCGTTATGAATATGGGCTAGCTTACCAAAAGCAAAAATGTGAACTAAATAAGGCCGGGAGTCGTTTTTGTTGCTTAAAACACGATTTCTCGACGAGAATATGCTTTTTCAAAAAAGCCATGTTCCCATGGCGAGAGACTCGTTTTCTGTGAGAAAATGCATTAAAAGGAGGGATTTCATCAGAAACACGATAAATACATATTGTACTTGTCTGAAAACGCACAGAACTTTGAAATAGAAGGTTTCTCACCAAAAAACCCATGGGTGAAACCCCTATATCTTAAGGCTCTGTGTGTTTGCGCACATGTACAACAGGCATGTTTAAACTATAACGTTTTTAGTGAAATCATGTTTCTCTCGAGGAGAAAACGCGTTTAAAGCCATAAAAAGATTTCACTGTGTTTTGACATTGGACCAAGCTACCAACAACCTAAAAAATGATCAGAACTGGAGAACTTACACATTGACATTGGGTGAAATCGTGTAACTCTTAAGGACGTGTTGTAGACTTGTTGAATAGATTCATTTTTCTTGTTTTGTTCGTTTTTGATGAAATTGTGCTTTTGTCGTCGAGAAAAGGCGTTTAACGCGATAAAAAGGTTTAGTGCGTTATGAATACGGGCTAGCTTACCAAAAGTACAAATGTGAACTAAATAAGGCCGGGAGTCGTTTTTGTTGCTTAAAACACGATTTCTCGACGAGAATATGCTTTTTCAAAAAAGCCATGTTCCCATGGGGAGAGACTCGTTTTCTGTGAGAAAATGCATTAAAAGGAGGGATTTCATCAGAAACACTATAAATACATATTGTACTTGTCTGAAAACGCACAGAACCTTGAAATAGAAGGTTTCTCACCAAAAAACCCATGGGTGAAACCCCAATCTTAAGGCTCTGTGTGTTTGCGCACATGTACAACAGGCATGTTTAAACTATAACGTTCTTAGTGAAATCATGTTTCTCTCGAGGAGAAAACGCGTTTAAAGCCATAAAAAGATTTCACTGTGTTTTGACATTGGACCAAGCTACCAACAACCTAAAAAATGATCAGAACTGGAGAACTTACACATTGACATTGGGTGAAATCGTGTAACTCTTAAGGACGTGTTGTAGACTTGTTGAATAGATTCATTTTTCTTGTTTTGTTCGTTTTTGATGAAATTGTGCTTTTGTCGTCGAGAAAAGGCGTTTAACGCGATAAAAAGGTTTAGTGCGTTATGAATATGGGCTAGCTTACCAAAAGCAAAAATGTGAACTAAATAAGGCCGGGAGTCGTTTTTGTTGCTTAAAACACGATTTCTCGACGAGAATATGCTTTTCAAAAAAGCCATGTTCCCATGGCGAGAGACTCGTTTTCTGTGAGAAAATGCATTAAAAGGAGGGATTTCATCAGAAACACGATAAATACATATTGTACTTGTCTGACAACGCACAGAACCTTGAAATAGAAGGTTTCTCACCAAAAAACACATTGGTGAAACCCCTATCTTAAGGCTCTGAGTGTTTGCACACATGTACAACAGGCACGTTTAAACTATAACGTTTTTAGTGAAATCATGTTTTTTCTCGAGGAGAAAACGCGTTTAAAGCCATAAAAATATTTCACTGTGTTTTGACATTGGACCAAGCTACCAACAACCTAAAAAATGATCAGAACTGGAGAAATTACACATTGACATTGGGTGAAATCGTGTAACTCTTAAGGACGTGTAGACTTGTTGAATAGATTCATTTTTCTTGTTTTGTTCGTTTTTGATGAAATTGTGCTTTTGTCGTCGAGAAAAGGCGTTTAACGCGATAAAAAGGTTTAGTGCGTTATGAATACGGGCTAGCTTACCAAAAGTACAAATGTGAACTAAATAAGGCCGGGAGTCGTTTTTGTTGCTTAAAACACGATTTCTCGACCAGAATATGCTTTTTCAAAAAAGCCATGTTCCCATGGCGAGAGACTCGTTTTCTGTGAGAAAATGCATTAAAAGGAGGGATTTCATCAGAAACACTATAAATACATATTGTACTTGTCTGAAAACGCACAGAACCTTGAAATAGAAGGTTTCTAACCAAAAAACACATTGGTGAAACCCCTATCTTAAGGCTCTGAGTGTTTGCACACATGTACAACAGGCATGTTTAAACTATAACGTTTTTAGTGAAATCATGTTTCTCTCGAGGAGAAAACGCGTTTAAAGCCATAAAAAGATTTCACTGTGTTTTGACATTGGACCAAGCTACCAACAACCTAAAAAATGATCAGAACTGGAGAAATTACACATTGACATTGGGTGAAATCGTGTAACTCTTAAGGACGTGTTGTAGACTTGTTGAATAGATTCATTTTTCTTGTTTTGTTCGTTTTTGATGAAATTGTGCTTTTGTCGTCGAGAAAAGGCGTTTAACGCGATAAAAAGGTTTAGTGCGTTATGAATACGGGCTAGCTTACCAAAAGTACAAATGTGAACTAAATAAGGCCGGGAGTCGTTTTTGTTGCTTAAAACACGATTTCTCGACGAGAATATGCTTTTTCAAAAAAGCCATGTTCCCATGGGGAGAGACTCGTTTTCTGTGAGAAAATGCATTAAAAGGAGGGATTTCATCAGAAACACTATAAATACATATTGTACTTGTCTGAAAACGCACAGAACCTTGAAATAGAAGGTTTCTCACCAAAAAACCCATGGGTGAAACCCCAATCTTAAGGCTCTGTGTGTTTGCGCACATGTACAACAGGCATGTTTAAACTATAACGTTCTTAGTGAAATCATGTTTCTCTCGAGGAGAAAACGCGTTTAAAGCCATAAAAAGATTTCACTGTGTTTTGACATTGGACCAAGCTACCAACAACCTAAAAAATGATCAGAACTGGAGAACTTACACATTGACATTGGGTGAAATCGTGTAACTCTTAAGGACGTGTTGTAGACTTGTTGAATAGATTCATTTTTCTTGTTTTGTTCGTTTTTGATGAAATTGTGCTTTTGTCGTCGAGAAAAGGCGTTTAACGCGATAAAAAGGTTTAGTGCGTTATGAATATGGGCTAGCTTACCAAAAGCAAAAATGTGAACTAAATAAGGCCGGGAGTCGTTTTTGTTGCTTAAAACACGATTTCTCGACGAGAATATGCTTTTCAAAAAAGCCATGTTCCCATGGCGAGAGACTCGTTTTCTGTGAGAAAATGCATTAAAAGGAGGGATTTCATCAGAAACACGATAAATACATATTGTACTTGTCTGACAACGCACAGAACCTTGAAATAGAAGGTTTCTCACCAAAAAACACATTGGTGAAACCCCTATCTTAAGGCTCTGAGTGTTTGCACACATGTACAAACAGGCATGTTTAAACTATAATGTTTTTAGTGAAATCATGTTTCTCTCGAGGAGAAAACGCGTTTAAAGCCATAAAAAGATCTCACTGTGTTTTGGCATTGACCAAGCTACCAACAACCTAAAAAATGATCAGAACTGGAGAAATTACACATTGACATTGGGTGAAATCATGTAACTCTTAAGGACGTGTTGCAGACTTGTTGAATAGATTCATTTTTCTTGTTTTGTTTGTTTTTGATGAAATTGTGCTTTTCTCGTCGAGAAAAGGCGTTTAACGCGATAAAAAGGTTTAGTGCGTTATGAATACGGGCTAGCTTACCAAAAGTACAAATGTGAACTAAATAAGGCCGGGAGTCGTTTTTGTTGCTTAAAACACGATTTCTCGACGAGAATATGCTTTTTCAAAAAAGCCATGTTCCCATGGCGAGAGACTCGTTTTCTGTGAGAAAATGCATTAAAAGGAGGGATTTCATCAGAAACACTATAAATACATATTGTACTTGTCTGAAAACGCACAGAACCTTGAAATAGAAGGTTTCTAACCAAAAAACACATTGGTGAAACCCCTATCTTAAGGCTCTGAGTGTTTGCACACATGTACAACAGGCATGTTTAAACTATAACGTTTTTAGTGAAATCATGTTTCTCTCGAGGAGAAAACGCGTTTAAAGCCATAAAAAGATTTCACTGTGTTTTGACATTGGACCAAGCTACCAACAACCTAAAAAATGATCAGAACTGGAGAAATTACACATTGACATTGGGTGAAATCGTGTAACTCTTAAGGACGTGTTGTAGACTTGTTGAATAGATTCATTTTTCTTGTTTTGTTCGTTTTTGATGAAATTGTGCTTTTGTCGTCGAGAAAAGGCGTTTAACGCGATAAAAAGGTTTAGTGCGTTATGAATACGGGCTAGCTTACCAAAAGTACAAATGTGAACTAAATAAGGCCGGGAGTCGTTTTTGTTGCTTAAAACACGATTTCTCGACGAGAATATGCTTTTTCAAAAAAGCCATGTTCCCATGGGGAGAGACTCGTTTTCTGTGAGAAAATGCATTAAAAGGAGGGATTTCATCAGAAACACTATAAATACATATTGTACTTGTCTGAAAACGCACAGAACTTTGAAATAGAAGGTTTCTCACCAAAAAACCCATGGGTGAAACCCCAATCTTAAGGCTCTGTGTGTTTGCGCACATGTACAACAGGCATGTTTAAACTATAACGTTTTTAGTGAAATCATGTTTCTCTCGAGGAGAAAACGCGTTTAAAGCCATAAAAAGATTTCACTGTGTTTTGACATTGGACCAAGCTACCAACAACCTAAAAAATGATCAGAACTGGAGAAATTACACATGGACATTGGGTGAAATCGTGTAACTCTTAAGGACGTGTTGTAGACTTGTTGAATAGATTCATTTTTCTTGTTTTGTTCGTTTTTGATGAAATTGTGCTTTTGTCGTCGAGAAAAGGCGTTTAACGCGATAAAAAGGTTTAGTGCGTTATGAATACGGGCTAGCTTACCAAAAGTACAAATGTGAACTAAATAAGGCCGGGAGTCGTTTTTGTTGCTTAAAACACGATTTCTCGACGAGAATATGCTTTTTCAAAAAAGCCATGTTCCCATGGGGAGAGACTCGTTTTCTGTGAGAAAATGCATTAAAAGGAGGGATTTCATCAGAAACACTATAAATACATATTGTACTTGTCTGAAAACGCACAGAACCTTGAAATAGAAGGTTTCTCACCAAAAAACCCATGGTGAAACCCCAATCTTAAGGCTCTGTGTGTTTGCGCACATGTACAACAGGCATGTTTAAACTATAACGTTTTTAGTGAAATCATGTTTCTCTCGAGGAGAAAACGCGTTTAAAGCCATAAAAAGATTTCACTGTGTTTTGACATTGGACCAAGCTACCAACAACCTAAAAAATGATCAGAACTGGAGAAATTACACATTGACATTGGGTGAAATCGTGTAACTCTTAAGGACGTGTTGTAGACTTGTTGAATAGATTCATTTTTCTTGTTTTGTTCGTTTTTGATGAAATTGTGCTTTTGTCGTCGAGAAAAGGCGTTTAACGCGATAGAAAGGTTTAGTGCGTTATGAATACGGGCTAGCTTACCAAAAGCAAAAATGTGAACTAAATAAGGCCGGGAGTCGTTTTTGTTGCTTAAAACACGATTTCTCGACGAGAATATGCTTTTTCAAAAAAGCCATGTTCCCATGGCGAGAGACTCGTTTTCTGTGAGAAAATGCATTAAAAGGAGGGATTTCATCAGAAACACTATAAATACATATTGTACTTGTCTGAAAACGCACAGAACCTTGAAATAGAAGGTTTCTCACCAAAAAACCCATGGGTGAAACCCCAATCTTAAGGCTCTGTGTGTTTGCGCACATGTACAACAGGCATGTTTAAACTATAACGTTTTTAGTGAAATCATGTTTCTCTCGAGGAGAAAACGCGTTTAAAGCCATAAAAAGATTTCACTGTGTTTTGACATTGGACCAAGCTACCAACAACCTAAAAAATGATCAGAACTGGAGAACTTACACATGGACATTGGGTGAAATCGTGTAACTCTTAAGGACGTGTTGTAGACTTGTTGAATAGATTCATTTTTCTTGTTTTGTTCGTTTTTGATGAAATTGTGCTTTTGTCGTCGAGAAAAGGCGTTTAACGCGATAAAAAGGTTTAGTGCGTTATGAATATGGGCTAGCTTACCAAAAGCAAAAATGTGAACTAAATAAGGCCGGGAGTCGTTTTTGTTGCTTAAAACACGATTTCTCGACGAGAATATGCTTTTTCAAAAAAGCCATGTTCCCATGGCGAGAGACTCGTTTTCTGTGAGAAAATGCATTAAAAGGAGGGATTTCATCAGAAACACGATAAATACATATTGTACTTGTCTGACAATGCACAGAACCTTGAAATAGAAGGTTTCTCACCAAAAAACACATTGGTGAAACCCCTATCTTAAGGCTCTGAGTGTTTGCACACATGTACAACAGGCACGTTTAAACTATAACGTTTTTAGTGAAATCATGTTTCTCTCGAGGAGAAAACGCGTTTAAAGCCATAAAAAGATTTCACTGTGTTTTGACATTGGACCAAGCTGCCAACAACCTAAAAAATGATCAGAACTGGAGAAATTACACATTGACATTGGGTGAAATCGTGTAACTCTTAAGGACGTGTAGACTTGTTGAATAGATTCATTTTTCTTGTTTTGTTCGTTTTTGATGAAATTGTGCTTTTGTCGTCGAGAAAAGGCGTTTAACGCGATAAAAAGGTTTAGTGCGTTATGAATACGGGCTAGCTTACCAAAAGTACAAATGTGAACTAAATAAGGCCGGGAGTCGTTTTTGTTGCTTAAAACACGATTTCTCGACCAGAATATGCTTTTTCAAAAAAGCCATGTTCCCATGGCGAGAGACTCGTTTTCTGTGAGAAAATGCATTAAAAGGAGGGATTTCATCAGAAACACTATAAATACATATTGTACTTGTCTGAAAACGCACAGAACCTTGAAATAGAAGGTTTCTAACCAAAAAACACATTGGTGAAACCCCTATCTTAAGGCTCTGAGTGTTTGCACACATGTACAACAGGCACGTTTAAACTATAACGTTTTTAGTGAAATCATGTTTCTCTCGAGGAGAAAACGCGTTTAAAGCCATAAAAAGATTTCACTGTGTTTTGACATTGGACCAAGCTGCCAACAACCTAAAAAATGATCAGAACTGGAGAAATTACACATTGACATTGGGTGAAATCGTGTAACTCTTAAGGACGTGTAGACTTGTTGAATAGATTCATTTTTCTTGTTTTGTTCGTTTTTGATGAAATTGTGCTTTTGTCGTCGAGAAAAGGCGTTTAACGCGATAAAAAGGTTTAGTGCGTTATGAATACGGGCTAGCTTACCAAAAGTACAAATGTGAACTAAATAAGGCCGGGAGTCGTTTTTGTTGCTTAAAACACGATTTCTCGACCAGAATATGCTTTTTCAAAAAAGCCATGTTCCCATGGCGAGAGACTCGTTTTCTGTGAGAAAATGCATTAAAAGGAGGGATTTCATCAGAAACACTATAAATACATATTGTACTTGTCTGAAAACGCACAGAACCTTGAAATAGAAGGTTTCTAACCAAAAAACACATTGGTGAAACCCCTATCTTAAGGCTCTGAGTGTTTGCACACATGTACAACAGGCATGTTTAAACTATAACGTTTTTAGTGAAATCATGTTTCTCTCGAGGAGAAAACGCGTTTAAAGCCATAAAAAGATTTCACTGTGTTTTGACATTGGACCAAGCTACCAACAACCTAAAAAATGATCAGAACTGGAGAAATTACACATTGACATTGGGTGAAATCGTGTAACTCTTAAGGACGTGTTGTAGACTTGTTGAATAGATTCATTTTTCTTGTTTTGTTCGTTTTTGATGAAATTGTGCTTTTGTCGTCGAGAAAAGGCGTTTAACGCGATAAAAAGGTTTAGTGCGTTATGAATACGGGCTAGCTTACCAAAAGCAAAAATGTGAACTAAATAAGGCCGGGAGTCGTTTTTGTTGCTTAAAACACGATTTCTCGACGAGAATATGCTTTTTCAAAAAAGCCATGTTCCCATGGCGAGAGACTCGTTTTCTGTGAGAAAATGCATTAAAAGGAGGGATTTCATCAGAAACACGATAAATACATATTGTACTTGTCTGAAAACGCACAGAACCTTGAAATAGAAGGTTTCTCACCAAAAAACCCATGGGTGAAACCCCAATCTTAAGGCTCTGTGTGTTTGCGCACATGTACAACAGGCATGTTTAAACTATAACGTTTTTAGTGAAATCATGTTTCTCTCGAGGAGAAAACGCGTTTAAAGCCATAAAAAGATTTCACTGTGTTTTGACATTGGACCAAGCTACCAACAACCTAAAAAATGATCAGAACTGGAGAAATTACACATTGACATTGGGTGAAATCGTGTAACTCTTAAGGACGTGTTGTAGACTTGTTGAATAGATTCATTTTTCTTGTTTTGTTCGTTTTTGATGAAATTGTGCTTTTGTCGTCGAGAAAAGGCGTTTAACGCGATAAAAAGGTTTAGTGCGTTATGAATACGGGCTAGCTTACCAAAAGCAAAAATGTGAACTAAATAAGGCCGGGAGTCGTTTTTGTTGCTTAAAACACGATTTCTCGACGAGAATATGCTTTTTCAAAAAAGCCATGTTCCCATGGCGAGAGACTCGTTTTCTGTGAGAAAATGCATTAAAAGGAGGGATTTCATCAGAAACACGATAAATACATATTGTACTTGTCTGAAAACGCACAGAACCTTGAAATAGAAGGTTTCTCACCAAAAAACCCATGGGTGAAACCCCAATCTTAAGGCTCTGTGTGTTTGCGCACATGTACAACAGGCATGTTTAAACTATAACGTTTTTAGTGAAATCATGTTTCTCTCGAGGAGAAAACGCGTTTAAAGCCATAAAAAGATTTCACTGTGTTTTGACATTGGACCAAGCTACCAACAACCTAAAAAATGATCAGAACTGGAGAAATTACACATTGACATTGGGTGAAATCGTGTAACTCTTAAGGACGTGTTGTAGACTTGTTGAATAGATTCATTTTTCTTGTTTTGTTCGTTTTTGATGAAATTGTGCTTTTGTCGTCGAGAAAAGGCGTTTAACGCGATAGAAAGGTTTAGTGCGTTATGAATACGGGCTAGCTTACCAAAAGCAAAAATGTGAACTAAATAAGGCCGGGAGTCGTTTTTGTTGCTTAAAACACGATTTCTCGACGAGAATATGCTTTTTCAAAAAAGCCATGTTCCCATGGCGAGAGACTCGTTTTCTGTGAGAAAATGCATTAAAAGGAGGGATTTCATCAGAAACACTATAAATACATATTGTACTTGTCTGAAAACGCACAGAACCTTGAAATAGAAGGTTTCTCACCAAAAAACCCATGGGTGAAACCCCAATCTTAAGGCTCTGTGTGTTTGCGCACATGTACAACAGGCATGTTTAAACTATAACGTTTTTAGTGAAATCATGTTTCTCTCGAGGAGAAAACGCGTTTAAAGCCATAAAAAGATTTCACTGTGTTTTGACATTGGACCAAGCTACCAACAACCTAAAAAATGATCAGAACTGGAGAAATTACACATTGACATTGGGTGAAATCGTGTAACTCTTAAGGACGTGTTGTAGACTTGTTGAATAGATTCATTTTTCTTGTTTTGTTCGTTTTTGATGAAATTGTGCTTTTGTCGTCGAGAAAAGGCGTTTAACGCGATAAAAAGGTTTAGTGCGTTATGAATACGGGCTAGCTTACCAAAAGTACAAATGTGAACTAAATAAGGCCGGGAGTCGTTTTTGTTGCTTAAAACACGATTTCTCGACGAGAATATGCTTTTTCAAAAAAGCCATGTTCCCATGGGGAGAGACTCGTTTTCTGTGAGAAAATGCATTAAAAGGAGGGATTTCATCAGAAACACTATAAATACATATTGTACTTGTCTGAAAACGCACAGAACTTTGAAATAGAAGGTTTCTCACCAAAAAACCCATGGGTGAAACCCCAATCTTAAGGCTCTGTGTGTTTGCGCACATGTACAACAGGCATGTTTAAACTATAACGTTTTTAGTGAAATCATGTTTCTCTCGAGGAGAAAACGCGTTTAAAGCCATAAAAAGATTTCACTGTGTTTTGACATTGGACCAAGCTACCAACAACCTAAAAAATGATCAGAACTGGAGAACTTACACATTGACATTGGGTGAAATCGTGTAACTCTTAAGGACGTGTTGTAGACTTGTTGAATAGATTCATTTTTCTTGTTTTGTTCGTTTTTGATGAAATTGTGCTTTTGTCGTCGAGAAAAGGCGTTTAACGCGATAAAAAGGTTTAGTGCGTTATGAATACGGGCTAGCTTACCAAAAGTACAAATGTGAACTAAATAAGGCCGGGAGTCGTTTTTGTTGCTTAAAACACGATTTCTCGACGAGAATATGCTTTTTCAAAAAAGCCATGTTCCCATGGGGAGAGACTCGTTTTCTGTGAGAAAATGCATTAAAAGGAGGGATTTCATCAGAAACACTATAAATACATATTGTACTTGTCTGAAAACGCACAGAACCTTGAAATAGAAGGTTTCTCACCAAAAAACCCATGGGTGAAACCCCAATCTTAAGGCTCTGTGTTTTTGCGCACATGTACAACAGGCATGTTTAAACTATAACGTTCTTAGTGAAATCATGTTTCTCTCGAGGAGAAAACGCGTTTAAAGCCATAAAAAGATTTCACTGTGTTTTGACATTGGACCAAGCTACCAACAACCTAAAAAATGATCAGAACTGGAGAACTTACACATTGACATTGGGTGAAATCGTGTAACTCTTAAGGACGTGTTGTAGACTTGTTGAATAGATTCATTTTTCTTGTTTTGTTCGTTTTTGATGAAATTGTGCTTTTGTCGTCGAGAAAAGGCGTTTAACGCGATAAAAAGGTTTAGTGCGTTATGAATATGGGCTAGCTTACCAAAAGCAAAAATGTGAACTAAATAAGGCCGGGAGTCGTTTTTGTTGCTTAAAACACGATTTCTCGACGAGAATATGCTTTTTCAAAAAAGCCATGTTCCCATGGCGAGAGACTCGTTTTCTGTGAGAAAATGCATTAAAAGGAGGGATTTCATCAGAAACACGATAAATACATATTGTACTTGTCTGACAATGCACAGAACCTTGAAATAGAAGGTTTCTCACCAAAAAACACATTGGTGAAACCCCTATCTTAAGGCTCTGAGTGTTTGCACACATGTACAACAGGCACGTTTAAACTATAACGTTTTTAGTGAAATCATGTTTCTCTCGAGGAGAAAACGCGTTTAAAGCCATAAAAAGATTTCACTGTGTTTTGACATTGGACCAAGCTGCCAACAACCTAAAAAATGATCAGAACTGGAGAAATTACACATTGACATTGGGTGAAATCGTGTAACTCTTAAGGACGTGTAGACTTGTTGAATAGATTCATTTTTCTTGTTTTGTTCGTTTTTGATGAAATTGTGCTTTTGTCGTCGAGAAAAGGCGTTTAACGCGATAAAAAGGTTTAGTGCGTTATGAATACGGGCTAGCTTACCAAAAGTACAAATGTGAACTAAATAAGGCCGGGAGTCGTTTTTGTTGCTTAAAACACGATTTCTCGACGAGAATATGCTTTTTCAAAAAAGCCATGTTCCCATGGGGAGAGACTCGTTTTCTGTGAGAAAATGCATTAAAAGGAGGGATTTCATCAGAAACACTATAAATACATATTGTACTTGTCTGACAACGCACATAACTTTGAAATAGAAGGTTTCTCACCAAAAAACCCATGGGTGAAACCCCAATCTTAAGGCTCTGTGTGTTTGCGCACATGTACAACAGGCAGGTTTAAACTATAACGTTTTTAGTCAAATCATGTTTCTCTCGAGGAGAAAACGCGTTTAAAGCCATAAAAAGATTTCACTGTGTTTTGACATTGGACCAAGCTACCAACAACCTAAAAAATGATCAGAACTGGAGAAATTACACATGGACATTGGGTGAAATCGTGTAACTCTTAAGGACGTGTTGTAGACTTGTTGAATAGATTCATTTTTCTTGTTTTGTTCGTTTTTGATGAAATTGTGCTTTTGTCGTCGAGAAAAGGCGTTTAACGCGACAAAAAGGTTTAGTGCGTTATGAATACGGGCTAGCTTACCAAAGGTACAAATGTGAACTAAATAAGGCCGGGAGTCGTTTTTGTTGCTTAAAACACGATTTCTCGACGAGAATATGCTTTTTCAAAAAAGCCATGTTCCCATGGCGAGAGACTCGTTTTCTGTGAGAAAATGCATTAAAAGGAGGGATTTCATCAGAAACACTATAAATACATATTGTACTTGTCTGAAAACGCACAGAACCTTGAAATAGAAGGTTTCTAACCAAAAAACACATTGGTGAAACCCCTATCTTAAGGCTCTGAGTGTTTGCACACATGTACAACAGGCATGTTTAAACTATAACGTTTTTAGTGAAATCATGTTTCTCTCGAGGAGAAAACGCGTTTAAAGCCATAAAAAGATTTCACTGTGTTTTGACATTGGACCAAGCTACCAACAACCTAAAAAATGATCAGAACTGGAGAAATTACACATTGACATTGGGTGAAATCGTGTAACTCTTAAGGACGTGTTGTAGACTTGTTGAATAGATTCATTTTTCTTGTTTTGTTCGTTTTTGATGAAATTGTGCTTTTGTCGTCGAGAAAAGGCGTTTAACGCGATAAAAAGGTTTAGTGCGTTATGAATACGGGCTAGCTTACCAAAAGTACAAATGTGAACTAAATAAGGCCGGGAGTCGTTTTTGTTGCTTAAAACACGATTTCTCGACGAGAATATGCTTTTTCAAAAAAGCCATGTTCCCATGGCGAGAGACTCGTTTTCTGTGAGAAAATGCATTAAAAGGAGGGATTTCATCAGAAACACGATAAATACATATTGTACTTGTCTGAAAACGCACAGAACCTTGAAATAGAAGGTTTCTCACCAAAAAACCCATGGGTGAAACCCCAATCTTAAGGCTCTGTGTGTTTGCGCACATGTACAACAGGCATGTTTAAACTATAACGTTTTTAGTGAAATCATGTTTCTCTCGAGGAGAAAACGCGTTTAAAGCCATAAAAAGATTTCACTGTGTTTTGACATTGGACCAAGCTACCAACAACCTAAAAAATGATCAGAACTGGAGAAATTACACATTGACATTGGGTGAAATCGTGTAACTCTTAAGGACGTGTAGACTTGTTGAATAGATTCATTTTTCTTGTTTTGTTCGTTTTTGATGAAATTGTGCTTTTGTCGTCGAGAAAAGGCGTTTAACGCGATAAAAAGGTTTAGTGCGTTATGAATACGGGCTAGCTTACCAAAAGTACAAATGTGAACTAAATAAGGCCGGGAGTCGTTTTTGTTGCTTAAAACACGATTTCTCGACGAGAATATGCTTTTTCAAAAAAGCCATGTTCCCATGGGGAGAGACTCGTTTTCTGTGAGAAAATGCATTAAAAGGAGGGATTTCATCAGAAACACTATAAATACATATTGTACTTGTCTGAAAACGCACAGAACCTTGAAATAGAAGGTTTCTAACCAAAAAACACATTGGTGAAACCCCTATCTTAAGGCTCTGAGTGTTTGCACACATGTACAACAGGCATGTTTAAACTATAACGTTTTTAGTGAAATCATGTTTCTCTCGAGGAGAAAACGCGTTTAAAGCCATAAAAAGATTTCACTGTGTTTTGACATTGGACCAAGCTACCAACAACCTAAAAAATGATCAGAACTGGAGAAATTACACATTGACATTGGGTGAAATCGTGTAACTCTTAAGGACGTGTTGTAGACTTGTTGAATAGATTCATTTTTCTTGTTTTGTTCGTTTTTGATGAAATTGTGCTTTTGTCGTCGAGAAAAGGCGTTTAACGCGATAAAAAGGTTTAGTGCGTTATGAATACGGGCTAGCTTACCAAAAGTACAAATGTGAACTAAATAAGGCCGGGAGTCGTTTTTGTTGCTTAAAACACGATTTCTCGACGAGAATATGCTTTTTCAAAAAAGCCATGTTCCCATGGCGAGAGACTCGTTTTCTGTGAGAAAATGCATTAAAAGGAGGGATTTCATCAGAAACACGATAAATACATATTGTACTTGTCTGAAAACGCACAGAACCTTGAAATAGAAGGTTTCTCACCAAAAAACCCATGGGTGAAACCCCAATCTTAAGGCTCTGTGTGTTTGCGCACATGTACAACAGGCATGTTTAAACTATAACGTTTTTAGTGAAATCATGTTTCTCTCGAGGAGAAAACGCGTTTAAAGCCATAAAAAGATTTCACTGTGTTTTGACATTGGACCAAGCTACCAACAACCTAAAAAATGATCAGAACTGGAGAAATTACACATTGACATTGGGTGAAATCGTGTAACTCTTAAGGACGTGTAGACTTGTTGAATAGATTCATTTTTCTTGTTTTGTTCGTTTTTGATGAAATTGTGCTTTTGTCGTCGAGAAAAGGCGTTTAACGCGATAAAAAGGTTTAGTGCGTTATGAATACGGGCTAGCTTACCAAAAGTACAAATGTGAACTAAATAAGGCCGGGAGTCGTTTTTGTTGCTTAAAACACGATTTCTCGACCAGAATATGCTTTTTCAAAAAAGCCATGTTCCCATGGCGAGAGACTCGTTTTCTGTGAGAAAATGCATTAAAAGGAGGGATTTCATCAGAAACACTATAAATACATATTGTACTTGTCTGAAAACGCACAGAACCTTGAAATAGAAGGTTTCTCACCAAAAAACACATTGGTGAAACCCCTATCTTAAGGCTCTGAGTGTTTGCACACATGTACAACAGGCATGTTTAAACTATAACGTTTTTAGTGAAATCATGTTTCTCTCGAGGAGAAAACGCGTTTAAAGCCATAAAAAGATTTCACTGTGTTTTGACATTGGACCAAGCTACCAACAACCTAAAAAATGATCAGAACTGGAGAAATTACACATTGACATTGGGTGAAATCGTGTAACTCTTAAGGACGTGTTGTAGACTTGTTGAATAGATTCATTTTTCTTGTTTTGTTCGTTTTTGATGAAATTGTGCTTTTGTCGTCGAGAAAAGGCGTTAAACGCGATAAAAAGGTTTAGTGCGTTATGAATACGGGCTAGCTTACCAAAAGTACAAATGTGAACTAAATAAGGCCGGGAGTCGTTTTTGTTGCTTAAAACACGATTTCTCGACGAGAATATGCTTTTTCAAAAAAGCCATGTTCCCATGGGGAGAGACTCGTTTTCTGTGAGAAAATGCATTAAAAGGAGGGATTTCATCAGAAACACTATAAATACATATTGTACTTGTCTGAAAACGCACAGAACCTTGAAATAGAAGGTTTCTAACCAAAAAACACATTGGTGAAACCCCTATCTTAAGGCTCTGAGTGTTTGCACACATGTACAACAGGCATGTTTAAACTATAACGTTTTTAGTGAAATCATGTTTCTCTCGAGGAGAAAACGCGTTTAAAGCCATAAAAAGATTTCACTGTGTTTTGACATTGGACCAAGCTACCAACAACCTAAAAAATGATCAGAACTGGAGAAATTACACATTGACATTGGGTGAAATCGTGTAACTCTTAAGGACGTGTTGTAGACTTGTTGAATAGATTCATTTTTCTTGTTTTGTTCGTTTTTGATGAAATTGTGCTTTTGTCGTCGAGAAAAGGCGTTTAACGCGATAAAAAGGTTTAGTGCGTTATGAATACGGGCTAGCTTACCAAAAGTACAAATGTGAACTAAATAAGGCCGGGAGTCGTTTTTGTTGCTTAAAACACGATTTCTCGACGAGAATATGCTTTTTCAAAAAAGCCATTTTCCCATGGGGAGAGACTCGTTTTCTGTGAGAAAATGCATTAAAAGGAGGGATTTCATCAGAAACACTATAAATACATATTGTACTTGTCTGACAACGCACATAACTTTGAAATAGAAGGTTTCTCACCAAAAAACCCATGGGTGAAACCCCAATCTTAAGGCTCTGTGTGTTTGCGCACATGTACAACAGGCATGTTTAAACTATAACGTTCTTAGTGAAATCATGTTTCTCTCGAGGAGAAAACGCGTTTAAAGCCATAAAAAGATTTCACTGTGTTTTGACATTGGACCAAGCTACCAACAACCTAAAAAATGATCAGAACTGGAGAACTTACACATTGACATTGGGTGAAATCGTGTAACTCTTAAGGACGTGTTGTAGACTTGTTGAATAGATTCATTTTTCTTGTTTTGTTCGTTTTTGATGAAATTGTGCTTTTGTCGTCGAGAAAAGGCGTTTAACGCGATAAAAAGGTTTAGTGCGTTATGAATATGGGCTAGCTTACCAAAAGCAAAAATGTGAACTAAATAAGGCCGGGAGTCGTTTTTGTTGCTTAAAACACGATTTCTCGACGAGAATATGCTTTTTCAAAAAAGCCATGTTCCCATGGCGAGAGACTCGTTTTCTGTGAGAAAATGCATTAAAAGGAGGGATTTCATCAGAAACACGATAAATACATATTGTACTTGTCTGACAATGCACAGAACCTTGAAATAGAAGGTTTCTCACCAAAAAACACATTGGTGAAACCCCTATCTTAAGGCTCTGAGTGTTTGCACACATGTACAACAGGCACGTTTAAACTATAACGTTTTTAGTGAAATCATGTTTCTCTCGAGGAGAAAACGCGTTTAAAGCCATAAAAAGATTTCACTGTGTTTTGACATTGGACCAAGCTGCCAACAACCTAAAAAATGATCAGAACTGGAGAAATTACACATTGACATTGGGTGAAATCGTGTAACTCTTAAGGACGTGTAGACTTGTTGAATAGATTCATTTTTCTTGTTTTGTTCGTTTTTGATGAAATTGTGCTTTTGTCGTCGAGAAAAGGCGTTTAACGCGATAAAAAGGTTTAGTGCGTTATGAATACGGGCTAGCTTACCAAAAGCAAAAATGTGAACTAAATAAGGCCGGGAGTCGTTTTTGTTGCTTAAAACACGATTTCTCGACGAGAATATGCTTTTTCAAAAAAGCCATGTTCCCATGGCGAGAGACTCGTTTTCTGTGAGAAAATGCATTAAAAGGAGGGATTTCATCAGAAACACGATAAATACATATTGTACTTGTCTGAAAACGCACAGAACCTTGAAATAGAAGGTTTCTCACCAAAAAACCCATGGGTGAAACCCCAATCTTAAGGCTCTGTGTGTTTGCGCACATGTACAACAGGCATGTTTAAACTATAACGTTTTTAGTGAAATCATGTTTCTCTCGAGGAGAAAACGCGTTTAAAGCCATAAAAAGATTTCACTGTGTTTTGACATTGGACCAAGCTACCAACAACCTAAAAAATGATCAGAACTGGAGAAATTACACATTGACATTGGGTGAAATCGTGTAACTCTTAAGGACGTGTTGTAGACTTGTTGAATAGATTCATTTTTCTTGTTTTGTTCGTTTTTGATGAAATTGTGCTTTTGTCGTCGAGAAAAGGCGTTTAACGCGATAGAAAGGTTTAGTGCGTTATGAATACGGGCTAGCTTACCAAAAGCAAAAATGTGAACTAAATAAGGCCGGGAGTCGTTTTTGTTGCTTAAAACACGATTTCTCGACGAGAATATGCTTTTTCAAAAAAGCCATGTTCCCATGGCGAGAGACTCGTTTTCTGTGAGAAAATGCATTAAAAGGAGGGATTTCATCAGAAGCACTATAAATACATATTGTACTTGTCTGAAAACGCACAGAACCTTGAAATAGAAGGTTTCTCACCAAAAAACCCATGGGTGAAACCCCAATCTTAAGGCTCTGTGTGTTTGCGCACATGTACAACAGGCATGTTTAAACTATAACGTTTTTAGTGAAATCATGTTTCTCTCGAGGAGAAAACGCGTTTAAAGCCATAAAAAGATTTCACTGTGTTTTGACATTGGACCAAGCTACCAACAACCTAAAAAATGATCAGAACTGGAGAAATTACACATTGACATTGGGTGAAATCGTGTAACTCTTAAGGACGTGTTGTAGACTTGTTGAATAGATTCATTTTTCTTGTTTTGTTCGTTTTTGATGAAATTGTGCTTTTGTCGTCGAGAAAAGGCGTTTAACGCGATAAAAAGGTTTAGTGCGTTATGAATACGGGCTAGCTTACCAAAAGTACAAATGTGAACTAAATAAGGCCGGGAGTCGTTTTTGTTGCTTAAAACACGATTTCTCGACGAGAATATGCTTTTTCAAAAAAGCCATGTTCCCATGGGGAGAGACTCGTTTTCTGTGAGAAAATGCATTAAAAGGAGGGATTTCATCAGAAACACTATAAATACATATTGTACTTGTCTGAAAACGCACAGAACTTTGAAATAGAAGGTTTCTCACCAAAAAACCCATGGGTGAAACCCCAATCTTAAGGCTCTGTGTGTTTGCGCACATGTACAACAGGCATGTTTAAACTATAACGTTTTTAGTGAAATCATGTTTCTCTCGAGGAGAAAACGCGTTTAAAGCCATAAAAAGATTTCACTGTGTTTTGACATTGGACCAAGCTACCAACAACCTAAAAAATGATCAGAACTGGAGAAATTACACATTGACATTGGGTGAAATCGTGTAACTCTTAAGGACGTGTTGTAGACTTGTTGAATAGATTCATTTTTCTTGTTTTGTTCGTTTTTGATGAAATTGTGCTTTTGTCGTCGAGAAAAGGCGTTTAACGCGATAAAAAGGTTTAGTGCGTTATGAATACGGGCTAGCTTACCAAAAGTACAAATGTGAACTAAATAAGGCCGGGAGTCGTTTTTGTTGCTTAAAACACGATTTCTCGACGAGAATATGCTTTTTCAAAAAAGCCATGTTCCCATGGGGAGAGACTCGTTTTCTGTGAGAAAATGCATTAAAAGGAGGGATTTCATCAGAAACACTATAAATACATATTGTACTTGTCTGAAAACGCACAGAACTTTGAAATAGAAGGTTTCTCACCAAAAAACCCATGGGTGAAACCCCAATCTTAAGGCTCTGTGTGTTTGCGCACATGTACAACAGGCATGTTTAAACTATAACGTTTTTAGTGAAATCATGTTTCTCTCGAGGAGAAAACGCGTTTAAAGCCATAAAAAGATTTCACTGTGTTTTGACATTGGACCAAGCTACCAACAACCTAAAAAATGATCAGAACTGGAGAACTTACACATTGACATTGGGTGAAATCGTGTAACTCTTAAGGACGTGTAGACTTGTTGAATAGATTCATTTTTCTTGTTTTGTTCGTTTTTGATGAAATTGTGCTTTTGTCGTCGAGAAAAGGCGTTTAACGCGATAAAAAGGTTTAGTGCGTTATGAATACGGGCTAGCTTACCAAAAGTACAAATGTGAACTAAATAAGGCCGGGAGTCGTTTTTGTTGCTTAAAACACGATTTCTCGACCAGAATATGCTTTTTCAAAAAAGCCATGTTCCCATGGCGAGAGACTCGTTTTCTGTGAGAAAATGCATTAAAAGGAGGGATTTCATCAGAAACACTATAAATACATATTGTACTTGTCTGAAAACGCACAGAACCTTGAAATAGAAGGTTTCTCACCAAAAAACACATTGGTGAAACCCCTATCTTAAGGCTCTGAGTGTTTGCACACATGTACAACAGGCATGTTTAAACTATAACGTTTTTAGTGAAATCATGTTTCTCTCGAGGAGAAAACGCGTTTAAAGCCATAAAAAGATTTCACTGTGTTTTGACATTGGACCAAGCTACCAACAACCTAAAAAATGATCAGAAGTGGAGAAATTACACATTGACATTGGGTGAAATCGTGTAACTCTTAAGGACGTGTTGTAGACTTGTTGAATAGATTCATTTTTCTTGTTTTGTTCGTTTTTGATGAAATTGTGCTTTTCTCGTCGAGAAAAGGCGTTTAACGCGATAAAAAGGTTTAGTGCGTTATGAATACGGGCTAGCTTACCAAAAGTACAAATGTGAACTAAATAAGGCCGGGAGTCGTTTTTGTTGCTTAAAACACGATTTCTCGACGAGAATATGCTTTTTCAAAAAAGCCATGTTCCCATGGGGAGAGACTCGTTTTCTGTGAGAAAATGCATTAAAAGGAGGGATTTCATCAGAAACACTATAAATACATATTGTACTTGTCTGAAAACGCACAGAACTTTGAAATAGAAGGTTTCTCACCAAAAAACCCATGGGTGAAACCCCAATCTTAAGGCTCTGTGTGTTTGCGCACATGTACAACAGGCATGTTTAAACTATAACGTTTTTAGTGAAATCATGTTTCTCTCGAGGAGAAAACGCGTTTAAAGCCATAAAAAGATTTCACTGTGTTTTGACATTGGACCAAGCTACCAACAACCTAAAAAATGATCAGAACTGGAGAAATTACACATTGACATTGGGTGAAATCGTGTAACTCTTAAGGACGTGTTGTAGACTTGTTGAATAGATTCATTTTTCTTGTTTTGTTCGTTTTTGATGAAATTGTGCTTTTGTCGTCGAGAAAAGGCGTTTAACGCGATAAAAAGGTTTAGTGCGTTATGAATACGGGCTAGCTTACCAAAAGTACAAATGTGAACTAAATAAGGCCGGGAGTCGTTTTTGTTGCTTAAAACACGATTTCTCGACGAGAATATGCTTTTTCAAAAAAGCCATGTTCCCATGGGGAGAGACTCGTTTTCTGTGAGAAAATGCATTAAAAGGAGGGATTTCATCAGAAACACTATAAATACATATTGTACTTGTCTGAAAACGCACAGAACCTTGAAATAGAAGGTTTCTCACCAAAAAACACATTGGTGAAACCCCTATCTTAAGGCTCTGAGTGTTTGCACACATGTACAACAGGCACGTTTAAACTATAACGTTTTTAGTGAAATCATGTTTCTCTCGAGGAGAAAACGCGTTTAAAGCCATAAAAAGATTTCACTGTGTTTTGACATTGGACCAAGCTGCCAACAACCTAAAAAATGATCAGAACTGGAGAAATTACACATTGACATTGGGTGAAATCGTGTAACTCTTAAGGACGTGTTGTAGACTTGTTGAATAGATTCCTTTTTCTTGTTTTGTTCGTTTTTGATGAAATTGTGCTTTTGTCGTCGAGAAAAGGCGTTTAACGCGATAAAAAGGTTTAGTGCGTTATGAATACGGGCTAGCTTACCAAAAGCAAAAATGTGAACTAAATAAGGCCGGGAGTCGTTTTTGTTGCTTAAAACACGATTTCTCGACGAGAATATGCTTTTTCAAAAAAGCCATGTTCCCATGGCGAGAGACTCGTTTTCTGTGAGAAAATGCATTAAAAGGAGGGATTTCATCAGAAACACGATAAATACATATTGTACTTGTCTGAAAACGCACAGAACCTTGAAATAGAAGGTTTCTCACCAAAAAACCCATGGGTGAAACCCCAATCTTAAGGCTCTGTGTGTTTGCGCACATGTACAACAGGCATGTTTAAACTATAACGTTTTTAGTGAAATCATGTTTCTCTCGAGGAGAAAACGCGTTTAAAGCCATAAAAAGATTTCACTGTGTTTTGACATTGGACCAAGCTACCAACAACCTAAAAAATGATCAGAACTGGAGAAATTACACATTGACATTGGGTGAAATCGTGTAACTCTTAAGGACGTGTTGTAGACTTGTTGAATAGATTCATTTTTCTTGTTTTGTTCGTTTTTGATGAAATTGTGCTTTTGTCGTCGAGAAAAGGCGTTTAACGCGATAAAAAGGTTTAGTGCGTTATGAATACGGGCTAGCTTACCAAAAGTACAAATGTGAACTAAATAAGGCCGGGAGTCGTTTTTGTTGCTTAAAACACGATTTCTCGACCAGAATATGCTTTTTCAAAAAAGCCATGTTCCCATGGCGAGAGACTCGTTTTCTGTGAGAAAATGCATTAAAAGGAGGGATTTCATCAGAAACACTATAAATACATATTGTACTTGTCTGAAAACGCACAGAACCTTGAAATAGAAGGTTTCTAACCAAAAAACACATTGGTGAAACCCCTATCTTAAGGCTCTGAGTGTTTGCACACATGTACAACAGGCATGTTTAAACTATAACGTTTTTAGTGAAATCATGTTTCTCTCGAGGAGAAAACGCGTTTAAAGCCATAAAAAGATTTCACTGTGTTTTGACATTGGACCAAGCTACCAACAACCTAAAAAATGATCAGAACTGGAGAAATTACACATTGACATTGGGTGAAATCGTGTAACTCTTAAGGACGTGTTGTAGACTTGTTGAATAGATTCATTTTTCTTGTTTTGTTCGTTTTTGATGAAATTGTGCTTTTGTCGTCGAGAAAAGGCGTTTAACGCGATAAAAAGGTTTAGTGCGTTATGAATACGGGCTAGCTTACCAAAAGTACAAATGTGAACTAAATAAGGCCGGGAGTCGTTTTTGTTGCTTAAAACACGATTTCTCGACGAGAATATGCTTTTTCAAAAAAGCCATTTTCCCATGGGGAGAGACTCGTTTTCTGTGAGAAAATGCATTAAAAGGAGGGATTTCATCAGAAACACTATAAATACATATTGTACTTGTCTGACAACGCACATAACTTTGAAATAGAAGGTTTCTCACCAAAAAACCCATGGGTGAAACCCCAATCTTAAGGCTCTGTGTGTTTGCGCACATGTACAACAGGCAGGTTTAAACTATAACGTTTTTAGTCAAATCATGTTTCTCTCGAGGAGAAAACGCGTTTAAAGCCATAAAAAGATTTCACTGTGTTTTGACATTGGACCAAGCTACCAACAACCTAAAAAATGATCAGAACTGGAGAAATTACACATGGACATTGGGTGAAATCGTGTAACTCTTAAGGACGTGTTGTAGACTTGTTGAATAGATTCATTTTTCTTGTTTTGTTCGTTTTTGATGAAATTGTGCTTTTGTCGTCGAGAAAAGGCGTTTAACGCGACAAAAAGGTTTAGTGCGTTATGAATACGGGCTAGCTTACCAAAGGTACAAATGTGAACTAAATAAGGCCGGGAGTCGTTTTTGTTGCTTAAAACACGATTTCTCGACGAGAATATGCTTTTTCAAAAAAGCCATGTTCCCATGGCGAGAGACTCGTTTTCTGTGAGAAAATGCATTAAAAGGAGGGATTTCATCAGAAACACTATAAATACATATTGTACTTGTCTGAAAACGCACAGAACCTTGAAATAGAAGGTTTCTAACCAAAAAACACATTGGTGAAACCCCTATCTTAAGGCTCTGAGTGTTTGCACACATGTACAACAGGCATGTTTAAACTATAACGTTTTTAGTGAAATCATGTTTCTCTCGAGGAGAAAACGCGTTTAAAGCCATAAAAAGATTTCACTGTGTTTTGACATTGGACCAAGCTACCAACAACCTAAAAAATGATCAGAACTGGAGAAATTACACATTGACATTGGGTGAAATCGTGTAACTCTTAAGGACGTGTTGTAGACTTGTTGAATAGATTCATTTTTCTTGTTTTGTTCGTTTTTGATGAAATTGTGCTTTTGTCGTCGAGAAAAGGCGTTTAACGCGATAAAAAGGTTTAGTGCGTTATGAATACGGGCTAGCTTACCAAAAGTACAAATGTGAACTAAATAAGGCCGGGAGTCGTTTTTGTTGCTTAAAACACGATTTCTCGACGAGAATATGCTTTTTCAAAAAAGCCATGTTCCCATGGCGAGAGACTCGTTTTCTGTGAGAAAATGCATTAAAAGGAGGGATTTCATCAGAAACACGATAAATACATATTGTACTTGTCTGAAAACGCACAGAACCTTGAAATAGAAGGTTTCTCACCAAAAAACCCATGGGTGAAACCCCAATCTTAAGGCTCTGTGTGTTTGCGCACATGTACAACAGGCATGTTTAAACTATAACGTTTTTAGTGAAATCATGTTTCTCTCGAGGAGAAAACGCGTTTAAAGCCATAAAAAGATTTCACTGTGTTTTGACATTGGACCAAGCTACCAACAACCTAAAAAATGATCAGAACTGGAGAAATTACACATTGACATTGGGTGAAATCGTGTAACTCTTAAGGACGTGTAGACTTGTTGAATAGATTCATTTTTCTTGTTTTGTTCGTTTTTGATGAAATTGTGCTTTTGTCGTCGAGAAAAGGCGTTTAACGCGATAAAAAGGTTTAGTGCGTTATGAATACGGGCTAGCTTACCAAAAGTACAAATGTGAACTAAATAAGGCCGGGAGTCGTTTTTGTTGCTTAAAACACGATTTCTCGACGAGAATATGCTTTTTCAAAAAAGCCATGTTCCCATGGGGAGAGACTCGTTTTCTGTGAGAAAATGCATTAAAAGGAGGGATTTCATCAGAAACACTATAAATACATATTGTACTTGTCTGAAAACGCACAGAACCTTGAAATAGAAGGTTTCTAACCAAAAAACACATTGGTGAAACCCCTATCTTAAGGCTCTGAGTGTTTGCACACATGTACAACAGGCATGTTTAAACTATAACGTTTTTAGTGAAATCATGTTTCTCTCGAGGAGAAAACGCGTTTAAAGCCATAAAAAGATTTCACTGTGTTTTGACATTGGACCAAGCTACCAACAACCTAAAAAATGATCAGAACTGGAGAAATTACACATTGACATTGGGTGAAATCGTGTAACTCTTAAGGACGTGTTGTAGACTTGTTGAATAGATTCATTTTTCTTGTTTTGTTCGTTTTTGATGAAATTGTGCTTTTGTCGTCGAGAAAAGGCGTTTAACGCGATAAAAAGGTTTAGTGCGTTATGAATACGGGCTAGCTTACCAAAAGTACAAATGTGAACTAAATAAGGCCGGGAGTCGTTTTTGTTGCTTAAAACACGATTTCTCGACGAGAATATGCTTTTTCAAAAAAGCCATGTTCCCATGGCGAGAGACTCGTTTTCTGTGAGAAAATGCATTAAAAGGAGGGATTTCATCAGAAACACGATAAATACATATTGTACTTGTCTGAAAACGCACAGAACCTTGAAATAGAAGGTTTCTCACCAAAAAACCCATGGGTGAAACCCCAATCTTAAGGCTCTGTGTGTTTGCGCACATGTACAACAGGCATGTTTAAACTATAACGTTTTTAGTGAAATCATGTTTCTCTCGAGGAGAAAACGCGTTTAAAGCCATAAAAAGATTTCACTGTGTTTTGACATTGGACCAAGCTACCAACAACCTAAAAAATGATCAGAACTGGAGAAATTACACATTGACATTGGGTGAAATCGTGTAACTCTTAAGGACGTGTAGACTTGTTGAATAGATTCATTTTTCTTGTTTTGTTCGTTTTTGATGAAATTGTGCTTTTGTCGTCGAGAAAAGGCGTTTAACGCGATAAAAAGGTTTAGTGCGTTATGAATACGGGCTAGCTTACCAAAAGTACAAATGTGAACTAAATAAGGCCGGGAGTCGTTTTTGTTGCTTAAAACACGATTTCTCGACCAGAATATGCTTTTTCAAAAAAGCCATGTTCCCATGGCGAGAGACTCGTTTTCTGTGAGAAAATGCATTAAAAGGAGGGATTTCATCAGAAACACTATAAATACATATTGTACTTGTCTGAAAACGCACAGAACCTTGAAATAGAAGGTTTCTCACCAAAAAACACATTGGTGAAACCCCTATCTTAAGGCTCTGAGTGTTTGCACACATGTACAACAGGCATGTTTAAACTATAACGTTTTTAGTGAAATCATGTTTCTCTCGAGGAGAAAACGCGTTTAAAGCCATAAAAAGATTTCACTGTGTTTTGACATTGGACCAAGCTACCAACAACCTAAAAAATGATCAGAACTGGAGAAATTACACATTGACATTGGGTGAAATCGTGTAACTCTTAAGGACGTGTTGTAGACTTGTTGAATAGATTCATTTTTCTTGTTTTGTTCGTTTTTGATGAAATTGTGCTTTTGTCGTCGAGAAAAGGCGTTAAACGCGATAAAAAGGTTTAGTGCGTTATGAATACGGGCTAGCTTACCAAAAGTACAAATGTGAACTAAATAAGGCCGGGAGTCGTTTTTGTTGCTTAAAACACGATTTCTCGACGAGAATATGCTTTTTCAAAAAAGCCATGTTCCCATGGGGAGAGACTCGTTTTCTGTGAGAAAATGCATTAAAAGGAGGGATTTCATCAGAAACACTATAAATACATATTGTACTTGTCTGAAAACGCACAGAACCTTGAAATAGAAGGTTTCTAACCAAAAAACACATTGGTGAAACCCCTATCTTAAGGCTCTGAGTGTTTGCACACATGTACAACAGGCATGTTTAAACTATAACGTTTTTAGTGAAATCATGTTTCTCTCGAGGAGAAAACGCGTTTAAAGCCATAAAAAGATTTCACTGTGTTTTGACATTGGACCAAGCTACCAACAACCTAAAAAATGATCAGAACTGGAGAAATTACACATTGACATTGGGTGAAATCGTGTAACTCTTAAGGACGTGTTGTAGACTTGTTGAATAGATTCATTTTTCTTGTTTTGTTCGTTTTTGATGAAATTGTGCTTTTGTCGTCGAGAAAAGGCGTTTAACGCGATAAAAAGGTTTAGTGCGTTATGAATACGGGCTAGCTTACCAAAAGTACAAATGTGAACTAAATAAGGCCGGGAGTCGTTTTTGTTGCTTAAAACACGATTTCTCGACGAGAATATGCTTTTTCAAAAAAGCCATTTTCCCATGGGGAGAGACTCGTTTTCTGTGAGAAAATGCATTAAAAGGAGGGATTTCATCAGAAACACTATAAATACATATTGTACTTGTCTGAAAACGCACAGAACCTTGAAATAGAAGGTTTCTCACCAAAAAACCCATGGGTGAAACCCCAATCTTAAGGCTCTGTGTGTTTGCGCACATGTACAACAGGCATGTTTAAACTATAACGTTCTTAGTGAAATCATGTTTCTCTCGAGGAGAAAACGCGTTTAAAGCCATAAAAAGATTTCACTGTGTTTTGACATTGGACCAAGCTACCAACAACCTAAAAAATGATCAGAACTGGAGAACTTACACATTGACATTGGGTGAAATCGTGTAACTCTTAAGGACGTGTTGTAGACTTGTTGAATAGATTCATTTTTCTTGTTTTGTTCGTTTTTGATGAAATTGTGCTTTTGTCGTCGAGAAAAGGCGTTTAACGCGATAAAAAGGTTTAGTGCGTTATGAATATGGGCTAGCTTACCAAAAGCAAAAATGTGAACTAAATAAGGCCGGGAGTCGTTTTTGTTGCTTAAAACACGATTTCTCGACGAGAATATGCTTTTTCAAAAAAGCCATGTTCCCATGGCGAGAGACTCGTTTTCTGTGAGAAAATGCATTAAAAGGAGGGATTTCATCAGAAACACGATAAATACATATTGTACTTGTCTGACAATGCACAGAACCTTGAAATAGAAGGTTTCTCACCAAAAAACACATTGGTGAAACCCCTATCTTAAGGCTCTGAGTGTTTGCACACATGTACAACAGGCACGTTTAAACTATAACGTTTTTAGTGAAATCATGTTTCTCTCGAGGAGAAAACGCGTTTAAAGCCATAAAAAGATTTCACTGTGTTTTGACATTGGACCAAGCTGCCAACAACCTAAAAAATGATCAGAACTGGAGAAATTACACATTGACATTGGGTGAAATCGTGTAACTCTTAAGGACGTGTAGACTTGTTGAATAGATTCATTTTTCTTGTTTTGTTCGTTTTTGATGAAATTGTGCTTTTGTCGTCGAGAAAAGGCGTTTAACGCGATAAAAAGGTTTAGTGCGTTATGAATACGGGCTAGCTTACCAAAAGCAAAAATGTGAACTAAATAAGGCCGGGAGTCGTTTTTGTTGCTTAAAACACGATTTCTCGACGAGAATATGCTTTTTCAAAAAAGCCATGTTCCCATGGCGAGAGACTCGTTTTCTGTGAGAAAATGCATTAAAAGGAGGGATTTCATCAGAAACACGATAAATACATATTGTACTTGTCTGAAAACGCACAGAACCTTGAAATAGAAGGTTTCTCACCAAAAAACCCATGGGTGAAACCCCAATCTTAAGGCTCTGTGTGTTTGCGCACATGTACAACAGGCATGTTTAAACTATAACGTTTTTAGTGAAATCATGTTTCTCTCGAGGAGAAAACGCGTTTAAAGCCATAAAAAGATTTCACTGTGTTTTGACATTGGACCAAGCTACCAACAACCTAAAAAATGATCAGAACTGGAGAAATTACACATTGACATTGGGTGAAATCGTGTAACTCTTAAGGACGTGTTGTAGACTTGTTGAATAGATTCATTTTTCTTGTTTTGTTCGTTTTTGATGAAATTGTGCTTTTGTCGTCGAGAAAAGGCGTTTAACGCGATAGAAAGGTTTAGTGCGTTATGAATACGGGCTAGCTTACCAAAAGCAAAAATGTGAACTAAATAAGGCCGGGAGTCGTTTTTGTTGCTTAAAACACGATTTCTCGACGAGAATATGCTTTTTCAAAAAAGCCATGTTCCCATGGCGAGAGACTCGTTTTCTGTGAGAAAATGCATTAAAAGGAGGGATTTCATCAGAAGCACTATAAATACATATTGTACTTGTCTGAAAACGCACAGAACCTTGAAATAGAAGGTTTCTCACCAAAAAACCCATGGGTGAAACCCCAATCTTAAGGCTCTGTGTGTTTGCGCACATGTACAACAGGCATGTTTAAACTATAACGTTTTTAGTGAAATCATGTTTCTCTCGAGGAGAAAACGCGTTTAAAGCCATAAAAAGATTTCACTGTGTTTTGACATTGGACCAAGCTACCAACAACCTAAAAAATGATCAGAACTGGAGAAATTACACATTGACATTGGGTGAAATCGTGTAACTCTTAAGGACGTGTTGTAGACTTGTTGAATAGATTCATTTTTCTTGTTTTGTTCGTTTTTGATGAAATTGTGCTTTTGTCGTCGAGAAAAGGCGTTTAACGCGATAAAAAGGTTTAGTGCGTTATGAATACGGGCTAGCTTACCAAAAGTACAAATGTGAACTAAATAAGGCCGGGAGTCGTTTTTGTTGCTTAAAACACGATTTCTCGACGAGAATATGCTTTTTCAAAAAAGCCATGTTCCCATGGGGAGAGACTCGTTTTCTGTGAGAAAATGCATTAAAAGGAGGGATTTCATCAGAAACACTATAAATACATATTGTACTTGTCTGAAAACGCACAGAACTTTGAAATAGAAGGTTTCTCACCAAAAAACCCATGGGTGAAACCCCAATCTTAAGGCTCTGTGTGTTTGCGCACATGTACAACAGGCATGTTTAAACTATAACGTTTTTAGTGAAATCATGTTTCTCTCGAGGAGAAAACGCGTTTAAAGCCATAAAAAGATTTCACTGTGTTTTGACATTGGACCAAGCTACCAACAACCTAAAAAATGATCAGAACTGGAGAAATTACACATTGACATTGGGTGAAATCGTGTAACTCTTAAGGACGTGTTGTAGACTTGTTGAATAGATTCATTTTTCTTGTTTTGTTCGTTTTTGATGAAATTGTGCTTTTGTCGTCGAGAAAAGGCGTTTAACGCGATAAAAAGGTTTAGTGCGTTATGAATACGGGCTAGCTTACCAAAAGTACAAATGTGAACTAAATAAGGCCGGGAGTCGTTTTTGTTGCTTAAAACACGATTTCTCGACGAGAATATGCTTTTTCAAAAAAGCCATGTTCCCATGGGGAGAGACTCGTTTTCTGTGAGAAAATGCATTAAAAGGAGGGATTTCATCAGAAACACTATAAATACATATTGTACTTGTCTGAAAACGCACAGAACTTTGAAATAGAAGGTTTCTCACCAAAAAACCCATGGGTGAAACCCCAATCTTAAGGCTCTGTGTGTTTGCGCACATGTACAACAGGCATGTTTAAACTATAACGTTTTTAGTGAAATCATGTTTCTCTCGAGGAGAAAACGCGTTTAAAGCCATAAAAAGATTTCACTGTGTTTTGACATTGGACCAAGCTACCAACAACCTAAAAAATGATCAGAACTGGAGAACTTACACATTGACATTGGGTGAAATCGTGTAACTCTTAAGGACGTGTTGTAGACTTGTTGAATAGATTAATTTGTCTTGTTTTGTTCGTTTTTGATGAAATTGTGCTTTTGTCGTCGAGAAAAGGCGTTTAACGCGATAAAAAGGTTTAGTGCGTTATGAATACGGGCTAGCTTACCAAAAGTACAAATGTGAACTAAATAAGGCCGGGAGTCGTTTTTGTTGCTTAAAACACGATTTCTCGACGAGAATATGCTTTTTCAAAAAAGCCATGTTCCCATGGGGAGAGACTCGTTTTCTGTGAGAAAATGCATTAAAAGGAGGGATTTCATCAGAAACACTATAAATACATATTGTACTTGTCTGAAAACGCACAGAACCTTGAAATAGAAGGTTTCTCACCAAAAAACCCATGGGTGAAACCCCAATCTTAAGGCTCTGTGTGTTTGCGCACATGTACAACAGGCATGTTTAAACTATAACGTTCTTAGTGAAATCATGTTTCTCTCGAGGAGAAAACGCGTTTAAAGCCATAAAAAGATTTCACTGTGTTTTGACATTGGACCAAGCTACCAACAACCTAAAAAATGATCAGAACTGGAGAACTTACACATTGACATTGGGTGAAATCGTGTAACTCTTAAGGACGTGTTGTAGACTTGTTGAATAGATTCATTTTTCTTGTTTTGTTCGTTTTTGATGAAATTGTGCTTTTGTCGTCGAGAAAAGGCGTTTAACGCGATAAAAAGGTTTAGTGCGTTATGAATACGGGCTAGCTTACCAAAAGTACAAATGTGAACTAAATAAGGCCGGGGGTCGTTTTTGTTGCTTAAAACACGATTTCTCGACCAGAATATGCTTTTTCAAAAAAGCCATGTTCCCATGGCGAGAGACTCGTTTTCTGTGAGAAAATGCATTAAAAGGAGGGATTTCATCAGAAACACTATAAATACATATTGTACTTGTCTGAAAACGCACAGAACCTTGAAATAGAAGGTTTCTAACCAAAAAACACATTGGTGAAACCCCTATCTTAAGGCTCTGAGTGTTTGCACACATGTACAACAGGCATGTTTAAACTATAACGTTTTTAGTGAAATCATGTTTCTCTCGAGGAGAAAACGCGTTTAAAGCCATAAAAAGATTTCACTGTGTTTTGACATTGGACCAAGCTACCAACAACCTAAAAAATGATCAGAACTGGAGAAATTACACATGGACATTGGGTGAAATCGTGTAACTCTTAAGGACGTGTTGTAGACTTGTTGAATAGATTCATTTTTCTTGTTTTGTTCGTTTTTGATGAAATTGTGCTTTTGTCGTCGAGAAAAGGCGTTTAACGCGATAAAAAGGTTTAGTGCGTTATGAATACGGGCTAGCTTACCAAAAGTACAAATGTGAACTAAATAAGGCCGGGAGTCGTTTTTGTTGCTTAAAACACGATTTCTCGACGAGAATATGCTTTTTCAAAAAAGCCATGTTCCCATGGGGAGAGACTCGTTTTCTGTGAGAAAATGCATTAAAAGGAGGGATTTCATCAGAAACACTATAAATACATATTGTACTTGTCTGAAAACGCACAGAACCTTGAAATAGAAGGTTTCTCACCAAAAAACCCATGGGTGAAACCCCAATCTTAAGGCTCTGTGTGTTTGCGCACATGTACAACAGGCATGTTTAAACTATAACGTTCTTAGTGAAATCATGTTTCTCTCGAGGAGAAAACGCGTTTAAAGCCATAAAAAGATTTCACTGTGTTTTGACATTGGACCAAGCTACCAACAACCTAAAAAATGATCAGAACTGGAGAACTTACACATTGACATTGGGTGAAATCGTGTAACTCTTAAGGACGTGTTGTAGACTTGTTGAATAGATTCATTTTTCTTGTTTTGTTCGTTTTTGATGAAATTGTGCTTTTGTCGTCGAGAAAAGGCGTTTAACGCGATAAAAAGGTTTAGTGCGTTATGAATATGGGCTAGCTTACCAAAAGCAAAAATGTGAACTAAATAAGGCCGGGAGTCGTTTTTGTTGCTTAAAACACGATTTCTCGACGAGAATATGCTTTTCAAAAAAGCCATGTTCCCATGGCGAGAGACTCGTTTTCTGTGAGAAAATGCATTAAAAGGAGGGATTTCATCAGAAACACGATAAATACATATTGTACTTGTCTGACAACGCACAGAACCTTGAAATAGAAGGTTTCTCACCAAAAAACACATTGGTGAAACCCCTATCTTAAGGCTCTGAGTGTTTGCACACATGTACAACAGGCACGTTTAAACTATAACGTTTTTAGTGAAATCATGTTTCTCTCGAGGAGAAAACGCGTTTAAAGCCATAAAAATATTTCACTGTGTTTTGACATTGGACCAAGCTACCAACAACCTAAAAAATGATCAGAACTGGAGAAATTACACATTGACATTGAGTGAAATCGTGTAACTCTTAAGGACGTGTAGACTTGTTGAATAGATTCATTTTTCTTGTTTTGTTCGTTTTTGATGAAATTGTGCTTTTGTCGTCGAGAAAAGGCGTTTAACGCGATAAAAAGGTTTAGTGCGTTATGAATACGGGCTAGCTTACCAAAAGTACAAATGTGAACTAAATAAGGCCGGGAGTCGTTTTTGTTGCTTAAAACACGATTTCTCGACCAGAATATGCTTTTTCAAAAAAGCCATGTTCCCATGGCGAGAGACTCGTTTTCTGTGAGAAAATGCATTAAAAGGAGGGATTTCATCAGAAACACTATAAATACATATTGTACTTGTCTGAAAACGCACAGAACCTTGAAATAGAAGGTTTCTAACCAAAAAACACATTGGTGAAACCCCTATCTTAAGGCTCTGAGTGTTTGCACACATGTACAACAGGCATGTTTAAACTATAACGTTTTTAGTGAAATCATGTTTCTCTCGAGGAGAAAACGCGTTTAAAGCCATAAAAAGATTTCACTGTGTTTTGACATTGGACCAAGCTACCAACAACCTAAAAAATGATCAGAACTGGAGAAATTACACATTGACATTGGGTGAAATCGTGTAACTCTTAAGGACGTGTTGTAGACTTGTTGAATAGATTCATTTTTCTTGTTTTGTTCGTTTTTGATGAAATTGTGCTTTTGTCGTCGAGAAAAGGCGTTTAACGCGATAAAAAGGTTTAGTGCGTTATGAATACGGGCTAGCTTACCAAAAGTACAAATGTGAACTAAATAAGGCCGGGAGTCGTTTTTGTTGCTTAAAACACGATTTCTCGACGAGAATATGCTTTTTCAAAAAAGCCATGTTCCCATGGGGAGAGACTCGTTTTCTGTGAGAAAATGCATTAAAAGGAGGGATTTCATCAGAAACACTATAAATACATATTGTACTTGTCTGAAAACGCACAGAACTTTGAAATAGAAGGTTTCTCACCAAAAAACCCATGGGTGAAACCCCAATCTTAAGGCTCTGTGTGTTTGCGCACATGTACAACAGGCATGTTTAAACTATAACGTTTTTAGTGAAATCATGTTTCTCTCGAGGAGAAAACGCGTTTAAAGCCATAAAAAGATTTCACTGTGTTTTGACATTGGACCAAGCTACCAACAACCTAAAAAATGATCAGAACTGGAGAAATTACACATGGACATTGGGTGAAATCGTGTAACTCTTAAGGACGTGTTGTAGACTTGTTGAATAGATTCATTTTTCTTGTTTTGTTCGTTTTTGATGAAATTGTGCTTTTGTCGTCGAGAAAAGGCGTTTAACGCGATAAAAAGGTTTAGTGCGTTATGAATACGGGCTAGCTTACCAAAAGTACAAATGTGAACTAAATAAGGCCGGGAGTCGTTTTTGTTGCTTAAAACACGATTTCTCGACGAGAATATGCTTTTTCAAAAAAGCCATGTTCCCATGGCGAGAGACTCGTTTTCTGTGAGAAAATGCATTAAAAGGAGGGATTTCATCAGAAACACGATAAATACATATTGTACTTGTCTGACAATGCACAGAACCTTGAAATAGAAGGTTTCTCACCAAAAAACACATTGGTGAAACCCCTATCTTAAGGCTCTGAGTGTTTGCACACATGTACAACAGGCACGTTTAAACTATAACGTTTTTAGTGAAATCATGTTTCTCTCGAGGAGAAAACGCGTTTAAAGCCATAAAAAGATTTCACTGTGTTTTGACATTGGACCAAGCTGCCAACAACCTAAAAAATGATCAGAACTGGAGAAATTACACATTGACATTGGGTGAAATCGTGTAACTCTTAAGGACGTGTAGACTTGTTGAATAGATTCATTTTTCTTGTTTTGTTCGTTTTTGATGAAATTGTGCTTTTGTCGTCGAGAAAAGGCGTTTAACGCGATAAAAAGGTTTAGTGCGTTATGAATACGGGCTAGCTTACCAAAAGTACAAATGTGAACTAAATAAGGCCGGGAGTCGTTTTTGTTGCTTAAAACACGATTTCTCGACCAGAATATGCTTTTTCAAAAAAGCCATGTTCCCATGGCGAGAGACTCGTTTTCTGTGAGAAAATGCATTAAAAGGAGGGATTTCATCAGAAACACTATAAATACATATTGTACTTGTCTGAAAACGCACAGAACCTTGAAATAGAAGGTTTCTAACCAAAAAACACATTGGTGAAACCCCTATCTTAAGGCTCTGAGTGTTTGCACACATGTACAACAGGCATGTTTAAACTATAACGTTTTTAGTGAAATCATGTTTCTCTCGAGGAGAAAACGCGTTTAAAGCCATAAAAAGATTTCACTGTGTTTTGACATTGGACCAAGCTACCAACAACCTAAAAAATGATCAGAACTGGAGAAATTACACATTGACATTGGGTGAAATCGTGTAACTCTTAAGGACGTGTTGTAGACTTGTTGAATAGATTCATTTTTCTTGTTTTGTTCGTTTTTGATGAAATTGTGCTTTTGTCGTCGAGAAAAGGCGTTTAACGCGATAAAAAGGTTTAGTGCGTTATGAATACGGGCTAGCTTACCAAAAGCAAAAATGTGAACTAAATAAGGCCGGGAGTCGTTTTTGTTGCTTAAAACACGATTTCTCGACGAGAATATGCTTTTTCAAAAAAGCCATGTTCCCATGGCGAGAGACTCGTTTTCTGTGAGAAAATGCATTAAAAGGAGGGATTTCATCAGAAACACGATAAATACATATTGTACTTGTCTGAAAACGCACAGAACCTTGAAATAGAAGGTTTCTCACCAAAAAACCCATGGGTGAAACCCCAATCTTAAGGCTCTGTGTGTTTGCGCACATGTACAACAGGCATGTTTAAACTATAACGTTTTTAGTGAAATCATGTTTCTCTCGAGGAGAAAACGCGTTTAAAGCCATAAAAAGATTTCACTGTGTTTTGACATTGGACCAAGCTACCAACAACCTAAAAAATGATCAGAACTGGAGAAATTACACATTGACATTGGGTGAAATCGTGTAACTCTTAAGGACGTGTTGTAGACTTGTTGAATAGATTCATTTTTCTTGTTTTGTTCGTTTTTGATGAAATTGTGCTTTTGTCGTCGAGAAAAGGCGTTTAACGCGATAGAAAGGTTTAGTGCGTTATGAATACGGGCTAGCTTACCAAAAGCAAAAATGTGAACTAAATAAGGCCGGGAGTCGTTTTTGTTGCTTAAAACACGATTTCTCGACGAGAATATGCTTTTTCAAAAAAGCCATGTTCCCATGGCGAGAGACTCGTTTTCTGTGAGAAAATGCATTAAAAGGAGGGATTTCATCAGAAGCACTATAAATACATATTGTACTTGTCTGAAAACGCACAGAACCTTGAAATAGAAGGTTTCTCACCAAAAAACCCATGGGTGAAACCCCAATCTTAAGGCTCTGTGTGTTTGCGCACATGTACAACAGGCATGTTTAAACTATAACGTTTTTAGTGAAATCATGTTTCTCTCGAGGAGAAAACGCGTTTAAAGCCATAAAAAGATTTCACTGTGTTTTGACATTGGACCAAGCTACCAACAACCTAAAAAATGATCAGAACTGGAGAAATTACACATTGACATTGGGTGAAATCGTGTAACTCTTAAGGACGTGTTGTAGACTTGTTGAATAGATTCATTTTTCTTGTTTTGTTCGTTTTTGATGAAATTGTGCTTTTGTCGTCGAGAAAAGGCGTTTAACGCGATAAAAAGGTTTAGTGCGTTATGAATACGGGCTAGCTTACCAAAAGTACAAATGTGAACTAAATAAGGCCGGGAGTCGTTTTTGTTGCTTAAAACACGATTTCTCGACGAGAATATGCTTTTTCAAAAAAGCCATGTTCCCATGGGGAGAGACTCGTTTTCTGTGAGAAAATGCATTAAAAGGAGGGATTTCATCAGAATAACTATAAATACATATTGTACTTGTCTGAAAACGCACAGAACCTTGAAATAGAAGGTTTCTCACCAAAAAACCCATGGGTGAAACCCCAATCTTAAGGCTCTGTGTTTTTGCGCACATGTACAACAGGCATGTTTAAACTATAACGTTCTTAGTGAAATCATGTTTCTCTCGAGGAGAAAACGCGTTTAAAGCCATAAAAAGATTTCACTGTGTTTTGACATTGGACCAAGCTACCAACAACCTAAAAAATGATCAGAACTGGAGAACTTACACATTGACATTGGGTGAAATCGTGTAACTCTTAAGGACGTGTTGTAGACTTGTTGAATAGATTCATTTTTCTTGTTTTGTTCGTTTTTGATGAAATTGTGCTTTTGTCGTCGAGAAAAGGCGTTTAACGCGATAAAAAGGTTTAGTGCGTTATGAATATGGGCTAGCTTACCAAAAGCAAAAATGTGAACTAAATAAGGCCGGGAGTCGTTTTTGTTGCTTAAAACACGATTTCTCGACGAGAATATGCTTTTTCAAAAAAGCCATGTTCCCATGGCGAGAGACTCGTTTTCTGTGAGAAAATGCATTAAAAGGAGGGATTTCATCAGAAACACGATAAATACATATTGTACTTGTCTGACAATGCACAGAACCTAGAAATAGAAGGTTTCTCACCAAAAAACACATTGGTGAAACCCCTATCTTAAGGCTCTGAGTGTTTGCACACATGTACAACAGGCACGTTTAAACTATAACGTTTTTAGTGAAATCATGTTTCTCTCGAGGAGAAAACGCGTTTAAAGCCATAAAAAGATTTCACTGTGTTTTGACATTGGACCAAGCTGCCAACAACCTAAAAAATGATCAGAACTGGAGAAATTACACATTGACATTGGGTGAAATCGTGTAACTCTTAAGGACGTGTAGACTTGTTGAATAGATTCATTTTTCTTGTTTTGTTCGTTTTTGATGAAATTGTGCTTTTGTCGTCGAGAAAAGGCGTTTAACGCGATAAAAAGGTTTAGTGCGTTATGAATACGGGCTAGCTTACCAAAAGTACAAATGTGAACTAAATAAGGCCGGGAGTCGTTTTTGTTGCTTAAAACACGATTTCTCGACCAGAATATGCTTTTTCAAAAAAGCCATGTTCCCATGGCGAGAGACTCGTTTTCTGTGAGAAAATGCATTAAAAGGAGGGATTTCATCAGAAACACTATAAATACATATTGTACTTGTCTGAAAACGCACAGAACCTTGAAATAGAAGGTTTCTAACCAAAAAACACATTGGTGAAACCCCTATCTTAAGGCTCTGAGTGTTTGCACACATGTACAACAGGCATGTTTAAACTATAACGTTTTTAGTGAAATCATGTTTCTCTCGAGGAGAAAACGCGTTTAAAGCCATAAAAAGATTTCACTGTGTTTTGACATTGGACCAAGCTACCAACAACCTAAAAAATGATCAGAACTGGAGAAATTACACATTGACATTGGGTGAAATCGTGTAACTCTTAAGGACGTGTTGTAGACTTGTTGAATAGATTCATTTTTCTTGTTTTGTTCGTTTTTGATGAAATTGTGCTTTTGTCGTCGAGAAAAGGCGTTTAACGCGATAAAAAGGTTTAGTGCGTTATGAATACGGGCTAGCTTACCAAAAGCAAAAATGTGAACTAAATAAGGCCGGGAGTCGTTTTTGTTGCTTAAAACACGATTTCTCGACGAGAATATGCTTTTTCAAAAAAGCCATGTTCCCATGGCGAGAGACTCGTTTTCTGTGAGAAAATGCATTAAAAGGAGGGATTTCATCAGAAACACGATAAATACATATTGTACTTGTCTGAAAACGCACAGAACCTTGAAATAGAAGGTTTCTCACCAAAAAACCCATGGGTGAAACCCCAATCTTAAGGCTCTGTGTGTTTGCGCACATGTACAACAGGCATGTTTAAACTATAACGTTTTTAGTGAAATCATGTTTCTCTCGAGGAGAAAACGCGTTTAAAGCCATAAAAAGATTTCACTGTGTTTTGACATTGGACCAAGCTACCAACAACCTAAAAAATGATCAGAACTGGAGAAATTACACATTGACATTGGGTGAAATCGTGTAACTCTTAAGGACGTGTTGTAGACTTGTTGAATAGATTCATTTTTCTTGTTTTGTTCGTTTTTGATGAAATTGTGCTTTTGTCGTCGAGAAAAGGCGTTTAACGCGATAAAAAGGTTTAGTGCGTTATGAATACGGGCTAGCTTACCAAAAGCAAAAATGTGAACTAAATAAGGCCGGGAGTCGTTTTTGTTGCTTAAAACACGATTTCTCGACGAGAATATGCTTTTTCAAAAAAGCCATGTTCCCATGGCGAGAGACTCGTTTTCTGTGAGAAAATGCATTAAAAGGAGGGATTTCATCAGAAACACGATAAATACATATTGTACTTGTCTGAAAACGCACAGAACCTTGAAATAGAAGGTTTCTCACCAAAAAACCCATGGGTGAAACCCCAATCTTAAGGCTCTGTGTGTTTGCGCACATGTACAACAGGCATGTTTAAACTATAACGTTTTTAGTGAAATCATGTTTCTCTCGAGGAGAAAACGCGTTTAAAGCCATAAAAAGATTTCACTGTGTTTTGACATTGGACCAAGCTACCAACAACCTAAAAAATGATCAGAACTGGAGAAATTACACATTGACATTGGGTGAAATCGTGTAACTCTTAAGGACGTGTTGTAGACTTGTTGAATAGATTCATTTTTCTTGTTTTGTTCGTTTTTGATGAAATTGTGCTTTTGTCGTCGAGAAAAGGCGTTTAACGCGATAGAAAGGTTTAGTGCGTTATGAATACGGGCTAGCTTACCAAAAGCAAAAATGTGAACTAAATAAGGCCGGGAGTCGTTTTTGTTGCTTAAAACACGATTTCTCGACGAGAATATGCTTTTTCAAAAAAGCCATGTTCCCATGGCGAGAGACTCGTTTTCTGTGAGAAAATGCATTAAAAGGAGGGATTTCATCAGAAACACGATAAATACATATTGTACTTGTCTGAAAACGCACAGAACCTTGAAATAGAAGGTTTCTCACCAAAAAACCCATGGGTGAAACCCCAATCTTAAGGCTCTGTGTGTTTGCGCACATGTACAACAGGCATGTTTAAACTATAACGTTTTTAGTGAAATCATGTTTCTCTCGAGGAGAAAACGCGTTTAAAGCCATAAAAAGATTTCACTGTGTTTTGACATTGGACCAAGCTACCAACAACCTAAAAAATGATCAGAACTGGAGAAATTACACATTGACATTGGGTGAAATCGTGTAACTCTTAAGGACGTGTTGTAGACTTGTTGAATAGATTCATTTTTCTTGTTTTGTTCGTTTTTGATGAAATTGTGCTTTTGTCGTCGAGAAAAGGCGTTTAACGCGATAAAAAGGTTTAGTGCGTTATGAATACGGGCTAGCTTACCAAAAGTACAAATGTGAACTAAATAAGGCCGGGAGTCGTTTTTGTTGCTTAAAACACGATTTCTCGACGAGAATATGCTTTTTCAAAAAAGCCATGTTCCCATGGGGAGAGACTCGTTTTCTGTGAGAAAATGCATTAAAAGGAGGGATTTCATCAGAAACACTATAAATACATATTGTACTTGTCTGAAAACGCACAGAACTTTGAAATAGAAGGTTTCTCACCAAAAAACCCATGGGTGAAACCCCAATCTTAAGGCTCTGTGTGTTTGCGCACATGTACAACAGGCATGTTTAAACTATAACGTTTTTAGTGAAATCATGTTTCTCTCGAGGAGAAAACGCGTTTAAAGCCATAAAAAGATTTCACTGTGTTTTGACATTGGACCAAGCTACCAACAACCTAAAAAATGATCAGAACTGGAGAAATTACACATTGACATTGGGTGAAATCGTGTAACTCTTAAGGACGTGTTGTAGACTTGTTGAATAGATTCATTTTTCTTGTTTTGTTCGTTTTTGATGAAATTGTGCTTTTGTCGTCGAGAAAAGGCGTTTAACGCGATAAAAAGGTTTAGTGCGTTATGAATACGGGCTAGCTTACCAAAAGTACAAATGTGAACTAAATAAGGCCGGGAGTCGTTTTTGTTGCTTAAAACACGATTTCTCGACGAGAATATGCTTTTTCAAAAAAGCCATGTTCCCATGGGGAGAGACTCGTTTTCTGTGAGAAAATGCATTAAAAGGAGGGATTTCATCAGAAACACTATAAATACATATTGTACTTGTCTGAAAACGCACAGAACCTTGAAATAGAAGGTTTCTCACCAAAAAACCCATGGGTGAAACCCCAATCTTAAGGCTCTGTGTGTTTGCGCACATGTACAACAGGCATGTTTAAACTATAACGTTCTTAGTGAAATCATGTTTCTCTCGAGGAGAAAACGCGTTTAAAGCCATAAAAAGATTTCACTGTGTTTTGACATTGGACCAAGCTACCAACAACCTAAAAAATGATCAGAACTGGAGAACTTACACATTGACATTGGGTGAAATCGTGTAACTCTTAAGGACGTGTTGTAGACTTGTTGAATAGATTCATTTTTCTTGTTTTGTTCGTTTTTGATGAAATTGTGCTTTTGTCGTCGAGAAAAGGCGTTTAACGCGATAAAAAGGTTTAGTGCGTTATGAATATGGGCTAGCTTACCAAAAGCAAAAATGTGAACTAAATAAGGCCGGGAGTCGTTTTTGTTGCTTAAAACACGATTTCTCGACGAGAATATGCTTTTTCAAAAAAGCCATGTTCCCATGGCGAGAGACTCGTTTTCTGTGAGAAAATGCATTAAAAGGAGGGATTTCATCAGAAACACGATAAATACATATTGTACTTGTCTGACAACGCACAGAACCTTGAAATAGAAGGTTTCTCACCAAAAAACACATTGGTGAAACCCCAATCTTAAGGCTCTGAGTGTTTGCGCACATGTACAAACAGGCATGTTTAAACTATAACGTTTTTAGTGAAATCATGTTTCTCTCGAGGAGAAAACGCGTTTAAAGCCATAAAAAGATCTCACTGTGTTTTGGCATTGACCAAGCTACCAACAACCTAAAAAATGATCAGAACTGGAGAAATTACACATTGACATTGGGTGAAATCGTGTAACTCTTAAGGACGTGTTGTAGACTTGTTGAATAGATTCATTTTTCTTGTTTTGTTCGTTTTTGATGAAATTGTGCTTTTGTCGTCGAGAAAAGGCGTTTAACGCGATAAAAAGGTTTAGTGCGTTATGAATACGGGCTAGCTTACCAAAAGTACAAATGTGAACTAAATAAGGCCGGGAGTCGTTTTTGTTGCTTAAAACACGATTTCTCGACGAGAATATGCTTTTTCAAAAAAGCCATGTTCCCATGGGGAGAGACTCGTTTTCTGTGAGAAAATGCATTAAAAGGAGGGATTTCATCAGAAACACTATAAATACATATTGTACTTGTCTGAAAACGCACAGAACCTTGAAATAGAAGGTTTCTCACCAAAAAACCCATGGGTGAAACCCCAATCTTAAGGCTCTGTGTGTTTGCGCACATGTACAACAGGCATGTTTAAACTATAACGTTCTTAGTGAAATCATGTTTCTCTCGAGGAGAAAACGCGTTTAAAGCCATAAAAAGATTTCACTGTGTTTTGACATTGGACCAAGCTACCAACAACCTAAAAAATGATCAGAACTGGAGAACTTACACATTGACATTGGGTGAAATCGTGTAACTCTTAAGGACGTGTTGTAGACTTGTTGAATAGATTCATTTTTCTTGTTTTGTTCGTTTTTGATGAAATTGTGCTTTTGTCGTCGAGAAAAGGCGTTTAACGCGATAAAAAGGTTTAGTGCGTTATGAATACGGGCTAGCTTACCAAAAGTACAAATGTGAACTAAATAAGGCCGGGAGTCGTTTTTGTTGCTTAAAACACGATTTCTCGACGAGAATATGCTTTTTCAAAAAAGCCATGTTCCCATGGGGAGAGACTCGTTTTCTGTGAGAAAATGCATTAAAAGGAGGGATTTCATCAGAAACACTATAAATACATATTGTACTTGTCTGAAAACGCACAGAACTTTGAAATAGGTTTCTCACCAAAAAACCCATGGGTGAAACCCCAATCTTAAGGCTCTGTGTGTTTGCGCACATGTACAACAGGCATGTTTAAACTATAACGTTTTTAGTGAAATCATGTTTCTCTCGAGGAGAAAACGCGTTTAAAGCCATAAAAAGATTTCACTGTGTTTTGACATTGGACCAAGCTACCAACAACCTAAAAAATGATCAGAACTGGAGAAATTACACATGGACATTGGGTGAAATCGTGTAACTCTTAAGGACGTGTTGTAGACTTGTTGAATAGATTCATTTTTCTTGTTTTGTTCGTTTTTGATGAAATTGTGCTTTTGTCGTCGAGAAAAGGCGTTTAACGCGATAAAAAGGTTTAGTGCGTTATGAATACGGGCTAGCTTACCAAAAGTACAAATGTGAACTAAATAAGGCCGGGAGTCGTTTTTGTTGCTTAAAACACGATTTCTCGACGAGAATATGCTTTTTCAAAAAAGCCATGTTCCCATGGGGAGAGACTCGTTTTCTGTGAGAAAATGCATTAAAAGGAGGGATTTCATCAGAAACACTTTAAATACATATTGTACTTGTCTGAAAACGCACAGAACCTTGAAATAGAAGGTTTCTCACCAAAAAACCCATGGTGAAACCCCAATCTTAAGGCTCTGTGTGTTTGCGCACATGTACAACAGGCATGTTTAAACTATAACGTTTTTAGTGAAATCATGTTTCTCTCGAGGAGAAAACGCGTTTAAAGCCATAAAAAGATTTCACTGTGTTTTGACATTGGACCAAGCTACCAACAACCTAAAAAATGATCAGAACTGGAGAACTTACACATGGACATTGGGTGAAATCGTGTAACTCTTAAGGACGTGTTGTAGACTTGTTGAATAGATTCATTTTTCTTGTTTTGTTCGTTTTTGATGAAATTGTGCTTTTGTCGTCGAGAAAAGGCGTTTAACGCGATAAAAAGGTTTAGTGCGTTATGAATATGGGCTAGCTTACCAAAAGCAAAAATGTGAACTAAATAAGGCCGGGAGTCGTTTTTGTTGCTTAAAACACGATTTCTCGACGAGAATATGCTTTTTCAAAAAAGCCATGTTCCCATGGCGAGAGACTCGTTTTCTGTGAGAAAATGCATTAAAAGGAGGGATTTCATCAGAAACACGATAAATACATATTGTACTTGTCTGACAATGCACAGAACCTTGAAATAGAAGGTTTCTCACCAAAAAACACATTGGTGAAACCCCTATCTTAAGGCTCTGAGTGTTTGCACACATGTACAACAGGCACGTTTAAACTATAACGTTTTTAGTGAAATCATGTTTCTCTCGAGGAGAAAACGCGTTTAAAGCCATAAAAAGATTTCACTGTGTTTTGACATTGGACCAAGCTGCCAACAACCTAAAAAATGATCAGAACTGGAGAAATTACACATTGACATTGGGTGAAATCGTGTAACTCTTAAGGACGTGTAGACTTGTTGAATAGATTCATTTTTCTTGTTTTGTTCGTTTTTGATGAAATTGTGCTTTTGTCGTCGAGAAAAGGCGTTTAACGCGATAAAAAGGTTTAGTGCGTTATGAATACGGGCTAGCTTACCAAAAGTACAAATGTGAACTAAATAAGGCCGGGAGTCGTTTTTGTTGCTTAAAACACGATTTCTCGACCAGAATATGCTTTTTCAAAAAAGCCATGTTCCCATGGCGAGAGACTCGTTTTCTGTGAGAAAATGCATTAAAAGGAGGGATTTCATCAGAAACACTATAAATACATATTGTACTTGTCTGAAAACGCACAGAACCTTGAAATAGAAGGTTTCTAACCAAAAAACACATTGGTGAAACCCCTATCTTAAGGCTCTGAGTGTTTGCACACATGTACAACAGGCATGTTTAAACTATAACGTTTTTAGTGAAATCATGTTTCTCTCGAGGAGAAAACGCGTTTAAAGCCATAAAAAGATTTCACTGTGTTTTGACATTGGACCAAGCTACCAACAACCTAAAAAATGATCAGAACTGGAGAAATTACACATTGACATTGGGTGAAATCGTGTAACTCTTAAGGACGTGTTGTAGACTTGTTGAATAGATTCATTTTTCTTGTTTTGTTCGTTTTTGATGAAATTGTGCTTTTGTCGTCGAGAAAAGGCGTTTAACGCGATAAAAAGGTTTAGTGCGTTATGAATACGGGCTAGCTTACCAAAAGTACAAATGTGAACTAAATAAGGCCGGGAGTCGTTTTTGTTGCTTAAAACACGATTTCTCGACGAGAATATGCTTTTTCAAAAAAGCCATGTTCCCATGGGGAGAGACTCGTTTTCTGTGAGAAAATGCATTAAAAGGAGGGATTTCATCAGAAACACGATAAATACATATTGTACTTGTCTGACAACGCACAGAACCTTGAAATAGAAGGTTTCTCACCAAAAAACACATTGGTGAAACCCCAATCTTAAGGCTCTGAGTGTTTGCGCACATGTACAAACAGGCATGTTTAAACTATAACGTTTTTAGTGAAATCATGTTTCTCTCGAGGAGAAAACGCGTTTAAAGCCATAAAAAGATCTCACTGTGTTTTGGCATTGACCAAGCTACCAACAACCTAAAAAATGATCAGAACTGGAGAAATTACACATTGACATTGGGTGAAATCGTGTAACTCTTAAGGACGTGTTGTAGACTTGTTGAATAGATTCATTTTTCTTGTTTTGTTCGTTTTTGATGAAATTGTGCTTTTGTCGTCGAGAAAAGGCGTTTAACGCGATAAAAAGGTTTAGTGCGTTATGAATACGGGCTAGCTTACCAAAAGTACAAATGTGAACTAAATAAGGCCGGGAGTCGTTTTTGTTGCTTAAAACACGATTTCTCGACCAGAATATGCTTTTTCAAAAAAGCCATGTTCCCATGGCGAGAGACTCGTTTTCTGTGAGAAAATGCATTAAAAGGAGGGATTTCATCAGAAACACTATAAATACATATTGTACTTGTCTGAAAACGCACAGAACCTTGAAATAGAAGGTTTCTAACCAAAAAACACATTGGTGAAACCCCTATCTTAAGGCTCTGAGTGTTTGCACACATGTACAACAGGCATGTTTAAACTATAACGTTTTTAGTGAAATCATGTTTCTCTCGAGGAGAAAACGCGTTTAAAGCCATAAAAAGATTTCACTGTGTTTTGACATTGGACCAAGCTACCAACAACCTAAAAAATGATCAGAACTGGAGAAATTACACATTGACATTGGGTGAAATCGTGTAACTCTTAAGGACGTGTTGTAGACTTGTTGAATAGATTCATTTTTCTTGTTTTGTTCGTTTTTGATGAAATTGTGCTTTTGTCGTCGAGAAAAGGCGTTTAACGCGATAAAAAGGTTTAGTGCGTTATGAATACGGGCTAGCTTACCAAAAGTACAAATGTGAACTAAATAAGGCCGGGAGTCGTTTTTGTTGCTTAAAACACGATTTCTCGACGAGAATATGCTTTTTCAAAAAAGCCATGTTCCCATGGGGAGAGACTCGTTTTCTGTGAGAAAATGCATTAAAAGGAGGGATTTCATCAGAAACACTATAAATACATATTGTACTTGTCTGAAAACGCACAGAACCTTGAAATAGAAGGTTTCTCACCAAAAAACCCATGGGTGAAACCCCAATCTTAAGGCTCTGTGTGTTTGCGCACATGTACAACAGGCATGTTTAAACTATAACGTTCTTAGTGAAATCATGTTTCTCTCGAGGAGAAAACGCGTTTAAAGCCATAAAAAGATTTCACTGTGTTTTGACATTGGACCAAGCTACCAACAACCTAAAAAATGATCAGAACTGGAGAACTTACACATTGACATTGGGTGAAATCGTGTAACTCTTAAGGACGTGTTGTAGACTTGTTGAATAGATTCATTTTTCTTGTTTTGTTCGTTTTTGATGAAATTGTGCTTTTGTCGTCGAGAAAAGGCGTTTAACGCGATAAAAAGGTTTAGTGCGTTATGAATATGGGCTAGCTTACCAAAAGCAAAAATGTGAACTAAATAAGGCCGGGAGTCGTTTTTGTTGCTTAAAACACGATTTCTCGACGAGAATATGCTTTTTCAAAAAAGCCATGTTCCCATGGCGAGAGACTCGTTTTCTGTGAGAAAATGCATTAAAAGGAGGGATTTCATCAGAAACACGATAAATACATATTGTACTTGTCTGACAACGCACAGAACCTTGAAATAGAAGGTTTCTCACCAAAAAACACATTGGTGAAACCCCAATCTTAAGGCTCTGAGTGTTTGCGCACATGTACAAACAGGCATGTTTAAACTATAACGTTTTTAGTGAAATCATGTTTCTCTCGAGGAGAAAACGCGTTTAAAGCCATAAAAAGATCTCACTGTGTTTTGGCATTGACCAAGCTACCAACAACCTAAAAAATGATCAGAACTGGAGAAATTACACATTGACATTGGGTGAAATCGTGTAACTCTTAAGGACGTGTTGTAGACTTGTTGAATAGATTCATTTTTCTTGTTTTGTTCGTTTTTGATGAAATTGTGCTTTTGTCGTCGAGAAAAGGCGTTTAACGCGATAAAAAGGTTTAGTGCGTTATGAATACGGGCTAGCTTACCAAAAGTACAAATGTGAACTAAATAAGGCCGGGAGTCGTTTTTGTTGCTTAAAACACGATTTCTCGACGAGAATATGCTTTTTCAAAAAAGCCATGTTCCCATGGGGAGAGACTCGTTTTCTGTGAGAAAATGCATTAAAAGGAGGGATTTCATCAGAAACACTATAAATACATATTGTACTTGTCTGAAAACGCACAGAACCTTGAAATAGAAGGTTTCTCACCAAAAAACCCATGGGTGAAACCCCAATCTTAAGGCTCTGTGTGTTTGCGCACATGTACAACAGGCATGTTTAAACTATAACGTTCTTAGTGAAATCATGTTTCTCTCGAGGAGAAAACGCGTTTAAAGCCATAAAAAGATTTCACTGTGTTTTGACATTGGACCAAGCTACCAACAACCTAAAAAATGATCAGAACTGGAGAACTTACACATTGACATTGGGTGAAATCGTGTAACTCTTAAGGACGTGTTGTAGACTTGTTGAATAGATTCATTTTTCTTGTTTTGTTCGTTTTTGATGAAATTGTGCTTTTGTCGTCGAGAAAAGGCGTTTAACGCGATAAAAAGGTTTAGTGCGTTATGAATACGGGCTAGCTTACCAAAAGTACAAATGTGAACTAAATAAGGCCGGGAGTCGTTTTTGTTGCTTAAAACACGATTTCTCGACGAGAATATGCTTTTTCAAAAAAGCCATGTTCCCATGGGGAGAGACTCGTTTTCTGTGAGAAAATGCATTAAAAGGAGGGATTTCATCAGAAACACTATAAATACATATTGTACTTGTCTGAAAACGCACAGAACTTTGAAATAGGTTTCTCACCAAAAAACACATGGGTGAAACCCCAATCTTAAGGCTCTGTGTGTTTGCGCACATGTACAACAGGCATGTTTAAACTATAACGTTTTTAGTGAAATCATGTTTCTCTCGAGGAGAAAACGCGTTTAAAGCCATAAAAAGATTTCACTGTGTTTTGACATTGGACCAAGCTACCAACAACCTAAAAAATGATCAGAACTGGAGAAATTACACATGGACATTGGGTGAAATCGTGTAACTCTTAAGGACGTGTTGTAGACTTGTTGAATAGATTCATTTTTCTTGTTTTGTTCGTTTTTGATGAAATTGTGCTTTTGTCGTCGAGAAAAGGCGTTTAACGCGATAAAAAGGTTTAGTGCGTTATGAATACGGGCTAGCTTACCAAAAGTACAAATGTGAACTAAATAAGGCCGGGAGTCGTTTTTGTTGCTTAAAACACGATTTCTCGACGAGAATATGCTTTTTCAAAAAAGCCATGTTCCCATGGGGAGAGACTCGTTTTCTGTGAGAAAATGCATTAAAAGGAGGGATTTCATCAGAAACACTATAAATACATATTGTACTTGTCTGAAAACGCACAGAACCTTGAAATAGAAGGTTTCTCACCAAAAAACCCATGGTGAAACCCCAATCTTAAGGCTCTGTGTGTTTGCGCACATGTACAACAGGCATGTTTAAACTATAACGTTTTTAGTGAAATCATGTTTCTCTCGAGGAGAAAACGCGTTTAAAGCCATAAAAAGATTTCACTGTGTTTTGACATTGGACCAAGCTACCAACAACCTAAAAAATGATCAGAACTGGAGAACTTACACATGGACATTGGGTGAAATCGTGTAACTCTTAAGGACGTGTTGTAGACTTGTTGAATAGATTCATTTTTCTTGTTTTGTTCGTTTTTGATGAAATTGTGCTTTTGTCGTCGAGAAAAGGCGTTTAACGCGATAAAAAGGTTTAGTGCGTTATGAATATGGGCTAGCTTACCAAAAGCAAAAATGTGAACTAAATAAGGCCGGGAGTCGTTTTTGTTGCTTAAAACACGATTTCTCGACGAGAATATGCTTTTTCAAAAAAGCCATGTTCCCATGGCGAGAGACTCGTTTTCTGTGAGAAAATGCATTAAAAGGAGGGATTTCATCAGAAACACGATAAATACATATTGTACTTGTCTGACAATGCACAGAACCTTGAAATAGAAGGTTTCTCACCAAAAAACACATTGGTGAAACCCCTATCTTAAGGCTCTGAGTGTTTGCACACATGTACAACAGGCACGTTTAAACTATAACGTTTTTAGTGAAATCATGTTTCTCTCGAGGAGAAAACGCGTTTAAAGCCATAAAAAGATTTCACTGTGTTTTGACATTGGACCAAGCTGCCAACAACCTAAAAAATGATCAGAACTGGAGAAATTACACATTGACATTGGGTGAAATCGTGTAACTCTTAAGGACGTGTAGACTTGTTGAATAGATTCATTTTTCTTGTTTTGTTCGTTTTTGATGAAATTGTGCTTTTGTCGTCGAGAAAAGGCGTTTAACGCGATAAAAAGGTTTAGTGCGTTATGAATACGGGCTAGCTTACCAAAAGTACAAATGTGAACTAAATAAGGCCGGGAGTCGTTTTTGTTGCTTAAAACACGATTTCTCGACCAGAATATGCTTTTTCAAAAAAGCCATGTTCCCATGGCGAGAGACTCGTTTTCTGTGAGAAAATGCATTAAAAGGAGGGATTTCATCAGAAACACTATAAATACATATTGTACTTGTCTGAAAACGCACAGAACCTTGAAATAGAAGGTTTCTAACCAAAAAACACATTGGTGAAACCCCTATCTTAAGGCTCTGAGTGTTTGCACACATGTACAACAGGCATGTTTAAACTATAACGTTTTTAGTGAAATCATGTTTCTCTCGAGGAGAAAACGCGTTTAAAGCCATAAAAAGATTTCACTGTGTTTTGACATTGGACCAAGCTACCAACAACCTAAAAAATGATCAGAACTGGAGAAATTACACATTGACATTGGGTGAAATCGTGTAACTCTTAAGGACGTGTTGTAGACTTGTTGAATAGATTCATTTTTCTTGTTTTGTTCGTTTTTGATGAAATTGTGCTTTTGTCGTCGAGAAAAGGCGTTTAACGCGATAAAAAGGTTTAGTGCGTTATGAATACGGGCTAGCTTACCAAAAGCAAAAATGTGAACTAAATAAGGCCGGGAGTCGTTTTTGTTGCTTAAAACACGATTTCTCGACGAGAATATGCTTTTTCAAAAAAGCCATGTTCCCATGGCGAGAGACTCGTTTTCTGTGAGAAAATGCATTAAAAGGAGGGATTTCATCAGAAACACGATAAATACATATTGTACTTGTCTGAAAACGCACAGAACCTTGAAATAGAAGGTTTCTCACCAAAAAACCCATGGGTGAAACCCCAATCTTAAGGCTCTGTGTGTTTGCGCACATGTACAACAGGCATGTTTAAACTATAACGTTTTTAGTGAAATCATGTTTCTCTCGAGGAGAAAACGCGTTTAAAGCCATAAAAAGATTTCACTGTGTTTTGACATTGGACCAAGCTACCAACAACCTAAAAAATGATCAGAACTGGAGAAATTACACATTGACATTGGGTGAAATCGTGTAACTCTTAAGGACGTGTTGTAGACTTGTTGAATAGATTCATTTTTCTTGTTTTGTTCGTTTTTGATGAAATTGTGCTTTTGTCGTCGAGAAAAGGCGTTTAACGCGATAAAAAGGTTTAGTGCGTTATGAATACGGGCTAGCTTACCAAAAGCAAAAATGTGAACTAAATAAGGCCGGGAGTCGTTTTTGTTGCTTAAAACACGATTTCTCGACGAGAATATGCTTTTTCAAAAAAGCCATGTTCCCATGGCGAGAGACTCGTTTTCTGTGAGAAAATGCATTAAAAGGAGGGATTTCATCAGAAACACGATAAATACATATTGTACTTGTCTGAAAACGCACAGAACCTTGAAATAGAAGGTTTCTCACCAAAAAACCCATGGGTGAAACCCCAATCTTAAGGCTCTGTGTGTTTGCGCACATGTACAACAGGCATGTTTAAACTATAACGTTTTTAGTGAAATCATGTTTCTCTCGAGGAGAAAACGCGTTTAAAGCCATAAAAAGATTTCACTGTGTTTTGACATTGGACCAAGCTACCAACAACCTAAAAAATGATCAGAACTGGAGAAATTACACATTGACATTGGGTGAAATCGTGTAACTCTTAAGGACGTGTTGTAGACTTGTTGAATAGATTCATTTTTCTTGTTTTGTTCGTTTTTGATGAAATTGTGCTTTTGTGGTCGAGAAAAGGCGTTTAACGCGATAGAAAGGTTTAGTGCGTTATGAATACGGGCTAGCTTACCAAAAGCAAAAATGTGAACTAAATAAGGCCGGGAGTCGTTTTTGTTGCTTAAAACACGATTTCTCGACGAGAATATGCTTTTTCAAAAAAGCCATGTTCCCATGGCGAGAGACTCGTTTTCTGTGAGAAAATGCATTAAAAGGAGGGATTTCATCAGAAACACGATAAATACATATTGTACTTGTCTGAAAACGCACAGAACCTTGAAATAGTAGGTTTCTCACCAAAAAACCCATGGGTGAAACCCCAATCTTAAGGCTCTGTGTGTTTGCGCACATGTACAACAGGCATGTTTAAACTATAACGTTTTTAGTGAAATCATGTTTCTCTCGAGGAGAAAACGCGTTTAAAGCCATAAAAAGATTTCACTGTGTTTTGACATTGGACCAAGCTACCAACAACCTAAAAAATGATCAGAACTGGAGAAATTACACATTGACATTGGGTGAAATCGTGTAACTCTTAAGGACGTGTTGTAGACTTGTTGAATAGATTCATTTTTCTTGTTTTGTTCGTTTTTGATGAAATTGTGCTTTTGTCGTCGAGAAAAGGCGTTTAACGCGATAAAAAGGTTTAGTGCGTTATGAATACGGGCTAGCTTACCAAAAGCAAAAATGTGAACTAAATAAGGCCGGGAGTCGTTTTTGTTGCTTAAAACACGATTTCTCGACGAGAATATGCTTTTTCAAAAAAGCCATGTTCCCATGGGGAGAGACTCGTTTTCTGTGAGAAAATGCATTAAAAGGAGGGATTTCATCAGAAACACTATAAATACATATTGTACTTGTCTGAAAACGCACAGAACTTTGAAATAGAAGGTTTCTCACCAAAAAACCCATGGGTGAAACCCCAATCTTAAGGCTCTGTGTGTTTGCGCACATGTACAACAGGCATGTTTAAACTATAACGTTTTTAGTGAAATCATGTTTCTCTCGAGGAGAAAACGCGTTTAAAGCCATAAAAAGATTTCACTGTGTTTTGACATTGGACCAAGCTACCAACAACCTAAAAAATGATCAGAACTGGAGAAATTACACATTGACATTGGGTGAAATCGTGTAACTCTTAAGGACGTGTTGTAGACTTGTTGAATAGATTCATTTTTCTTGTTTTGTTCGTTTTTGATGAAATTGTGCTTTTGTCGTCGAGAAAAGGCGTTTAACGCGATAAAAAGGTTTAGTGCGTTATGAATACGGGCTAGCTTACCAAAAGTACAAATGTGAACTAAATAAGGCCGGGAGTCGTTTTTGTTGCTTAAAACACGATTTCTCGACGAGAATATGCTTTTTCAAAAAAGCCATGTTCCCATGGGGAGAGACTCGTTTTCTGTGAGAAAATGCATTAAAAGGAGGGATTTCATCAGAAACACTATAAATACATATTGTACTTGTCTGAAAACGCACAGAACCTTGAAATAGAAGGTTTCTCACCAAAAAACCCATGGGTGAAACCCCAATCTTAAGGCTCTGTGTGTTTGCGCACATGTACAACAGGCATGTTTAAACTATAACGTTCTTAGTGAAATCATGTTTCTCTCGAGGAGAAAACGCGTTTAAAGCCATAAAAAGATTTCACTGTGTTTTGACATTGGACCAAGCTACCAACAACCTAAAAAATGATCAGAACTGGAGAACTTACACATTGACATTGGGTGAAATCGTGTAACTCTTAAGGACGTGTTGTAGACTTGTTGAATAGATTCATTTTTCTTGTTTTGTTCGTTTTTGATGAAATTGTGCTTTTGTCGTCGAGAAAAGGCGTTTAACGCGATAAAAAGGTTTAGTGCGTTATGAATACGGGCTAGCTTACCAAAAGCAAAAATGTGAACTAAATAAGGCCGGGAGTCGTTTTTGTTGCTTAAAACACGATTTCTCGACGAGAATATGCTTTTTCAAAAAAGCCATGTTCCCATGGCGAGAGACTCGTTTTCTGTGAGAAAATGCATTAAAAGGAGGGATTTCATCAGAAACACGATAAATACATATTGTACTTGTCTGAAAACGCACAGAACCTTGAAATAGAAGGTTTCTCACCAAAAAACCCATGGGTGAAACCCCAATCTTAAGGCTCTGTGTGTTTGCGCACATGTACAACAGGCATGTTTAAACTATAACGTTTTTAGTGAAATCATGTTTCTCTCGAGGAGAAAACGCGTTTAAAGCCATAAAAAGATTTCACTGTGTTTTGACATTGGACCAAGCTACCAACAACCTAAAAAATGATCAGAACTGGAGAAATTACACATTGACATTGGGTGAAATCGTGTAACTCTTAAGGACGTGTTGTAGACTTGTTGAATAGATTCATTTTTCTTGTTTTGTTCGTTTTTGATGAAATTGTGCTTTTGTGGTCGAGAAAAGGCGTTTAACGCGATAGAAAGGTTTAGTGCGTTATGAATACGGGCTAGCTTACCAAAAGCAAAAATGTGAACTAAATAAGGCCGGGAGTCGTTTTTATTGTTTAAAACACGATTTCTCGACGAGAATATGCTTTTTCAAAAAAGCCATGTTCCCATGGCGAGAGACTCGTTTTCTGTGAGAAAATGCATTAAAAGGAGGGATTTCATCAGAAACACGATAAATACATATTGTACTTGTCTGAAAACGCACAGAACCTTGAAATAGTAGGTTTCTCACCAAAAAACCCATGGGTGAAACCCCAATCTTAAGGCTCTGTGTGTTTGCGCACATGTACAACAGGCATGTTTAAACTATAACGTTTTTAGTGAAATCATGTTTCTCTCGAGGAGAAAACGCGTTTAAAGCCATAAAAAGATTTCACTGTGTTTTGACATTGGACCAAGCTACCAACAACCTAAAAAATGATCAGAACTGGAGAAATTACACATTGACATTGGGTGAAATCGTGTAACTCTTAAGGACGTGTTGTAGACTTGTTGAATAGATTCATTTTTCTTGTTTTGTTCGTTTTTGATGAAATTGTGCTTTTGTCGTCGAGAAAAGGCGTTTAACGCGATAAAAAGGTTTAGTGCGTTATGAATACGGGCTAGCTTACCAAAAGCAAAAATGTGAACTAAATAAGGCCGGGAGTCGTTTTTGTTGCTTAAAACACGATTTCTCGACGAGAATATGCTTTTTCAAAAAAGCCATGTTCCCATGGGGAGAGACTCGTTTTCTGTGAGAAAATGCATTAAAAGGAGGGATTTCATCAGAAACACTATAAATACATATTGTACTTGTCTGAAAACGCACAGAACTTTGAAATAGAAGGTTTCTCACCAAAAAACCCATGGGTGAAACCCCAATCTTAAGGCTCTGTGTGTTTGCGCACATGTACAACAGGCATGTTTAAACTATAACGTTTTTAGTGAAATCATGTTTCTCTCGAGGAGAAAACGCGTTTAAAGCCATAAAAAGATTTCACTGTGTTTTGACATTGGACCAAGCTACCAACAACCTAAAAAATGATCAGAACTGGAGAAATTACACATTGACATTGGGTGAAATCGTGTAACTCTTAAGGACGTGTTGTAGACTTGTTGAATAGATTCATTTTTCTTGTTTTGTTCGTTTTTGATGAAATTGTGCTTTTGTCGTCGAGAAAAGGCGTTTAACGCGATAAAAAGGTTTAGTGCGTTATGAATACGGGCTAGCTTACCAAAAGTACAAATGTGAACTAAATAAGGCCGGGAGTCGTTTTTGTTGCTTAAAACACGATTTCTCGACGAGAATATGCTTTTTCAAAAAAGCCATGTTCCCATGGGGAGAGACTCGTTTTCTGTGAGAAAATGCATTAAAAGGAGGGATTTCATCAGAAACACTATAAATACATATTGTACTTGTCTGAAAACGCACAGAACCTTGAAATAGAAGGTTTCTCACCAAAAAACCCATGGGTGAAACCCCAATCTTAAGGCTCTGTGTGTTTGCGCACATGTACAACAGGCATGTTTAAACTATAACGTTCTTAGTGAAATCATGTTTCTCTCGAGGAGAAAACGCGTTTAAAGCCATAAAAAGATTTCACTGTGTTTTGACATTGGACCAAGCTACCAACAACCTAAAAAATGATCAGAACTGGAGAACTTACACATTGACATTGGGTGAAATCGTGTAACTCTTAAGGACGTGTTGTAGACTTGTTGAATAGATTCATTTTTCTTGTTTTGTTCGTTTTTGATGAAATTGTGCTTTTGTCGTCGAGAAAAGGCGTTTAACGCGATAAAAAGGTTTAGTGCGTTATGAATACGGGCTAGCTTACCAAAAGCAAAAATGTGAACTAAATAAGGCCGGGAGTCGTTTTTGTTGCTTAAAACACGATTTCTCGACGAGAATATGCTTTTTCAAAAAAGCCATGTTCCCATGGCGAGAGACTCGTTTTCTGTGAGAAAATGCATTAAAAGGAGGGATTTCATCAGAAACACGATAAATACATATTGTACTTGTCTGAAAACGCACAGAACCTTGAAATAGAAGGTTTCTCACCAAAAAACCCATGGGTGAAACCCCAATCTTAAGGCTCTGTGTGTTTGCGCACATGTACAACAGGCATGTTTAAACTATAACGTTTTTAGTGAAATCATGTTTCTCTCGAGGAGAAAACGCGTTTAAAGCCATAAAAAGATTTCACTGTGTTTTGACATTGGACCAAGCTACCAACAACCTAAAAAAAGATCAGAACTGGAGAAATTACACATTGACATTGGGTGAAATCGTGTAACTCTTAAGGACGTGTTGTAGACTTGTTGAATAGATTCATTTTTCTTGTTTTGTTCGTTTTTGATGAAATTGTGCTTTTGTCGTCGAGAAAAGGCGTTTAACGCGATAGAAAGGTTTAGTGCGTTATGAATACGGGCTAGCTTACCAAAAGCAAAAATGTGAACTAAATAAGGCCGGGAGTCGTTTTTGTTGCTTAAAACACGATTTCTCGACGAGAATATGCTTTTTCAAAAAAGCCATGTTCCCATGGCGAGAGACTCGTTTTCTGTGAGAAAATGCATTAAAAGGAGGGATTTCATCAGAAACACGATAAATACATATTGTACTTGTCTGAAAACGCACAGAACCTTGAAATAGAAGGTTTCTCACCAAAAAACCCATGGGTGAAACCCCAATCTTAAGGCTCTGTGTGTTTGCGCACATGTACAACAGGCATGTTTAAACTATAACGTTTTTAGTGAAATCATGTTTCTCTCGAGGAGAAAACGCGTTTAAAGCCATAAAAAGATTTCACTGTGTTTTGACATTGGACCAAGCTACCAACAACCTAAAAAATGATCAGAACTGGAGAAATTACACATTGACATTGGGTGAAATCGTGTAACTCTTAAGGACGTGTTGTAGACTTGTTGAATAGATTCATTTTTCTTGTTTTGTTCGTTTTTGATGAAATTGTGCTTTTGTCGTCGAGAAAAGGCGTTTAACGCGATAAAAAGGTTTAGTGCGTTATGAATACGGGCTAGCTTACCAAAAGTACAAATGTGAACTAAATAAGGCCGGGAGTCGTTTTTGTTGCTTAAAACACGATTTCTCGACGAGAATATGCTTTTTCAAAAAAGCCATGTTCCCATGGGGAGAGACTCGTTTTCTGTGAGAAAATGCATTAAAAGGAGGGATTTCATCAGAAACACTATAAATACATATTGTACTTGTCTGAAAACGCACAGAACTTTGAAATAGAAGGTTTCTCACCAAAAAACCCATGGGTGAAACCCCAATCTTAAGGCTCTGTGTGGTTGCGCACATGTACAACAGGCATGTTTAAACTATAACGTTTTTAGTGAAATCATGTTTCTCTCGAGGAGAAAACGCGTTTAAAGCCATAAAAAGATTTCACTGTGTTTTGACATTGGACCAAGCTACCAACAACCTAAAAAATGATCAGAACTGGAGAAATTACACATGGACATTGGGTGAAATCGTGTAACTCTTAAGGACGTGTTGTAGACTTGTTGAATAGATTCAGTTTTCTTGTTTTGTTCGTTTTTGATGAAATTGTGCTTTTGTCGTCGAGAAAAGGCGTTTAACGCGATAAAAAGGTTTAGTGCGTTATGAATACGGGCTAGCTTACCAAAAGTACAAATGTGAACTAAATAAGGCCGGGAGTCGTTTTTGTTGCTTAAAACACGATTTCTCGACGAGAATATGCTTTTTCAAAAAAGCCATGTTCCCATGGGGAGAGACTCGTTTTCTGTGAGAAAATGCATTAAAAGGAGGGATTTCATCAGAAACACTATAAATACATATTGTACTTGTCTGAAAACGCACAGAACCTTGAAATAGAAGGTTTCTCACCAAAAAACCCATGGGTGAAACCCCAATCTTAAGGCTCTGTGTGTTTGCGCACATGTACAACAGGCATGTTTAAACTATAACGTTCTTAGTGAAATCATGTTTCTCTCGAGGAGAAAACGCGTTTAAAGCCATAAAAAGATTTCACTGTGTTTTGACATTGGACCAAGCTACCAACAACCTAAAAAATGATCAGAACTGGAGAACTTACACATTGACATTGGGTGAAATCGTGTAACTCTTAAGGACGTGTTGTAGACTTGTTGAATAGATTCATTTTTCTTGTTTTGTTCGTTTTTGATGAAATTGTGCTTTTGTCGTCGAGAAAAGGCGTTTAACGCGATAAAAAGGTTTAGTGCGTTATGAATACGGGCTAGCTTACCAAAAGTACAAATGTGAACTAAATAAGGCCGGGAGTCGTTTTTGTTGCTTAAAACACGATTTCTCGACCAGAATATGCTTTTTCAAAAAAGCCATGTTCCCATGGCGAGAGACTCGTTTTCTGTGAGAAAATGCATTAAAAGGAGGGATTTCATCAGAAACACTATAAATACATATTGTACTTGTCTGAAAACGCACAGAACCTTGAAATAGAAGGTTTCTAACCAAAAAACACATTGGTGAAACCCCTATCTTAAGGCTCTGAGTGTTTGCACACATGTACAACAGGCATGTTTAAACTATAACGTTTTTAGTGAAATCATGTTTCTCTCGAGGAGAAAACGCGTTTAAAGCCATAAAAAGATTTCACTGTGTTTTGACATTGGACCAAGCTACCAACAACCTAAAAAATGATCAGAACTGGAGAACTTACACATGGACATTGGGTGAAATCGTGTAACTCTTAAGGACGTGTTGTAGACTTGTTGAATAGATTCATTTTTCTTGTTTTGTTCGTTTTTGATGAAATTGTGCTTTTGTCGTCGAGAAAAGGCGTTTAACGCGATAAAAAGGTTTAGTGCGTTATGAATATGGGCTAGCTTACCAAAAGCAAAAATGTGAACTAAATAAGGCCGGGAGTCGTTTTTGTTGCTTAAAACACGATTTCTCGACGAGAATATGCTTTTTCAAAAAAGCCATGTTCCCATGGCGAGAGACTCGTTTTCTGTGAGAAAATGCATTAAAAGGAGGGATTTCATCAGAAACACGATAAATACATATTGTACTTGTCGGAAAACGCACAGAACCTTGAAATAGAAGGTTTCTCACCAAAAAACACATTGGTGAAACCCCTATCTTAAGGCTCTGAGTGTTTGCACACATGTACAACAGGCACGTTTAAACTATAACGTTTTTAGTGAAATCATGTTTCTCTCGAGGAGAAAACGCGTTTAAAGCCATAAAAAGATTTCACTGTGTTTTGACATTGGACCAAGCTACCAACAACCTAAAAAATGATCAGAACTGGAGAAATTACACATTGACATTGGGTGAAATCGTGTAACTCTTAAGGACGTGTTGTAGACTTGTTGAATAGATTCATTTTTCTTGTTTTGTTCGTTTTTGATGAAATTGTGCTTTTGTCGTCGAGAAAAGGCGTTTAACGCGATAAAAAGGTTTAGTGCGTTATGAATACGGGCTAGCTTACCAAAAGTACAAATGTGAACTAAATAAGGCCGGGAGTCGTTTTTGTTGCTTAAAACACGATTTCTCGACGAGAATATGCTTTTTCAAAAAAGCCATGTTCCCATGGGGAGAGACTCGTTTTCTGTGAGAAAATGCATTAAAAGGAGGGATTTCATCAGAAACACTATAAATACATATTGTACTTGTCTGAAAACGCACAGAACTTTGAAATAGAAGGTTTCTCACCAAAAAACCCATGGGTGAAACCCCAATCTTAAGGCTCTGTGTGTTTGCGCACATGTACAACAGGCATGTTTAAACTATAACGTTTTTAGTGAAATCATGTTTCTCTCGAGGAGAAAACGCGTTTAAAGCCATAAAAAGATTTCACTGTGTTTTGACATTGGACCAAGCTACCAACAACCTAAAAAATGATCAGAACTGGAGAAATTACACATTGACATTGGGTGAAATCGTGTAACTCTTAAGGACGTGTTGTAGACTTGTTGAATAGATTCATTTTTCTTGTTTTGTTCGTTTTTGATGAAATTGTGCTTTTGTCGTCGAGAAAAGGCGTTTAACGCGATAAAAAGGTTTAGTGCGTTATGAATACGGGCTAGCTTACCAAAAGTACAAATGTGAACTAAATAAGGCCGGGAGTCGTTTTTGTTGCTTAAAACACGATTTCTCGACGAGAATATGCTTTTTCAAAAAAGCCATGTTCCCATGGGGAGAGACTCGTTTTCTGTGAGAAAATGCATTAAAAGGAGGGATTTCATCAGAAACACTATAAATACATATTGTACTTGTCTGAAAACGCACAGAACCTTGAAATAGAAGGTTTCTCACCAAAAAACCCATGGGTGAAACCCCAATCTTAAGGCTCTGTGTGTTTGCGCACATGTACAACAGGCATGTTTAAACTATAACGTTCTTAGTGAAATCATGTTTCTCTCGAGGAGAAAACGCGTTTAAAGCCATAAAAAGATTTCACTGTGTTTTGACATTGGACCAAGCTACCAACAACCTAAAAAATGATCAGAACTGGAGAACTTACACATTGACATTGGGTGAAATCGTGTAACTCTTAAGGACGTGTTGTAGACTTGTTGAATAGATTCATTTTTCTTGTTTTGTTCGTTTTTGATGAAATTGTGCTTTTGTCGTCGAGAAAAGGCGTTTAACGCGATAAAAAGGTTTAGTGCGTTATGAATACGGGCTAGCTTACCAAAAGTACAAATGTGAACTAAATAAGGCCGGGAGTCGTTTTTGTTGCTTAAAACACGATTTCTCGACCAGAATATGCTTTTTCAAAAAAGCCATGTTCCCATGGCGAGAGACTCGTTTTCTGTGAGAAAATGCATTAAAAGGAGGGATTTCATCAGAAACACTATAAATACATATTGTACTTGTCTGAAAACGCACAGAACCTTGAAATAGAAGGTTTCTAACCAAAAAACACATTGGTGAAACCCCTATCTTAAGGCTCTGAGTGTTTGCACACATGTACAACAGGCATGTTTAAACTATAACGTTTTTAGTGAAATCATGTTTCTCTCGAGGAGAAAACGCGTTTAAAGCCATAAAAAGATTTCACTGTGTTTTGACATTGGACCAAGCTACCAACAACCTAAAAAATGATCAGAACTGGAGAAATTACACATTGACATTGGGTGAAATCGTGTAACTCTTAAGGACGTGTTGTAGACTTGTTGAATAGATTCATTTTTCTTGTTTTGTTCGTTTTTGATGAAATTGTGCTTTTGTCGTCGAGAAAAGGCGTTTAACGCGATAAAAAGGTTTAGTGCGTTATGAATACGGGCTAGCTTACCAAAAGTACAAATGTGAACTAAATAAGGCCGGGAGTCGTTTTTGTTGCTTAAAACACGATTTCTCGACGAGAATATGCTTTTTCAAAAAAGCCATGTTCCCATGGCGAGAGACTCGTTTTCTGTGAGAAAATGCATTAAAAGGAGGGATTTCATCAGAAACACGATAAATACATATTGTACTTGTCTGAAAACGCACAGAACCTTGAAATAGAAGGTTTCTCACCAAAAAACCCATGGGTGAAACCCCAATCTTAAGGCTCTGTGTGTTTGCGCACATGTACAACAGGCATGTTTAAACTATAACGTTTTTAGTGAAATCATGTTTCTCTCGAGGAGAAAACGCGTTTAAAGCCATAAAAAGATTTCACTGTGTTTTGACATTGGACCAAGCTACCAACAACCTAAAAAATGATCAGAACTGGAGAAATTACACATTGACATTGGGTGAAATCGTGTAACTCTTAAGGACGTGTTGTAGACTTGTTGAATAGATTCATTTTTCTTGTTTTGTTCGTTTTTGATGAAATTGTGCTTTTGTCGTCGAGAAAAGGCGTTTAACGCGATAAAAAGGTTTAGTGCGTTATGAATACGGGCTAGCTTACCAAAAGTACAAATGTGAACTAAATAAGGCCGGGAGTCGTTTTTGTTGCTTAAAACACGATTTCTCGACCAGAATATGCTTTTTCAAAAAAGCCATGTTCCCATGGCGAGAGACTCGTTTTCTGTGAGAAAATGCATTAAAAGGAGGGATTTCATCAGAAACACTATAAATACATATTGTACTTGTCTGAAAACGCACAGAACCTTGAAATAGAAGGTTTCTCACCAAAAAACACATTGGTGAAACCCCTATCTTAAGGCTCTGAGTGTTTGCACACATGTACAACAGGCATGTTTAAACTATAACGTTTTTAGTGAAATCATGTTTCTCTCGAGGAGAAAACGCGTTTAAAGCCATAAAAAGATTTCACTGTGTTTTGACATTGGACCAAGCTACCAACAACCTAAAAAATGATCAGAACTGGAGAAATTACACATTGACATTGGGTGAAATCGTGTAACTCTTAAGGACGTGTTGTAGACTTGTTGAATAGATTCATTTTTCTTGTTTTGTTCGTTTTTGATGAAATTGTGCTTTTGTCGTCGAGAAAAGGCGTTTAACGCGATAAAAAGGTTTAGTGCGTTATGAATACGGGCTAGCTTACCAAAAGTACAAATGTGAACTAAATAAGGCCGGGAGTCGTTTTTGTTGCTTAAAACACGATTTCTCGACGAGAATATGCTTTTTCAAAAAAGCCATGTTCCCATGGGGAGAGACTCGTTTTCTGTGAGAAAATGCATTAAAAGGAGGGATTTCATCAGAAACACTATAAATACATATTGTACTTGTCTGAAAACGCACAGAACTTTGAAATAGAAGGTTTCTCACCAAAAAACCCATGGGTGAAACCCCAATCTTAAGGCTCTGTGTGTTTGCGCACATGTACAACAGGCATGTTTAAACTATAACGTTTTTAGTGAAATCATGTTTCTCTCGAGGAGAAAACGCGTTTAAAGCCATAAAAAGATTTCACTGTGTTTTGACATTGGACCAAGCTACCAACAACCTAAAAAATGATCAGAACTGGAGAAATTACACATTGACATTGGGTGAAATCGTGTAACTCTTAAGGACGTGTTGTAGACTTGTTGAATAGATTCATTTTTCTTGTTTTGTTCGTTTTTGATGAAATTGTGCTTTTGTCGTCGAGAAAAGGCGTTTAACGCGATAAAAAGGTTTAGTGCGTTATGAATACGGGCTAGCTTACCAAAAGTACAAATGTGAACTAAATAAGGCCGGGAGTCGTTTTTGTTGCTTAAAACACGATTTCTCGACGAGAATATGCTTTTTCAAAAAAGCCATGTTCCCATGGGGAGAGACTCGTTTTCTGTGAGAAAATGCATTAAAAGGAGGGATTTCATCAGAAACACTATAAATACATATTGTACTTGTCTGAAAACGCACAGAACCTTGAAATAGAAGGTTTCTCACCAAAAAACACATTGGTGAAACCCCTATCTTAAGGCTCTGAGTGTTTGCACACATGTACAACAGGCACGTTTAAACTATAACGTTTTTAGTGAAATCATGTTTCTCTCGAGGAGAAAACGCGTTTAAAGCCATAAAAAGATTTCACTGTGTTTTGACATTGGACCAAGCTGCCAACAACCTAAAAAATGATCAGAACTGGAGAAATTACACATTGACATTGGGTGAAATCGTGTAACTCTTAAGGACGTGTTGTAGACTTGTTGAATAGATTCCTTTTTCTTGTTTTGTTCGTTTTTGATGAAATTGTGCTTTTGTCGTCGAGAAAAGGCGTTTAACGCGATAAAAAGGTTTAGTGCGTTATGAATACGGGCTAGCTTACCAAAAGCAAAAATGTGAACTAAATAAGGCCGGGAGTCGTTTTTGTTGCTTAAAACACGATTTCTCGACGAGAATATGCTTTTTCAAAAAAGCCATGTTCCCATGGCGAGAGACTCGTTTTCTGTGAGAAAATGCATTAAAAGGAGGGATTTCATCAGAAACACGATAAATACATATTGTACTTGTCTGAAAACGCACAGAACCTTGAAATAGAAGGTTTCTCACCAAAAAACCCATGGGTGAAACCCCAATCTTAAGGCTCTGTGTGTTTGCGCACATGTACAACAGGCATGTTTAAACTATAACGTTTTTAGTGAAATCATGTTTCTCTCGAGGAGAAAACGCGTTTAAAGCCATAAAAAGATTTCACTGTGTTTTGACATTGGACCAAGCTACCAACAACCTAAAAAATGATCAGAACTGGAGAAATTACACATTGACATTGGGTGAAATCGTGTAACTCTTAAGGACGTGTTGTAGACTTGTTGAATAGATTCATTTTTCTTGTTTTGTTCGTTTTTGATGAAATTGTGCTTTTGTCGTCGAGAAAAGGCGTTTAACGCGATAAAAAGGTTTAGTGCGTTATGAATACGGGCTAGCTTACCAAAAGTACAAATGTGAACTAAATAAGGCCGGGAGTCGTTTTTGTTGCTTAAAACACGATTTCTCGACGAGAATATGCTTTTTCAAAAAAGCCATGTTCCCATGGGGAGAGACTCGTTTTCTGTGAGAAAATGCATTAAAAGGAGGGATTTCATCAGAAACACTATAAATACATATTGTACTTGTCTGAAAACGCACAGAACCTTGAAATAGAAGGTTTCTCACCAAAAAACACATTGGTGAAACCCCTATCTTAAGGCTCTGAGTGTTTGCACACATGTACAACAGGCATGTTTAAACTATAACGTTTTTAGTGAAATCATGTTTCTCTCGAGGAGAAAACGCGTTTAAAGCCATAAAAAGATTTCACTGTGTTTTGACATTGGACCAAGCTACCAACAACCTAAAAAATGATCAGAACTGGAGAAATTACACATGGACATTGGGTGAAATCGTGTAACTCTTAAGGACGTGTTGTAGACTTGTTGAATAGATTCATTTTTCTTGTTTTGTTCGTTTTTGATGAAATTGTGCTTTTGTCGTCGAGAAAAGGCGTTTAACACGATAAAAAGGTTTAGTGCGTTATGAATACGGGCTAGCTTACCAAAAGTACAAATGTGAACTAAATGAGGCCGGGAGTCGTTTTTGTTGCTTAAAACACGATTTCTCGACGAGAATATGCTTTTTCAAAAAAGCCATGTTCCCATGGGGAGAGACTCGTTTTCTGTGAGAAAATGCATTAAAAGGAGGGATTTCATCAGAAACACTATAAATACATATTGTACTTGTCTGAAAACGCACAGAACCTTGAAATAGAAGGTTTCTCACCAAAAAACCCATGGTGAAACCCCAATCTTAAGGCTCTGTGTGTTTGCGCACATGTACAACAGGCATGTTTAAACTATAACGTTTTTAGTGAAATCATGTTTCTCTCGAGGAGAAAACGCGTTTAAAGCCATAAAAAGATTTCACTGTGTTTTGACATTGGACCAAGCTACCAACAACCTAAAAAATGATCAGAACTGGAGAAATTACACATTGACATTGGGTGAAATCGTGTAACTCTTAAGGACGTGTAGACTTGTTGAATAGATTCATTTTTCTTGTTTTGTTCGTTTTTGATGAAATTGTGCTTTTGTCGTCGAGAAAAGGCGTTTAACGCGATAAAAAGGTTTAGTGCGTTATGAATACGGGCTAGCTTACCAAAAGTACAAATGTGAACTAAATAAGGCCGGGAGTCGTTTTTGTTGCTTAAAACACGATTTCTCGACGAGAATATGCTTTTTCAAAAAAGCCATGTTCCCATGGCGAGAGACTCGTTTTCTGTGAGAAAATGCATTAAAAGGAGGGATTTCATCAGAAACACTATAAATACATATTGTACTTGTCTGAAAACGCACAGAACCTTGAAATAGAAGGTTTCTCACCAAAAAACACATTGGTGAAACCCCTATCTTAAGGCTCTGAGTGTTTGCACACATGTACAACAGGCATGTTTAAACTATAACGTTTTTAGTGAAATCATGTTTCTCTCGAGGAGAAAACGCGTTTAAAGCCATAAAAAGATTTCACTGTGTTTTGACATTGGACCAAGCTACCAACAACCTAAAAAATGATCAGAACTGGAGAAATTACACATTGACATTGGGTGAAATCGTGTAACTCTTAAGGACGTGTTGTAGACTTGTTGAATAGATTCATTTTTCTTGTTTTGTTCGTTTTTGATGAAATTGTGCTTTTGTCGTCGAGAAAAGGCGTTTAACGCGATAAAAAGGTTTAGTGCGTTATGAATACGGGCTAGCTTACCAAAAGTACAAATGTGAACTAAATAAGGCCGGGAGTCGTTTTTGTTGCTTAAAACACGATTTCTCGACGAGAATATGCTTTTTCAAAAAAGCCATGTTCCCATGGGGAGAGACTCGTTTTCTGTGAGAAAATGCATTAAAAGGAGGGATTTCATCAGAAACACTATAAATACATATTGTACTTGTCTGAAAACGCACAGAACTTTGAAATAGAAGGTTTCTCACCAAAAAACCCATGGGTGAAACCCCAATCTTAAGGCTCTGTGTGTTTGCGCACATGTACAACAGGCATGTTTAAACTATAACGTTTTTAGTGAAATCATGTTTCTCTCGAGGAGAAAACGCGTTTAAAGCCATAAAAAGATTTCACTGTGTTTTGACATTGGACCAAGCTACCAACAACCTAAAAAATGATCAGAACTGGAGAAATTACACATTGACATTGGGTGAAATCGTGTAACTCTTAAGGACGTGTTGTAGACTTGTTGAATAGATTCATTTTTCTTGTTTTGTTCGTTTTTGATGAAATTGTGCTTTTGTCGTCGAGAAAAGGCGTTTAACGCGATAAAAAGGTTTAGTGCGTTATGAATACGGGCTAGCTTACCAAAAGTACAAATGTGAACTAAATAAGGCCGGGAGTCGTTTTTGTTGCTTAAAACACGATTTCTCGACGAGAATATGCTTTTTCAAAAAAGCCATGTTCCCATGGGGAGAGACTCGTTTTCTGTGAGAAAATGCATTAAAAGGAGGGATTTCATCAGAAACACTATAAATACATATTGTACTTGTCTGAAAACGCACAGAACCTTGAAATAGAAGGTTTCTCACCAAAAAACCCATGGGTGAAACCCCAATCTTAAGGCTCTGTGTGTTTGCGCACATGTACAACAGGCATGTTTAAACTATAACGTTCTTAGTGAAATCATGTTTCTCTCGAGGAGAAAACGCGTTTAAAGCCATAAAAAGATTTCACTGTGTTTTGACATTGGACCAAGCTACCAACAACCTAAAAAATGATCAGAACTGGAGAACTTACACATTGACATTGGGTGAAATCGTGTAACTCTTAAGGACGTGTTGTAGACTTGTTGAATAGATTCATTTTTCTTGTTTTGTTCGTTTTTGATGAAATTGTGCTTTTGTCGTCGAGAAAAGGCGTTTAACGCGATAAAAAGGTTTAGTGCGTTATGAATACGGGCTAGCTTACCAAAAGTACAAATGTGAACTAAATAAGGCCGGGAGTCGTTTTTGTTGCTTAAAACACGATTTCTCGACCAGAATATGCTTTTTCAAAAAAGCCATGTTCCCATGGCGAGAGACTCGTTTTCTGTGAGAAAATGCATTAAAAGGAGGGATTTCATCAGAAACACTATAAATACATATTGTACTTGTCTGAAAACGCACAGAACCTTGAAATAGAAGGTTTCTAACCAAAAAACACATTGGTGAAACCCCTATCTTAAGGCTCTGAGTGTTTGCACACATGTACAACAGGCATGTTTAAACTATAACGTTTTTAGTGAAATCATGTTTCTCTCGAGGAGAAAACGCGTTTAAAGCCATAAAAAGATTTCACTGTGTTTTGACATTGGACCAAGCTACCAACAACCTAAAAAATGATCAGAACTGGAGAAATTACACATTGACATTGGGTGAAATCGTGTAACTCTTAAGGACGTGTTGTAGACTTGTTGAATAGATTCATTTTTCTTGTTTTGTTCGTTTTTGATGAAATTGTGCTTTTGTCGTCGAGAAAAGGCGTTTAACGCGATAAAAAGGTTTAGTGCGTTATGAATACGGGCTAGCTTACCAAAAGTACAAATGTGAACTAAATAAGGCCGGGAGTCGTTTTTGTTGCTTAAAACACGATTTCTCGACGAGAATATGCTTTTTCAAAAAAGCCATGTTCCCATGGCGAGAGACTCGTTTTCTGTGAGAAAATGCATTAAAAGGAGGGATTTCATCAGAAACACGATAAATACATATTGTACTTGTCTGAAAACGCACAGAACCTTGAAATAGAAGGTTTCTCACCAAAAAACCCATGGGTGAAACCCCAATCTTAAGGCTCTGTGTGTTTGCGCACATGTACAACAGGCATGTTTAAACTATAACGTTTTTAGTGAAATCATGTTTCTCTCGAGGAGAAAACGCGTTTAAAGCCATAAAAAGATTTCACTGTGTTTTGACATTGGACCAAGCTACCAACAACCTAAAAAATGATCAGAACTGGAGAAATTACACATTGACATTGGGTGAAATCGTGTAACTCTTAAGGACGTGTAGACTTGTTGAATAGATTCATTTTTCTTGTTTTGTTCGTTTTTGATGAAATTGTGCTTTTGTCGTCGAGAAAAGGCGTTTAACGCGATAAAAAGGTTTAGTGCGTTATGAATACGGGCTAGCTTACCAAAAGTACAAATGTGAACTAAATAAGGCCGGGAGTCGTTTTTGTTGCTTAAAACACGATTTCTCGACCAGAATATGCTTTTTCAAAAAAGCCATGTTCCCATGGCGAGAGACTCGTTTTCTGTGAGAAAATGCATTAAAAGGAGGGATTTCATCAGAAACACTATAAATACATATTGTACTTGTCTGAAAACGCACAGAACCTTGAAATAGAAGGTTTCTCACCAAAAAACACATTGGTGAAACCCCTATCTTAAGGCTCTGAGTGTTTGCACACATGTACAACAGGCATGTTTAAACTATAACGTTTTTAGTGAAATCATGTTTCTCTCGAGGAGAAAACGCGTTTAAAGCCATAAAAAGATTTCACTGTGTTTTGACATTGGACCAAGCTACCAACAACCTAAAAAATGATCAGAACTGGAGAAATTACACATTGACATTGGGTGAAATCGTGTAACTCTTAAGGACGTGTTGTAGACTTGTTGAATAGATTCATTTTTCTTGTTTTGTTCGTTTTTGATGAAATTGTGCTTTTGTCGTCGAGAAAAGGCGTTTAACGCGATAAAAAGGTTTAGTGCGTTATGAATACGGGCTAGCTTACCAAAAGTACAAATGTGAACTAAATAAGGCCGGGAGTCGTTTTTGTTGCTTAAAACACGATTTCTCGACGAGAATATGCTTTTTCAAAAAAGCCATGTTCCCATGGGGAGAGACTCGTTTTCTGTGAGAAAATGCATTAAAAGGAGGGATTTCATCAGAAACACTATAAATACATATTGTACTTGTCTGAAAACGCACAGAACCTTGAAATAGAAGGTTTCTCACCAAAAAACCCATGGGTGAAACCCCAATCTTAAGGCTCTGTGTGTTTGCGCACATGTACAACAGGCATGTTTAAACTATAACGTTCTTAGTGAAATCATGTTTCTCTCGAGGAGAAAACGCGTTTAAAGCCATAAAAAGATTTCACTGTGTTTTGACATTGGACCAAGCTACCAACAACCTAAAAAATGATCAGAACTGGAGAACTTACACATTGACATTGGGTGAAATCGTGTAACTCTTAAGGACGTGTTGTAGACTTGTTGAATAGATTCATTTTTCTTGTTTTGTTCGTTTTTGATGAAATTGTGCTTTTGTCGTCGAGAAAAGGCGTTTAACGCGATAAAAAGGTTTAGTGCGTTATGAATACGGGCTAGCTTACCAAAAGTACAAATGTGAACTAAATAAGGCCGGGAGTCTTTTTTGTTGCTTAAAACACGATTTCTCGACCAGAATATGCTTTTTCAAAAAAGCCATGTTCCCATGGCGAGAGACTCGTTTTCTGTGAGAAAATGCATTAAAAGGAGGGATTTCATCAGAAACACTATAAATACATATTGTACTTGTCTGAAAACGCACAGAACCTTGAAATAGAAGGTTTCTAACCAAAAAACACATTGGTGAAACCCCTATCTTAAGGCTCTGAGTGTTTGCACACATGTACAACAGGCATGTTTAAACTATAACGTTTTTAGTGAAATCATGTTTCTCTCGAGGAGAAAACGCGTTTAAAGCCATAAAAAGATTTCACTGTGTTTTGACATTGGACCAAGCTACCAACAACCTAAAAAATGATCAGAACTGGAGAAATTACACATTGACATTGGGTGAAATCGTGTAACTCTTAAGGACGTGTTGTAGACTTGTTGAATAGATTCATTTTTCTTGTTTTGTTCGTTTTTGATGAAATTGTGCTTTTGTCGTCGAGAAAAGGCGTTTAACGCGATAAAAAGGTTTAGTGCGTTATGAATACGGGCTAGCTTACCAAAAGTACAAATGTGAACTAAATAAGGCCGGGAGTCGTTTTTGTTGCTTAAAACACGATTTCTCGACGAGAATATGCTTTTTCAAAAAAGCCATGTTCCCATGGCGAGAGACTCGTTTTCTGTGAGAAAATGCATTAAAAGGAGGGATTTCATCAGAAACACGATAAATACATATTGTACTTGTCTGAAAACGCACAGAACCTTGAAATAGAAGGTTTCTCACCAAAAAACCCATGGGTGAAACCCCAATCTTAAGGCTCTGTGTGTTTGCGCACATGTACAACAGGCATGTTTAAACTATAACGTTTTTAGTGAAATCATGTTTCTCTCGAGGAGAAAACGCGTTTAAAGCCATAAAAAGATTTCACTGTGTTTTGACATTGGACCAAGCTACCAACAACCTAAAAAATGATCAGAACTGGAGAAATTACACATTGACATTGGGTGAAATCGTGTAACTCTTAAGGACGTGTAGACTTGTTGAATAGATTCATTTTTCTTGTTTTGTTCGTTTTTGATGAAATTGTGCTTTTGTCGTCGAGAAAAGGCGTTTAACGCGATAAAAAGGTTTAGTGCGTTATGAATACGGGCTAGCTTACCAAAAGTACAAATGTGAACTAAATAAGGCCGGGAGTCGTTTTTGTTGCTTAAAACACGATTTCTCGACCAGAATATGCTTTTTCAAAAAAGCCATGTTCCCATGGCGAGAGACTCGTTTTCTGTGAGAAAATGCATTAAAAGGAGGGATTTCATCAGAAACACTATAAATACATATTGTACTTGTCTGAAAACGCACAGAACCTTGAAATAGAAGGTTTCTCACCAAAAAACACATTGGTGAAACCCCTATCTTAAGGCTCTGAGTGTTTGCACACATGTACAACAGGCATGTTTAAACTATAACGTTTTTAGTGAAATCATGTTTCTCTCGAGGAGAAAACGCGTTTAAAGCCATAAAAAGATTTCACTGTGTTTTGACATTGGACCAAGCTACCAACAACCTAAAAAATGATCAGAAGTGGAGAAATTACACATTGACATTGGGTGAAATCGTGTAACTCTTAAGGACGTGTTGTAGACTTGTTGAATAGATTCATTTTTCTTGTTTTGTTCGTTTTTGATGAAATTGTGCTTTTCTCGTCGAGAAAAGGCGTTTAACGCGATAAAAAGGTTTAGTGCGTTATGAATACGGGCTAGCTTACCAAAAGTACAAATGTGAACTAAATAAGGCCGGGAGTCGTTTTTGTTGCTTAAAACACGATTTCTCGACGAGAATATGCTTTTTCAAAAAAGCCATGTTCCCATGGGGAGAGACTCGTTTTCTGTGAGAAAATGCATTAAAAGGAGGGATTTCATCAGAAACACTATAAATACATATTGTACTTGTCTGAAAACGCACAGAACTTTGAAATAGAAGGTTTCTCACCAAAAAACCCATGGGTGAAACCCCAATCTTAAGGCTCTGTGTGTTTGCGCACATGTACAACAGGCATGTTTAAACTATAACGTTTTTAGTGAAATCATGTTTCTCTCGAGGAGAAAACGCGTTTAAAGCCATAAAAAGATTTCACTGTGTTTTGACATTGGACCAAGCTACCAACAACCTAAAAAATGATCAGAACTGGAGAAATTACACATTGACATTGGGTGAAATCGTGTAACTCTTAAGGACGTGTTGTAGACTTGTTGAATAGATTCATTTTTCTTGTTTTGTTCGTTTTTGATGAAATTGTGCTTTTGTCGTCGAGAAAAGGCGTTTAACGCGATAAAAAGGTTTAGTGCGTTATGAATACGGGCTAGCTTACCAAAAGTACAAATGTGAACTAAATAAGGCCGGGAGTCGTTTTTGTTGCTTAAAACACGATTTCTCGACGAGAATATGCTTTTTCAAAAAAGCCATGTTCCCATGGGGAGAGACTCGTTTTCTGTGAGAAAATGCATTAAAAGGAGGGATTTCATCAGAAACACTATAAATACATATTGTACTTGTCTGAAAACGCACAGAACCTTGAAATAGAAGGTTTCTCACCAAAAAACACATTGGTGAAACCCCTATCTTAAGGCTCTGAGTGTTTGCACACATGTACAACAGGCACGTTTAAACTATAACGTTTTTAGTGAAATCATGTTTCTCTCGAGGAGAAAACGCGTTTAAAGCCATAAAAAGATTTCACTGTGTTTTGACATTGGACCAAGCTGCCAACAACCTAAAAAATGATCAGAACTGGAGAAATTACACATTGACATTGGGTGAAATCGTGTAACTCTTAAGGACGTGTTGTAGACTTGTTGAATAGATTCCTTTTTCTTGTTTTGTTCGTTTTTGATGAAATTGTGCTTTTGTCGTCGAGAAAAGGCGTTTAACGCGATAAAAAGGTTTAGTGCGTTATGAATACGGGCTAGCTTACCAAAAGCAAAAATGTGAACTAAATAAGGCCGGGAGTCGTTTTTGTTGCTTAAAACACGATTTCTCGACGAGAATATGCTTTTTCAAAAAAGCCATGTTCCCATGGGGAGAGACTCGTTTTCTGTGAGAAAATGCATTAAAAGGAGGGATTTCATCAGAAACACTATAAATACATATTGTACTTGTCTGAAAACGCACAGAACTTTGAAATAGAAGGTTTCTCACCAAAAAACCCATGGGTGAAACCCCAATCTTAAGGCTCTGTGTGTTTGCGCACATGTACAACAGGCATGTTTAAACTATAACGTTTTTAGTGAAATCATGTTTCTCTCGAGGAGAAAACGCGTTTAAAGCCATAAAAAGATTTCACTGTGTTTTGACATTGGACCAAGCTACCAACAACCTAAAAAATGATCAGAACTGGAGAAATTACACATTGACATTGGGTGAAATCGTGTAACTCTTAAGGACGTGTTGTAGACTTGTTGAATAGATTCATTTTTCTTGTTTTGTTCGTTTTTGATGAAATTGTGCTTTTGTCGTCGAGAAAAGGCGTTTAACGCGATAAAAAGGTTTAGTGCGTTATGAATACGGGCTAGCTTACCAAAAGTACAAATGTGAACTAAATAAGGCCGGGAGTCGTTTTTGTTGCTTAAAACACGATTTCTCGACGAGAATATGCTTTTTCAAAAAAGCCATGTTCCCATGGGGAGAGACTCGTTTTCTGTGAGAAAATGCATTAAAAGGAGGGATTTCATCAGAAACACTATAAATACATATTGTACTTGTCTGAAAACGCACAGAACCTTGAAATAGAAGGTTTCTCACCAAAAAACACATTGGTGAAACCCCTATCTTAAGGCTCTGAGTGTTTGCACACATGTACAACAGGCACGTTTAAACTATAACGTTTTTAGTGAAATCATGTTTCTCTCGAGGAGAAAACGCGTTTAAAGCCATAAAAAGATTTCACTGTGTTTTGACATTGGACCAAGCTGCCAACAACCTAAAAAATGATCAGAACTGGAGAAATTACACATTGACATTGGGTGAAATCGTGTAACTCTTAAGGACGTGTTGTAGACTTGTTGAATAGATTCCTTTTTCTTGTTTTGTTCGTTTTTGATGAAATTGTGCTTTTGTCGTCGAGAAAAGGCGTTTAACGCGATAAAAAGGTTTAGTGCGTTATGAATACGGGCTAGCTTACCAAAAGCAAAAATGTGAACTAAATAAGGCCGGGAGTCGTTTTTGTTGCTTAAAACACGATTTCTCGACGAGAATATGCTTTTTCAAAAAAGCCATGTTCCCATGGCGAGAGACTCGTTTTCTGTGAGAAAATGCATTAAAAGGAGGGATTTCATCAGAAACACGATAAATACATATTGTACTTGTCTGAAAACGCACAGAACCTTGAAATAGAAGGTTTCTCACCAAAAAACCCATGGGTGAAACCCCAATCTTAAGGCTCTGTGTGTTTGCGCACATGTACAACAGGCATGTTTAAACTATAACGTTTTTAGTGAAATCATGTTTCTCTCGAGGAGAAAACGCGTTTAAAGCCATAAAAAGATTTCACTGTGTTTTGACATTGGACCAAGCTACCAACAACCTAAAAAATGATCAGAACTGGAGAAATTACACATTGACATTGGGTGAAATCGTGTAACTCTTAAGGACGTGTTGTAGACTTGTTGAATAGATTCATTTTTCTTGTTTTGTTCGTTTTTGATGAAATTGTGCTTTTGTCGTCGAGAAAAGGCGTTTAACGCGATAAAAAGGTTTAGTGCGTTATGAATACGGGCTAGCTTACCAAAAGTACAAATGTGAACTAAATAAGGCCGGGAGTCGTTTTTGTTGCTTAAAACACGATTTCTCGACCAGAATATGCTTTTTCAAAAAAGCCATGTTCCCATGGCGAGAGACTCGTTTTCTGTGAGAAAATGCATTAAAAGGAGGGATTTCATCAGAAACACTATAAATACATATTGTACTTGTCTGAAAACGCACAGAACCTTGAAATAGAAGGTTTCTAACCAAAAAACACATTGGTGAAACCCCTATCTTAAGGCTCTGAGTGTTTGCACACATGTACAACAGGCATGTTTAAACTATAACGTTTTTAGTGAAATCATGTTTCTCTCGAGGAGAAAACGCGTTTAAAGCCATAAAAAGATTTCACTGTGTTTTGACATTGGACCAAGCTACCAACAACCTAAAAAATGATCAGAACTGGAGAAATTACACATTGACATTGGGTGAAATCGTGTAACTCTTAAGGACGTGTTGTAGACTTGTTGAATAGATTCATTTTTCTTGTTTTGTTCGTTTTTGATGAAATTGTGCTTTTGTCGTCGAGAAAAGGCGTTTAACGCGATAAAAAGGTTTAGTGCGTTATGAATACGGGCTAGCTTACCAAAAGTACAAATGTGAACTAAATAAGGCCGGGAGTCGTTTTTGTTGCTTAAAACACGATTTCTCGACGAGAATATGCTTTTTCAAAAAAGCCATTTTCCCATGGGGAGAGACTCGTTTTCTGTGAGAAAATGCATTAAAAGGAGGGATTTCATCAGAAACACTATAAATACATATTGTACTTGTCTGACAACGCACATAACTTTGAAATAGAAGGTTTCTCACCAAAAAACCCATGGGTGAAACCCCAATCTTAAGGCTCTGTGTGTTTGCGCACATGTACAACAGGCAGGTTTAAACTATAACGTTTTTAGTCAAATCATGTTTCTCTCGAGGAGAAAACGCGTTTAAAGCCATAAAAAGATTTCACTGTGTTTTGACATTGGACCAAGCTACCAACAACCTAAAAAATGATCAGAACTGGAGAAATTACACATGGACATTGGGTGAAATCGTGTAACTCTTAAGGACGTGTTGTAGACTTGTTGAATAGATTCATTTTTCTTGTTTTGTTCGTTTTTGATGAAATTGTGCTTTTGTCGTCGAGAAAAGGCGTTTAACGCGACAAAAAGGTTTAGTGCGTTATGAATACGGGCTAGCTTACCAAAGGTACAAATGTGAACTAAATAAGGCCGGGAGTCGTTTTTGTTGCTTAAAACACGATTTCTCGACGAGAATATGCTTTTTCAAAAAAGCCATGTTCCCATGGCGAGAGACTCGTTTTCTGTGAGAAAATGCATTAAAAGGAGGGATTTCATCAGAAACACTATAAATACATATTGTACTTGTCTGAAAACGCACAGAACCTTGAAATAGAAGGTTTCTAACCAAAAAACACATTGGTGAAACCCCTATCTTAAGGCTCTGAGTGTTTGCACACATGTACAACAGGCATGTTTAAACTATAACGTTTTTAGTGAAATCATGTTTCTCTCGAGGAGAAAACGCGTTTAAAGCCATAAAAAGATTTCACTGTGTTTTGACATTGGACCAAGCTACCAACAACCTAAAAAATGATCAGAACTGGAGAAATTACACATTGACATTGGGTGAAATCGTGTAACTCTTAAGGACGTGTTGTAGACTTGTTGAATAGATTCATTTTTCTTGTTTTGTTCGTTTTTGATGAAATTGTGCTTTTGTCGTCGAGAAAAGGCGTTTAACGCGATAAAAAGGTTTAGTGCGTTATGAATACGGGCTAGCTTACCAAAAGTACAAATGTGAACTAAATAAGGCCGGGAGTCGTTTTTGTTGCTTAAAACACGATTTCTCGACGAGAATATGCTTTTTCAAAAAAGCCATGTTCCCATGGCGAGAGACTCGTTTTCTGTGAGAAAATGCATTAAAAGGAGGGATTTCATCAGAAACACGATAAATACATATTGTACTTGTCTGAAAACGCACAGAACCTTGAAATAGAAGGTTTCTCACCAAAAAACCCATGGGTGAAACCCCAATCTTAAGGCTCTGTGTGTTTGCGCACATGTACAACAGGCATGTTTAAACTATAACGTTTTTAGTGAAATCATGTTTCTCTCGAGGAGAAAACGCGTTTAAAGCCATAAAAAGATTTCACTGTGTTTTGACATTGGACCAAGCTACCAACAACCTAAAAAATGATCAGAACTGGAGAAATTACACATTGACATTGGGTGAAATCGTGTAACTCTTAAGGACGTGTAGACTTGTTGAATAGATTCATTTTTCTTGTTTTGTTCGTTTTTGATGAAATTGTGCTTTTGTCGTCGAGAAAAGGCGTTTAACGCGATAAAAAGGTTTAGTGCGTTATGAATACGGGCTAGCTTACCAAAAGTACAAATGTGAACTAAATAAGGCCGGGAGTCGTTTTTGTTGCTTAAAACACGATTTCTCGACGAGAATATGCTTTTTCAAAAAAGCCATGTTCCCATGGGGAGAGACTCGTTTTCTGTGAGAAAATGCATTAAAAGGAGGGATTTCATCAGAAACACTATAAATACATATTGTACTTGTCTGAAAACGCACAGAACCTTGAAATAGAAGGTTTCTAACCAAAAAACACATTGGTGAAACCCCTATCTTAAGGCTCTGAGTGTTTGCACACATGTACAACAGGCATGTTTAAACTATAACGTTTTTAGTGAAATCATGTTTCTCTCGAGGAGAAAACGCGTTTAAAGCCATAAAAAGATTTCACTGTGTTTTGACATTGGACCAAGCTACCAACAACCTAAAAAATGATCAGAACTGGAGAAATTACACATTGACATTGGGTGAAATCGTGTAACTCTTAAGGACGTGTTGTAGACTTGTTGAATAGATTCATTTTTCTTGTTTTGTTCGTTTTTGATGAAATTGTGCTTTTGTCGTCGAGAAAAGGCGTTTAACGCGATAAAAAGGTTTAGTGCGTTATGAATACGGGCTAGCTTACCAAAAGTACAAATGTGAACTAAATAAGGCCGGGAGTCGTTTTTGTTGCTTAAAACACGATTTCTCGACGAGAATATGCTTTTTCAAAAAAGCCATGTTCCCATGGCGAGAGACTCGTTTTCTGTGAGAAAATGCATTAAAAGGAGGGATTTCATCAGAAACACGATAAATACATATTGTACTTGTCTGAAAACGCACAGAACCTTGAAATAGAAGGTTTCTCACCAAAAAACCCATGGGTGAAACCCCAATCTTAAGGCTCTGTGTGTTTGCGCACATGTACAACAGGCATGTTTAAACTATAACGTTTTTAGTGAAATCATGTTTCTCTCGAGGAGAAAACGCGTTTAAAGCCATAAAAAGATTTCACTGTGTTTTGACATTGGACCAAGCTACCAACAACCTAAAAAATGATCAGAACTGGAGAAATTACACATTGACATTGGGTGAAATCGTGTAACTCTTAAGGACGTGTAGACTTGTTGAATAGATTCATTTTTCTTGTTTTGTTCGTTTTTGATGAAATTGTGCTTTTGTCGTCGAGAAAAGGCGTTTAACGCGATAAAAAGGTTTAGTGCGTTATGAATACGGGCTAGCTTACCAAAAGTACAAATGTGAACTAAATAAGGCCGGGAGTCGTTTTTGTTGCTTAAAACACGATTTCTCGACCAGAATATGCTTTTTCAAAAAAGCCATGTTCCCATGGCGAGAGACTCGTTTTCTGTGAGAAAATGCATTAAAAGGAGGGATTTCATCAGAAACACTATAAATACATATTGTACTTGTCTGAAAACGCACAGAACCTTGAAATAGAAGGTTTCTCACCAAAAAACACATTGGTGAAACCCCTATCTTAAGGCTCTGAGTGTTTGCACACATGTACAACAGGCATGTTTAAACTATAACGTTTTTAGTGAAATCATGTTTCTCTCGAGGAGAAAACGCGTTTAAAGCCATAAAAAGATTTCACTGTGTTTTGACATTGGACCAAGCTACCAACAACCTAAAAAATGATCAGAACTGGAGAAATTACACATTGACATTGGGTGAAATCGTGTAACTCTTAAGGACGTGTTGTAGACTTGTTGAATAGATTCATTTTTCTTGTTTTGTTCGTTTTTGATGAAATTGTGCTTTTGTCGTCGAGAAAAGGCGTTAAACGCGATAAAAAGGTTTAGTGCGTTATGAATACGGGCTAGCTTACCAAAAGTACAAATGTGAACTAAATAAGGCCGGGAGTCGTTTTTGTTGCTTAAAACACGATTTCTCGACGAGAATATGCTTTTTCAAAAAAGCCATGTTCCCATGGGGAGAGACTCGTTTTCTGTGAGAAAATGCATTAAAAGGAGGGATTTCATCAGAAACACTATAAATACATATTGTACTTGTCTGAAAACGCACAGAACCTTGAAATAGAAGGTTTCTAACCAAAAAACACATTGGTGAAACCCCTATCTTAAGGCTCTGAGTGTTTGCACACATGTACAACAGGCATGTTTAAACTATAACGTTTTTAGTGAAATCATGTTTCTCTCGAGGAGAAAACGCGTTTAAAGCCATAAAAAGATTTCACTGTGTTTTGACATTGGACCAAGCTACCAACAACCTAAAAAATGATCAGAACTGGAGAAATTACACATTGACATTGGGTGAAATCGTGTAACTCTTAAGGACGTGTTGTAGACTTGTTGAATAGATTCATTTTTCTTGTTTTGTTCGTTTTTGATGAAATTGTGCTTTTGTCGTCGAGAAAAGGCGTTTAACGCGATAAAAAGGTTTAGTGCGTTATGAATACGGGCTAGCTTACCAAAAGTACAAATGTGAACTAAATAAGGCCGGGAGTCGTTTTTGTTGCTTAAAACACGATTTCTCGACGAGAATATGCTTTTTCAAAAAAGCCATTTTCCCATGGGGAGAGACTCGTTTTCTGTGAGAAAATGCATTAAAAGGAGGGATTTCATCAGAAACACTATAAATACATATTGTACTTGTCTGACAACGCACATAACTTTGAAATAGAAGGTTTCTCACCAAAAAACCCATGGGTGAAACCCCAATCTTAAGGCTCTGTGTGTTTGCGCACATGTACAACAGGCAGGTTTAAACTATAACGTTTTTAGTCAAATCATGTTTCTCTCGAGGAGAAAACGCGTTTAAAGCCATAAAAAGATTTCACTGTGTTTTGACATTGGACCAAGCTACCAACAACCTAAAAAATGATCAGAACTGGAGAAATTACACATGGACATTGGGTGAAATCGTGTAACTCTTAAGGACGTGTTGTAGACTTGTTGAATAGATTCATTTTTCTTGTTTTGTTCGTTTTTGATGAAATTGTGCTTTTGTCGTCGAGAAAAGGCGTTTAACGCGATAAAAAGGTTTAGTGCGTTATGAATACGGGCTAGCTTACCAAAAGTACAAATGTGAACTAAATAAGGCCGGGAGTCGTTTTTGTTGCTTAAAACACGATTTCTCGACGAGAATATGCTTTTTCAAAAAAGCCATGTTCCCATGGCGAGAGACTCGTTTTCTGTGAGAAAATGCATTAAAAGGAGGGATTTCATCAGAAACACTATAAATACATATTGTACTTGTCTGAAAACGCACAGAACCTTGAAATAGAAGGTTTCTCACCAAAAAACACATTGGTGAAACCCCTATCTTAAGGCTCTGAGTGTTTGCGCACATGTACAACAGGCATGTTTAAACTATAACGTTTTTAGTGAAATCATGTTTCTCTCGAGGAGAAAACGCGTTTAAAGCCATAAAAAGATTTCACTGTGTTTTGACATTGGACCAAGCTACCAACAACCTAAAAAATGATCAGAACTGGAGAAATTACACATTGACATTGGGTGAAATCGTGTAACTCTTAAGGACGTGTTGTAGACTTGTTGAATAGATTCATTTTTCTTGTTTTGTTCGTTTTTGATGAAATTGTGCTTTTGTCGTCGAGAAAAGGCGTTTAACGCGATAAAAAGGTTTAGTGCGTTATGAATACGGGCTAGCTTACCAAAAGTACAAATGTGAACTAAATAAGGCCGGGAGTCGTTTTTGTTGCTTAAAACACGATTTCTCGACGAGAATATGCTTTTTCAAAAAAGCCATGTTCCCATGGCGAGAGACTCGTTTTCTGTGAGAAAATGCATTAAAAGGAGGGATTTCATCAGAAACACGATAAATACATATTGTACTTGTCTGAAAACGCACAGAACCTTGAAATAGAAGGTTTCTCACCAAAAAACCCATGGGTGAAACCCCAATCTTAAGGCTCTGTGTGTTTGCGCACATGTACAACAGGCATGTTTAAACTATAACGTTTTTAGTGAAATCATGTTTCTCTCGAGGAGAAAACGCGTTTAAAGCCATAAAAAGATTTCACTGTGTTTTGACATTGGACCAAGCTACCAACAACCTAAAAAATGATCAGAACTGGAGAAATTACACATTGACATTGGGTGAAATCGTGTAACTCTTAAGGACGTGTTGTAGACTTGTTGAATAGATTCATTTTTCTTGTTTTGTTCGTTTTTGATGAAATTGTGCTTTTGTCGTCGAGAAAAGGCGTTTAACGCGATAAAAAGGTTTAGTGCGTTATGAATACGGGCTAGCTTACCAAAAGTACAAATGTGAACTAAATAAGGCCGGGAGTCGTTTTTGTTGCTTAAAACACGATTTCTCGACGAGAATATGCTTTTTCAAAAAAGCCATGTTCCCATGGCGAGAGACTCGTTTTCTGTGAGAAAATGCATTAAAAGGAGGGATTTCATCAGAAACACTATAAATACATATTGTACTTGTCTGAAAACGCACAGAACCTTGAAATAGAAGGTTTCTAACCAAAAAACACATTGGTGAAACCCCTATCTTAAGGCTCTGAGTGTTTGCACACATGTACAACAGGCATGTTTAAACTATAACGTTTTTAGTGAAATCATGTTTCTCTCGAGGAGAAAACGCGTTTAAAGCCATAAAAAGATTTCACTGTGTTTTGACATTGGACCAAGCTACCAACAACCTAAAAAACGATCAGAACTGGAGAAATTACACATTGACATTGGGTGAAATCGTGTAACTCTTAAGGACGTGTTGTAGACTTGTTGAATAGATTCATTTTTCTTGTTTTGTTCGTTTTTGATGAAATTGTGCTTTTGTCGTCGAGAAAAGGCGTTTAACGCGATAAAAAGGTTTAGTGCGTTATGAATACGGGCTAGCTTACCAAAAGTACAAATGTGAACTAAATAAGGCCGGGAGTCGTTTTTGTTGCTTAAAACACGATTTCTCGACGAGAATATGCTTTTTCAAAAAAGCCATGTTCCCATGGCGAGAGACTCGTTTTCTGTGAGAAAATGCATTAAAAGGAGGGATTTCATCAGAAACACGATAAATACATATTGTACTTGTCTGAAAACGCACAGAACCTTGAAATAGAAGGTTTCTCACCAAAAAACCCATGGGTGAAACCCCAATCTTAAGGCTCTGTGTGTTTGCGCACATGTACAACATGCATGTTTAAACTATAACGTTTTTAGTGAAATCATGTTTCTCTCGAGGAGAAAACGCGTTTAAAGCCATAAAAAGATTTCACTGTGTTTTGACATTGGACCAAGCTACCAACAACCTAAAAAATGATCAGAACTGGAGAAATTACACATTGACATTGGGTGAAATCGTGTAACTCTTAAGGACGTGTAGACTTGTTGAATAGATTCATTTTTCTTGTTTTGTTCGTTTTTGATGAAATTGTGCTTTTGTCGTCGAGAAAAGGCGTTTAACGCGATAAAAAGGTTTAGTGCGTTATGAATACGGGCTAGCTTACCAAAAGTACAAATGTGAACTAAATAAGGCCGGGAGTCGTTTTTGTTGCTTAAAACACGATTTCTCGACCAGAATATGCTTTTTCAAAAAAGCCATGTTCCCATGGCGAGAGACTCGTTTTCTGTGAGAAAATGCATTAAAAGGAGGGATTTCATCAGAAACACTATAAATACATATTGTACTTGTCTGAAAACGCACAGAACCTTGAAATAGAAGGTTTCTCACCAAAAAACACATTGGTGAAACCCCTATCTTAAGGCTCTGAGTGTTTGCACACATGTACAACAGGCATGTTTAAACTATAACGTTTTTAGTGAAATCATGTTTCTCTCGAGGAGAAAACGCGTTTAAAGCCATAAAAAGATTTCACTGTGTTTTGACATTGGACCAAGCTACCAACAACCTAAAAAATGATCAGAACTGGAGAAATTACACATTGACATTGGGTGAAATCGTGTAACTCTTAAGGACGTGTTGTAGACTTGTTGAATAGATTCATTTTTCTTGTTTTGTTCGTTTTTGATGAAATTGTGCTTTTGTCGTCGAGAAAAGGCGTTAAACGCGATAAAAAGGTTTAGTGCGTTATGAATACGGGCTAGCTTACCAAAAGTACAAATGTGAACTAAATAAGGCCGGGAGTCGTTTTTGTTGCTTAAAACACGATTTCTCGACGAGAATATGCTTTTTCAAAAAAGCCATGTTCCCATGGGGAGAGACTCGTTTTCTGTGAGAAAATGCATTAAAAGGAGGGATTTCATCAGAAACACTATAAATACATATTGTACTTGTCTGAAAACGCACAGAACTTTGAAATAGAAGGTTTCTCACCAAAAAACCCATGGGTGAAACCCCAATCTTAAGGCTCTGTGTGTTTGCGCACATGTACAACAGGCATGTTTAAACTATAACGTTTTTAGTGAAATCATGTTTCTCTCGAGGAGAAAACGCGTTTAAAGCCATAAAAAGATTTCACTGTGTTTTGACATTGGACCAAGCTACCAACAACCTAAAAAATGATCAGAACTGGAGAAATTACACATTGACATTGGGTGAAATCGTGTAACTCTTAAGGACGTGTTGTAGACTTGTTGAATAGATTCATTTTTCTTGTTTTGTTCGTTTTTGATGAAATTGTGCTTTTGTCGTCGAGAAAAGGCGTTTAACGCGATAAAAAGGTTTAGTGCGTTATGAATACGGGCTAGCTTACCAAAAGTACAAATGTGAACTAAATAAGGCCGGGAGTCGTTTTTGTTGCTTAAAACACGATTTCTCGACGAGAATATGCTTTTTCAAAAAAGCCATGTTCCCATGGGGAGAGACTCGTTTTCTGTGAGAAAATGCATTAAAAGGAGGGATTTCATCAGAAACACTATAAATACATATTGTACTTGTCTGAAAACGCACAGAACCTTGAAATAGAAGGTTTCTCACCAAAAAACACATTGGTGAAACCCCTATCTTAAGGCTCTGAGTGTTTGCACACATGTACAACAGGCACGTTTAAACTATAACGTTTTTAGTGAAATCATGTTTCTCTCGAGGAGAAAACGCGTTTAAAGCCATAAAAAGATTTCACTGTGTTTTGACATTGGACCAAGCTGCCAACAACCTAAAAAATGATCAGAACTGGAGAAATTACACATTGACATTGGGTGAAATCGTGTAACTCTTAAGGACGTGTTGTAGACTTGTTGAATAGATTCCTTTTTCTTGTTTTGTTCGTTTTTGATGAAATTGTGCTTTTGTCGTCGAGAAAAGGCGTTTAACGCGATAAAAAGGTTTAGTGCGTTATGAATACGGGCTAGCTTACCAAAAGCAAAAATGTGAACTAAATAAGGCCGGGAGTCGTTTTTGTTGCTTAAAACACGATTTCTCGACGAGAATATGCTTTTTCAAAAAAGCCATGTTCCCATGGCGAGAGACTCGTTTTCTGTGAGAAAATGCATTAAAAGGAGGGATTTCATCAGAAACACGATAAATACATATTGTACTTGTCTGAAAACGCACAGAACCTTGAAATAGAAGGTTTCTCACCAAAAAACCCATGGGTGAAACCCCAATCTTAAGGCTCTGTGTGTTTGCGCACATGTACAACAGGCATGTTTAAACTATAACGTTTTTAGTGAAATCATGTTTCTCTCGAGGAGAAAACGCGTTTAAAGCCATAAAAAGATTTCACTGTGTTTTGACATTGGACCAAGCTACCAACAACCTAAAAAATGATCAGAACTGGAGAAATTACACATTGACATTGGGTGAAATCGTGTAACTCTTAAGGACGTGTTGTAGACTTGTTGAATAGATTCATTTTTCTTGTTTTGTTCGTTTTTGATGAAATTGTGCTTTTGTCGTCGAGAAAAGGCGTTTAACGCGATAAAAAGGTTTAGTGCGTTATGAATACGGGCTAGCTTACCAAAAGTACAAATGTGAACTAAATAAGGCCGGGAGTCGTTTTTGTTGCTTAAAACACGATTTCTCGACCAGAATATGCTTTTTCAAAAAAGCCATGTTCCCATGGCGAGAGACTCGTTTTCTGTGAGAAAATGCATTAAAAGGAGGGATTTCATCAGAAACACTATAAATACATATTGTACTTGTCTGAAAACGCACAGAACCTTGAAATAGAAGGTTTCTCACCAAAAAATACATTGGTGAAACCCCTATCTTAAGGCTCTGAGTGTTTGCACACATGTACAACAGGCATGTTTAAACTATAACGTTTTTAGTGAAATCATGTTTCTCTCGAGGAGAAAACGCGTTTAAAGCCATAAAAAGATTTCACTGTGTTTTGACATTGGACCAAGCTACCAACAACCTAAAAAATGATCAGAACTGGAGAAATTACACATTGACATTGGGTGAAATCGTGTAACTCTTAAGGACGTGTTGTAGACTTGTTGAATAGATTCATTTTTCTTGTTTTGTTCGTTTTTGATGAAATTGTGCTTTTGTCGTCGAGAAAAGGCGTTTAACGCGATAAAAAGGTTTAGTGCGTTATGAATACGGGCTAGCTTACCAAAAGTACAAATGTGAACTAAATAAGGCCGGGAGTCGTTTTTGTTGCTTAAAACACGATTTCTCGACGACAATATGCTTTTTCAAAAAAGCCATGTTCCCATGGCGAGAGACTCGTTTTCTGTGAGAAAATGCATTAAAAGGAGGGATTTCATCAGAAACACGATAAATACATATTGTACTTGTCTGAAAACGCACAGAACCTTGAAATAGAAGGTTTCTCACCAAAAAACCCATGGGTGAAACCCCAATCTTAAGGCTCTGTGTGTTTGCGCACATGTACAACAGGCATGTTTAAACTATAACGTTTTTAGTGAAATCATGTTTCTCTCGAGGAGAAAACGCGTTTAAAGCCATAAAAAGATTTCACTGTGTTTTGACATTGGACCAAGCTACCAACAACCTAAAAAATGATCAGAACTGGAGAACTTACACATTGACATTGGGTGAAATCGTGTAACTCTTAAGGACGTGTTGTAGACTTGTTGAATAGATTCATTTTTCTTGTTTTGTTCGTTTTTGATGAAATTGTGCTTTTGTCGTCGAGAAAAGGCGTTTAACGCGATAAAAAGGTTTAGTGCGTTATGAATACGGGCTAGCTTACCAAAAGTACAAATGTGAACTAAATAAGGCCGGGAGTCGTTTTTGTTGCTTAAAACACGATTTCTCGACCAGAATATGCTTTTTCAAAAAAGCCATGTTCCCATGGCGAGAGACTCGTTTTCTGTGAGAAAATGCATTAAAAGGAGGGATTTCATCAGAAACACTATAAATACATATTGTACTTGTCTGAAAACGCACAGAACCTTGAAATAGAAGGTTTCTAACCAAAAAACACATTGGTGAAACCCCTATCTTAAGGCTCTGAGTGTTTGCACACATGTACAACAGGCATGTTTAAACTATAACGTTTTTAGTGAAATCATGTTTCTCTCGAGGAGAAAACGCGTTTAAAGCCATAAAAAGATTTCACTGTGTTTTGACATTGGACCAAGCTACCAACAACCTAAAAAATGATCAGAACTGGAGAAATTACACATTGACATTGGGTGAAATCGTGTAACTCTTAAGGACGTGTTGTAGACTTGTTGAATAGATTCATTTTTCTTGTTTTGTTCGTTTTTGATGAAATTGTGCTTTTGTCGTCGAGAAAAGGCGTTTAACGCGACAAAAAGGTTTAGTGCGTTATGAATACGGGCTAGCTTACCAAAAGTACAAATGTGAACTAAATAAGGCCGGGAGTCGTTTTTGTTGCTTAAAACACGATTTCTCGACGAGAATATGCTTTTTCAAAAAAGCCATGTTCCCATGGCGAGAGACTCGTTTTCTGTGAGAAAATGCATTAAAAGGAGGGATTTCATCAGAAACACTATAAATACATATTGTACTTGTCTGAAAACGCACAGAACCTTGAAATAGAAGGTTTCTCACCAAAAAACCCATGGGTGAAACCCCAATCTTAAGGCTCTGTGTGTTTGCGCACATGTACAACAGGCATGTTTAAACTATAACGTTTTTAGTGAAATCATGTTTCTCTCGAGGAGAAAACGCGTTTAAAGCCATAAAAAGATTTCACTGTGTTTTGACATTGGACCAAGCTACCAACAACCTAAAAAATGATCAGAACTGGAGAAATTACACATTGACATTGGGTGAAATCGTGTAACTCTTAAGGACGTGTTGTAGACTTGTTGAATAGATTCATATTTCTTGTTTTGTTCGTTTTTGATGAAATTGTGCTTTTGTCGTCGATAAAAGGCGTTTAACGCGATAAAAAGGTTTAGTGCGTTATGAATACGGGCTAGCTTACCAAAAGCAAAAATGTGAACTAAATAAGGCCGGGAGTCGTTTTTGTTGCTTAAAACACGATTTCTCGACGAGAATATGCTTTTTCAAAAAAGCCATGTTCCCATGGCGAGAGACTCGTTTTCTGTGAGAAAATGCATTAAAAGGAGGGATTTCATCAGAAACACTATAAATACATATTGTACTTGTCGGAAAACGCACAGAACCTTGAAATAGAAGGTTTCTCACCAAAAAACACATTGGTGAAACCCCAATCTTAAGGCTCTGTGTGTTTGCGCACATGTACAACAGGCATGTTTAAACTATAACGTTTTTAGTGAAATCATGTTTCTCTCGAGGAGAAAACGCGTTTAAAGCCATAAAAAGATTTCACTGTGTTTTGACATTGGACCAAGCTACCAACAACCTAAAAAATGATCAGAACTGGAGAAATTACACATTGACATTGGGTGAAATCGTGTAACTCTTAAGGACGTGTTGTAGACTAGTTGAATAGATTCATTTTTCTTGTTTTGTTCGTTTTTGATGAAAATTGTGCTTTTGTCGTCGAGAAAAGGCGTTTAACGCGATAAAAAGGTTTAGTGCGTTATGAATACGGGCTAGCTTACCAAAAGCAAAAATGTGAACTAAATAAGGCCGGGAGTCGTTTTTGTTGCTTAAAACACGATTTCTCGACGAGAATATGCTTTTTCAAAAAAGCCATGTTCCCATGGGGAAAGACTCGTTTTCTGTGAGAAAATGCATTAAAAGGAGGGATTTCATCAGAAACACTATAAATACATATTGTACTTGTCTGAAAACGCACAGAACCTTGAAATAGAAGGTTTCTCACCAAAAAACCCATGGGTGAAACCCCAATCTTAAGGCTCTGAGTGTTTGCGCACATGTACAACAGGCATGTTTAAACTATAACGTTTTTAGTGAAATCATGTTTCTCTCGAGGAGAAAACGCGTTTAAAGCCATAAAAAGATTTCACTGTGTTTTGACATTGGACCAAGCTACCAACAACCTAAAAAATGATCAGAACTGGAGAAATTACACATTGACATTGGGTGAAATCGTGTAACTCTTAAGGACGTGTTGTAGACTTGTTGAATAGATTCATTTTTCTTGTTTTGTTCGTTTTTGATGAAATTGTGCTTTTGTCGTCGAGAAAAGGCGTTTAACGCGATAAAAAGGTTTAGTGCGTTATGAATACGGGCTAGCTTACCAAAAGTACAAATGTGAACTAAATAAGGCCGGGAGTCGTTTTTGTTGCTTAAAACACGATTTCTAGACCAGAATATGCTTTTTCAAAAAAGCCATGTTCCCATGGCGAGAGACTCGTTTTCTGTGAGAAAATGCATTAAAAGGAGGGATTTCATCAGAAACACTATAAATACATATTGTACTTGTCTGAAAACGCACAGAACCTTGAAATAGAAGGTTTCTCACCAAAAAACACATTGGTGAAACCCCTATCTTAAGGCTCTGAGTGTTTGCACACATGTACAACAGGCATGTTTAAACTATAACGTTTTTAGTGAAATCATGTTTCTCTCGAGGAGAAAACGCGTTTAAAGCCAAAAAAAGATTTCACTGTGTTTTGACATTGGACCAAGCTACCAACAACCTAAAAAATGATCAGAACTGGAGAAATTACACATTGACATTGGGTGAAATCGTGTAACTCTTAAGGACGTGTTGTAGACTTGTTGAATAGATTCATTTTTCTTGTTTTGTTCGTTTTTGATGAAATTGTGCTTTTGTCGTCGAGAAAAGGCGTTTAACGCGATAAAAAGGTTTAGTGCGTTATGAATACGGGCTAGCTTACCAAAAGCAAAAATGTGAACTAAATAAGGCCGGGAGTCGTTTTTGTTGCTTAAAACACGATTTCTCGACGAGAATATGCTTTTTCAAAAAAGCCATGTTCCCATGGCGAGAGACTCGTTTTCTGTGAGAAAATGCATTAAAAGGAGGGATTTCATCAGAAACACGATAAATACATATTGTACTTGTCTGAAAACGCACAGAACCTTGAAAATAGAAGGTTTCTCACCAAAAAACCCATGGGTGAAACCCCAATCTTAAGGCTCTGTGTGTTTGCGCACATGTACAACAGGCATGTTTAAACTATAACGTTTTTAGTGAAATCATGTTTCTCTCGAGGAGAAAACGCGTTTAAAGCCATAAAAAGATTTCACTGTGTTTTGACATTGGACCAAGCTACCAACAACCTAAAAAATGATCAGAACTGGAGAACTTACACATTGACATTGGGTGAAATCGTGTAACTCTTAAGGACGTGTTGTAGACTTGTTGAATAGATTCATTTTTCTTGTTTTGTTCGCTTTTGATGAAATTGTGCTTTTGTCGTCGAGAAAAGGCGTTTAACGCGATAAAAAGGTTTAGTGCGTTATGAATATGGGCTAGCTTACCAAAAGCAAAAATGTGAACTAAATAAGGCCGGGAGTCGTTTTTGTTGCTTAAAACACGATTTCTCGACGAGAATATGCTTTTTCAAAAAAGCCATGTTCCCATGGCGAGAGACTCGTTTTCTGTGAGAAAATGCATTAAAAGGAGGGATTTCATCAGAAACACGATAAATACATATTGTACTTGTCTGAAAACGCACAGAACCTTGAAATAGAAGGTTTCTCACCAAAAAACCCATGGGTGAAACCCCAATCTTAAGGCTCTGTGTGTTTGCGCACATGTACAACAGGCATGTTTAAACTATAACGTTTTTAGTGAAATCATGTTTCTCTCGAGGAGAAAACGCGTTTAAAGCCATAAAAAGATTTCACTGTGTTTTGACATTGGACCAAGCTACCAACAACCTAAAAAATGATCAGAACTGGAGAAATTACACATTGACATTGGGTGAAATCGTGTAACTCTTAAGGACGTGTTGTAGACTTGTTGAATAGATTCATTTTTCTTGTTTTGTTCGTTTTTGATGAAATTGTGCTTTTGTCGTCGAGAAAAGGCGTTTAACGCGATAAAAAGGTTTAGTGCGTTATGAATACGGGCTAGCTTACCAAAAGCAAAAATGTGAACTAAATAAGTCCGGGAGTCGTTTTTGTTGCTTAAAACACGATTTCTCGACGAGAATATGCTTTTTCAAAAAAGCCATGTTCCCATGGCGAGAGACTCGTTTTCTGTGAGAAAATGCATTAAAAGGAGGGATTTCATCAGAAACACGATAAATACATATTGTACTTGTCGGAAAACGCACAGAACCTTGAAATAGAAGGTTTCTCACCAAAAAACACATTGGTGAAACCCCAATCTTAACGCTCTGTGTGTTTGCGCACATGTACAAACAGGCATGTTTAAAGTATAACGTTTTTCGTGAAATCATGTTTCTCTCGAGGAGAAAACGCGTTTAAAGCCATAAAAATATTTCACTGTGTTTTGACATTGGACCAAGCTACCAACAACCTAAAAAATGATCAGAACTGGAGAAATTACACATTGACATTGGGTGAAATCGTGTAACTCTTAAGGACGTGTTGTAGACTTGTTGAATAGATTCATTTTTCTTGTTTTCTTCGTTTTTGATGAAATTGTGCTTTTTGTCGTCGATTAAAGGCGTTTAACGCAATAAAAAGGTTTAGTGCGTTATGAATACGGGCTAGCTTACCAAAAATACAAATGTGAACTAAATAAGGCCGGGAGTCGTTTTTGTTGCTTAAAACACGATTTCTCGACGAGAATATGCTTTTTCAAAAAAGCCATGTTCCCATGGCGAGAGACTCGTTTTCTGTGAGAAAATGCATTAAAAGGAGGGATTTCATCAGAAACACTATAAATACATATTGTACTTGTCTAAAAACGCACAGAACCTTGAAATAGAAGGTTTATCACCAAAAAACCCATGGGTGAAACCCCAATCTTAAGGCTCTGTGTGTTTGCGCACATGTACAACAGGCATGTTTAAACTATAACGTTTTTAGTGAAATCATGTTTCTCTCGAGGAGAAAACGCGTTTAAAGCCATAAAAAGATTTCACTGTGTTTTGACATTAGACAAAGCTACCAACAACCTAAAAAATGATCAGAACTGGAAAATTACACATTGACATTGGGTGAAATCGTGTAACTCTTAAGGACGTGTTGTAGACTTGTTGAATAGATTCATTTTTCTTGTTTTGTTCGTTTTTGATGAAATTGTGCTTTTCTCGTCGATTAAAGGCGTTTAACGCGATAAAAATGTTTAGTGCGTTATGAATACGGGCTAGCTTACCAAAAGCAAAAATGTGAACTAAATAAGGCCGGGAGTCGTTTTTGTTGCTTAAAACACGATTTCTCGACGAGAATATGCTTTTTCAAAAAAGCCATGTTCCCATGGCGAGAGACTCGTTTTCTGTGAGAAAATGCATTAAAAGGAGGGATTTCATCAGAAACACGATAAATACATATTGTACTTGTCTGAAAACGCACAGAACCTTGAAATAGAAGGTTTCTCACCAAAAAACCCATGGGTGAAACCCCAATCTTAAGGCTCTGTGTGTTTGCCCACATGTACAACAGGCATGTTTAAACTATAACGTTTTTAGTGAAATCATGTTTCTCTCGAGGAGAAAACGCGTTTAAAGCCATAAAAAGATTTCACTGTGTTTTGACATTGGACCAAGCTACCAACAACCTAAAAAATGATCAGAACTGGAGAAATTACACATTGACATTGGGTGAAATCGTGTAACTCTTAAGGACGTGTTGTAGACTTGTTGAATAGATTCATTTTTCTTGTTTTGTTCGTTTTTGATGAAATTGTGCTTTTGTCGTCGAGAAAAGGCGTTTAACGCGATAAAAAGGTTTAGTGCGTTATGAATACGGGCTAGCTTACCAAAAGCAAAAATGTGAACTAAATAAGGCCGGGAGTCGTTTTTGTTGCTTAAAACACGATTTCTCGACGAGAATATGCTTTTTCAAAAAAGCCATGTTCCCATGGCGAGAGACTCGTTTTCTGTGAGAAAATGCATTAAAAGGAGGGATTTCATCAGAAACACTATAAATACATATTGTACTTGTCTGGAAACGCACAGAACCTTGAAATAGAAGGTTTCTCACCAAAAAACCCATGGGTGAAACCCCAATCGTAAGGCTCTGTGTGTTTGCGCACATGTACAACAGGCATGTTTAAACTATAACGTTCTTAGTGAAATCATGTTTCTCTCGAGGAGAAAACGCGTTTAAAGCCATAAAAAGATTTCACTGTGTTTTGACATTGGACCAAGCTACCAACAACCTAAAAAATGATCAGAACTGGAGAAATTACACATTGACATTGGGTGAAATCGTGTAACTCTTAAGGACGTGTTGTAGACTTGTTTGAATAGATTCATTTTTCTTGTTTTGTTCGTTTTTGATGAAATTGTGCTTTTGTCGTCGAGAAAAGGCGTTTAACGCGATAAAAAGGTTTAGTGCGTTATGAATACGGGCTAGCTTACCAAAAGCAAAAATGTGAACTAAATAAGGCCGGGAGTCGTTTTTGTTGCTTAAAACACGATTTCTCGACGAGAATATGCTTTTTCAAAAAAGCCATGTTCCCATGGCGAGAGACTCGTTTTCTGTGAGAAAATGCATTAAAAGGAGGGATTTCATCAGAAACACTATAAATACATATTGTACTTGTCGGAAAACGCACAGAACCTTGAAATAGAAGGTTTCTCACCAAAAAACACATTGGTGAAACCCCAATCTTAAGGCTCTGTGTGTTTGCGCACATGTACAACAGGCATGTTTAAACTATAACGTTCTTAGTGAAATCATGTTTCTCTCGAGGAGAAAACGCGTTTAAAGCCATAAAAAGATTTCACTGTGTTTTGACATTGGACCAAGCTACCAACAACCTAAAAAATGATCAGAACTGGAGAAATTACACATTGACATTGGGTGAAATCGTGTAACTCTTAAGGACGTGTTGTAGACTTGTTGAATAGATTCATTTTTCTTGTTTTGTTCGTTTTTGATGAAATTGTGCTTTTCTCGTCGAGAAAAGGCGTTTAACGCGATAAAAAGGTTTAGTGCGTTATGAATACGGGCTAGCTTACCAAAAGTACAAATGTGAACTAAATAAGGCCGGGAGTCGTTTTTGTTGCTTAAAACACGATTTCTCGACGAGAATATGCTTTTTCAAAAAAGCCATGTTCCCATGGCGAGAGACTCGTTTTCTGTGAGAAAATGCATTAAAAGGAGGGATTTCATCAGAAACACTATAAATACATATTGTACTTGTCTGGAAACGCACAGAACCTTGAAATAGAAGGTTTCTCACCAAAAAACCCATGGGTGAAACCCCAATCGTAAGGCTCTGTGTGTTTGCGCACATGTACAACAGGCATGTTTAAACTATAACGTTCTTAGTGAAATCATGTTTCTCTCGAGGAGAAAACGCGTTTAAAGCCATAAAAAGATTTCACTGTGTTTTGACATTGGACCAAGCTACCAACAACCTAAAAAATGATCAGAACTGGAGAAATTACACATTGACATTGGGTGAAATCGTGTAACTCTTAAGGACGTGTTGTAGACTTGTTTGAATAGATTCATTTTTCTTGTTTTGTTCGTTTTTGATGAAATTGTGCTTTTGTCGTCGAGAAAAGGCGTTTAACGCGATAAAAAGGTTTAGTGCGTTATGAATACGGGCTAGCTTACCAAAAGCAAAAATGTGAACTAAATAAGGCCGGGAGTCGTTTTTGTTGCTTAAAACACGATTTCTCGACGAGAATATGCTTTTTCAAAAAAGCCATGTTCCCATGGCGAGAGACTCGTTTTCTGTGAGAAAATGCATTAAAAGGAGGGATTTCATCAGAAACACTATACATACATATTGTACTTGTCGGAAAACGCACAGAACCTTGAAATAGAAGGTTTCTCACCAAAAAACACATTGGTGAAACCCCAATCTTAAGGCTCTGTGTGTTTGCGCACATGTACAACAGGCATGTTTAAACTATAACGTTCTTAGTGAAATCATGTTTCTCTCGAGGAGAAAACGCGTTTAAAGCCATAAAAAGATTTCACTGTGTTTTGACATTGGACCAAGCTACCAACAACCTAAAAAATGATCAGAACTGGAGAAATTACACATTGACATTGGGTGAAATCGTGTAACTCTTAAGGACGTGTTGTAGACTTGTTGAATAGATTCATTTTTCTTGTTTTGTTCGTTTTTGATGAAATTGTGCTTTTCTCGTCGAGAAAAGGCGTTTAACGCGATAAAAAGGTTTAGTGCGTTATGAATACGGGCTAGCTTACCAAAAGTACAAATGTGAACTAAATAAGGCCGGGAGTCGTTTTTGTTGCTTAAAACACGATTTCTCGACGAGAATATGCTTTTTCAAAAAAGCCATGTTCCCATGGCGAGAGACTCGTTTTCTGTGAGAAAATGCATTAAAAGGAGGGATTTCATCAGAAACACTATAAATACATATTGTACTTGTCTGGAAACGCACAGAACCTTGAAATAGAAGGTTTATCACCAAAAAACACATTGGTGAAACCCCAATCTTAAGGCTCTGTGTGTTTGCGCACATGTACAACAGGCATGTTTAAACTATAACGTTCTTAGTGAAATCATGTTTCTCTCGAGGAGAAAACGCGTTTAAAGCCATAAAAAGATTTCACTGTGTTTTGACATTGGACCAAGCTACCAACAACCTAAAAAATGATCAGAACTGGAGAAATTACACATTGACATTGGGTGAAATCGTGTAACTCTTAAGGACGTGTTGTAGACTTGTTTGAATAGATTCATTTTTCTTGTTTTGTTCGTTTTTGATGAAATTGTGCTTTTGTCGTCGAGAAAAGGCGTTTAACGCGATAAAAAGGTTTAGTGCGTTATGAATACGGGCTAGCTTACCAAAAGCAAAAATGTGAACTAAATAAGGCCGGGAGTCGTTTTTGTTGCTTAAAACACGATTTCTCGACGAGAATATGCTTTTTCAAAAAAGCCATGTTCCCATGGGGAGGGACTCGTTTTCTGTGAGAAAATGCATTAAAAGGAGGGATTTCATCAGAAACACTATAAATACATATTGTACTTGTCATAAAAAGACACAGAACCTTGAAATAGAAGGTTTCTCACCAAAAAACACATTGGTGAAACCCCTATCTTAAGGCTCTGAGTGTTTGCGCACATGTACAACAGGCATGTTAAAACTATAACGTTTTTAGTGAAATCATGTTTCTCTCGAGGAGAAAACGCGTTTAAAGCCATAAAAAGATTTCACTGTGTTTTGACATTGGACCAAGCTACCAACAACCTAAAAAATGATCAGAACTGGAGAAATTACACATGGACATTGGGTGAAATCGTGTAACTCTTAAGGACGTGTTGTAGACTTGTTGAATAGATTCATTTTTCTTGTTTTGTTCGTTTTTGATGAAATTGTGCTTTTGTCGTCGAGAAAAGGCGTTTAACGCGATAAAAAGGTTTAGTGCGTTATGAATACGGGCTAGCTTACAAAAAGTACAAATGTGAACTAAATAAGGCCGGGAGTCGTTTTTGTTGCTTAAAACACGATTTCTCGACGAGAATATGCTTTTTCAAAAAAGCCATGTTCCCATGGCGAGAGACTCGTTTTCTGTGAGAAAATGCATTAAAAGGAGGGATTTCATCAGAAACACTATAAATACATATTGTACTTGTCTGGAAACGCACAGAACCTTGAAATAGAAGGTTTATCACCAAAAAACACATTGGTGAAACCCCAATCGTAAGGCTCTGTGTGTTTGCGCACATGTACAACAGGCATGTTTAAACTATAACGTTCTTAGTGAAATCATGTTTCTCTCGAGGAGAAAACGCGTTTAAAGCCATAAAAAGATTTCACTGTGTTTTGACATTGGACCAAGCTACCAACAACCTAAAAAATGATCAGAACTGGAGAAATTACACATTGACATTGGGTGAAATCGTGTAACTCTTAAGGACGTGTTGTAGACTTGTTTGAATAGATTCATTTTTCTTGTTTTGTTCGTTTTTGATGAAATTGTGCTTTTGTCGTCGAGAAAAGGCGTTTAACGCGATAAAAAGGTTTAGTGCGTTATGAATACGGGCTAGCTTACCAAAAGCAAAAATGTGAACTAAATAAGGCCGGGAGTCGTTTTTGTTGCTTAAAACACGATTTCTCGACGAGAATATGCTTTTTCAAAAAAGCCATGTTCCCATGGCGAGAGACTCGTTTTCTGTGAGAAAATGCATTAAAAGGAGGGATTTCATCAGAAACACTATAAATACATATTGTACTTGTCGGAAAACGCACAGAAGCTTGAAATAGAAGGTTTCTCACCAAAAAACACATTGGTGAAACCCCAATCTTAAGGCTCTGTGTGTTTGCGCACATGTACAACAGGCATGTTTAAACTATAACGTTCTTAGTGAAATCATGTTTATCTCGAGGAGAAAACGCGTTTAAAGCCATAAAAAGATTTCACTGTGTTTTGACATTGGACCAAGCTACCAACAACCTAAAAAATGATCAGAACTGGAGAAATTACACATTGACATTGGGTGAAATCGTGTAACTCTTAAGGACGTGTTGTAGACTTGTTGAACAGATTCATTTTTCTTGTTTTGTTCGTTTTTGATGAAATTGTGCTTTTGTCGTCGAGAAAAGGCGTTTAACGCGATAAAAAGGTTTAGTGCGTTATGAATACGGGCTAGCTTACCAAAAGTACAAATGTGAACTAAATAAGGCCGGGAGTCGTTTTTGTTGCTTAAAACACGATTTCTCGACGAGAATATGCTTTTTCAAAAAAGCCATGTTCCCATGGCGAGAGACTCGTTTTCTGTGAGAAAATGCATTAAAAGGAGGGATTTCATCAGAAACACTATAAATACATATTGTACTTGTCTGGAAACGCACAGAACCTTGAAATAGAAGGTTTATCACCAAAAAACACATTGGTGAAACCCCAATCTTAAGGCTCTGTGTGTTTGCGCACATGTACAACAGGCATGTTTAAACTATAACGTTCTTAGTGAAATCATGTTTATCTCGAGGAGAAAACGCGTTTAAAGCCATAAAAAGATTTCACTGTGTTTTGACATTGGACCAAGCTACCAACAACCTAAAAAATGATCAGAACTGGAGAAATTACACATTGACATTGGGTGAAATCGTGTAACTCTTAAGGACGTGTTGTAGACTTGTTGAATAGATTCATTTTTCTTGTTTTGTTCGTTTTTGATGAAATTGTGCTTTTGTCGTCGAGAAAAGGCGTTTAACGCGATAAAAAGGTTTAGTGCGTTATGAATACGGGCTAGCTTACCAAAAGTACAAATGTGAACTAAATAAGGCCGGGAGTCGTTTTTGTTGCTTAAAACACGATTTCTCGACGAGAATATGCTTTTTCAAAAAAGCCATGTTCCCATGGCGAGAGACTCGTTTTCTGTGAGAAAATGCATTAAAAGGAGGGATTTCATCAGAAACACTATAAATACATATTGTACTTGTCTGGAAACGCACAGAACCTTGAAATAGAAGGTTTCTCACCAAAAAACCCATGGGTGAAACCCCAATCGTAAGGCTCTGTGTGTTTGCGCACATGTACAACAGGCATGTTTAAACTATAACGTTCTTAGTGAAATCATGTTTCTCTCGAGGAGAAAACGCGTTTAAAGCCATAAAAAGATTTCACTGTGTTTTGACATTGGACCAAGCTACCAACAACCTAAAAAATGATCAGAACTGGAGAAATTACACATTGACATTGGGTGAAATCGTGTAACTCTTAAGGACGTGTTGTAGACTTGTTTGAATAGATTCATTTTTCTTGTTTTGTTCGTTTTTGATGAAATTGTGCTTTTGTCGTCGAGAAAAGGCGTTTAACGCGATAAAAAGGTTTAGTGCGTTATGAATACGGGCTAGCTTACCAAAAGCAAAAATGTGAACTAAATAAGGCCGGGAGTCGTTTTTGTTGCTTAAAACACGATTTCTCGACGAGAATATGCTTTTTCAAAAAAGCCATGTTCCCATGGCGAGAGACTCGTTTTCTGTGAGAAAATGCATTAAAAGGAGGGATTTCATCAGAAACACTATAAATACATATTGTACTTGTCGGAAAACGCACAGAACCTTGAAATAGAAGGTTTCTCACCAAAAAACACATTGGTGAAACCCCAATCTTAAGGCTCTGTGTGTTTGCGCACATGTACAACAGGCATGTTTAAACTATAACGTTCTTAGTGAAATCATGTTTCTCTCGAGGAGAAAACGCGTTTAAAGCCATAAAAAGATTTCACTGTGTTTTGACATTGGACCAAGCTACCAACAACCTAAAAAATGATCAGAACTGGAGAAATTACACATTGACATTGGGTGAAATCGTGTAACTCTTAAGGACGTGTTGTAGACTTGTTGAATAGATTCATTTTTCTTGTTTTGTTCGTTTTTGATGAAATTGTGCTTTTCTCGTCGAGAAAAGGCGTTTAACGCGATAAAAAGGTTTAGTGCGTTATGAATACGGGCTAGCTTACCAAAAGTACAAATGTGAACTAAATAAGGCCGGGAGTCGTTTTTGTTGCTTAAAACACGATTTCTCGACGAGAATATGCTTTTTCAAAAAAGCCATGTTCCCATGGCGAGAGACTCGTTTTCTGTGAGAAAATGCATTAAAAGGAGGGATTTCATCAGAAACACTATAAATACATATTGTACTTGTCTGGAAACGCACAGAACCTTGAAATAGAAGGTTTATCACCAAAAAACACATTGGTGAAACCCCAATCGTAAGGCTCTGTGTGTTTGCGCACATGTACAACAGGCATGTTTAAACTATAACGTTCTTAGTGAAATCATGTTTCTCTCGAGGAAAAAACGCGTTTAAAGCCATAAAAAGATTTCACTGTGTTTTGACATTGGACCAAGCTACCAACAACCTAAAAAATGATCAGAACTGGAGAAATTACACATTGACATTGGGTGAAATCGTGTAACTCTTAAGGACGTGTTGTAGACTTGTTTGAATAGATTCATTTTTCTTGTTTTGTTCGTTTTTGATGAAATTGTGCTTTTGTCGTCGAGAAAGGGCGTTTAACGCGATAAAAAGGTTTAGTGCGTTATGAATACGGGCTAGCTTACCAAAAGCAAAAATGTGAACTAAATAAGGCCGGGAGTCGTTTTTGTTGCTTAAAACACGATTTCTCGACGAGAATATGCTTTTTCAAAAAAGCCATGTTCCCATGGGGAGGGACTCGTTTTCTGTGAGAAAATGCATTAAAAGGAGGGATTTCATCAGAAACACTATAAATACATATTGTACTTGTCATAAAAAGACACAGAACCTTGAAATAGAAGGTTTCTCACCAAAAAACACATTGGTGAAACCCCTATCTTAAGGCTCTGAGTGTTTGCGCACATGTACAACAGGCATGTTAAAACTATAACGTTTTTAGTGAAATCATGTTTCTCTCGAGGAGAAAACGCGTTTAAAGCCATAAAAAGATTTCACTGTGTTTTGACATTGGACCAAGCTACCAACAACCTAAAAAATGATCAGAACTGGAGAAATTACACATGGACATTGGGTGAAATCGTGTAACTCTTAAGGACGTGTTGTAGACTTGTTGAATAGATTCATTTTTCTTGTTTTGTTCGTTTTTGATGAAATTGTGCTTTTGTCGTCGAGAAAAGGCGTTTAACGCGATAAAAAGGTTTAGTGCGTTATGAATACGGGCTAGCTTACAAAAAGTACAAATGTGAACTAAATAAGGCCGGGAGTCGTTTTTGTTGCTTAAAACACGATTTCTCGACGAGAATATGCTTTTTCAAAAAAGCCATGTTCCCATGGCGAGAGACTCGTTTTCTGTGAGAAAATGCATTAAAAGGAGGGATTTCATCAGAAACACTATAAATACATATTGTACTTGTCTGGAAACGCACAGAACCTTGAAATAGAAGGTTTATCACCAAAAAACACATTGGTGAAACCCCAATCGTAAGGCTCTGTGTGTTTGCGCACATGTACAACAGGCATGTTTAAACTATAACGTTCTTAGTGAAATCATGTTTCTCTCGAGGAGAAAACGCGTTTAAAGCCATAAAAAGATTTCACTGTGTTTTGACATTGGACCAAGCTACCAACAACCTAAAAAATGATCAGAACTGGAGAAATTACACATTGACATTGGGTGAAATCGTGTAACTCTTAAGGACGTGTTGTAGACTTGTTTGAATAGATTCATTTTTCTTGTTTTGTTCGTTTTTGATGAAATTGTGCTTTTGTCGTCGAGAAAAGGCGTTTAACGCGATAAAAAGGTTTAGTGCGTTATGAATACGGGCTAGCTTACCAAAAGCAAAAATGTGAACTAAATAAGGCCGGGAGTCGTTTTTGTTGCTTAAAACACGATTTCTCGACGAGAATATGCTTTTTCAAAAAAGCCATGTTCCCATGGCGAGAGACTCGTTTTCTGTGAGAAAATGCATTAAAAGGAGGGATTTCATCAGAAACACTATAAATACATATTGTACTTGTCGGAAAACGCACAGAAGCTTGAAATAGAAGGTTTCTCACCAAAAAACACATTGGTGAAACCCCAATCTTAAGGCTCTGTGTGTTTGCGCACATGTACAACAGGCATGTTTAAACTATAACGTTCTTAGTGAAATCATGTTTATCTCGAGGAGAAAACGCGTTTAAAGCCATAAAAAGATTTCACTGTGTTTTGACATTGGACCAAGCTACCAAAAACCTAAAAAATGATCAGAACTGGAGAAATTACACATTGACATTGGGTGAAATCGTGTAACTCTTAAGGACGTGTTGTAGACTTGTTGAACAGATTCATTTTTCTTGTTTTGTTCGTTTTTGATGAAATTGTGCTTTTGTCGTCGAGAAAAGGCGTTTAACGCGATAAAAAGGTTTAGTGCGTTATGAATACGGGCTAGCTTACCAAAAGTACAAATGTGAACTAAATAAGGCCGGGAGTCGTTTTTGTTGCTTAAAACACGATTTCTCGACGAGAATATGCTTTTTCAAAAAAGCCATGTTCCCATGGCGAGAGACTCGTTTTCTGTGAGAAAATGCATTAAAAGGAGGGATTTCATCAGAAACACTATAAATACATATTGTACTTGTCTGGAAACGCACAGAACCTTGAAATAGAAGGTTTATCACCAAAAAACACATTGGTGAAACCCCAATCTTAAGGCTCTGTGTGTTTGCGCACATGTACAACAGGCATGTTTAAACTATAACGTTCTTAGTGAAATCATGTTTATCTCGAGGAGAAAACGCGTTTAAAGCCATAAAAAGATTTCACTGTGTTTTGACATTGGACCAAGCTACCAACAACCTAAAAAATGATCAGAACTGGAGAAATTACACATTGACATTGGGTGAAATCGTGTAACTCTTAAGGACGTGTTGTAGACTTGTTGAACAGATTCATTTTTCTTGTTTTGTTCGTTTTTGATGAAATTGTGCTTTTGTCGTCGAGAAAAGGCGTTTAACGCGATAAAAAGGTTTAGTGCGTTATGAATACGGGCTAGCTTACCAAAAGTACAAATGTGAACTAAATAAGGCCGGGAGTCGTTTTTGTTGCTTAAAACACGATTTCTCGACGAGAATATGCTTTTTCAAAAAAGCCATGTTCCCATGGCGAGAGACTCGTTTTCTGTGAGAAAATGCATTAAAAGGAGGGATTTCATCAGAAACACTATAAATACATATTGTACTTGTCGGAAAACGCACAGAACCTTGAAATAGAAGGTTTCTCACCAAAAAACACATTGGTGAAACCCCAATCTTAAGGCTCTGTGTGTTTGCGCACATGTACAACAGGCATGTTTAAACTATAACGTTCTTAGTGAAATCATGTTTCTCTCGAGGAGAAAACGCGTTTAAAGCCATAAAAAGATTTCACTGTGTTTTGACATTGGACCAAGCTACCAACAACCTAAAAAATGATCAGAACTGGAGAAATTACACATTGACATTGGGTGAAATCGTGTAACTCTTAAGGACGTGTTGTAGACTTGTTGAATAGATTCATTTTTCTTGTTTTGTTCGTTTTTGATGAAATTGTGCTTTTCTCGTCGAGAAAAGGCGTTTAACGCGATAAAAAGGTTTAGTGCGTTATGAATACGGGCTAGCTTACCAAAAGTACAAATGTGAACTAAATAAGGCCGGGAGTCGTTTTTGTTGCTTAAAACACGATTTCTCGACGAGAATATGCTTTTTCAAAAAAGCCATGTTCCCATGGCGAGAGACTCGTTTTCTGTGAGAAAATGCATTAAAAGGAGGGATTTCATCAGAAACACTATAAATACATATTGTACTTGTCTGGAAACGCACAGAACCTTGAAATAGAAGGTTTATCACCAAAAAACACATTGGTGAAACCCCAATCGTAAGGCTCTGTGTGTTTGCGCACTTGTACAACAGGCATGTTTAAACTATAACGTTCTTAGTGAAATCATGTTTCTCTCGAGGAGAAAACGCGTTTAAAGCCATAAAAAGATTTCACTGTGTTTTGACATTGGACAAAGCTACCAACAACCTAAAAAATGATCAGAACTGGAGAAATTACACATTGACATTGGGTGAAATCGTGTAACTCTTAAGGACGTGTTGTAGACTTGTTTGAATAGATTCATTTTTCTTGTTTTGTTCGTTTTTGATGAAATTGTGCTTTTGTCGTCGAGAAAAGGCGTTTAACGCGATAAAAAGGTTTAGTGCGTTATGAATACGGGCTAGCTTACCAAAAGCAAAAATGTGAACTAAATAAGGCCGGGAGTCGTTTTTGTTGCTTAAAACACGATTTCTCGACGAGAATATGCTTTTTCAAAAAAGCCATGTTCCCATGGCGAGAGACTCGTTTTCTGTGAGAAAATGCATTAAAAGGAGGGATTTCATCAGAAACACTATAAATACATATTGTACTTGTCTGAAAACGCACAGAACCTTGAAATAGAAGGTTTCTCACCAAAAAACACATTGGTGAAACCCCAATCTTAAGGCTCTGTGTGTTTGCGCACATGTACAACAGGCATGTTTAAACTATAACGTTCTTAGTGAAATCATGTTTATCTCGAGGAGAAAACGCGTTTAAAGCCATAAAAAGATTTCACTGTGTTTTGACATTGGACCAAGCTACCAACAACCTAAAAAATGATCAGAACTGGAGAAATTACACATTGACATTGGGTGAAATCGTGTAACTCTTAAGGACGTGTTGTAGACTTGTTGAACAGATTCATTTTTCTTGTTTTGTTCGTTTTTGATGAAATTGTGCTTTTGTCGTCGAGAAAAGGCGTTTAACGCGATAAAAAGGTTTAGTGCGTTATGAATACGGGCTAGCTTACCAAAAGTACAAATGTGAACTAAATAAGGCCGGGAGTCGTTTTTGTTGCTTAAAACACGATTTCTCGACGAGAATATGCTTTTTCAAAAAAGCCATGTTCCCATGGCGAGAGACTCGTTTTCTGTGAGAAAATGCATTAAAAGGAGGGATTTCATCAGAAACACTATAAATACATATTGTACTTGTCTGGAAACGCACAGAACCTTGAAATAGAAGGTTTATCACCAAAAAACACATTGGTGAAACCCCAATCGTAAGGCTCTGTGTGTTTGCGCACATGTACAACAGGCATGTTTAAACTATAACGTTCTTAGTGAAATCATGTTTCTCTCGAGGAAAAAACGCGTTTAAAGCCATAAAAAGATTTCACTGTGTTTTGACATTGGACCAAGCTACCAACAACCTAAAAAATGATCAGAACTGGAGAAATTACACATTGACATTGGGTGAAATCGTGTAACTCTTAAGGACGTGTTGTAGACTTGTTTGAATAGATTCATTTTTCTTGTTTTGTTCGTTTTTGATGAAATTGTGCTTTTGTCGTCGAGAAAGGGCGTTTAACGCGATAAAAAGGTTTAGTGCGTTATGAATACGGGCTAGCTTACCAAAAGCAAAAATGTGAACTAAATAAGGCCGGGAGTCGTTTTTGTTGCTTAAAACACGATTTCTCGACGAGAATATGCTTTTTCAAAAAAGCCATGTTCCCATGGGGAGGGACTCGTTTTCTGTGAGAAAATGCATTAAAAGGAGGGATTTCATCAGAAACACTATAAATACATATTGTACTTGTCATAAAAAGACACAGAACCTTGAAATAGAAGGTTTCTCACCAAAAAACACATTGGTGAAACCCCTATCTTAAGGCTCTGAGTGTTTGCGCACATGTACAACAGGCATGTTAAAACTATAACGTTTTTAGTGAAATCATGTTTCTCTCGAGGAGAAAACGCGTTTAAAGCCATAAAAAGATTTCACTGTGTTTTGACATTGGACCAAGCTACCAACAACCTAAAAAATGATCAGAACTGGAGAAATTACACATGGACATTGGGTGAAATCGTGTAACTCTTAAGGACGTGTTGTAGACTTGTTGAATAGATTCATTTTTCTTGTTTTGTTCGTTTTTGATGAAATTGTGCTTTTGTCGTCGAGAAAAGGCGTTTAACGCGATAAAAAGGTTTAGTGCGTTATGAATACGGGCTAGCTTACAAAAAGTACAAATGTGAACTAAATAAGGCCGGGAGTCGTTTTTGTTGCTTAAAACACGATTTCTCGACGAGAATATGCTTTTTCAAAAAAGCCATGTTCCCATGGCGAGAGACTCGTTTTCTGTGAGAAAATGCATTAAAAGGAGGGATTTCATCAGAAACACTATAAATACATATTGTACTTGTCTGGAAACGCACAGAACCTTGAAATAGAAGGTTTATCACCAAAAAACACATTGGTGAAACCCCAATCGTAAGGCTCTGTGTGTTTGCGCACATGTACAACAGGCATGTTTAAACTATAACGTTCTTAGTGAAATCATGTTTCTCTCGAGGAGAAAACGCGTTTAAAGCCATAAAAAGATTTCACTGTGTTTTGACATTGGACCAAGCTACCAACAACCTAAAAAATGATCAGAACTGGAGAAATTACACATTGACATTGGGTGAAATCGTGTAACTCTTAAGGACGTGTTGTAGACTTGTTTGAATAGATTCATTTTTCTTGTTTTGTTCGTTTTTGATGAAATTGTGCTTTTGTCGTCGAGAAAAGGCGTTTAACGCGATAAAAAGGTTTAGTGCGTTATGAATACGGGCTAGCTTACCAAAAGCAAAAATGTGAACTAAATAAGGCCGGGAGTCGTTTTTGTTGCTTAAAACACGATTTCTCGACGAGAATATGCTTTTTCAAAAAAGCCATGTTCCCATGGCGAGAGACTCGTTTTCTGTGAGAAAATGCATTAAAAGGAGGGATTTCATCAGAAACACTATAAATACATATTGTACTTGTCGGAAAACGCACAGAAGCTTGAAATAGAAGGTTTCTCACCAAAAAACACATTGGTGAAACCCCAATCTTAAGGCTCTGTGTGTTTGCGCACATGTACAACAGGCATGTTTAAACTATAACGTTCTTAGTGAAATCATGTTTATCTCGAGGAGAAAACGCGTTTAAAGCCATAAAAAGATTTCACTGTGTTTTGACATTGGACCAAGCTACCAAAAACCTAAAAAATGATCAGAACTGGAGAAATTACACATTGACATTGGGTGAAATCGTGTAACTCTTAAGGACGTGTTGTAGACTTGTTGAACAGATTCATTTTTCTTGTTTTGTTCGTTTTTGATGAAATTGTGCTTTTGTCGTCGAGAAAAGGCGTTTAACGCGATAAAAAGGTTTAGTGCGTTATGAATACGGGCTAGCTTACCAAAAGTACAAATGTGAACTAAATAAGGCCGGGAGTCGTTTTTGTTGCTTAAAACACGATTTCTCGACGAGAATATGCTTTTTCAAAAAAGCCATGTTCCCATGGCGAGAGACTCGTTTTCTGTGAGAAAATGCATTAAAAGGAGGGATTTCATCAGAAACACTATAAATACATATTGTACTTGTCTGGAAACGCACAGAACCTTGAAATAGAAGGTTTATCACCAAAAAACACATTGGTGAAACCCCAATCTTAAGGCTCTGTGTGTTTGCGCACATGTACAACAGGCATGTTTAAACTATAACGTTCTTAGTGAAATCATGTTTATCTCGAGGAGAAAACGCGTTTAAAGCCATAAAAAGATTTCACTGTGTTTTGACATTGGACCAAGCTACCAACAACCTAAAAAATGATCAGAACTGGAGAAATTACACATTGACATTGGGTGAAATCGTGTAACTCTTAAGGACGTGTTGTAGACTTGTTGAACAGATTCATTTTTCTTGTTTTGTTCGTTTTTGATGAAATTGTGCTTTTGTCGTCGAGAAAAGGCGTTTAACGCGATAAAAAGGTTTAGTGCGTTATGAATACGGGCTAGCTTACCAAAAGTACAAATGTGAACTAAATAAGGCCGGGAGTCGTTTTTGTTGCTTAAAACACGATTTCTCGACGAGAATATGCTTTTTCAAAAAAGCCATGTTCCCATGGCGAGAGACTCGTTTTCTGTGAGAAAATGCATTAAAAGGAGGGATTTCATCAGAAACACTATAAATACATATTGTACTTGTCGGAAAACGCACAGAACCTTGAAATAGAAGGTTTCTCACCAAAAAACACATTGGTGAAACCCCAATCTTAAGGCTCTGTGTGTTTGCGCACATGTACAACAGGCATGTTTAAACTATAACGTTCTTAGTGAAATCATGTTTCTCTCGAGGAGAAAACGCGTTTAAAGCCATAAAAAGATTTCACTGTGTTTTGACATTGGACCAAGCTACCAACAACCTAAAAAATGATCAGAACTGGAGAAATTACACATTGACATTGGGTGAAATCGTGTAACTCTTAAGGACGTGTTGTAGACTTGTTGAATAGATTCATTTTTCTTGTTTTGTTCGTTTTTGATGAAATTGTGCTTTTCTCGTCGAGAAAAGGCGTTTAACGCGATAAAAAGGTTTAGTGCGTTATGAATACGGGCTAGCTTACCAAAAGTACAAATGTGAACTAAATAAGGCCGGGAGTCGTTTTTGTTGCTTAAAACACGATTTCTCGACGAGAATATGCTTTTTCAAAAAAGCCATGTTCCCATGGCGAGAGACTCGTTTTCTGTGAGAAAATGCATTAAAAGGAGGGATTTCATCAGAAACACTATAAATACATATTGTACTTGTCTGGAAACGCACAGAACCTTGAAATAGAAGGTTTATCACCAAAAAACACATTGGTGAAACCCCAATCGTAAGGCTCTGTGTGTTTGCGCACTTGTACAACAGGCATGTTTAAACTATAACGTTCTTAGTGAAATCATGTTTCTCTCGAGGAGAAAACGCGTTTAAAGCCATAAAAAGATTTCACTGTGTTTTGACATTGGACAAAGCTACCAACAACCTAAAAAATGATCAGAACTGGAGAAATTACACATTGACATTGGGTGAAATCGTGTAACTCTTAAGGACGTGTTGTAGACTTGTTTGAATAGATTCATTTTTCTTGTTTTGTTCGTTTTTGATGAAATTGTGCTTTTGTCGTCGAGAAAAGGCGTTTAACGCGATAAAAAGGTTTAGTGCGTTATGAATACGGGCTAGCTTACCAAAAGCAAAAATGTGAACTAAATAAGGCCGGGAGTCGTTTTTGTTGCTTAAAACACGATTTCTCGACGAGAATATGCTTTTTCAAAAAAGCCATGTTCCCATGGCGAGAGACTCGTTTTCTGTGAGAAAATGCATTAAAAGGAGGGATTTCATCAGAAACACTATAAATACATATTGTACTTGTCTGAAAACGCACAGAACCTTGAAATAGAAGGTTTCTCACCAAAAAACACATTGGTGAAACCCCAATCTTAAGGCTCTGTGTGTTTGCGCACATGTACAACAGGCATGTTTAAACTATAACGTTCTTAGTGAAATCATGTTTATCTCGAGGAGAAAACGCGTTTAAAGCCATAAAAAGATTTCACTGTGTTTTGACATTGGACCAAGCTACCAACAACCTAAAAAATGATCAGAACTGGAGAAATTACACATTGACATTGGGTGAAATCGTGTAACTCTTAAGGACGTGTTGTAGACTTGTTGAACAGATTCATTTTTCTTGTTTTGTTCGTTTTTGATGAAATTGTGCTTTTGTCGTCGAGAAAAGGCGTTTAACGCGATAAAAAGGTTTAGTGCGTTATGAATACGGGCTAGCTTACCAAAAGTACAAATGTGAACTAAATAAGGCCGGGAGTCGTTTTTGTTGCTTAAAACACGATTTCTCGACGAGAATATGCTTTTTCAAAAAAGCCATGTTCCCATGGCGAGAGACTCGTTTTCTGTGAGAAAATGCATTAAAAGGAGGGATTTCATCAGAAACACTATAAATACATATTGTACTTGTCTGGAAACGCACAGAACCTTGAAATAGAAGGTTTATCACCAAAAAACACATTGGTGAAACCCCAATCTTAAGGCTCTGTGTGTTTGCGCACATGTACAACAGGCATGTTTAAACTATAACGTTCTTAGTGAAATCATGTTTATCTCGAGGAGAAAACGCGTTTAAAGCCATAAAAAGATTTCACTGTGTTTTGACATTGGACCAAGCTACCAACAACCTAAAAAATGATCAGAACTGGAGAAATTACACATTGACATTGGGTGAAATCGTGTAACTCTTAAGGACGTGTTGTAGACTTGTTGAACAGATTCATTTTTCTTGTTTTGTTCGTTTTTGATGAAATTGTGCTTTTGTCGTCGAGAAAAGGCGTTTAACGCGATAAAAAGGTTTAGTGCGTTATGAATACGGGCTAGCTTACCAAAAGTACAAATGTGAACTAAATAAGGCCGGGAGTCGTTTTTGTTGCTTAAAACACGATTTCTCGACGAGAATATGCTTTTTCAAAAAAGCCATGTTCCCATGGCGAGAGACTCGTTTTCTGTGAGAAAATGCATTAAAAGGAGGGATTTCATCAGAAACACTATAAATACATATTGTACTTGTCGGAAAACGCACAGAACCTTGAAATAGAAGGTTTCTCACCAAAAAACACATTGGTGAAACCCCAATCTTAAGGCTCTGTGTGTTTGCGCACATGTACAACAGGCATGTTTAAACTATAACGTTCTTAGTGAAATCATGTTTCTCTCGAGGAGAAAACGCGTTTAAAGCCATAAAAAGATTTCACTGTGTTTTAACATTGGACCAAGCTACCAACAACCTAAAAAATGATCAGAACTGGAGAAATTACACATTGACATTGGGTGAAATCGTGTAACTCTTAAGGACGTGTTGTAGACTTGTTGAATAGATTCATTTTTCTTGTTTTGTTCGTTTTTGATGAAATTGTGCTTTTGTCGTCGAGAAAAGGCGTTTAACGCGATAAAAAGGTTTAGTGCGTTATGAATACGGGCTAGCTTACCAAAAGCAAAAATGTGAACTAAATAAGGCCGGGAGTCGTTTTTGTTGCTTAAAACACGATTTCTCGACGAGAATATGCTTTTTCAAAAAAGCCATGTTCCCATGGCGAGAGACTCGTTTTCTGTGAGAAAATGCATTAAAAGGAGGGATTTCATCAGAAACACTATAAATACATATTGTACTTGTCGGAAAACGCACAGAAGCTTGAAATAGAAGGTTTCTCACCAAAAAACACATTGGTGAAACCCCAATCTTAAGGCTCTGTGTGTTTGCGCACATGTACAACAGGCATGTTTAAACTATAACGTTCTTAGTGAAATCATGTTTATCTCGAGGAGAAAACGCGTTTAAAGCCATAAAAAGATTTCACTGTGTTTTGACATTGGACCAAGCTACCAACAACCTAAAAAATGATCAGAACTGGAGAAATTACACATTGACATTGGGTGAAATCGTGTAACTCTTAAGGACGTGTTGTAGACTTGTTGAACAGATTCATTTTTCTTGTTTTGTTCGTTTTTGATGAAATTGTGCTTTTGTCGTCGAGAAAAGGCGTTTAACGCGATAAAAAGGTTTAGTGCGTTATGAATACGGGCTAGCTTACCAAAAGTACAAATGTGAACTAAATAAGGCCGGGAGTCGTTTTTGTTGCTTAAAACACGATTTCTCGACGAGAATATGCTTTTTCAAAAAAGCCATGTTCCCATGGCGAGAGACTCGTTTTCTGTGAGAAAATGCATTAAAAGGAGGGATTTCATCAGAAACACTATAAATACATATTGTACTTGTCTGGAAACGCACAGAACCTTGAAATAGAAGGTTTATCACCAAAAAACACATTGGTGAAACCCCAATCTTAAGGCTCTGTGTGTTTGCGCACATGTACAACAGGCATGTTTAAACTATAACGTTCTTAGTGAAATCATGTTTATCTCGAGGAGAAAACGCGTTTAAAGCCATAAAAAGATTTCACTGTGTTTTGACATTGGACCAAGCTACCAACAACCTAAAAAATGATCAGAACTGGAGAAATTACACATTGACATTGGGTGAAATCGTGTAACTCTTAAGGACGTGTTGTAGACTTGTTGAACAGATTCATTTTTCTTGTTTTGTTCGTTTTTGATGAAATTGTGCTTTTGTCGTCGAGAAAAGGCGTTTAACGCGATAAAAAGGTTTAGTGCGTTATGAATACGGGCTAGCTTACCAAAAGTACAAATGTGAACTAAATAAGGCCGGGAGTCGTTTTTGTTGCTTAAAACACGATTTCTCGACGAGAATATGCTTTTTCAAAAAAGCCATGTTCCCATGGCGAGAGACTCGTTTTCTGTGAGAAAATGCATTAAAAGGAGGGATTTCATCAGAAACACTATAAATACATATTGTACTTGTCGGAAAACGCACAGAACCTTGAAATAGAAGGTTTCTCACCAAAAAACACATTGGTGAAACCCCAATCTTAAGGCTCTGTGTGTTTGCGCACATGTACAACAGGCATGTTTAAACTATAACGTTCTTAGTGAAATCATGTTTCTCTCGAGGAGAAAACGCGTTTAAAGCCATAAAAAGATTTCACTGTGTTTTAACATTGGACCAAGCTACCAACAACCTAAAAAATGATCAGAACTGGAGAAATTACACATTGACATTGGGTGAAATCGTGTAACTCTTAAGGACGTGTTGTAGACTTGTTGAATAGATTCATTTTTCTTGTTTTGTTCGTTTTTGATGAAATTGTGCTTTTCTCGTCGAGAAAAGGCGTTTAACGCGATAAAAAGGTTTAGTGCGTTATGAATACGGGCTAGCTTACCAAAAGTACAAATGTGAACTAAATAAGGCCGGGAGTCGTTTTTGTTGCTTAAAACACGATTTCTCGACGAGAATATGCTTTTTCAAAAAAGCCATGTTCCCATGGCGAGAGACTCGTTTTCTGTGAGAAAATGCATTAAAAGGAGGGATTTCATCAGAAACACTATAAATACATATTGTACTTGTCTGGAAACGCACAGAACCTTGAAATAGAAGGTTTATCACCAAAAAACACATTGGTGAAACCCCTATCTTAAGGCTCTGTGTGTTTGCGCACATGTACAACAGGCATGTTTAAACTATAACGTTCTTAGTGAAATCATGTTTCTCTCGAGGAGAAAACGCGTTTAAAGCCATAAAAAGATTTCACTGTGTTTTGACATTGGACAAAGCTACCAACAACCTAAAAAATGATCAGAACTGGAGAAATTACACATTGACATTGGGTGAAATCGTGTAACTCTTAAGGACGTGTTGTAGACTTGTTTGAATAGATTCATTTTTCTTGTTTTGTTCGTTTTTGATGAAATTGTGCTTTTGTCGTCGAGAAAAGGCGTTTAACGCGATAAAAAGGTTTAGTGCGTTATGAATACGGGCTAGCTTACCAAAAGCAAAAATGTGAACTAAATAAGGCCGGGAGTCGTTTTTGTTGCTTAAAACACGATTTCTCGACGAGAATATGCTTTTTCAAAAAAGCCATGTTCCCATGGGGAGAGACTCGTTTTCTGTGAGAAAATGCATTAAAAGGAGGGATTTCATCAGAAACACTATAAATACATATTGTACTTGTCTGAAAACGCACAGAACCTTGAAATAGAAGGTTTATCACCAAAAAACCCATGGGTAAAACCCCAATCTTAAGGCTCCGTGTGTTTGCCCACATGTACAACAGGCATGTTTAAACTATAACGTTTTTAGTGAAATCATGTTTCTCTCGAGGAGAAAACGCGTTTAAAGCCATAAAAAGATTTCACTGTGTTTTGACATTGGACCAAGCTACCAACAACTTAAAAAATGATCAGAACTGGAGAAATTACACATGGACATTGGGTGAAATCGTGTAACTCTTAAGGACGTGTTGTAGACTTGTTGAATAGATTCATTTTTCTTGTTTTGTTCGTTTTTGATGAAATTGTGCTTTTGTCGTCGAGAAAAGGCGTTTAACGCGATAAAAAGGTTTAGTGCGTTATGAATACGGGCTAGCTTACCAAAAGCAAAAATGTGAACTAAATAAGGCCGGGAGTCGTTTTTGTTGCTTAAAACACGATTTCTCGACGAGAATATGCTTTTTCAAAAAAGCCATGTTCCCATGGGGAAAGACTCGTTTTCTGTGAGAAAATGCATTAAAAGGAGGGATTTCATCAGAAACACTATAAATACATATTGTACTCTTCTGAAAACGCACAGAACCTTGAAATAGAAGGTTTCTCAATAAAAAACCCATGGGTGAAACCCCAATCTTAAGGCTCTGAGTGTTTGCGCACATGTACAACAGGCATGTTTAAACTATAACGTTTTTAGTGAAATCATGTTTCTCTCGAGGAGAAAACGCGTTTAAAGCCATAAAAAGATTTCACTGTGTTTTGACATTGGACCAAGCTACCAACAACCTAAAAAATGATCAGAACTGGAGAAATTACACATTGACATTGGGTGAAATCGTGTAACTCTTAAGGACGTGTTGTAGACTTGTTGAATAGATTCATTTTTCTTGTTTTGTTCGTTTTTGATGAAATTGTGCTTTTGTCGTCGAGAAAAGGCGTTTAACGCGATAAAAAGGTTTAGTGCGTTATGAATACGGGCTAGCTTACCAAAAGCAAAAATGTGAACTAAATAAGGCCGGGAGTCGTTTTTGTTGCTTAAAACACGATTTCTCGACGAGAATATGCTTTTTCAAAAAAGCCATGTTCCCATGGCGAGAGACTCGTTTTCTGTGAGAAAATGCATTAAAAGGAGGGATTTCATCAGAAACACGATAAATACATATTGTACTTGTCTGAAAACGCACAGAACCTTGAAATAGAAGGTTTCTCACCAAAAAACCCATGGGTGAAACCCCAATCTTAAGGCTCTGTGTGTTTGCGCACATGTACAACAGGCATGTTTAAACTATAACGTTTTTAGTGAAATCATGTTTCTCTCGAGGAGAAAACGCGTTTAAAGCCATAAAAAGATTTCACTGTGTTTTGACATTGGACCAAGCTACCAACAACCTAAAAAATGATCAGAACTGGAGAACTTACACATTGACATTGGGTGAAATCGTGTAACTCTTAAGGACGTGTTGTAGACTTGTTGAATAGATTCATTTTTCTTGTTTTGTTCGCTTTTGATGAAATTGTGCTTTTGTCGTCGAGAAAAGGCGTTTAACGCGATAAAAAGGTTTAGTGCGTTATGAATATGGGCTAGCTTACCAAAAGCAAAAATGTGAACTAAATAAGGCCGGGAGTCGTTTTTGTTGCTTAAAACACGATTTCTCGACGAGAATATGCTTTTTCAAAAAAGCCATGTTCCCATGGCGAGAGACTCGTTTTCTGTGAGAAAATGCATTAAAAGGAGGGATTTCATCAGAAACACGATAAATACATATTGTACTTGTCTGACAACGCACAGAACCTTGAAATAGAAGGTTTCTCACCAAAAAACACATTGGTGAAACCCCTATCTTAAGGCTCTGAGTGTTTGCACACATGTACAACAGGCACGTTTAAACTATAACGTTTTTAGTGAAATCATGTTTCTCTCGAGGAGAAAACGCGTTTAAAGCCATAAAAAGATTTCACTGTGTTTTGACATTGGACCAAGCTACCAACAACCTAAAAAATGATCAGAACTGGAGAACTTACACATTGACATTGGGTGAAATCGTGTAACTCTTAAGGACGTGTTGTAGACTTGTTGAATAGATTCATTTTTCTTGTTTTGTTCGTTTTTGATGAAATTGTGCTTTTGTCGTCGAGAAAAGGCGTTTAACGCGATAAAAAGGTTTAGTGCGTTATGAATACGGGCTAGCTTACCAAAAGTACAAATGTGAACTAAATAAGGCCAGGAGTCGTTTTTGTTGCTTAAAACACGATTTCTCGACGAGAATATGCTTTTTCAAAAAAGCCATGTTCCCATGGCGAGAGACTCGTTTTCTGTGAGAAAATGCATTAAAAGGAGGGATTTCATCAGAAACACGATAAATACATATTGTACTTGTCTGAAAACGCACAGAACCTTGAAATAGAAGGTTTCTCACCAAAAAACCCATGGGTGAAACCCCAATCTTAAGGCTCTGTGTGTTTGCGCACATGTACAACAGGCATGTTTAAACTATAACGTTTTTAGTGAAATCATGTTTCTCTCGAGGAGAAAACGCGTTTAAAGCCATAAAAAGATTTCACTGTGTTTTGACATTGGACCAAGCTACCAACAACCTAAAAAATGATCAGAACTGGAGAAATTACACATTGACATTGGGTGAAATCGTGTAACTCTTAAGGACGTGTTGTAGACTTGTTGAATAGATTCATTTTTCTTGTTTTGTTCGTTTTTGATGAAATTGTGCTTTTGTCGTCGAGAAAAGGCGTTTAACGCGATAAAAAGGTTTAGTGCGTTATGAATACGGGCTAGCTTACCAAAAGCAAAAATGTGAACTAAATAAGTCCGGGAGTCGTTTTTGTTGCTTAAAACACGATTTCTCGACGAGAATATGCTTTTTCAAAAAAGCCATGTTCCCATGGCGAGAGACTCGTTTTCTGTGAGAAAATGCATTAAAAGGAGGGATTTCATCAGAAACACGATAAATACATATTGTACTTGTCGGAAAACGCACAGAACCTTGAAATAGAAGGTTTCTCACCAAAAAACACATTGGTGAAACCCCAATCTTAAGGCTCTGTGTGTTTGCGCACATGTACAAACAGGCATGTTTAAAGTATAACGTTTTTCGTGAAATCATGTTTCTCTCGAGGAGAAAACGCGTTTAAAGCCATAAAAATATTTCACTGTGTTTTGACATTGGACCAAGCTACCAACAACCTAAAAAATGATCAGAACTGGAGAAATTACACATTGACATTGGGTGAAATCGTGTAACTCTTAAGGACGTGTTGTAGACTTGTTGAATAGATTCATTTTTCTTGTTTTGTTCGTTTTTGATGAAATTGTGCTTTTCTCGTCGAGAAAAGGCGTTTAACGCGATAAAAATGTTTAGTGCGTTATGAATACGGGCTAGCTTACCAAAAGCAAAAATGTGAACTAAATAAGGCCGGGAGTCGTTTTTGTTGCTTAAAACACGATTTCTCGACGAGAATATGCTTTTTCAAAAAAGCCATGTTCCCATGGCGAGAGACTCGTTTTCTGTGAGAAAATGCATTAAAAGGAGGGATTTCATCAGAAACACGATAAATACATATTGTACTTGTCTGAAAACGCACAGAACCTTGAAATAGAAGGTTTCTCACCAAAAAACCCATGGGTGAAACCCCAATCTTAAGGCTCTGTGTGTTTGCCCACATGTACAACAGGCATGTTTAAACTATAACGTTTTTAGTGAAATCATGTTTCTCTCGAGGAGAAAACGCGTTTAAAGCCATAAAAAGATTTCACTGTGTTTTGACATTGGACCAAGCTACCAACAACCTAAAAAATGATCAGAACTGGAGAAATTACACATTGACATTGGGTGAAATCGTGTAACTCTTAAGGACGTGTTGTAGACTTGTTGAATAGATTCATTTTTCTTGTTTTGTTCGTTTTTGATGAAATTGTGCTTTTGTCGTCGAGAAAAGGCGTTTAACGCGATAAAAAGGTTTAGTGCGTTATGAATACGGGCTAGCTTACCAAAAGCAAAAATGTGAACTAAATAAGGCCGGGAGTCGTTTTTGTTGCTTAAAACACGATTTCTCGACGAGAATATGCTTTTTCAAAAAAGCCATGTTCCCATGGCGAGAGACTCGTTTTCTGTGAGAAAATGCATTAAAAGGAGGGATTTCATCAGAAACACTATAAATACATATTGTACTTGTCTGGAAACGCAAAGAACCTTGAAATAGAAGGTTTCTCACCAAAAAACCCATGGGTGAAACCCCAATCGTAAGGCTCTGTGTGTTTGCGCACATGTACAACAGGCATGTTTAAACTATAACGTTCTTAGTGAAATCATGTTTCTCTCGAGGAGAAAACGCGTTTAAAGCCATAAAAAGATTTCACTGTGTTTTGACATTGGACCAAGCTACCAACAACCTAAAAAATGATCAGAACTGGAGAAATTACACATTGACATTGGGTGAAATCGTGTAACTCTTAAGGACGTGTTGTAGACTTGTTTGAATAGATTCATTTTTCTTGTTTTGTTCGTTTTTGATGAAATTGTGCTTTTGTCGTCGAGAAAAGGCGTTTAACGCGATAAAAAGGTTTAGTGCGTTATGAATACGGGCTAGCTTACCAAAAGCAAAAATGTGAACTAAATAAGGCCGGGAGTCGTTTTTATTGCTTAAAACACGATTTCTCGACGAGAATATGCTTTTTCAAAAAAGCCATGTTCCCATGGCGAGAGACTCGTTTTCTGTGAGAAAATGCATTAAAAGGAGGGATTTCATCAGAAACACTATAAATACATATTGTACTTGTCGGAAAACGCACAGAACCTTGAAATAGAAGGTTTCTCACCAAAAAACACATTGGTGAAACCCCAATCTTAAGGCTCTGTGTGTTTGCGCACATGTACAACAGGCATGTTTAAACTATAACGTTCTTAGTGAAATCATGTTTCTCTCGAGGAGAAAACGCGTTTAAAGCCATAAAAAGATTTCACTGTGTTTTGACATTGGACCAAGCTACCAACAACCTAAAAAATGATCAGAACTGGAGAAATTACACATTGACATTGGGTGAAATCGTGTAACTCTTAAGGACGTGTTGTAGACTTGTTTGAATAGATTCATTTTTCTTGTTTTGTTCGTTTTTGATGAAATTGTGCTTTTGTCGTCGAGAAAAGGCGTTTAACGCGATAAAAAGGTTTAGTGCGTTATGAATACGGGCTAGCTTACCAAAAGCAAAAATGTGAACTAAATAAGGCCGGGAGTCGTTTTTGTTGCTTAAAACACGATTTCTCGACGAGAATATGCTTTTTCAAAAAAGCCATGTTCCCATGGCGAGAGACTCGTTTTCTGTGAGAAAATGCATTAAAAGGAGGGATTTCATCAGAAACACGATAAATACATATTGTACTTGTCTGAAAACGCACAGAACCTTGAAATAGAAGGTTTCTCACCAAAAAACACATTGGTGAAACCCCTATCTTAAGGCTCTGAGTGTTTGCGCACATGTACAACAGGCATGTTAAAACTATAACGTTTTTAGTGAAATCATGTTTCTCTCGAGGAGAAAACGCGTTTAAAGCCATAAAAAGATTTCACTGTGTTTTGACATTGGACCAAGCTACCAACAACCTAAAAAATGATCAGAACTGGAGAAATTACACATGGACATTGGGTGAAATCGTGTAACTCTTAAGGACGTGTTGTAGACTTGTTGAATAGATTCATTTTTCTTGTTTTGTTCGTTTTTGATGAAATTGTGCTTTTGTCGTCGAGAAAAGGCGTTTAACGCGATAAAAAGGTTTAGTGCGTTATGAATACGGGCTAGCTTACCAAAAGTACAAATGTGAACTAAATAAGGCCGGGAGTCGTTTTTGTTGCTTAAAACACGATTTCTCGACGAGAATATGCTTTTTCAAAAAAGCCATGTTCCCATGGCGAGAGACTCGTTTTCTGTGAGAAAATGCATTAAAAGGAGGGATTTCATCAGAAACACGATAAATACATATTGTACTTGTCTGAAAACGCACAGAACCTTGAAATAGAAGGTTTCTCACCAAAAAACCCATGGGTGAAACCCCAATCTTAAGGCTCTGTGTGTTTGCGCACATGTACAACAGGCATGTTTAAACTATAACGTTTTTAGTGAAATCATGTTTCTCTCGAGGAGAAAACGCGTTTAAAGCCATAAAAAGATTTCACTGTGTTTTGACATTGGACCAAGCTACCAACAACCTAAAAAATGATCAGAACTGGAGAAATTACACATTGACATTGGGTGAAATCGTGTAACTCTTAAGGACGTGTTGTAGACTTGTTGAATAGATTCATTTTTCTTGTTTTGTTCGTTTTTGATGAAATTGTGCTTTTGTCGTCGAGAAAAGGCGTTTAACGCGATAAAAAGGTTTAGTGCGTTATGAATACGGGCTAGCTTACCAAAAGCAAAAATGTGAACTAAATAAGGCCGGGAGTCGTTTTTGTTGCTTAAAACACGATTTCTCGACGAGAATATGCTTTTTCAAAAAAGCCATGTTCCCATGGCGAGAGACTCGTTTTCTGTGAGAAAATGCATTAAAAGGAGGGATTTCATCAGAAACACTATAAATACATATTGTACTTGTCTGGAAACGCACAGAACCTTGAAATAGAAGGTTTATCACCAAAAAACACATTGGTGAAACCGCAATCGTAAGGCTCTGTGTGTTTGCGCACATGTACAACAGGCATGTTTAAACTATAACGTTCTTAGTGAAATCATGTTTCTCTCGAGGAGAAAACGCGTTTAAAGCCATAAAAAGATTTCACTGTGTTTTGACATTGGACCAAGCTACCAACAACCTAAAAAATGATCAGAACTGGAGAAATTACACATTGACATTGGGTGAAATCGTGTAACTCTTAAGGACGTGTTGTAGACTTGTTTGAATAGATTCATTTTTCTTGTTTTGTTCGTTTTTGATGAAATTGTGCTTTTGTCGTCGAGAAAAGGCGTTTAACGCGATAAAAAGGTTTAGTGCGTTATGAATACGGGCTAGCTTACCAAAAGCAAAAATGTGAACTAAATAAGGCCGGGAGTCGTTTTTGTTGCTTAAAACACGATTTCTCGACGAGAATATGCTTTTTCAAAAAAGCCATGTTCCCATGGCGAGAGACTCGTTTTCTGTGAGAAAATGCATTAAAAGGAGGGATTTCATCAGAAACACTATAAATACATATTGTACTTGTCGGAAAACGCACAGAAGCTTGAAATAGAAGGTTTCTCACCAAATAACACATTGGTGAAACCCCAATCTTAAGGCTCTGTGTGTTTGCGCACATGTACAACAGGCATGTTTAAACTATAACGTTCTTAGTGAAATCATGTTTCTCTCGAGGAGAAAACGCGTTTAAAGCCATAAAAAGATTTCACTGTGTTTTGACATTGGACCAAGCTACCAACAACCTAAAAAATGATCAGAACTGGAGAAATTACACATTGACATTGGGTGAAATCGTGTAACTCTTAAGGACGTGTTGTAGACTTGTTGAACAGATTCATTTTTCTTGTTTTGTTCGTTTTTGATGAAATTGTGCTTTTGTCGTCGAGAAAAGGCGTTTAACGCGATAAAAAGGTTTAGTGCGTTATGAATACGGGCTAGCTTACCAAAAGTACAAATGTGAACTAAATAAGGCCGGGAGTCGTTTTTGTTGCTTAAAACACGATTTCTCGACGAGAATATGCTTTTTCAAAAAAGCCATGTTCCCATGGCGAGAGACTCGTTTTCTGTGAGAAAATGCATTAAAAGGAGGGATTTCATCAGAAACACTATAAATACATATTGTACTTGTCTGGAAACGCACAGAACCTTGAAATAGAAGGTTTATCACCAAAAAACACATTGGTGAAACCCCAATCTTAAGGCTCTGTGTGTTTGCGCACATGTACAACAGGCATGTTTAAACTATAACGTTCTTAGTGAAATCATGTTTATCTCGAGGAGAAAACGCGTTTAAAGCCATAAAAAGATGTCACTGTGTTTTGACATTGGACCAAGCTACCAACAACCTAAAAAATGATCAGAACTGGAGAAATTACACATTGACATTGGGTGAAATCGTGTAACTCTTAAGGACGTGTTGTAGACTTGTTGAACAGATTCATTTTTCTTGTTTTGTTCGTTTTTGATGAAATTGTGCTTTTGTCGTCGAGAAAAGGCGTTTAACGCGATAAAAAGGTTTAGTGCGTTATGAATACGGGCTAGCTTACCAAAAGTACAAATGTGAACTAAATAAGGCCGGGAGTCGTTTTTGTTGCTTAAAACACGATTTCTCGACGAGAATATGCTTTTTCAAAAAAGCCATGTTCCCATGGCGAGAGACTCGTTTTCTGTGAGAAAATGCATTAAAAGGAGGGATTTCATCAGAAACACTATAAATACATATTGTACTTGTCGGAAAACGCACAGAACCTTGAAATAGAAGGTTTCTCACCAAAAAACACATTGGTGAAACCCCAATCTTAAGGCTCTGTGTGTTTGCGCACATGTACAACAGGCATGTTTAAACTATAACGTTCTTAGTGAAATCATGTTTCTCTCGAGGAGAAAACGCGTTTAAAGCCATAAAAAGATTTCACTGTGTTTTGACATTGGACCAAGCTACCAACAACCTAAAAAATGATCAGAACTGGAGAAATTACACATTGACATTGGGTGAAATCGTGTAACTCTTAAGGACGTGTTGTAGACTTGTTGAACAGATTCATTTTTCTTGTTTTGTTCGTTTTTGATGAAATTGTGCTTTTGTCGTCGAGAAAAGGCGTTTAACGCGATAAAAAGGTTTAGTGCGTTATGAATACGGGCTAGCTTACCAAAAGTACAAATGTGAACTAAATAAGGCCGGGAGTCGTTTTTGTTGCTTAAAACACGATTTCTCGACGAGAATATGCTTTTTCAAAAAAGCCATGTTCCCATGGCGAGAGACTCGTTTTCTGTGAGAAAATGCATTAAAAGGAGGGATTTCATCAGAAACACTATAAATACATATTGTACTTGTCTGGAAACGCACAGAACCTTGAAATAGAAGGTTTATCACCAAAAAACACATTGGTGAAACCCCAATCTTAAGGCTCTGTGTGTTTGCGCACATGTACAACAGGCATGTTTAAACTATAACGTTCTTAGTGAAATCATGTTTATCTCGAGGAGAAAACGCGTTTAAAGCCATAAAAAGATGTCACTGTGTTTTGACATTGGACCAAGCTACCAATAACCTAAAAAATGATCAGAACTGGAGAAATTACACATTGACATTGGGTGAAATCGTGTAACTCTTAAGGACGTGTTGTAGACTTGTTGAACAGATTCATTTTTCTTGTTTTGTTCGTTTTTGATGAAATTGTGCTTTTGTCGTCGAGAAAAGGCGTTTAACGCGATAAAAAGGTTTAGTGCGTTATGAATACGGGCTAGCTTACCAAAAGTACAAATGTGAACTAAATAAGGCCGGGAGTCGTTTTTGTTGCTTAAAACACGATTTCTCGACGAGAATATGCTTTTTCAAAAAAGCCATGTTCCCATGGCGAGAGACTCGTTTTCTGTGAGAAAATGCATTAAAAGGAGGGATTTCATCAGAAACACTATAAATACATATTGTACTTGTCGGAAAACGCACAGAACCTTGAAATAGAAGGTTTCTCACCAAAAAACACATTGGTGAAACCCCAATCTTAAGGCTCTGTGTGTTTGCGCACATGTACAACAGGCATGTTTAAACTATAACGTTCTTAGTGAAATCATGTTTCTCTCGAGGAGAAAACGCGTTTAAAGCCATAAAAAGATTTCACTGTGTTTTGACATTGGACCAAGCTACCAACAACCTAAAAAATGATCAGAACTGGAGAAATTACACATTGACATTGGGTGAAATCGTGTAACTCTTAAGGACGTGTTGTAGACTTGTTGAATAGATTCATTTTTCTTGTTTTGTTCGTTTTTGATGAAATTGTGCTTTTCTCGTCGAGAAAAGGCGTTTAACGCGATAAAAAGGTTTAGTGCGTTATGAATACGGGCTAGCTTACCAAAAGTACAAATGTGAACTAAATAAGGCCGGGAGTCGTTTTTGTTGCTTAAAACACGATTTCTCGACGAGAATATGCTTTTTCAAAAAAGCCATGTTCCCATGGCGAGAGACTCGTTTTCTGTGAGAAAATGCATTAAAAGGAGGGATTTCATCAGAAACACTATAAATACATATTGTACTTGTCTGGAAACGCACAGAACCTTGAAATAGAAGGTTTATCACCAAAAAACACATTGGTGAAACCCCAATCGTAAGGCTCTGTGTGTTTGCGCACATGTACAACAGGCATGTTTAAACTATAACGTTCTTAGTGAAATCATGTTTCTCTCGAGGAGAAAACGCGTTTAAAGCCATAAAAAGATTTCACTGTGTTTTGACATTGGACAAAGCTACCAACAACCTAAAAAATGATCAGAACTGGAGAAATTACACATTGACATTGGGTGAAATCGTGTAACTCTTAAGGACGTGTTGTAGACTTGTTTGAATAGATTCATTTTTCTTGTTTTGTTCGTTTTTGATGAAATTGTGCTTTTGTCGTCGAGAAAAGGCGTTTAACGCGATAAAAAGGTTTAGTGCGTTATGAATACGGGCTAGCTTACCAAAAGCAAAAATGTGAACTAAATAAGGCCGGGAGTCGTTTTTGTTGCTTAAAACACGATTTCTCGACGAGAATATGCTTTTTCAAAAAAGCCATGTTCCCATGGGGAGGGACTCGTTTTCTGTGAGAAAATGCATTAAAAGGAGGGATTTCATCAGAAACACTATAAATACATATTGTACTTGTCTGAAAACGCACAGAACCTTGAAATAGAAGGTTTATCACCAAAAAACCCATGGGTAAAACCCCAATCTTAAGGCTCCGTGTGTTTGCCCACATGTACAACAGGCATGTTTAAACTATAACGTTTTTAGTGAAATCATGTTTCTCTCGAGGAGAAAACGCGTTTAAAGCCATAAAAAGATTTCACTGTGTTTTGACATTGGACCAAGCTACCAACAACTTAAAAAATGATCAGAACTGGAGAAATTACACATGGACATTGGGTGAAATCGTGTAACTCTTAAGGACGTGTTGTAGACTTGTTGAATAGATTCATTTTTCTTGTTTTGTTCGTTTTTGATGAAATTGTGCTTTTGTCGTCGAGAAAAGGCGTTTAACGCGATAAAAAGGTTTAGTGCGTTATGAATACGGGCTAGCTTACAAAAAGTACAAATGTGAACTAAATAAGGCCGGGAGTCGTTTTTGTTGCTTAAAACACGATTTCTCGACGAGAATATGCTTTTTCAAAAAAGCCATGTTCCCATGGCGAGAGACTCGTTTTCTGTGAGAAAATGCATTAAAAGGAGGGATTTCATCAGAAACACGATAAATACATATTGTACTTGTCTGAAAACGCACAGAACCTTGAAATAGAAGGTTTCTCACCAAAAAACCCATGGGTGAAACCCCAATCTTAAGGCTCTGTGTGTTTGCGCACATGTACAACAGGCATGTTTAAACTATAACGTTTTTAGTGAAATCATGTTTCTCTCGAGGAGAAAACGCGTTTAAAGCCATAAAAAGATTTCACTGTGTTTTGACATTGGACCAAGCTACCAACAACCTAAAAAATGATCAGAACTGGAGAAATTACACATTGACATTGGGTGAAATCGTGTAACTCTTAAGGACGTGTTGTAGACTTGTTGAACAGATTCATTTTTCTTGTTTTGTTCGTTTTTGATGAAATTGTGCTTTTGTCGTCGAGAAAAGGCGTTTAACGCGATAAAAAGGTTTAGTGCGTTATGAATACGGGCTAGCTTACCAAAAGTACAAATGTGAACTAAATAAGGCCGGGAGTCGTTTTTGTTGCTTAAAACACGATTTCTCGACGAGAATATGCTTTTTCAAAAAAGCCATGTTCCCATGGCGAGAGACTCGTTTTCTGTGAGAAAATGCATTAAAAGGAGGGATTTCATCAGAAACACTATAAATACATATTGTACTTGTCTGGAAACGCACAGAACCTTGAAATAGAAGGTTTATCACCAAAAAACACATTGGTGAAACCCCAATCTTAAGGCTCTGTGTGTTTGCGCACATGTACAACAGGCATGTTTAAACTATAACGCTCTTAGTGAAATCATGTTTCTCTCGAGGAGAAAACGCGTTTAAAGCCATAAAAAGATTTCACTGTGTTTTGACATTGGACCAAGCTACCAACAACCTAAAAAATGATCAGAACTGGAGAAATTACACATTGACATTGGGTGAAATCGTGTAACTCTTAAGGACGTGTTGTAGACTTGTTTGAATAGATTCATTTTTCTTGTTTTGTTCGTTTTGGATGAAATTGTGCTTTTGTCGTCGAGAAAAGGCGTTTAACGCGATAAAAAGGTTTAGTGCGTTATGAATACGGGCTAGCTTACCAAAAGCAAAAATGTGAACTAAATAAGGCCGGGAGTCGTTTTTGTTGCTTAAAACACGATTTCTCGACGAGAATATGCTTTTTCAAAAAAGCCATGTTCCCATGGCGAGAGACTCGTTTTCTGTGAGAAAATGCATTAAAAGGAGGGATTTCATCAGAAACACTATAAATACATATTGTACTTGTCGGAAAACGCACAGAAGCTTGAAATAGAAGGTTTCTCACCAAAAAACACATTGGTGAAACCCCAATCTTAAGGCTCTGTGTGTTTGCGCACATGTACAACAGGCATGTTTAAACTATAACGTTCTTAGTGAAATCATGTTTATCTCGAGGAGAAAACGCGTTTAAAGCCATAAAAAGATTTCACTGTGTTTTGACATTGGACCAAGCTACCAACAACCTAAAAAATGATCAGAACTGGAGAAATTACACATTGACATTGGGTGAAATCGTGTAACTCTTAAGGACGTGTTGTAGACTTGTTTGAATAGATTCATTTTTCTTGTTTTGTTCGTTTTTGATGAAATTGTGCTTTTGTCGTCGAAAAAAGGCGTTTAACGCGATAAAAAGGTTTAGTGCGTTATGAATACGGGCTAGCTTACCAAAAGTACAAATGTGAACTAAATAAGGCCGGGAGTCGTTTTTGTTGCTTAAAACACGATTTCTCGACGAGAATATGCTTTTTCAAAAAAGCCATGTTCCCATGGCGAGAGACTCGTTTTCTGTGAGAAAATGCATTAAAAGGAGGGATTTCATCAGAAACACTATAAATACATATTGTACTTGTCTGGAAACGCACAGAACCTTGAAATAGAAGGTTTATCACCAAAAAACACATTGGTGAAACCCCAATCTTAAGGCTCTGTGTGTTTGCGCACATGTACAACAGGCATGTTTAAACTATAACGTTCTTAGTGAAATCATGTTTCTCTCGAGGAGAAAACGCGTTTAAAGCCATAAAAAGATCTCACTGTGTTTTGACATTGGACCAAGCTACCAACAACCTAAAAAATGATCAGAACTGGAGAAATTACACATTGACATTGGGTGAAATCGTGTAACTCTTAAGGACGTGTTGTAGACTTGTTTGAATAGATTCATTTTTCTTGTTTTGTTCGTTTTTGATGAAATTGTGCTTTTGTCGTCGAGAAAAGGCGTTTAACGCGATAAAAAGGTTTAGTGCGTTATGAATACGGGCTAGCTTACCAAAAGCAAAAATGTGAACTAAATAAGGCCGGGAGTCGTTTTTGTTGCTTAAAACACGATTTCTCGACGAGAATATGCTTTTTCAAAAAAGCCATGTTCCCATGGCGAGAGACTCGTTTTCTGTGAGAAAATGCATTAAAAGGAGGGATTTCATCAGAAACACTATAAATACATATTGTACTTGTCGGAAAACGCACAGAAGCTTGAAATAGAAGGTTTCTCACCAAAAAACACATTGGTGAAACCCCAATCTTAAGGCTCTGTGTGTTTGCGCACATGTACAACAGGCATGTTTAAACTATAACGTTCTTAGTGAAATCATGTTTATCTCGAGGAGAAAACGCGTTTAAAGCCATAAAAAGATTTCACTGTGTTTTGACATTGGACCAAGCTACCAACAACCTAAAAAATGATCAGAACTGGAGAAATTACACATTGACATTGGGTGAAATCGTGTAACTCTTAAGGACGTGTTGTAGACTTGTTGAACAGATTCATTTTTCTTGTTTTGTTCGTTTTTGATGAAATTGTGCTTTTGTCGTCGAGAAAAGGCGTTTAACGCGATAAAAAGGTTTAGTGCGTTATGAATACGGGCTAGCTTACCAAAAGTACAAATGTGAACTAAATAAGGCCGGGAGTCGTTTTTGTTGCTTAAAACACGATTTCTCGACGAGAATATGCTTTTTCAAAAAAGCCATGTTCCCATGGCGAGAGACTCGTTTTCTGTGAGAAAATGCATTAAAAGGAGGGATTTCATCAGAAACACGATAAATACATATTGTACTTGTCTGAAAACGCACAGAACCTTGAAATAGAAGGTTTATCACCAAAGAAACCCATGGGTGAAACCCCAATCTTAAGGCTCTGTGTGTTTGCGCACATGTACAACAGGCATGTTTAAACTATAACGTTTTTAGTGAAATCATGTTTCTCTCGAGGAGAAAACGCGTTTAAAGCCATAAAAAGATTTCACTGTGTTTTGACATTGGACCAAGCTACCAACAACCTAAAAAATGATCAGAACTGGAGAAATTACACATTGACATTGGGTGAAATCGTGTAACTCTTAAGGACGTGTTGTAGACTTGTTGAACAGATTCATTTTTCTTGTTTTGTTCGTTTTTGATGAAATTGTGCTTTTGTCGTCGAGAAAAGGCGTTTAACGCGATAAAAAGGTTTAGTGCGTTATGAATACGGGCTAGCTTACCAAAAGTACAAAAGTGAACTAAATAAGGCCGGGAGTCGTTTTTGTTGCTTAAAACACGATTTCTCGACCAGAATATGCTTTTTCAAAAAAGCCATGTTCCCATGGCGAGAGACTCGTTTTCTGTGAGAAAATGCATTAAAAGGAGGGATTTCATCAGAAACACTATAAATACATATTGTACTTGTCTGGAAACGCACAGAACCTTGAAATAGAAGGTTTATCACCAAAAAACACATTGGTGAAACCCCAATCTTAAGGCTCTGTGTGTTTGCGCACATGTACAACAGGCATGTTTAAACTATAACGCTCTTAGTGAAATCATGTTTCTCTCGAGGAGAAAACGCGTTTAAAGCCATAAAAAGATTTCACTGTGTTTTGACATTGGACCAAGCTACCAACAACCTAAAAAATGATCAGAACTGGAGAAATTACACATTGACATTGGGTGAAATCGTGTAACTCTTAAGGACGTGTTGAAGACTTGTTTGAATAGATTCATTTTTCTTGTTTTGTTCGTTTTTGATGAAATTGTGCTTTTGTCGTCGAGAAAAGGCGTTTAACGCGATAAAAAGGTTTAGTGCGTTATGAATACGGGCTAGCTTACCAAAAGCAAAAATGTGAACTAAATAAGGCCGGGAGTCGTTTTTGTTGCTTAAAACACGATTTCTCGACGAGAATATGCTTTTTCAAAAAAGCCATGTTCCCATGGCGAGAGACTCGTTTTCTGTGAGAAAATGCATTAAAAGGAGGGATTTCATCAGAAACACGATAAATACATATTGTACTTGTCGGAAAACGCACAGAAGCTTGAAATAGAAGGTTTCTCACCAAAAAACACATTGGTGAAACCCCAATCTTAAGGCTCTGTGTGTTTGCGCACATGTACAACAGGCATGTTTAAACTATAACGTTCTTAGTGAAATCATGTTTATCTCGAGGAGAAAACGCGTTTAAAGCCATAAAAAGATTTCACTGTGTTTTGACATTGGACCAAGCTACCAACAACCTAAAAAATGATCAGAACTGGAGAAATTACACATTGACATTGGGTGAAATCGTGTAACTCTTAAGGACGTGTTGTAGACTTGTTGAACAGATTCATTTTTCTTGTTTTGTTCGTTTTTGATGAAATTGTGCTTTTGTCGTCGAGAAAAGGCGTTTAACGCGATAAAAAGGTTTAGTGCGTTATGAATACGGGCTAGCTTACCAAAAGTACAAATGTGAACTAAATAAGGCCGGGAGTCGTTTTTGTTGCTTAAAACACGATTTCTCGACGAGAATATGCTTTTTCAAAAAAGCCATGTTCCCATGGCGAGAGACTCGTTTTCTGTGAGAAAATGCATTAAAAGGAGGGATTTCATCAGAAACACTATAAATACATATTGTACTTGTCTGAAAAGGCACAGAACCTTGAAATAGAAGGTTTCTCACCAAAAAACCCATGGGTGAAACCCCAATCTTAAGGCTCTGTGTGTTTGCGCACATGTACAACAGGCATGTTTAAACTATAACGTTTTTAGTGAAATCATGTTTCTCTCGAGGAGAAAACGCGTTTAAAGCCATAAAAAGATTTCACTGTGTTTTGACATTGGACCAAGCTACCAACAACCTAAAAAATGATCAGAACTGGAGAACTTACACATTGACAATGGGTGAAATCGTGTAACTCTTAAGGACGTGTTGTAGACTTGTTGAATAGATTCATTTTTCTTGTTTTGTTCGTTTTTGATGAAATTGTGCTTTTGTCGTCGAGAAAAGGCGTTTAACGCGATAAAAAGGTTTAGTGCGTTATGAATACGGGCTAGCTTACCAAAAGTACAAATGTGAACTAAATAAGGCCGGGAGTCGTTTTTGTTGCTTAAAACACGATTTCTCGACGAGAATATGCTTTTTCAAAAAAGCCATGTTCCCATGGCGAGAGACTCGTTTTCTGTGAGAAAATGCATTAAAAGGAGGGATTTCATCAGAAACACGATAAATACATATTGTACTTGTCGGAAAACGCACAGAAGCTTGAAATAGAATGTTTCTCACCAAAAAACACATTGGTGAAACCCCAATCTTAAGGCTCTGTGTGTTTGCGCACATGTACAACAGGCATGTTTAAACTATAACGTTCTTAGTGAAATCATGTTTATCTCGAGGAGAAAACGCGTTTAAAGCCATAAAAAGATTTCACTGTGTTTTGACATTGGACCAAGCTACCAACAACCTAAAAAATGATCAGAACTGGAGAAATTACACATTGACATTGGGTGAAATCGTGTAACTCTTAAGGACGTGTTGTAGACTTGTTGAACAGATTCATTTTTCTTGTTTTGTTCGTTTTTGATGAAATTGTGCTTTTGTCGTCGAGAAAAGGCGTTTAACGCGATAAAAAGGTTTAGTGCGTTATGAATACGGGCTAGTTTACCAAAAGTACAAATGTGAACTAAATAAGGCCGGGAGTCGTTTTTGTTGCTTAAAACACGATTTCTCGACGAGAATATGCTTTTTCAAAAAAGCCATGTTCCCATGGCGAGAGACTCGTTTTCTGTGAGAAAATGCATTAAAAGGAGGGATTTCATCAGAAACACTATAAATACATATTGTACTTGTCTGAAAAGGCACAGAACCTTGAAATAGAAGGTTTATCACCAAAGAAACCCATGGGTGAAACCCCAATCTTAAGGCTCTGTGTGTTTGCCCACATGTACAACAGGCATGTTTAAACTATAACGTTTTTAGTGAAATCATGTTTCTCTCGAGGAGAAAACGCGTTTAAAGCCATAAAAAGATTTCACTGTGTTTTGACATTGGACCAAGCTACCAACAACCTAAAAAATGATCAGAGCTGGAGAAATTACACATGGACATTGGGTGAAATCGTGTAACTCTTAAGGACGTGTTGTAGACTTGTTGAATAGATTCATTTTTCTTGTTTTGTTCGTTTTTGATGAAATTGTGCTTTTGTCGTCGAGAAAAGGCGTTTAACGCGATAAAAAGGTTTAGTGCGTTATGAATACGGGCTAGCTTACCAAAAGTACAAATGTGAACTAAATAAGGCCGGGAGTCGTTTTTGTTGCTTAAAACACGATTTCTCGACGAGAATATGCTTTTTCAAAAAAGCCATGTTCCCATGGCGAGAGACTCGTTTTCTGTGAGAAAATGCATTAAAAGGAGGGATTTCATCAGAAACACGATAAATACATATTGTACTTGTCGGAAAACGCACAGAACCTTGAAATAGAAGGTTTCTCACCAAAAAACCCATGGGTGAAACCCCAATCTTAAGGCTCTGTGTGTTTGCGCACATGTACAACAGGCATGTTTAAACTATAACGTTTTTAGTGAAATCATGTTTCTCTCGAGGAGAAAACGCGTTTAAAGCCATAAAAAGATTTCACTGTGTTTTGACATTGGACCAAGCTACCAACAACCTAAAAAATGATCAGAACTGGAGAACTTACACATTGACATTGGGTGAAATCGTGTAACTCTTAAGGACGTGTTGTAGACTTGTTGAATAGATTCATTTTTCTTGTTTTGTTCGTTTTTGATGAAATTGTGCTTTTGTCGTCGAGAAAAGGCGTTTAACGCGATAAAAAGGTTTAGTGCGTTATGAATACGGGCTAGCTTACCAAAAGTACAAATGTGAACTAAATAAGGCCGGGAGTCGTTTTTGTTGCTTAAAACACGATTTCTCGACGAGAATATGCTTTTTCAAAAAAGCCATGTTCCCATGGCGAGAGACTCGTTTTCTGTGAGAAAATGCATTAAAAGGAGGGATTTCATCAGAAACACTATAAATACATATTGTACTTGTCTGAAAACGCACAGAACCTTGAAATAGAAGGTTTCTAACCAAAAAACACATTGGTGAAACCCCTATCTTAAGGCTCTGAGTGTTTGCACACATGTACAACAGGCATGTTTAAACTATAACGTTTTTAGTGAAATCATGTTTCTCTCGAGGAGAAAACGCGTTTAAAGCCATAAAAAGATTTCACTGTGTTTTGACATTGGACCAAGCTACCAACAACCTAAAAAATGATCAGAACTGGAGAACTTACACATGGACATTGGGTGAAATCGTGTAACTCTTAAGGACGTGTTGTAGACTTGTTGAATAGATTCATTTTTCTTGTTTTGTTCGTTTTTGATGAAATTGTGCTTTTGTCGTCGAGAAAAGGCGTTTAACGCGATAAAAAGGTTTAGTGCGTTATGAATATGGGCTAGCTTACCAAAAGCAAAAATGTGAACTAAATAAGGCCGGGAGTCGTTTTTGTTGCTTAAAACACGATTTCTCGACGAGAATATGCTTTTTCAAAAAAGCCATGTTCCCATGGCGAGAGACTCGTTTTCTGTGAGAAAATGCATTAAAAGGAGGGATTTCATCAGAAACACGATAAATACATATTGTACTTGTCGGAAAACGCACAGAACCTTGAAATAGAAGGTTTCTCACCAAAAAACACATTGGTGAAACCCCTATCTTAAGGCTCTGAGTGTTTGCACACATGTACAACAGGCACGTTTAAACTATAACGTTTTTAGTGAAATCATGTTTCTCTCGAGGAGAAAACGCGTTTAAAGCCATAAAAAGATTTCACTGTGTTTTGACATTGGACCAAGCTACCAACAACCTAAAAAATGATCAGAACTGGAGAAATTACACATTGACATTGGGTGAAATCGTGTAACTCTTAAGGACGTGTTGTAGACTTGTTGAATAGATTCATTTTTCTTGTTTTGTTCGTTTTTGATGAAATTGTGCTTTTGTCGTCGAGAAAAGGCGTTTAACGCGATAAAAAGGTTTAGTGCGTTATGAATACGGGCTAGCTTACCAAAAGTACAAATGTGAACTAAATAAGGCCGGGAGTCGTTTTTGTTGCTTAAAACACGATTTCTCGACGAGAATATGCTTTTTCAAAAAAGCCATGTTCCCATGGGGAGAGACTCGTTTTCTGTGAGAAAATGCATTAAAAGGAGGGATTTCATCAGAAACACTATAAATACATATTGTACTTGTCTGAAAACGCACAGAACTTTGAAATAGAAGGTTTCTCACCAAAAAACCCATGGGTGAAACCCCAATCTTAAGGCTCTGTGTGTTTGCGCACATGTACAACAGGCATGTTTAAACTATAACGTTTTTAGTGAAATCATGTTTCTCTCGAGGAGAAAACGCGTTTAAAGCCATAAAAAGATTTCACTGTGTTTTGACATTGGACCAAGCTACCAACAACCTAAAAAATGATCAGAACTGGAGAAATTACACATTGACATTGGGTGAAATCGTGTAACTCTTAAGGACGTGTTGTAGACTTGTTGAATAGATTCATTTTTCTTGTTTTGTTCGTTTTTGATGAAATTGTGCTTTTGTCGTCGAGAAAAGGCGTTTAACGCGATAAAAAGGTTTAGTGCGTTATGAATACGGGCTAGCTTACCAAAAGTACAAATGTGAACTAAATAAGGCCGGGAGTCGTTTTTGTTGCTTAAAACACGATTTCTCGACGAGAATATGCTTTTTCAAAAAAGCCATGTTCCCATGGGGAGAGACTCGTTTTCTGTGAGAAAATGCATTAAAAGGAGGGATTTCATCAGAAACACTATAAATACATATTGTACTTGTCTGAAAACGCACAGAACCTTGAAATAGAAGGTTTCTCACCAAAAAACCCATGGGTGAAACCCCAATCTTAAGGCTCTGTGTGTTTGCGCACATGTACAACAGGCATGTTTAAACTATAACGTTCTTAGTGAAATCATGTTTCTCTCGAGGAGAAAACGCGTTTAAAGCCATAAAAAGATTTCACTGTGTTTTGACATTGGACCAAGCTACCAACAACCTAAAAAATGATCAGAACTGGAGAACTTACACATTGACATTGGGTGAAATCGTGTAACTCTTAAGGACGTGTTGTAGACTTGTTGAATAGATTCATTTTTCTTGTTTTGTTCGTTTTTGATGAAATTGTGCTTTTGTCGTCGAGAAAAGGCGTTTAACGCGATAAAAAGGTTTAGTGCGTTATGAATACGGGCTAGCTTACCAAAAGTACAAATGTGAACTAAATAAGGCCGGGAGTCGTTTTTGTTGCTTAAAACACGATTTCTCGACCAGAATATGCTTTTTCAAAAAAGCCATGTTCCCATGGCGAGAGACTCGTTTTCTGTGAGAAAATGCATTAAAAGGAGGGATTTCATCAGAAACACTATAAATACATATTGTACTTGTCTGAAAACGCACAGAACCTTGAAATAGAAGGTTTCTCACCAAAAAACACATTGGTGAAACCCCTATCTTAAGGCTCTGAGTGTTTGCACACATGTACAACAGGCATGTTTAAACTATAACGTTTTTAGTGAAATCATGTTTCTCTCGAGGAGAAAACGCGTTTAAAGCCATAAAAAGATTTCACTGTGTTTTGACATTGGACCAAGCTACCAACAACCTAAAAAATGATCAGAACTGGAGAAATTACACATTGACATTGGGTGAAATCGTGTAACTCTTAAGGACGTGTTGTAGACTTGTTGAATAGATTCATTTTTCTTGTTTTGTTCGTTTTTGATGAAATTGTGCTTTTGTCGTCGAGAAAAGGCGTTTAACGCGATAAAAAGGTTTAGTGCGTTATGAATACGGGCTAGCTTACCAAAAGTACAAATGTGAACTAAATAAGGCCGGGAGTCGTTTTTGTTGCTTAAAACACGATTTCTCGACGAGAATATGCTTTTTCAAAAAAGCCATGTTCCCATGGCGAGAGACTCGTTTTCTGTGAGAAAATGCATTAAAAGGAGGGATTTCATCAGAAACACGATAAATACATATTGTACTTGTCTGAAAACGCACAGAACCTTGAAATAGAAGGTTTCTCACCAAAAAACCCATGGGTGAAACCCCAATCTTAAGGCTCTGTGTGTTTGCGCACATGTACAACAGGCATGTTTAAACTATAACGTTTTTAGTGAAATCATGTTTCTCTCGAGGAGAAAACGCGTTTAAAGCCATAAAAAGATTTCACTGTGTTTTGACATTGGACCAAGCTACCAACAACCTAAAAAATGATCAGAACTGGAGAAATTACACATTGACATTGGGTGAAATCGTGTAACTCTTAAGGACGTGTTGTAGACTTGTTGAATAGATTCATTTTTCTTGTTTTGTTCGTTTTTGATGAAATTGTGCTTTTGTCGTCGAGAAAAGGCGTTTAACGCGATAAAAAGGTTTAGTGCGTTATGAATACGGGCTAGCTTACCAAAAGTACAAATGTGAACTAAATAAGGCCGGGAGTCGTTTTTGTTGCTTAAAACACGATTTCTCGACCAGAATATGCTTTTTCAAAAAAGCCATGTTCCCATGGCGAGAGACTCGTTTTCTGTGAGAAAATGCATTAAAAGGAGGGATTTCATCAGAAACACTATAAATACATATTGTACTTGTCTGAAAACGCACAGAACCTTGAAATAGAAGGTTTCTCACCAAAAAACACATTGGTGAAACCCCTATCTTAAGGCTCTGAGTGTTTGCACACATGTACAACAGGCATGTTTAAACTATAACGTTTTTAGTGAAATCATGTTTCTCTCGAGGAGAAAACGCGTTTAAAGCCATAAAAAGATTTCACTGTGTTTTGACATTGGACCAAGCTACCAACAACCTAAAAAATGATCAGAACTGGAGAAATTACACATTGACATTGGGTGAAATCGTGTAACTCTTAAGGACGTGTTGTAGACTTGTTGAATAGATTCATTTTTCTTGTTTTGTTCGTTTTTGATGAAATTGTGCTTTTGTCGTCGAGAAAAGGCGTTTAACGCGATAAAAAGGTTTAGTGCGTTATGAATACGGGCTAGCTTACCAAAAGTACAAATGTGAACTAAATAAGGCCGGGAGTCGTTTTTGTTGCTTAAAACACGATTTCTCGACGAGAATATGCTTTTTCAAAAAAGCCATGTTCCCATGGGGAGAGACTCGTTTTCTGTGAGAAAATGCATTAAAAGGAGGGATTTCATCAGAAACACTATAAATACATATTGTACTTGTCTGAAAACGCACAGAACTTTGAAATAGAAGGTTTCTCACCAAAAAACCCATGGGTGAAACCCCAATCTTAAGGCTCTGTTTGTTTGCGCACATGTACAACAGGCATGTTTAAACTATAACGTTTTTAGTGAAATCATGTTTCTCTCGAGGAGAAAACGCGTTTAAAGCCATAAAAAGATTTCACTGTGTTTTGACATTGGACCAAGCTACCAACAACCTAAAAAATGATCAGAACTGGAGAAATTACACATTGACATTGGGTGAAATCGTGTAACTCTTAAGGACGTGTTGTAGACTTGTTGAATAGATTCATTTTTCTTGTTTTGTTCGTTTTTGATGAAATTGTGCTTTTGTCGTCGAGAAAAGGCGTTTAACGCGATAAAAAGGTTTAGTGCGTTATGAATACGGGCTAGCTTACCAAAAGTACAAATGTGAACTAAATAAGGCCGGGAGTCGTTTTTGTTGCTTAAAACACGATTTCTCGACGAGAATATGCTTTTTCAAAAAAGCCATGTTCCCATGGGGAGAGACTCGTTTTCTGTGAGAAAATGCATTAAAAGGAGGGATTTCATCAGAAACACTATAAATACATATTGTACTTGTCTGAAAACGCACAGAACCTTGAAATAGAAGGTTTCTCACCAAAAAACACATTGGTGAAACCCCTATCTTAAGGCTCTGAGTGTTTGCACACATGTACAACAGGCACGTTTAAACTATAACGTTTTTAGTGAAATCATGTTTCTCTCGAGGAGAAAACGCGTTTAAAGCCATAAAAAGATTTCACTGTGTTTTGACATTGGACCAAGCTGCCAACAACCTAAAAAATGATCAGAACTGGAGAAATTACACATTGACATTGGGTGAAATCGTGTAACTCTTAAGGACGTGTTGTAGACTTGTTGAATAGATTCCTTTTTCTTGTTTTGTTCGTTTTTGATGAAATTGTGCTTTTGTCGTCGAGAAAAGGCGTTTAACGCGATAAAAAGGTTTAGTGCGTTATGAATACGGGCTAGCTTACCAAAAGCAAAAATGTGAACTAAATAAGGCCGGGAGTCGTTTTTGTTGCTTAAAACACGATTTCTCGACGAGAATATGCTTTTTCAAAAAAGCCATGTTCCCATGGCGAGAGACTCGTTTTCTGTGAGAAAATGCATTAAAAGGAGGGATTTCATCAGAAACACGATAAATACATATTGTACTTGTCTGAAAACGCACAGAACCTTGAAATAGAAGGTTTCTCACCAAAAAACCCATGGGTGAAACCCCAATCTTAAGGCTCTGTGTGTTTGCGCACATGTACAACAGGCATGTTTAAACTATAACGTTTTTAGTGAAATCATGTTTCTCTCGAGGAGAAAACGCGTTTAAAGCCATAAAAAGATTTCACTGTGTTTTGACATTGGACCAAGCTACCAACAACCTAAAAAATGATCAGAACTGGAGAAATTACACATTGACATTGGGTGAAATCGTGTAACTCTTAAGGACGTGTTGTAGACTTGTTGAATAGATTCATTTTTCTTGTTTTGTTCGTTTTTGATGAAATTGTGCTTTTGTCGTCGAGAAAAGGCGTTTAACGCGATAAAAAGGTTTAGTGCGTTATGAATACGGGCTAGCTTACCAAAAGTACAAATGTGAACTAAATAAGGCCGGGAGTCGTTTTTGTTGCTTAAAACACGATTTCTCGACGAGAATATGCTTTTTCAAAAAAGCCATGTTCCCATGGGGAGAGACTCGTTTTCTGTGAGAAAATGCATTAAAAGGAGGGATTTCATCAGAAACACTATAAATACATATTGTACTTGTCTGAAAACGCACAGAACCTTGAAATAGAAGGTTTATCACCAAAAAACACATTGGTGAAACCCCTATCTTAAGGCTCTGAGTGTTTGCACACATGTACAACAGGCATGTTTAAACTATAACGTTTTTAGTGAAATCATGTTTCTCTCGAGGAGAAAACGCGTTTAAAGCCATAAAAAGATTTCACTGTGTTTTGACATTGGACCAAGCTACCAACAACCTAAAAAATGATCAGAACTGGAGAAATTACACATGGACATTGGGTGAAATCGTGTAACTCTTAAGGACGTGTTGTAGACTTGTTGAATAGATTCATTTTTCTTGTTTTGTTCGTTTTTGATGAAATTGTGCTTTTGTCGTCGAGAAAAGGCGTTTAACACGATAAAAAGGTTTAGTGCGTTATGAATACGGGCTAGCTTACCAAAAGTACAAATGTGAACTAAATGAGGCCGGGAGTCGTTTTTGTTGCTTAAAACACGATTTCTCGACGAGAATATGCTTTTTCAAAAAAGCCATGTTCCCATGGGGAGAGACTCGTTTTCTGTGAGAAAATGCATTAAAAGGAGGGATTTCATCAGAAACACTATAAATACATATTGTACTTGTCTGAAAACGCACAGAACCTTGAAATAGAAGGTTTCTCACCAAAAAACCCATGGTGAAACCCCAATCTTAAGGCTCTGTGTGTTTGCGCACATGTACAACAGGCATGTTTAAACTATAACGTTCTTAGTGAAATCATGTTTATCTCGAGGAGAAAACGCGTTTAAAGCCATAAAAAGATTTCACTGTGTTTTGACATTGGACCAAGCTACCAACAACCTAAAAAATGATCAGAACTGGAGAAATTACACATTGACATTGGGTGAAATCGTGTAACTCTTAAGGACGTGTTGTAGACTTGTTTGAATAGATTCATTTTTCTTGTTTTGTTCGTTTTTGATGAAATTGTGCTTTTGTCGTCGAGAAAAGGCGTTTAACGCGATAAAAAGGTTTAGTGCGTTATGAATACGGGCTAGCTTACCAAAAGTACAAATGTGAACTAAATAAGGCCGGGAGTCGTTTTTGTTGCTTAAAACACGATTTCTCGACGAGAATATGCTTTTTCAAAAAAGCCATGTTCCCATGGCGAGAGACTCGTTTTCTGTGAGAAAATGCATTAAAAGGAGGGATTTCATCAGAAACACTATAAATACATATTGTACTTGTCTGGAAACGCACAGAACCTTGAAATAGAAGGTTTATCACCAAAAAACACATTGGTGAAACCCCAATCTTAAGGCTCTGTGTGTTTGCGCACATGTACAACAGGCATGTTTAAACTATAACGTTCTTAGTGAAATCATGTTTCTCTCGAGGAGAAAACGCGTTTAAAGCCATAAAAAGATCTCACTGTGTTTTGACATTGGACCAAGCTACCAACAACCTAAAAAATGATCAGAACTGGAGAAATTACACATTGACATTGGGTGAAATCGTGTAACTCTTAAGGACGTGTTGTAGACTTGTTTGAATAGATTCATTTTTCTTGTTTTGTTCGTTTTTGATGAAATTGTGCTTTTGTCGTCGAGAAAAGGCGTTTAACGCGATAAAAAGGTTTAGTGCGTTATGAATACGGGCTAGCTTACCAAAAGCAAAAATGTGAACTAAATAAGGCCGGGAGTCGTTTTTGTTGCTTAAAACACGATTTCTCGACGAGAATATGCTTTTTCAAAAAAGCCATGTTCCCATGGCGAGAGACTCGTTTTCTGTGAGAAAATGCATTAAAAGGAGGGATTTCATCAGAAACACGATAAATACATATTGTACTTGTCTGAAAACGCACAGAACCTTGAAATAGAAGGTTTCTCACCAAAAAACCCATGGGTGAAACCCCAATCTTAAGGCTCTGTGTGTTTGCGCACATGTACAACAGGCATGTTTAAACTATAACGTTTTTAGTGAAATCATGTTTCTCTCGAGGAGAAAACGCGTTTAAAGCCATAAAAAGATTTCACTGTGTTTTGACATTGGACCAAGCTACCAACAACCTAAAAAATGATCAGAACTGGAGAAATTACACATTGACATTGGGTGAAATCGTGTAACTCTTAAGGACGTGTTGTAGACTTGTTGAATAGATTCATTTTTCTTGTTTTGTTCGTTTTTGATGAAATTGTGCTTTTGTCGTCGAGAAAAGGCGTTTAACGCGATAAAAAGGTTTAGTGCGTTATGAATACGGGCTAGCTTACCAAAAGTACAAATGTGAACTAAATAAGGCCGGGAGTCGTTTTTGTTGCTTAAAACACGATTTCTCGACGAGAATATGCTTTTTCAAAAAAGCCATGTTCCCATGGGGAGAGACTCGTTTTCTGTGAGAAAATGCATTAAAAGGAGGGATTTCATCAGAAACACTATAAATACATATTGTACTTGTCTGAAAACGCACAGAACCTTGAAATAGAAGGTTTCTCACCAAAAAACACATTGGTGAAACCCCTATCTTAAGGCTCTGAGTGTTTGCACACATGTACAACAGGCACGTTTAAACTATAACGTTTTTAGTGAAATCATGTTTCTCTCGAGGAGAAAACGCGTTTAAAGCCATAAAAAGATTTCACTGTGTTTTGACATTGGACCAAGCTGCCAACAACCTAAAAAATGATCAGAACTGGAGAAATTACACATTGACATTGGGTGAAATCGTGTAACTCTTAAGGACGTGTTGTAGACTTGTTGAATAGATTCCTTTTTCTTGTTTTGTTCGTTTTTGATGAAATTGTGCTTTTGTCGTCGAGAAAAGGCGTTTAACGCGATAAAAAGGTTTAGTGCGTTATGAATACGGGCTAGCTTACCAAAAGCAAAAATGTGAACTAAATAAGGCCGGGAGTCGTTTTTGTTGCTTAAAACACGATTTCTCGACGAGAATATGCTTTTTCAAAAAAGCCATGTTCCCATGGCGAGAGACTCGTTTTCTGTGAGAAAATGCATTAAAAGGAGGGATTTCATCAGAAACACGATAAATACATATTGTACTTGTCTGAAAACGCACAGAACCTTGAAATAGAAGGTTTCTCACCAAAAAACCCATGGGTGAAACCCCAATCTTAAGGCTCTGTGTGTTTGCGCACATGTACAACAGGCATGTTTAAACTATAACGTTTTTAGTGAAATCATGTTTCTCTCGAGGAGAAAACGCGTTTAAAGCCATAAAAAGATTTCACTGTGTTTTGACATTGGACCAAGCTACCAACAACCTAAAAAATGATCAGAACTGGAGAAATTACACATTGACATTGGGTGAAATCGTGTAACTCTTAAGGACGTGTTGTAGACTTGTTGAATAGATTCATTTTTCTTGTTTTGTTCGTTTTTGATGAAATTGTGCTTTTGTCGTCGAGAAAAGGCGTTTAACGCGATAAAAAGGTTTAGTGCGTTATGAATACGGGCTAGCTTACCAAAAGTACAAATGTGAACTAAATAAGGCCGGGAGTCGTTTTTGTTGCTTAAAACACGATTTCTCGACGAGAATATGCTTTTTCAAAAAAGCCATGTTCCCATGGGGAGAGACTCGTTTTCTGTGAGAAAATGCATTAAAAGGAGGGATTTCATCAGAAACACTATAAATACATATTGTACTTGTCTGAAAACGCACAGAACCTTGAAATAGAAGGTTTATCACCAAAAAACACATTGGTGAAACCCCTATCTTAAGGCTCTGAGTGTTTGCACACATGTACAACAGGCATGTTTAAACTATAACGTTTTTAGTGAAATCATGTTTCTCTCGAGGAGAAAACGCGTTTAAAGCCATAAAAAGATTTCACTGTGTTTTGACATTGGACCAAGCTACCAACAACCTAAAAAATGATCAGAACTGGAGAAATTACACATGGACATTGGGTGAAATCGTGTAACTCTTAAGGACGTGTTGTAGACTTGTTGAATAGATTCATTTTTCTTGTTTTGTTCGTTTTTGATGAAATTGTGCTTTTGTCGTCGAGAAAAGGCGTTTAACACGATAAAAAGGTTTAGTGCGTTATGAATACGGGCTAGCTTACCAAAAGTACAAATGTGAACTAAATGAGGCCGGGAGTCGTTTTTGTTGCTTAAAACACGATTTCTCGACGAGAATATGCTTTTTCAAAAAAGCCATGTTCCCATGGGGAGAGACTCGTTTTCTGTGAGAAAATGCATTAAAAGGAGGGATTTCATCAGAAACACTATAAATACATATTGTACTTGTCTGAAAACGCACAGAACCTTGAAATAGAAGGTTTCTCACCAAAAAACCCATGGTGAAACCCCAATCTTAAGGCTCTGTGTGTTTGCGCACATGTACAACAGGCATGTTTAAACTATAACGTTCTTAGTGAAATCATGTTTATCTCGAGGAGAAAACGCGTTTAAAGCCATAAAAAGATTTCACTGTGTTTTGACATTGGACCAAGCTACCAACAACCTAAAAAATGATCAGAACTGGAGAAATTACACATTGACATTGGGTGAAATCGTGTAACTCTTAAGGACGTGTTGTAGACTTGTTTGAATAGATTCATTTTTCTTGTTTTGTTCGTTTTTGATGAAATTGTGCTTTTGTCGTCGAGAAAAGGCGTTTAACGCGATAAAAAGGTTTAGTGCGTTATGAATACGGGCTAGCTTACCAAAAGTACAAATGTGAACTAAATAAGGCCGGGAGTCGTTTTTGTTGCTTAAAACACGATTTCTCGACGAGAATATGCTTTTTCAAAAAAGCCATGTTCCCATGGCGAGAGACTCGTTTTCTGTGAGAAAATGCATTAAAAGGAGGGATTTCATCAGAAACACTATAAATACATATTGTACTTGTCTGGAAACGCACAGAACCTTGAAATAGAAGGTTTATCACCAAAAAACACATTGGTGAAACCCCAATCTTAAGGCTCTGTGTGTTTGCGCACATGTACAACAGGCATGTTTAAACTATAACGTTCTTAGTGAAATCATGTTTCTCTCGAGGAGAAAACGCGTTTAAAGCCATAAAAAGATCTCACTGTGTTTTGACATTGGACCAAGCTACCAACAACCTAAAAAATGATCAGAACTGGAGAAATTACACATTGACATTGGGTGAAATCGTGTAACTCTTAAGGACGTGTTGTAGACTTGTTTGAATAGATTCATTTTTCTTGTTTTGTTCGTTTTTGATGAAATTGTGCTTTTGTCGTCGAGAAAAGGCGTTTAACGCGATAAAAAGGTTTAGTGCGTTATGAATACGGGCTAGCTTACCAAAAGCAAAAATGTGAACTAAATAAGGCCGGGAGTCGTTTTTGTTGCTTAAAACACGATTTCTCGACGAGAATATGCTTTTTCAAAAAAGCCATGTTCCCATGGCGAGAGACTCGTTTTCTGTGAGAAAATGCATTAAAAGGAGGGATTTCATCAGAAACACTATAAATACATATTGTACTTGTCGGAAAACGCACAGAAGCTTGAAATAGAAGGTTTCTCACCAAAAAACACATTGGTGAAACCCCAATCTTAAGGCTCTGTGTGTTTGCGCACATGTACAACAGGCATGTTTAAACTATAACGTTCTTAGTGAAATCATGTTTATCTCGAGGAGAAAACGCGTTTAAAGCCATAAAAAGATTTCACTGTGTTTTGACATTGGACCAAGCTACCAACAACCTAAAAAATGATCAGAACTGGAGAAATTACACATTGACATTGGGTGAAATCGTGTAACTCTTAAGGACGTGTTGTAGACTTGTTGAACAGATTCATTTTTCTTGTTTTGTTCGTTTTTGATGAAATTGTGCTTTTGTCGTCGAGAAAAGGCGTTTAACGCGATAAAAAGGTTTAGTGCGTTATGAATACGGGCTAGCTTACCAAAAGTACAAATGTGAACTAAATAAGGCCGGGAGTCGTTTTTGTTGCTTAAAACACGATTTCTCGACGAGAATATGCTTTTTCAAAAAAGCCATGTTCCCATGGCGAGAGACTCGTTTTCTGTGAGAAAATGCATTAAAAGGAGGGATTTCATCAGAAACACGATAAATACATATTGTACTTGTCTGAAAACGCACAGAACCTTGAAATAGAAGGTTTATCACCAAAGAAACCCATGGGTGAAACCCCAATCTTAAGGCTCTGTGTGTTTGCGCACATGTACAACAGGCATGTTTAAACTATAACGTTTTTAGTGAAATCATGTTTCTCTCGAGGAGAAAACGCGTTTAAAGCCATAAAAAGATTTCACTGTGTTTTGACATTGGACCAAGCTACCAACAACCTAAAAAATGATCAGAACTGGAGAAATTACACATTGACATTGGGTGAAATCGTGTAACTCTTAAGGACGTGTTGTAGACTTGTTGAACAGATTCATTTTTCTTGTTTTGTTCGTTTTTGATGAAATTGTGCTTTTGTCGTCGAGAAAAGGCGTTTAACGCGATAAAAAGGTTTAGTGCGTTATGAATACGGGCTAGCTTACCAAAAGTACAAATGTGAACTAAATAAGGCCGGGAGTCGTTTTTGTTGCTTAAAACACGATTTCTCGACGAGAATATGCTTTTTCAAAAAAGCCATGTTCCCATGGCGAGAGACTCGTTTTCTGTGAGAAAATGCATTAAAAGGAGGGATTTCATCAGAAACACTATAAATACATATTGTACTTGTCTGGAAACGCACAGAACCTTGAAATAGAAGGTTTATCACCAAAAAACACATTGGTGAAACCCCAATCTTAAGGCTCTGTGTGTTTGCGCACATGTACAACAGGCATGTTTAAACTATAACGCTCTTAGTGAAATCATGTTTCTCTCGAGGAGAAAACGCGTTTAAAGCCATAAAAAGATTTCACTGTGTTTTGACATTGGACCAAGCTACCAACAACCTAAAAAATGATCAGAACTGGAGAAATTACACATTGACATTGGGTGAAATCGTGTAACTCTTAAGGACGTGTTGTAGACTTGTTTGAATAGATTCATTTTTCTTGTTTTGTTCGTTTTTGATGAAATTGTGCTTTTGTCGTCGAGAAAAGGCGTTTAACGCGATAAAAAGGTTTAGTGCGTTATGAATACGGGCTAGCTTACCAAAAGCAAAAATGTGAACTAAATAAGGCCGGGAGTCGTTTTTGTTGCTTAAAACACGATTTCTCGACGAGAATATGCTTTTTCAAAAAAGCCATGTTCCCATGGCGAGAGACTCGTTTTCTGTGAGAAAATGCATTAAAAGGAGGGATTTCATCAGAAACACGATAAATACATATTGTACTTGTCGGAAAACGCACAGAAGCTTGAAATAGAAGGTTTCTCACCAAAAAACACATTGGTGAAACCCCAATCTTAAGGCTCTGTGTGTTTGCGCACATGTACAACAGGCATGTTTAAACTATAACGTTCTTAGTGAAATCATGTTTATCTCGAGGAGAAAACGCGTTTAAAGCCATAAAAAGATTTCACTGTGTTTTGACATTGGACCAAGCTACCAACAACCTAAAAAATGATCAGAACTGGAGAAATTACACATTGACATTGGGTGAAATCGTGTAACTCTTAAGGACGTGTTGTAGACTTGTTGAACAGATTCATTTTTCTTGTTTTGTTCGTTTTTGATGAAATTGTGCTTTTGTCGTCGAGAAAAGGCGTTTAACGCGATAAAAAGGTTTAGTGCGTTATGAATACGGGCTAGCTTACCAAAAGTACAAATGTGAACTAAATAAGGCCGGGAGTCGTTTTTGTTGCTTAAAACACGATTTCTCGACGAGAATATGCTTTTTCAAAAAAGCCATGTTCCCATGGCGAGAGACTCGTTTTCTGTGAGAAAATGCATTAAAAGGAGGGATTTCATCAGAAACACTATAAATACATATTGTACTTGTCTGAAAAGGCACAGAACCTTGAAATAGAAGGTTTCTCACCAAAAAACCCATGGGTGAAACCCCAATCTTAAGGCTCTGTGTGTTTGCGCACATGTACAACAGGCATGTTTAAACTATAACGTTTTTAGTGAAATCATGTTTCTCTCGAGGAGAAAACGCGTTTAAAGCCATAAAAAGATTTCACTGTGTTTTGACATTGGACCAAGCTACCAACAACCTAAAAAATGATCAGAACTGGAGAACTTACACATTGACAATGGGTGAAATCGTGTAACTCTTAAGGACGTGTTGTAGACTTGTTGAATAGATTCATTTTTCTTGTTTTGTTCGTTTTTGATGAAATTGTGCTTTTGTCGTCGAGAAAAGGCGTTTAACGCGATAAAAAGGTTTAGTGCGTTATGAATACGGGCTAGCTTACCAAAAGTACAAATGTGAACTAAATAAGGCCGGGAGTCGTTTTTGTTGCTTAAAACACGATTTCTCGACGAGAATATGCTTTTTCAAAAAAGCCATGTTCCCATGGCGAGAGACTCGTTTTCTGTGAGAAAATGCATTAAAAGGAGGGATTTCATCAGAAACACGATAAATACATATTGTACTTGTCGGAAAACGCACAGAAGCTTGAAATAGAATGTTTCTCACCAAAAAACACATTGGTGAAACCCCAATCTTAAGGCTCTGTGTGTTTGCGCACATGTACAACAGGCATGTTTAAACTATAACGTTCTTAGTGAAATCATGTTTATCTCGAGGAGAAAACGCGTTTAAAGCCATAAAAAGATTTCACTGTGTTTTGACATTGGACCAAGCTACCAACAACCTAAAAAATGATCAGAACTGGAGAAATTACACATTGACATTGGGTGAAATCGTGTAACTCTTAAGGACGTGTTGTAGACTTGTTGAACAGATTCATTTTTCTTGTTTTGTTCGTTTTTGATGAAATTGTGCTTTTGTCGTCGAGAAAAGGCGTTTAACGCGATAAAAAGGTTTAGTGCGTTATGAATACGGGCTAGCTTACCAAAAGTACAAATGTGAACTAAATAAGGCCGGGAGTCGTTTTTGTTGCTTAAAACACGATTTCTCGACGAGAATATGCTTTTTCAAAAAAGCCATGTTCCCATGGCGAGAGACTCGTTTTCTGTGAGAAAATGCATTAAAAGGAGGGATTTCATCAGAAACACTATAAATACATATTGTACTTGTCTGAAAAGGCACAGAACCTTGAAATAGAAGGTTTATCACCAAAGAAACCCATGGGTGAAACCCCAATCTTAAGGCTCTGTGTGTTTGCCCACATGTACAACAGGCATGTTTAAACTATAACGTTTTTAGTGAAATCATGTTTCTCTCGAGGAGAAAACGCGTTTAAAGCCATAAAAAGATTTCACTGTGTTTTGACATTGGACCAAGCTACCAACAACCTAAAAAATGATCAGAGCTGGAGAAATTACACATGGACATTGGGTGAAATCGTGTAACTCTTAAGGACGTGTTGTAGACTTGTTGAATAGATTCATTTTTCTTGTTTTGTTCGTTTTTGATGAAATTGTGCTTTTGTCGTCGAGAAAAGGCGTTTAACGCGATAAAAAGGTTTAGTGCGTTATGAATACGGGCTAGCTTACCAAAAGTACAAATGTGAACTAAATAAGGCCGGGAGTCGTTTTTGTTGCTTAAAACACGATTTCTCGACGAGAATATGCTTTTTCAAAAAAGCCATGTTCCCATGGCGAGAGACTCGTTTTCTGTGAGAAAATGCATTAAAAGGAGGGATTTCATCAGAAACACGATAAATACATATTGTACTTGTCGGAAAACGCACAGAACCTTGAAATAGAAGGTTTCTCACCAAAAAACCCATGGGTGAAACCCCAATCTTAAGGCTCTGTGTGTTTGCGCACATGTACAACAGGCATGTTTAAACTATAACGTTTTTAGTGAAATCATGTTTCTCTCGAGGAGAAAACGCGTTTAAAGCCATAAAAAGATTTCACTGTGTTTTGACATTGGACCAAGCTACCAACAACCTAAAAAATGATCAGAACTGGAGAACTTACACATTGACATTGGGTGAAATCGTGTAACTCTTAAGGACGTGTTGTAGACTTGTTGAATAGATTCATTTTTCTTGTTTTGTTCGTTTTTGATGAAATTGTGCTTTTGTCGTCGAGAAAAGGCGTTTAACGCGATAAAAAGGTTTAGTGCGTTATGAATACGGGCTAGCTTACCAAAAGTACAAATGTGAACTAAATAAGGCCGGGAGTCGTTTTTGTTGCTTAAAACACGATTTCTCGACGAGAATATGCTTTTTCAAAAAAGCCATGTTCCCATGGCGAGAGACTCGTTTTCTGTGAGAAAATGCATTAAAAGGAGGGATTTCATCAGAAACACTATAAATACATATTGTACTTGTCTGAAAACGCACAGAACCTTGAAATAGAAGGTTTCTAACCAAAAAACACATTGGTGAAACCCCTATCTTAAGGCTCTGAGTGTTTGCACACATGTACAACAGGCATGTTTAAACTATAACGTTCTTAGTGAAATCATGTTTATCTCGAGGAGAAAACGCGTTTAAAGCCATAAAAAGATTTCACTGTGTTTTGACATTGGACCAAGCTACCAACAACCTAAAAAATGATCAGAACTGGAGAACTTACACATGGACATTGGGTGAAATCGTGTAACTCTTAAGGACGTGTTGTAGACTTGTTGAATAGATTCATTTTTCTTGTTTTGTTCGTTTTTGATGAAATTGTGCTTTTGTCGTCGAGAAAAGGCGTTTAACGCGATAAAAAGGTTTAGTGCGTTATGAATATGGGCTAGCTTACCAAAAGCAAAAATGTGAACTAAATAAGGCCGGGAGTCGTTTTTGTTGCTTAAAACACGATTTCTCGACGAGAATATGCTTTTTCAAAAAAGCCATGTTCCCATGGCGAGAGACTCGTTTTCTGTGAGAAAATGCATTAAAAGGAGGGATTTCATCAGAAACACGATAAATACATATTGTACTTGTCGGAAAACGCACAGAACCTTGAAATAGAAGGTTTCTCACCAAAAAACACATTGGTGAAACCCCTATCTTAAGGCTCTGAGTGTTTGCACACATGTACAACAGGCACGTTTAAACTATAACGTTTTTAGTGAAATCATGTTTCTCTCGAGGAGAAAACGCGTTTAAAGCCATAAAAAGATTTCACTGTGTTTTGACATTGGACCAAGCTACCAACAACCTAAAAAATGATCAGAACTGGAGAAATTACACATTGACATTGGGTGAAATCGTGTAACTCTTAAGGACGTGTTGTAGACTTGTTGAATAGATTCATTTTTCTTGTTTTGTTCGTTTTTGATGAAATTGTGCTTTTGTCGTCGAGAAAAGGCGTTTAACGCGATAAAAAGGTTTAGTGCGTTATGAATACGGGCTAGCTTACCAAAAGTACAAATGTGAACTAAATAAGGCCGGGAGTCGTTTTTGTTGCTTAAAACACGATTTCTCGACGAGAATATGCTTTTTCAAAAAAGCCATGTTCCCATGGGGAGAGACTCGTTTTCTGTGAGAAAATGCATTAAAAGGAGGGATTTCATCAGAAACACTATAAATACATATTGTACTTGTCTGAAAACGCACAGAACTTTGAAATAGAAGGTTTCTCACCAAAAAACCCATGGGTGAAACCCCAATCTTAAGGCTCTGTGTGTTTGCGCACATGTACAACAGGCATGTTTAAACTATAACGTTTTTAGTGAAATCATGTTTCTCTCGAGGAGAAAACGCGTTTAAAGCCATAAAAAGATTTCACTGTGTTTTGACATTGGACCAAGCTACCAACAACCTAAAAAATGATCAGAACTGGAGAAATTACACATTGACATTGGGTGAAATCGTGTAACTCTTAAGGACGTGTTGTAGACTTGTTGAATAGATTCATTTTTCTTGTTTTGTTCGTTTTTGATGAAATTGTGCTTTTGTCGTCGAGAAAAGGCGTTTAACGCGATAAAAAGGTTTAGTGCGTTATGAATACGGGCTAGCTTACCAAAAGTACAAATGTGAACTAAATAAGGCCGGGAGTCGTTTTTGTTGCTTAAAACACGATTTCTCGACGAGAATATGCTTTTTCAAAAAAGCCATGTTCCCATGGGGAGAGACTCGTTTTCTGTGAGAAAATGCATTAAAAGGAGGGATTTCATCAGAAACACTATAAATACATATTGTACTTGTCTGAAAACGCACAGAACCTTGAAATAGAAGGTTTCTCACCAAAAAACCCATGGGTGAAACCCCAATCTTAAGGCTCTGTGTGTTTGCGCACATGTACAACAGGCATGTTTAAACTATAACGTTCTTAGTGAAATCATGTTTCTCTCGAGGAGAAAACGCGTTTAAAGCCATAAAAAGATTTCACTGTGTTTTGACATTGGACCAAGCTACCAACAACCTAAAAAATGATCAGAACTGGAGAACTTACACATTGACATTGGGTGAAATCGTGTAACTCTTAAGGACGTGTTGTAGACTTGTTGAACAGATTCATTTTTCTTGTTTTGTTCGTTTTTGATGAAATTGTGCTTTTGTCGTCGAGAAAAGGCGTTTAACGCGATAAAAAGGTTTAGTGCGTTATGAATACGGGCTAGCTTACCAAAAGTACAAATGTGAACTAAATAAGGCCGGGAGTCGTTTTTGTTGCTTAAAACACGATTTCTCGACGAGAATATGCTTTTTCAAAAAAGCCATGTTCCCATGGCGAGAGACTCGTTTTCTGTGAGAAAATGCATTAAAAGGAGGGATTTCATCAGAAACACTATAAATACATATTGTACTTGTCTGAAAAGGCACAGAACCTTGAAATAGAAGGTTTATCACCAAAGAAACCCATGGGTGAAACCCCAATCTTAAGGCTCTGTGTGTTTGCCCACATGTACAACAGGCATGTTTAAACTATAACGTTTTTAGTGAAATCATGTTTCTCTCGAGGAGAAAACGCGTTTAAAGCCATAAAAAGATTTCACTGTGTTTTGACATTGGACCAAGCTACCAACAACCTAAAAAATGATCAGAGCTGGAGAAATTACACATGGACATTGGGTGAAATCGTGTAACTCTTAAGGACGTGTTGTAGACTTGTTGAATAGATTCATTTTTCTTGTTTTGTTCGTTTTTGATGAAATTGTGCTTTTGTCGTCGAGAAAAGGCGTTTAACGCGATAAAAAGGTTTAGTGCGTTATGAATACGGGCTAGCTTACCAAAAGTACAAATGTGAACTAAATAAGGCCGGGAGTCGTTTTTGTTGCTTAAAACACGATTTCTCGACGAGAATATGCTTTTTCAAAAAAGCCATGTTCCCATGGCGAGAGACTCGTTTTCTGTGAGAAAATGCATTAAAAGGAGGGATTTCATCAGAAACACGATAAATACATATTGTACTTGTCGGAAAACGCACAGAACCTTGAAATAGAAGGTTTCTCACCAAAAAACCCATGGGTGAAACCCCAATCTTAAGGCTCTGTGTGTTTGCGCACATGTACAACAGGCATGTTTAAACTATAACGTTTTTAGTGAAATCATGTTTCTCTCGAGGAGAAAACGCGTTTAAAGCCATAAAAAGATTTCACTGTGTTTTGACATTGGACCAAGCTACCAACAACCTAAAAAATGATCAGAACTGGAGAACTTACACATTGACATTGGGTGAAATCGTGTAACTCTTAAGGACGTGTTGTAGACTTGTTGAATAGATTCATTTTTCTTGTTTTGTTCGTTTTTGATGAAATTGTGCTTTTGTCGTCGAGAAAAGGCGTTTAACGCGATAAAAAGGTTTAGTGCGTTATGAATACGGGCTAGCTTACCAAAAGTACAAATGTGAACTAAATAAGGCCGGGAGTCGTTTTTGTTGCTTAAAACACGATTTCTCGACGAGAATATGCTTTTTCAAAAAAGCCATGTTCCCATGGCGAGAGACTCGTTTTCTGTGAGAAAATGCATTAAAAGGAGGGATTTCATCAGAAACACTATAAATACATATTGTACTTGTCTGAAAACGCACAGAACCTTGAAATAGAAGGTTTCTAACCAAAAAACACATTGGTGAAACCCCTATCTTAAGGCTCTGAGTGTTTGCACACATGTACAACAGGCATGTTTAAACTATAACGTTCTTAGTGAAATCATGTTTATCTCGAGGAGAAAACGCGTTTAAAGCCATAAAAAGATTTCACTGTGTTTTGACATTGGACCAAGCTACCAACAACCTAAAAAATGATCAGAACTGGAGAACTTACACATGGACATTGGGTGAAATCGTGTAACTCTTAAGGACGTGTTGTAGACTTGTTGAATAGATTCATTTTTCTTGTTTTGTTCGTTTTTGATGAAATTGTGCTTTTGTCGTCGAGAAAAGGCGTTTAACGCGATAAAAAGGTTTAGTGCGTTATGAATATGGGCTAGCTTACCAAAAGCAAAAATGTGAACTAAATAAGGCCGGGAGTCGTTTTTGTTGCTTAAAACACGATTTCTCGACGAGAATATGCTTTTTCAAAAAAGCCATGTTCCCATGGCGAGAGACTCGTTTTCTGTGAGAAAATGCATTAAAAGGAGGGATTTCATCAGAAACACGATAAATACATATTGTACTTGTCGGAAAACGCACAGAACCTTGAAATAGAAGGTTTCTCACCAAAAAACACATTGGTGAAACCCCTATCTTAAGGCTCTGAGTGTTTGCACACATGTACAACAGGCACGTTTAAACTATAACGTTTTTAGTGAAATCATGTTTCTCTCGAGGAGAAAACGCGTTTAAAGCCATAAAAAGATTTCACTGTGTTTTGACATTGGACCAAGCTACCAACAACCTAAAAAATGATCAGAACTGGAGAAATTACACATTGACATTGGGTGAAATCGTGTAACTCTTAAGGACGTGTTGTAGACTTGTTGAATAGATTCATTTTTCTTGTTTTGTTCGTTTTTGATGAAATTGTGCTTTTGTCGTCGAGAAAAGGCGTTTAACGCGATAAAAAGGTTTAGTGCGTTATGAATACGGGCTAGCTTACCAAAAGTACAAATGTGAACTAAATAAGGCCGGGAGTCGTTTTTGTTGCTTAAAACACGATTTCTCGACGAGAATATGCTTTTTCAAAAAAGCCATGTTCCCATGGGGAGAGACTCGTTTTCTGTGAGAAAATGCATTAAAAGGAGGGATTTCATCAGAAACACTATAAATACATATTGTACTTGTCTGAAAACGCACAGAACTTTGAAATAGAAGGTTTCTCACCAAAAAACCCATGGGTGAAACCCCAATCTTAAGGCTCTGTGTGTTTGCGCACATGTACAACAGGCATGTTTAAACTATAACGTTTTTAGTGAAATCATGTTTCTCTCGAGGAGAAAACGCGTTTAAAGCCATAAAAAGATTTCACTGTGTTTTGACATTGGACCAAGCTACCAACAACCTAAAAAATGATCAGAACTGGAGAAATTACACATTGACATTGGGTGAAATCGTGTAACTCTTAAGGACGTGTTGTAGACTTGTTGAATAGATTCATTTTTCTTGTTTTGTTCGTTTTTGATGAAATTGTGCTTTTGTCGTCGAGAAAAGGCGTTTAACGCGATAAAAAGGTTTAGTGCGTTATGAATACGGGCTAGCTTACCAAAAGTACAAATGTGAACTAAATAAGGCCGGGAGTCGTTTTTGTTGCTTAAAACACGATTTCTCGACGAGAATATGCTTTTTCAAAAAAGCCATGTTCCCATGGGGAGAGACTCGTTTTCTGTGAGAAAATGCATTAAAAGGAGGGATTTCATCAGAAACACTATAAATACATATTGTACTTGTCTGAAAACGCACAGAACCTTGAAATAGAAGGTTTCTCACCAAAAAACCCATGGGTGAAACCCCAATCTTAAGGCTCTGTGTGTTTGCGCACATGTACAACAGGCATGTTTAAACTATAACGTTCTTAGTGAAATCATGTTTCTCTCGAGGAGAAAACGCGTTTAAAGCCATAAAAAGATTTCACTGTGTTTTGACATTGGACCAAGCTACCAACAACCTAAAAAATGATCAGAACTGGAGAACTTACACATTGACATTGGGTGAAATCGTGTAACTCTTAAGGACGTGTTGTAGACTTGTTGAATAGATTCATTTTTCTTGTTTTGTTCGTTTTTGATGAAATTGTGCTTTTGTCGTCGAGAAAAGGCGTTTAACGCGATAAAAAGGTTTAGTGCGTTATGAATACGGGCTAGCTTACCAAAAGTACAAATGTGAACTAAATAAGGCCGGGAGTCGTTTTTGTTGCTTAAAACACGATTTCTCGACCAGAATATGCTTTTTCAAAAAAGCCATGTTCCCATGGCGAGAGACTCGTTTTCTGTGAGAAAATGCATTAAAAGGAGGGATTTCATCAGAAACACTATAAATACATATTGTACTTGTCTGAAAACGCACAGAACCTTGAAATAGAAGGTTTCTCACCAAAAAACACATTGGTGAAACCCCTATCTTAAGGCTCTGAGTGTTTGCACACATGTACAACAGGCATGTTTAAACTATAACGTTTTTAGTGAAATCATGTTTCTCTCGAGGAGAAAACGCGTTTAAAGCCATAAAAAGATTTCACTGTGTTTTGACATTGGACCAAGCTACCAACAACCTAAAAAATGATCAGAACTGGAGAAATTACACATTGACATTGGGTGAAATCGTGTAACTCTTAAGGACGTGTTGTAGACTTGTTGAATAGATTCATTTTTCTTGTTTTGTTCGTTTTTGATGAAATTGTGCTTTTGTCGTCGAGAAAAGGCGTTTAACGCGATAAAAAGGTTTAGTGCGTTATGAATACGGGCTAGCTTACCAAAAGTACAAATGTGAACTAAATAAGGCCGGGAGTCGTTTTTGTTGCTTAAAACACGATTTCTCGACGAGAATATGCTTTTTCAAAAAAGCCATGTTCCCATGGCGAGAGACTCGTTTTCTGTGAGAAAATGCATTAAAAGGAGGGATTTCATCAGAAACACGATAAATACATATTGTACTTGTCTGAAAACGCACAGAACCTTGAAATAGAAGGTTTCTCACCAAAAAACCCATGGGTGAAACCCCAATCTTAAGGCTCTGTGTGTTTGCGCACATGTACAACAGGCATGTTTAAACTATAACGTTTTTAGTGAAATCATGTTTCTCTCGAGGAGAAAACGCGTTTAAAGCCATAAAAAGATTTCACTGTGTTTTGACATTGGACCAAGCTACCAACAACCTAAAAAATGATCAGAACTGGAGAAATTACACATTGACATTGGGTGAAATCGTGTAACTCTTAAGGACGTGTTGTAGACTTGTTGAATAGATTCATTTTTCTTGTTTTGTTCGTTTTTGATGAAATTGTGCTTTTGTCGTCGAGAAAAGGCGTTTAACGCGATAAAAAGGTTTAGTGCGTTATGAATACGGGCTAGCTTACCAAAAGTACAAATGTGAACTAAATAAGGCCGGGAGTCGTTTTTGTTGCTTAAAACACGATTTCTCGACCAGAATATGCTTTTTCAAAAAAGCCATGTTCCCATGGCGAGAGACTCGTTTTCTGTGAGAAAATGCATTAAAAGGAGGGATTTCATCAGAAACACTATAAATACATATTGTACTTGTCTGAAAACGCACAGAACCTTGAAATAGAAGGTTTCTCACCAAAAAACACATTGGTGAAACCCCTATCTTAAGGCTCTGAGTGTTTGCACACATGTACAACAGGCATGTTTAAACTATAACGTTTTTAGTGAAATCATGTTTCTCTCGAGGAGAAAACGCGTTTAAAGCCATAAAAAGATTTCACTGTGTTTTGACATTGGACCAAGCTACCAACAACCTAAAAAATGATCAGAACTGGAGAAATTACACATTGACATTGGGTGAAATCGTGTAACTCTTAAGGACGTGTTGTAGACTTGTTGAATAGATTCATTTTTCTTGTTTTGTTCGTTTTTGATGAAATTGTGCTTTTGTCGTCGAGAAAAGGCGTTTAACGCGATAAAAAGGTTTAGTGCGTTATGAATACGGGCTAGCTTACCAAAAGTACAAATGTGAACTAAATAAGGCCGGGAGTCGTTTTTGTTGCTTAAAACACGATTTCTCGACGAGAATATGCTTTTTCAAAAAAGCCATGTTCCCATGGGGAGAGACTCGTTTTCTGTGAGAAAATGCATTAAAAGGAGGGATTTCATCAGAAACACTATAAATACATATTGTACTTGTCTGAAAACGCACAGAACTTTGAAATAGAAGGTTTCTCACCAAAAAACCCATGGGTGAAACCCCAATCTTAAGGCTCTGTGTGTTTGCGCACATGTACAACAGGCATGTTTAAACTATAACGTTTTTAGTGAAATCATGTTTCTCTCGAGGAGAAAACGCGTTTAAAGCCATAAAAAGATTTCACTGTGTTTTGACATTGGACCAAGCTACCAACAACCTAAAAAATGATCAGAACTGGAGAAATTACACATTGACATTGGGTGAAATCGTGTAACTCTTAAGGACGTGTTGTAGACTTGTTGAATAGATTCATTTTTCTTGTTTTGTTCGTTTTTGATGAAATTGTGCTTTTGTCGTCGAGAAAAGGCGTTTAACGCGATAAAAAGGTTTAGTGCGTTATGAATACGGGCTAGCTTACCAAAAGTACAAATGTGAACTAAATAAGGCCGGGAGTCGTTTTTGTTGCTTAAAACACGATTTCTCGACGAGAATATGCTTTTTCAAAAAAGCCATGTTCCCATGGGGAGAGACTCGTTTTCTGTGAGAAAATGCATTAAAAGGAGGGATTTCATCAGAAACACTATAAATACATATTGTACTTGTCTGAAAACGCACAGAACCTTGAAATAGAAGGTTTCTCACCAAAAAACACATTGGTGAAACCCCTATCTTAAGGCTCTGAGTGTTTGCACACATGTACAACAGGCACGTTTAAACTATAACGTTTTTAGTGAAATCATGTTTCTCTCGAGGAGAAAACGCGTTTAAAGCCATAAAAAGATTTCACTGTGTTTTGACATTGGACCAAGCTGCCAACAACCTAAAAAATGATCAGAACTGGAGAAATTACACATTGACATTGGGTGAAATCGTGTAACTCTTAAGGACGTGTTGTAGACTTGTTGAATAGATTCCTTTTTCTTGTTTTGTTCGTTTTTGATGAAATTGTGCTTTTGTCGTCGAGAAAAGGCGTTTAACGCGATAAAAAGGTTTAGTGCGTTATGAATACGGGCTAGCTTACCAAAAGCAAAAATGTGAACTAAATAAGGCCGGGAGTCGTTTTTGTTGCTTAAAACACGATTTCTCGACGAGAATATGCTTTTTCAAAAAAGCCATGTTCCCATGGCGAGAGACTCGTTTTCTGTGAGAAAATGCATTAAAAGGAGGGATTTCATCAGAAACACGATAAATACATATTGTACTTGTCTGAAAACGCACAGAACCTTGAAATAGAAGGTTTCTCACCAAAAAACCCATGGGTGAAACCCCAATCTTAAGGCTCTGTGTGTTTGCGCACATGTACAACAGGCATGTTTAAACTATAACGTTTTTAGTGAAATCATGTTTCTCTCGAGGAGAAAACGCGTTTAAAGCCATAAAAAGATTTCACTGTGTTTTGACATTGGACCAAGCTACCAACAACCTAAAAAATGATCAGAACTGGAGAAATTACACATTGACATTGGGTGAAATCGTGTAACTCTTAAGGACGTGTTGTAGACTTGTTGAATAGATTCATTTTTCTTGTTTTGTTCGTTTTTGATGAAATTGTGCTTTTGTCGTCGAGAAAAGGCGTTTAACGCGATAAAAAGGTTTAGTGCGTTATGAATACGGGCTAGCTTACCAAAAGTACAAATGTGAACTAAATAAGGCCGGGAGTCGTTTTTGTTGCTTAAAACACGATTTCTCGACGAGAATATGCTTTTTCAAAAAAGCCATGTTCCCATGGGGAGAGACTCGTTTTCTGTGAGAAAATGCATTAAAAGGAGGGATTTCATCAGAAACACTATAAATACATATTGTACTTGTCTGAAAACGCACAGAACCTTGAAATAGAAGGTTTCTCACCAAAAAACACATTGGTGAAACCCCTATCTTAAGGCTCTGAGTGTTTGCACACATGTACAACAGGCATGTTTAAACTATAACGTTTTTAGTGAAATCATGTTTCTCTCGAGGAGAAAACGCGTTTAAAGCCATAAAAAGATTTCACTGTGTTTTGACATTGGACCAAGCTACCAACAACCTAAAAAATGATCAGAACTGGAGAAATTACACATGGACATTGGGTGAAATCGTGTAACTCTTAAGGACGTGTTGTAGACTTGTTGAATAGATTCATTTTTCTTGTTTTGTTCGTTTTTGATGAAATTGTGCTTTTGTCGTCGAGAAAAGGCGTTTAACACGATAAAAAGGTTTAGTGCGTTATGAATACGGGCTAGCTTACCAAAAGTACAAATGTGAACTAAATGAGGCCGGGAGTCGTTTTTGTTGCTTAAAACACGATTTCTCGACGAGAATATGCTTTTTCAAAAAAGCCATGTTCCCATGGGGAGAGACTCGTTTTCTGTGAGAAAATGCATTAAAAGGAGGGATTTCATCAGAAACACTATAAATACATATTGTACTTGTCTGAAAACGCACAGAACCTTGAAATAGAAGGTTTCTCACCAAAAAACCCATGGTGAAACCCCAATCTTAAGGCTCTGTGTGTTTGCGCACATGTACAACAGGCATGTTTAAACTATAACGTTTTTAGTGAAATCATGTTTCTCTCGAGGAGAAAACGCGTTTAAAGCCATAAAAAGATTTCACTGTGTTTTGACATTGGACCAAGCTACCAACAACCTAAAAAATGATCAGAACTGGAGAAATTACACATTGACATTGGGTGAAATCGTGTAACTCTTAAGGACGTGTAGACTTGTTGAATAGATTCATTTATCTTGTTTTGTTCGTTTTTGATGAAATTGTGCTTTTGTCGTCGAGAAAAGGCGTTTAACGCGATAAAAAGGTTTAGTGCGTTATGAATACGGGCTAGCTTACCAAAAGTACAAATGTGAACTAAATAAGGCCGGGAGTCGTTTTTGTTGCTTAAAACACGATTTCTCGACCAGAATATGCTTTTTCAAAAAAGCCATGTTCCCATGGCGAGAGACTCGTTTTCTGTGAGAAAATGCATTAAAAGGAGGGATTTCATCAGAAACACTATAAATACATATTGTACTTGTCTGAAAACGCACAGAACCTTGAAATAGAAGGTTTCTCACCAAAAAACACATTGGTGAAACCCCTATCTTAAGGCTCTGAGTGTTTGCACACATGTACAACAGGCATGTTTAAACTATAACGTTTTTAGTGAAATCATGTTTCTCTCGAGGAGAAAACGCGTTTAAAGCCATAAAAAGATTTCACTGTGTTTTGACATTGGACCAAGCTACCAACAACCTAAAAAATGATCAGAACTGGAGAAATTACACATTGACATTGGGTGAAATCGTGTAACTCTTAAGGACGTGTTGTAGACTTGTTGAATAGATTCATTTTTCTTGTTTTGTTCGTTTTTGATGAAATTGTGCTTTTGTCGTCGAGAAAAGGCGTTTAACGCGATAAAAAGGTTTAGTGCGTTATGAATACGGGCTAGCTTACCAAAAGTACAAATGTGAACTAAATAAGGCCGGGAGTCGTTTTTGTTGCTTAAAACACGATTTCTCGACGAGAATATGCTTTTTCAAAAAAGCCATGTTCCCATGGGGAGAGACTCGTTTTCTGTGAGAAAATGCATTAAAAGGAGGGATTTCATCAGAAACACTATAAATACATATTGTACTTGTCTGAAAACGCACAGAACTTTGAAATAGAAGGTTTCTCACCAAAAAACCCATGGGTGAAACCCCAATCTTAAGGCTCTGTGTGTTTGCGCACATGTACAACAGGCATGTTTAAACTATAACGTTTTTAGTGAAATCATGTTTCTCTCGAGGAGAAAACGCGTTTAAAGCCATAAAAAGATTTCACTGTGTTTTGACATTGGACCAAGCTACCAACAACCTAAAAAATGATCAGAACTGGAGAAATTACACATTGACATTGGGTGAAATCGTGTAACTCTTAAGGACGTGTTGTAGACTTGTTGAATAGATTCATTTTTCTTGTTTTGTTCGTTTTTGATGAAATTGTGCTTTTGTCGTCGAGAAAAGGCGTTTAACGCGATAAAAAGGTTTAGTGCGTTATGAATACGGGCTAGCTTACCAAAAGTACAAATGTGAACTAAATAAGGCCGGGAGTCGTTTTTGTTGCTTAAAACACGATTTCTCGACGAGAATATGCTTTTTCAAAAAAGCCATGTTCCCATGGGGAGAGACTCGTTTTCTGTGAGAAAATGCATTAAAAGGAGGGATTTCATCAGAAACACTATAAATACATATTGTACTTGTCTGAAAACGCACAGAACCTTGAAATAGAAGGTTTCTCACCAAAAAACCCATGGGTGAAACCCCAATCTTAAGGCTCTGTGTGTTTGCGCACATGTACAACAGGCATGTTTAAACTATAACGTTCTTAGTGAAATCATGTTTCTCTCGAGGAGAAAACGCGTTTAAAGCCATAAAAAGATTTCACTGTGTTTTGACATTGGACCAAGCTACCAACAACCTAAAAAATGATCAGAACTGGAGAACTTACACATTGACATTGGGTGAAATCGTGTAACTCTTAAGGACGTGTTGTAGACTTGTTGAATAGATTCATTTTTCTTGTTTTGTTCGTTTTTGATGAAATTGTGCTTTTGTCGTCGAGAAAAGGCGTTTAACGCGATAAAAAGGTTTAGTGCGTTATGAATACGGGCTAGCTTACCAAAAGTACAAATGTGAGCTAAATAAGGCCGGGAGTCGTTTTTGTTGCTTAAAACACGATTTCTCGACCAGAATATGCTTTTTCAAAAAAGCCATGTTCCCATGGCGAGAGACTCGTTTTCTGTGAGAAAATGCATTAAAAGGAGGGATTTCATCAGAAACACTATAAATACATATTGTACTTGTCTGAAAACGCACAGAACCTTGAAATAGAAGGTTTCTAACCAAAAAACACATTGGTGAAACCCCTATCTTAAGGCTCTGAGTGTTTGCACACATGTACAACAGGCATGTTTAAACTATAACGTTTTTAGTGAAATCATGTTTCTCTCGAGGAGAAAACGCGTTTAAAGCCATAATAAGATTTCACTGTGTTTTGACATTGGACCAAGCTACCAACAACCTAAAAAATGATCAGAACTGGAGAAATTACACATTGACATTGGGTGAAATCGTGTAACTCTTAAGGACGTGTTGTAGACTTGTTGAATAGATTCATTTTTCTTGTTTTGTTCGTTTTTGATGAAATTGTGCTTTTGTCGTCGAGAAAAGGCGTTTAACGCGATAAAAAGGTTTAGTGCGTTATGAATACGGGCTAGCTTACCAAAAGTACAAATGTGAACTAAATAAGGCCGGGAGTCGTTTTTGTTGCTTAAAACACGATTTCTCGACGAGAATATGCTTTTTCAAAAAAGCCATGTTCCCATGGCGAGAGACTCGTTTTCTGTGAGAAAATGCATTAAAAGGAGGGATTTCATCAGAAACACGATAAATACATATTGTACTTGTCTGAAAACGCACAGAACCTTGAAATAGAAGGTTTCTCACCAAAAAACCCATGGGTGAAACCCCAATCTTAAGGCTCTGTGTGTTTGCGCACATGTACAACAGGCATGTTTAAACTATAACGTTTTTAGTGAAATCATGTTTCTCTCGAGGAGAAAACGCGTTTAAAGCCATAAAAAGATTTCACTGTGTTTTGACATTGGACCAAGCTACCAACAACCTAAAAAATGATCAGAACTGGAGAAATTACACATTGACATTGGGTGAAATCGTGTAACTCTTAAGGACGTGTAGACTTTTTGAATAGATTCATTTTTCTTGTTTTGTTCGTTTTTGATGAAATTGTGCTTTTGTCGTCGAGAAAAGGCGTTTAACGCGATAAAAAGGTTTAGTGCGTTATGAATACGGGCTAGCTTACCAAAAGTACAAATGTGAACTAAATAAGGCCGGGAGTCGTTTTTGTTGCTTAAAACACGATTTCTCGACCAGAATATGCTTTTTCAAAAAAGCCATGTTCCCATGGCGAGAGACTCGTTTTCTGTGAGAAAATGCATTAAAAGGAGGGATTTCATCAGAAACACTATAAATACATATTGTACTTGTCTGAAAACGCACAGAACCTTGAAATAGAAGGTTTCTCACCAAAAAACACATTGGTGAAACCCCTATCTTAAGGCTCTGAGTGTTTGCACACATGTACAACAGGCATGTTTAAACTATAACGTTTTTAGTGAAATCATGTTTCTCTCGAGGAGAAAACGCGTTTAAAGCCATAAAAAGATTTCACTGTGTTTTGACATTGGACCAAGCTACCAACAACCTAAAAAATGATCAGAACTGGAGAAATTACACATGGACATTGGGTGAAATCGTGTAACTCTTAAGGACGTGTTGTAGACTTGTTGAATAGATTCATTTTTCTTGTTTTGTTCGTTTTTGATGAAATTGTGCTTTTGTCGTCGAGAAAAGGCGTTTAACGCGATAAAAAGGTTTAGTGCGTTATGAATACGGGCTAGCTTACCAAAAGTACAAATGTGAACTAAATAAGGCCGGGAGTCGTTTTTGTTGCTTAAAACACGATTTCTCGACGAGAATATGCTTTTTCAAAAAAGCCATGTTCCCATGGGGAGAGACTCGTTTTCTGTGAGAAAATGCATTAAAAGGAGGGATTTCATCAGAAACACTATAAATACATATTGTACTTGTCTGAAAACGCACAGAACCTTGAAATAGAAGGTTTCTCACCAAAAAACCCATGGGTGAAACCCCAATCTTAAGGCTCTGTGTGTTTGCGCACATGTACAACAGGCATGTTTAAACTATAACGTTCTTAGTGAAATCATGTTTCTCTCGAGGAGAAAACGCGTTTAAAGCCATAAAAAGATTTCACTGTGTTTTGACATTGGACCAAGCTACCAACAACCTAAAAAATGATCAGAACTGGAGAACTTACACATTGACATTGGGTGAAATCGTGTAACTCTTAAGGACGTGTTGTAGACTTGTTGAATAGATTCATTTTTCTTGTTTTGTTCGTTTTTGATGAAATTGTGCTTTTGTCGTCGAGAAAAGGCGTTTAACGCGATAAAAAGGTTTAGTGCGTTATGAATACGGGCTAGCTTACCAAAAGTACAAATGTGAACTAAATAAGGCCGGGAGTCTTTTTTGTTGCTTAAAACACGATTTCTCGACCAGAATATGCTTTTTCAAAAAAGCCATGTTCCCATGGCGAGAGACTCGTTTTCTGTGAGAAAATGCATTAAAAGGAGGGATTTCATCAGAAACACTATAAATACATATTGTACTTGTCTGAAAACGCACAGAACCTTGAAATAGAAGGTTTCTAACCAAAAAACACATTGGTGAAACCCCTATCTTAAGGCTCTGAGTGTTTGCACACATGTACAACAGGCATGTTTAAACTATAACGTTTTTAGTGAAATCATGTTTCTCTCGAGGAGAAAACGCGTTTAAAGCCATAAAAAGATTTCACTGTGTTTTGACATTGGACCAAGCTACCAACAACCTAAAAAATGATCAGAACTGGAGAAATTACACATTGACATTGGGTGAAATCGTGTAACTCTTAAGGACGTGTTGTAGACTTGTTGAATAGATTCATTTTTCTTGTTTTGTTCGTTTTTGATGAAATTGTGCTTTTGTCGTCGAGAAAAGGCGTTTAACGCGATAAAAAGGTTTAGTGCGTTATGAATACGGGCTAGCTTACCAAAAGTACAAATGTGAACTAAATAAGGCCGGGAGTCGTTTTTGTTGCTTAAAACACGATTTCTCGACGAGAATATGCTTTTTCAAAAAAGCCATGTTCCCATGGCGAGAGACTCGTTTTCTGTGAGAAAATGCATTAAAAGGAGGGATTTCATCAGAAACACGATAAATACATATTGTACTTGTCTGAAAACGCACAGAACCTTGAAATAGAAGGTTTCTCACCAAAAAACCCATGGGTGAAACCCCAATCTTAAGGCTCTGTGTGTTTGCGCACATGTACAACAGGCATGTTTAAACTATAACGTTTTTAGTGAAATCATGTTTCTCTCGAGGAGAAAACGCGTTTAAAGCCATAAAAAGATTTCACAGTGTTTTGACATTGGACCAAGCTACCAACAACCTAAAAAATGATCAGAACTGGAGAAATTACACATTGACATTGGGTGAAATCGTGTAACTCTTAAGGACGTGTTGTAGACTTGTTGAATAGATTCATTTTTCTTGTTTTGTTCGTTTTTGATGAAATTGTGCTTTTGTCGTCGAGAAAAGGCGTTTAACGCGATAAAAAGGTTTAGTGCGTTATGAATACGGGCTAGCTTACCAAAAGTACAAATGTGAACTAAATAAGGCCGGGAGTCGTTTTTGTTGCTTAAAACACGATTTCTCGACCAGAATATGCTTTTTCAAAAAAGCCATGTTCCCATGGCGAGAGACTCGTTTTCTGTGAGAAAATGCATTAAAAGGAGGGATTTCATCAGAAACACTATAAATACATATTGTACTTGTCTGAAAACGCACAGAACCTTGAAATAGAAGGTTTCTCACCAAAAAACACATTGGTGAAACCCCTATCTTAAGGCTCTGAGTGTTTGCACACATGTACAACAGGCATGTTTAAACTATAACGTTTTTAGTGAAATCATGTTTCTCTCGAGGAGAAAACGCGTTTAAAGCCATAAAAAGATTTCACTGTGTTTTGACATTGGACCAAGCTACCAACAACCTAAAAAATGATCAGAACTGGAGAAATTACACATTGACATTGGGTGAAATCGTGTAACTCTTAAGGACGTGTTGTAGACTTGTTGAATAGATTCATTTTTCTTGTTTTGTTCGTTTTTGATGAAATTGTGCTTTTGTCGTCGAGAAAAGGCGTTTAACGCGATAAAAAGGTTTAGTGCGTTATGAATACGGGCTAGCTTACCAAAAGTACAAATGTGAACTAAATAAGGCCGGGAGTCGTTTTTGTTGCTTAAAACACGATTTCTCGACGAGAATATGCTTTTTCAAAAAAGCCATGTTCCCATGGGGAGAGACTCGTTTTCTGTGAGAAAATGCATTAAAAGGAGGGATTTCATCAGAAACACTATAAATACATATTGTACTTGTCTGAAAACGCACAGAACTTTGAAATAGAAGGTTTCTCACCAAAAAACCCATGGGTGAAACCCCAATCTTAAGGCTCTGTGTGTTTGCGCACATGTACAACAGGCATGTTTAAACTATAACGTTTTTAGTGAAATCATGTTTCTCTCGAGGAGAAAACGCGTTTAAAGCCATAAAAAGATTTCACTGTGTTTTGACATTGGACCAAGCTACCAACAACCTAAAAAATGATCAGAACTGGAGAAATTACACATTGACATTGGGTGAAATCGTGTAACTCTTAAGGACGTGTTGTAGACTTGTTGAATAGATTCATTTTTCTTGTTTTGTTCGTTTTTGATGAAATTGTGCTTTTGTCGTCGAGAAAAGGCGTTTAACGCGATAAAAAGGTTTAGTGCGTTATGAATACGGGCTAGCTTACCAAAAGTACAAATGTGACCTAAATAAGGCCGGGAGTCGTTTTTGTTGCTTAAAACACGATTTCTCGACGAGAATATGCTTTTTCAAAAAAGCCATGTTCCCATGGGGAGAGACTCGTTTTCTGTGAGAAAATGCATTAAAAGGAGGGATTTCATCAGAAACACTATAAATACATATTGTACTTGTCTGAAAACGCACAGAACCTTGAAATAGAAGGTTTCTCACCAAAAAACACATTGGTGAAACCCCTATCTTAAGGCTCTGAGTGTTTGCACACATGTACAACAGGCACGTTTAAACTATAACGTTTTTAGTGAAATCATGTTTCTCTCGAGGAGAAAACGCGTTTAAAGCCATAAAAAGATTTCACTGTGTTTTGACATTGGACCAAGCTGCCAACAACCTAAAAAATGATCAGAACTGGAGAAATTACACATTGACATTGGGTGAAATCGTGTAACTCTTAAGGACGTGTTGTAGACTTGTTGAATAGATTCCTTTTTCTTGTTTTGTTCGTTTTTGATGAAATTGTGCTTTTGTCGTCGAGAAAAGGCGTTTAACGCGATAAAAAGGTTTAGTGCGTTATGAATACGGGCTAGCTTACCAAAAGCAAAAATGTGAACTAAATAAGGCCGGGAGTCGTTTTTGTTGCTTAAAACACGATTTCTCGACGAGAATATGCTTTTTCAAAAAAGCCATGTTCCCATGGCGAGAGACTCGTTTTCTGTGAGAAAATGCATTAAAAGGAGGGATTTCATCAGAAACACGATAAATACATATTGTACTTGTCTGAAAACGCACAGAACCTTAAAATAGAAGGTTTCTCACCAAAAAACCCATGGGTGAAACCCCAATCTTAAGGCTCTGTGTGTTTGCGCACATGTACAACAGGCATGTTTAAACTATAACGTTTTTAGTGAAATCATGTTTCTCTCGAGGAGAAAACGCGTTTAAAGCCATAAAAAGATTTCACTGTGTTTTGACATTGGACCAAGCTACCAACAACCTAAAAAATGATCAGAACTGGAGAAATTACACATTGACATTGGGTGAAATCGTGTAACTCTTAAGGACGTGTTGTAGACTTGTTGAATAGATTCATTTTTCTTGTTTTGTTCGTTTTTGATGAAATTGTGCTTTTGTCGTCGAGAAAAGGCGTTTAACGCGATAAAAAGGTTTAGTGCGTTATGAATACGGGCTAGCTTACCAAAAGTACAAATGTGAACTAAATAAGGCCGGGAGTCGTTTTTGTTGCTTAAAACACGATTTCTCGACCAGAATATGCTTTTTCAAAAAAGCCATGTTCCCATGGCGAGAGACTCGTTTTCTGTGAGAAAATGCATTAAAAGGAGGGATTTCATCAGAAACACTATAAATACATATTGTACTTGTCTGAAAACGCACAGAACCTTGAAATAGAAGGTTTCTAACCAAAAAACACATTGGTGAAACCCCTATCTTAAGGCTCTGAGTGTTTGCACACATGTACAACAGGCATGTTTAAACTATAACGTTTTTAGTGAAATCATGTTTCTCTCGAGGAGAAAACGCGTTTAAAGCCATAAAAAGATTTCACTGTGTTTTGACATTGGACCAAGCTACCAACAACCTAAAAAATGATCAGAACTGGAGAAATTACACATTGACATTGGGTGAAATCGTGTAACTCTTAAGGACGTGTTGTAGACTTGTTGAATAGATTCATTTTTCTTGTTTTGTTCGTTTTTGATGAAATTGTGCTTTTGTCGTCGAGAAAAGGCGTTTAACGCGATAAAAAGGTTTAGTGCGTTATGAATACGGGCTAGCTTACCAAAAGTACAAATGTGAACTAAATAAGGCCGGGAGTCGTTTTTGTTGCTTAAAACACGATTTCTCGACGAGAATATGCTTTTTCAAAAAAGCCATTTTCCCATGGGGAGAGACTCGTTTTCTGTGAGAAAATGCATTAAAAGGAGGGATTTCATCAGAAACACTATAAATACATATTGTACTTGTCTGACAACGCACAGAACTTTGAAATAGAAGGTTTCTCACCAAAAAACCCATGGGTGAAACCCCAATCTTAAGGCTCTGTGTGTTTGCGCACATGTACAACAGGCAGGTTTAAACTATAACGTTTTTAGTCAAATCATGTTTCTCTCGAGGAGAAAACGCGTTTAAAGCCATAAAAAGATTTCACTGTGTTTTGACATTGGACCAAGCTACCAACAACCTAAAAAATGATCAGAACTGGAGAAATTACACATGGACATTGGGTGAAATCGTGTAACTCTTAAGGACGTGTTGTAGACTTGTTGAATAGATTCATTTTTCTTGTTTTGTTCGTTTTTGATGAAATTGTGCTTTTGTCGTCGAGAAAAGGCGTTTAACGCGACAAAAAGGTTTAGTGCGTTATGAATACGGGCTAGCTTACCAAAAGTACAAATGTGAACTAAATAAGGCCGGGAGTCGTTTTTGTTGCTTAAAACACGATTTCTCGACGAGAATATGCTTTTTCAAAAAAGCCATGTTCCCATGGCGAGAGACTCGTTTTCTGTGAGAAAATGCATTAAAAGGAGGGATTTCATCAGAAACACTATAAATACATATTGTACTTGTCTGAAAACGCACAGAACCTTGAAATAGAAGGTTTCTAACCAAAAAACACATTGGTGAAACCCCTATCTTAAGGCTCTGAGTGTTTGCACACATGTACAACAGGCATGTTTAAACTATAACGTTTTTAGTGAAATCATGTTTCTCTCGAGGAGAAAACGCGTTTAAAGCCATAAAAAGATTTCACTGTGTTTTGACATTGGACCAAGCTACCAACAACCTAAAAAATGATCAGAACTGGAGAAATTACACATTGACATTGGGTGAAATCGTGTAACTCTTAAGGACGTGTTGTAGACTTGTTGAATAGATTCATTTTTCTTGTTTTGTTCGTTTTTGATGAAATTGTGCTTTTGTCGTCGAGAAAAGGCGTTTAACGCGATAAAAAGGTTTAGTGCGTTATGAATACGGGCTAGCTTACCAAAAGTACAAATGTGAACTAAATAAGGCCGGGAGTCGTTTTTGTTGCTTAAAACACGATTTCTCGACGAGAATATGCTTTTTCAAAAAAGCCATGTTCCCATGGCGAGAGACTCGTTTTCTGTGAGAAAATGCATTAAAAGGAGGGATTTCATCAGAAACACGATAAATACATATTGTACTTGTCTGAAAACGCACAGAACCTTGAAATAGAAGGTTTCTCACCAAAAAACCCATGGGTGAAACCCCAATCTTAAGGCTCTGTGTGTTTGCGCACATGTACAACAGGCATGTTTAAACTATAACGTTTTTAGTGAAATCATGTTTCTCTCGAGGAGAAAACGCGTTTAAAGCCATAAAAAGATTTCACTGTGTTTTGACATTGGACCAAGCTACCAACAACCTAAAAAATGATCAGAACTGGAGAAATTACACATTGACATTGGGTGAAATCGTGTAACTCTTAAGGACGTGTAGACTTGTTGAATAGATTCATTTTTCTTGTTTTGTTCGTTTTTGATGAAATTGTGCTTTTGTCGTCGAGGAAAGGCGTTTAACGCGATAAAAAGGTTTAGTGCGTTATGAATACGGGCTAGCTTACCAAAAGTACAAATGTGAACTAAATAAGGCCGGGAGTCGTTTTTGTTGCTTAAAACACGATTTCTCGACGAGAATATGCTTTTTCAAAAAAGCCATGTTCCCATGGGGAGAGACTCGTTTTCTGTGAGAAAATGCATTAAAAGGAGGGATTTCATCAGAAACACTATAAATACATATTGTACTTGTCTGAAAACGCACAGAACCTTGAAATAGAAGGTTTCTAACCAAAAAACACATTGGTGAAACCCCTATCTTAAGGCTCTGAGTGTTTGCACACATGTACAACAGGCATGTTTAAACTATAACGTTTTTAGTGAAATCATGTTTCTCTCGAGGAGAAAACGCGTTTAAAGCCATAAAAAGATTTCACTGTGTTTTGACATTGGACCAAGCTACCAACAACCTAAAAAATGATCAGAACTGGAGAAATTACACATTGACATTGGGTGAAATCGTGTAACTCTTAAGGACGTGTTGTAGACTTGTTGAATAGATTCATTTTTCTTGTTTTGTTCGTTTTTGATGAAATTGTGCTTTTGTCGTCGAGAAAAGGCGTTTAACGCGATAAAAAGGTTTAGTGCGTTATGAATACGGGCTAGCTTACCAAAAGTACAAATGTGAACTAAATAAGGCCGGGAGTCGTTTTTGTTGCTTAAAACACGATTTCTCGACGAGAATATGCTTTTTCAAAAAAGCCATGTTCCCATGGCGAGAGACTCGTTTTCTGTGAGAAAATGCATTAAAAGGAGGGATTTCATCAGAAACACGATAAATACATATTGTACTTGTCTGAAAACGCACAGAACCTTGAAATAGAAGGTTTCTCACCAAAAAACCCATGGGTGAAACCCCAATCTTAAGGCTCTGTGTGTTTGCGCACATGTACAACAGGCATGTTTAAACTATAACGTTTTTAGTGAAATCATGTTTCTCTCGAGGAGAAAACGCGTTTAAAGCCATAAAAAGATTTCACTGTGTTTTGACATTGGACCAAGCTACCAACAACCTAAAAAATGATCAGAACTGGAGAAATTACACATTGACATTGGGTGAAATCGTGTAACTCTTAAGGACGTGTTGTAGACTTGTTGAATAGATTCATTTTTCTTGTTTTGTTCGTTTTTGATGAAATTGTGCTTTTGTCGTCGAGAAAAGGCGTTTAACGCGATAAAAAGGTTTAGTGCGTTATGAATACGGGCTAGCTTACCAAAAGTACAAATGTGAACTAAATAAGGCCGGGAGTCGTTTTTGTTGCTTAAAACACGATTTCTCGACCAGAATATGCTTTTTCAAAAAAGCCATGTTCCCATGGCGAGAGACTCGTTTTCTGTGAGAAAATGCATTAAAAGGAGGGATTTCATCAGAAACACTATAAATACATATTGTACTTGTCTGAAAACGCACAGAACCTTGAAATAGAAGGTTTCTCACCAAAAAACACATTGGTGAAACCCCTATCTTAAGGCTCTGAGTGTTTGCACACATGTACAACAGGCATGTTTAAACTATAACGTTTTTAGTGAAATCATGTTTCTCTCGAGGAGAAAACGCGTTTAAAGCCATAAAAAGATTTCACTGTGTTTTGACATTGGACCAAGCTACCAACAACCTAAAAAATGATCAGAACTGGAGAAATTACACATTGACATTGGGTGAAATCGTGTAACTCTTAAGGACGTGTTGTAGACTTGTTGAATAGATTCATTTTTCTTGTTTTGTTCGTTTTTGATGAAATTGTGCTTTTGTCGTCGAGAAAAGGCGTTTAACGCGATAAAAAGGTTTAGTGCGTTATGAATACGGGCTAGCTTACCAAAAGTACAAATGTGAACTAAATAAGGCCGGGAGTCGTTTTTGTTGCTTAAAACACGATTTCTCGACGAGAATATGCTTTTTCAAAAAAGCCATGTTCCCATGGGGAGAGACTCGTTTTCTGTGAGAAAATGCATTAAAAGGAGGGATTTCATCAGAAACACTATAAATACATATTGTACTTGTCTGAAAACGCACAGAACTTTGAAATAGAAGGTTTCTCACCAAAAAACCCATGGGTGAAACCCCAATCTTAAGGCTCTGTGTGTTTGCGCACATGTACAACAGGCATGTTTAAACTATAACGTTTTTAGTGAAATCATGTTTCTCTCGAGGAGAAAACGCGTTTAAAGCCATAAAAAGATTTCACTGTGTTTTGACATTGGACCAAGCTACCAACAACCTAAAAAATGATCAGAACTGGAGAACTTACACATTGACATTGGGTGAAATCGTGTAACTCTTAAGGACGTGTTGTAGACTTGTTGAATAGATTCATTTTTCTTGTTTTGTTCGTTTTTGATGAAATTGTGCTTTTGTCGTCGAGAAAAGGCGTTTAACGCGATAAAAAGGTTTAGTGCGTTATGAATACGGGCTAGCTTACCAAAAGTACAAATGTGAACTAAATAAGGCCGGGAGTCGTTTTTGTTGCTTAAAACACGATTTCTCGACGAGAATATGCTTTTTCAAAAAAGCCATGTTCCCATGGCGAGAGACTCGTTTTCTGTGAGAAAATGCATTAAAAGGAGGGATTTCATCAGAAACACTATAAATACATATTGTACTTGTCTGAAAACGCACAGAACCTTGAAATAGAAGGTTTCTAACCAAAAAACACATTGGTGAAACCCCTATCTTAAGGCTCTGAGTGTTTGCACACATGTACAACAGGCATGTTTAAACTGTAACGTTTTTAGTGAAATCATGTTTCTCTCGAGGAGAAAACGCGTTTAAAGCCATAAAAAGATTTCACTGTGTTTTGACATTGGACCAAGCTACCAACAACCTAAAAAATGATCAGAACTGGAGAAATTACACATTGACATTGGGTGAAATCGTGTAACTCTTAAGGACGTGTTGTAGACTTGTTGAATAGATTCATTTTTCTTGTTTTGTTCGTTTTTGATGAAATTGTGCTTTTGTCGTCGAGAAAAGGCGTTTAACGCGATAAAAAGGTTTAGTGCGTTATGAATACGGGCTAGCTTACCAAAAGTACAAATGTGAACTAAATAAGGCCGGGAGTCGTTTTTGTTGCTTAAAACACGATTTCTCGACGAGAATATGCTTTTTCAAAAAAGCCATGTTCCCATGGCGAGAGACTCGTTTTCTGTGAGAAAATGCATTAAAAGGAGGGATTTCATCAGAAACACGATAAATACATATTGTACTTGTCTGAAAACGCACAGAACCTTGAAATAGAAGGTTTCTCACCAAAAAACCCATGGGTGAAACCCCAATCTTAAGGCTCTGTGTGTTTGCGCACATGTACAACAGGCATGTTTAAACTATAACGTTTTTAGTGAAATCATGTTTCTCTCGAGGAGAAAACGCGTTTAAAGCCATAAAAAGATTTCACTGTGTTTTGACATTGGACCAAGCTACCAACAACCTAAAAAATGATCAGAACTGGAGAAATTACACATTGACATTGGGTGAAATCGTGTAACTCTTAAGGACGTGTAGACTTGTTGAATAGATTCAATTTTCTTGTTTTGTTCGTTTTTGATGAAATTGTGCTTTTGTCGTCGAGAAAAGGCGTTTAACGCGATAAAAAGGTTTAGTGCGTTATGAATACGGGCTAGCTTACCAAAAGTACAAATGTGAACTAAATAAGGCCGGGAGTCGTTTTTGTTGCTTAAAACACGATTTCTCGACCAGAATATGCTTTTTCAAAAAAGCCATGTTCCCATGGCGAGAGACTCGTTTTCTGTGAGAAAATGCATTAAAAGGAGGGATTTCATCAGAAACACTATAAATACATATTGTACTTGTCTGAAAACGCACAGAACCTTGAAATAGAAGGTTTCTCACCAAAAAACACATTGGTGAAACCCCTATCTTAAGGCTCTGAGTGTTTGCACACATGTACAACAGGCATGTTTAAACTATAACGTTTTTAGTGAAATCATGTTTCTCTCGAGGAGAAAACGCGTTTAAAGCCATAAAAAGATTTCACTGTGTTTTGACATTGGACCAAGCTACCAACAACCTAAAAAATGATCAGAACTGGAGAAATTACACATTGACATTGGGTGAAATCGTGTAACTCTTAAGGACGTGTTGTAGACTTGTTGAATAGATTCATTTTTCTTGTTTTGTTCGTTTTTGATGAAATTGTGCTTTTGTCGTCGAGAAAAGGCGTTAAACGCGATAAAAAGGTTTAGTGCGTTATGAATACGGGCTAGCTTACCAAAAGTACAAATGTGAACTAAATAAGGCCGGGAGTCGTTTTTGTTGCTTAAAACACGATTTCTCGACGAGAATATGCTTTTTCAAAAAAGCCATGTTCCCATGGGGAGAGACTCGTTTTCTGTGAGAAAATGCATTAAAAGGAGGGATTTCATCAGAAACACTATAAATACATATTGTACTTGTCTGAAAACGCACAGAACTTTGAAATAGAAGGTTTCTCACCAAAAAACCCATGGGTGAAACCCCAATCTTAAGGCTCTGTGTGTTTGCGCACATGTACAACAGGCATGTTTAAACTATAACGTTTTTAGTGAAATCATGTTTCTCTCGAGGAGAAAACGCGTTTAAAGCCATAAAAAGATTTCACTGTGTTTTGACATTGGACCAAGCTACCAACAACCTAAAAAATGATCAGAACTGGAGAAATTACACATTGACATTGGGTGAAATCGTGTAACTCTTAAGGACGTGTTGTAGACTTGTTGAATAGATTCATTTTTCTTGTTTTGTTCGTTTTTGATGAAATTGTGCTTTTGTCGTCGAGAAAAGGCGTTTAACGCGATAAAAAGGTTTAGTGCGTTATGAATACGGGCTAGCTTACCAAAAGTACAAATGTGAACTAAATAAGGCCGGGAGTCGTTTTTGTTGCTTAAAACACGATTTCTCGACGAGAATATGCTTTTTCAAAAAAGCCATGTTCCCATGGGGAGAGACTCGTTTTCTGTGAGAAAATGCATTAAAAGGAGGGATTTCATCAGAAACACTATAAATACATATTGTACTTGTCTGAAAACGCACAGAACCTTGAAATAGAAGGTTTCTCACCAAAAAACACATTGGTGAAACCCCTATCTTAAGGCTCTGAGTGTTTGCACACATGTACAACAGGCACGTTTAAACTATAACGTTTTTAGTGAAATCATGTTTCTCTCGAGGAGAAAACGCGTTTAAAGCCATAAAAAGATTTCACTGTGTTTTGACATTGGACCAAGCTGCCAACAACCTAAAAAATGATCAGAACTGGAGAAATTACACATTGACATTGGGTGAAATCGTGTAACTCTTAAGGACGTGTTGTAGACTTGTTGAATAGATTCCTTTTTCTTGTTTTGTTCGTTTTTGATGAAATTGTGCTTTTGTCGTCGAGAAAAGGCGTTTAACGCGATAAAAAGGTTTAGTGCGTTATGAATACGGGCTAGCTTACCAAAAGCAAAAATGTGAACTAAATAAGGCCGGGAGTCGTTTTTGTTGCTTAAAACACGATTTCTCGACGAGAATATGCTTTTTCAAAAAAGCCATGTTCCCATGGCGAGAGACTCGTTTTCTGTGAGAAAATGCATTAAAAGGAGGGATTTCATCAGAAACACGATAAATACATATTGTACTTGTCTGAAAACGCACAGAACCTTGAAATAGAAGGTTTCTCACCAAAAAACCCATGGGTGAAACCCCAATCTTAAGGCTCTGTGTGTTTGCGCACATGTACAACAGGCATGTTTAAACTATAACGTTTTTAGTGAAATCATGTTTCTCTCGAGGAGAAAACGCGTTTAAAGCCATAAAAAGATTTCACTGTGTTTTGACATTGGACCAAGCTACCAACAACCTAAAAAATGATCAGAACTGGAGAAATTACACATTGACATTGGGTGAAATCGTGTAACTCTTAAGGACGTGTTGTAGACTTGTTGAATAGATTCATTTTTCTTGTTTTGTTCGTTTTTGATGAAATTGTGCTTTTGTCGTCGAGAAAAGGCGTTTAACGCGATAAAAAGGTTTAGTGCGTTATGAATACGGGCTAGCTTACCAAAAGTACAAATGTGAACTAAATAAGGCCGGGAGTCGTTTTTGTTGCTTAAAACACGATTTCTCGACCAGAATATGCTTTTTCAAAAAAGCCATGTTCCCATGGCGAGAGACTCGTTTTCTGTGAGAAAATGCATTAAAAGGAGGGATTTCATCAGAAACACTATAAATACATATTGTACTTGTCTGAAAACGCACAGAACCTTGAAATAGAAGGTTTCTCACCAAAAAATACATTGGTGAAACCCCTATCTTAAGGCTCTGAGTGTTTGCACACATGTACAACAGGCATGTTTAAACTATAACGTTTTTAGTGAAATCATGTTTCTCTCGAGGAGAAAACGCGTTTAAAGCCATAAAAAGATTTCACTGTGTTTTGACATTGGACCAAGCTACCAACAACCTAAAAAATGATCAGAACTGGAGAAATTACACATTGACATTGGGTGAAATCGTGTAACTCTTAAGGACGTGTTGTAGACTTGTTGAATAGATTCATTTTTCTTGTTTTGTTCGTTTTTGATGAAATTGTGCTTTTGTCGTCGAGAAAAGGCGTTTAACGCGATAAAAAGGTTTAGTGCGTTATGAATACGGGCTAGCTTACCAAAAGTACAAATGTGAACTAAATAAGGCCGGGAGTCGTTTTTGTTGCTTAAAACACGATTTCTCGACGACAATATGCTTTTTCAAAAAAGCCATGTTCCCATGGCGAGAGACTCGTTTTCTGTGAGAAAATGCATTAAAAGGAGGGATTTCATCAGAAACACGATAAATACATATTGTACTTGTCTGAAAACGCACAGAACCTTGAAATAGAAGGTTTCTCACCAAAAAACCCATGGGTGAAACCCCAATCTTAAGGCTCTGTGTGTTTGCGCACATGTACAACAGGCATGTTTAAACTATAACGTTTTTAGTGAAATCATGTTTCTCTCGAGGAGAAAACGCGTTTAAAGCCATAAAAAGATTTCACTGTGTTTTGACATTGGACCAAGCTACCAACAACCTAAAAAATGATCAGAACTGGAGAACTTACACATTGACATTGGGTGAAATCGTGTAACTCTTAAGGACGTGTTGTAGACTTGTTGAATAGATTCATTTTTCTTGTTTTGTTCGTTTTTGATGAAATTGTGCTTTTGTCGTCGAGAAAAGGCGTTTAACGCGATAAAAAGGTTTAGTGCGTTATGAATACGGGCTAGCTTACCAAAAGTACAAATGTGAACTAAATAAGGCCGGGAGTCGTTTTTGTTGCTTAAAACACGATTTCTCGACCAGAATATGCTTTTTCAAAAAAGCCATGTTCCCATGGCGAGAGACTCGTTTTCTGTGAGAAAATGCATTAAAAGGAGGGATTTCATCAGAAACACTATAAATACATATTGTACTTGTCTGAAAACGCACAGAACCTTGAAATAGAAGGTTTCTAACCAAAAAACACATTGGTGAAACCCCTATCTTAAGGCTCTGAGTGTTTGCACACATGTACAACAGGCATGTTTAAACTATAACGTTTTTAGTGAAATCATGTTTCTCTCGAGGAGAAAACGCGTTTAAAGCCATAAAAAGATTTCACTGTGTTTTGACATTGGACCAAGCTACCAACAACCTAAAAAATGATCAGAACTGGAGAAATTACACATTGACATTGGGTGAAATCGTGTAACTCTTAAGGACGTGTTGTAGACTTGTTGAATAGATTCATTTTTCTTGTTTTGTTCGTTTTTGATGAAATTGTGCTTTTGTCGTCGAGAAAAGGCGTTTAACGCGATAAAAAGGTTTAGTGCGTTATGAATACGGGCTAGCTTACCAAAAGTACAAATGTGAACTAAATAAGGCCGGGAGTCGTTTTTGTTGCTTAAAACACGATTTCTCGACGAGAATATGCTTTTTCAAAAAAGCCATTTTCCCATGGGGAGAGACTCGTTTTCTGTGAGAAAATGCATTAAAAGGAGGGATTTCATCAGAAACACTATAAATACATATTGTACTTGTCTGACAACGCACAGAACTTTGAAATAGAAGGTTTCTCACCAAAAAACCCATGGGTGAAACCCCAATCTTAAGGCTCTGTGTGTTTGCGCACATGTACAACAGGCAGGTTTAAACTATAACGTTTTTAGTCAAATCATGTTTCTCTCGAGGAGAAAACGCGTTTAAAGCCATAAAAAGATTTCACTGTGTTTTGACATTGGACCAAGCTACCAACAACCTAAAAAATGATCAGAACTGGATAAATTACACATGGACATTGGGTGAAATCGTGTAACTCTTAAGGACGTGTTGTAGACTTGTTGAATAGATTCATTTTTCTTGTTTTGTTCGTTTTTGATGAAATTGTGCTTTTGTCGTCGAGAAAAGGCGTTTAACGCGACAAAAAGGTTTAGTGCGTTATGAATACGGGCTAGCTTACCAAAAGTACAAATGTGAACTAAATAAGGCCGGGAGTCGTTTTTGTTGCTTAAAACACGATTTCTCGACGAGAATATGCTTTTTCAAAAAAGCCATGTTCCCATGGGGAGAGACTCGTTTTCTGTGAGAAAATGCATTAAAAGGAGGGATTTCATCAGAAACACTATAAATACATATTGTACTTGTCTGAAAACGCACAGAACCTTGAAATAGAAGGTTTCTCACCAAAAAACCCATGGTGAAACCCCAATCTTAAGGCTCTGTGTGTTTGCGCACATGTACAACAGGCATGTTTAAACTATAACGTTTTTAGTGAAATCATGTTTCTCTCGAGGAGAAAACGCGTTTAAAGCCATAAAAAGATTTCACTGTGTTTTGACATTGGACCAAGCTACCAACAACCTAAAAAATGATCAGAACTGGAGAAATTACACATTGACATTGGGTGAAATCGTGTAACTCTTAAGGACGTGTTGTAGACTTGTTGAATAGATTCATTTTTCTTGTTTTGTTCGTTTTTGATGAAATTGTGCTTTTGTCGTCGAGAAAAGGCGTTTAACGCGATAAAAAGGTTTAGTGCGTTATGAATACGGGCTAGCTTACCAAAAGTACAAATGTGAACTAAATAAGGCCGGGAGTCGTTTTTGTTGCTTAAAACACGATTTCTCGACGAGAATATGCTTTTTCAAAAAAGCCATGTTCCCATGGGGAGAGACTCGTTTTCTGTGAGAAAATGCATTAAAAGGAGGGATTTCATCAGAAACACTATAAATACATATTGTACTTGTCTGAAAACGCACAGAACCTTGAAATAGAAGGTTTCTCACCAAAAAACCCATGGGTGAAACCCCAATCTTAAGGCTCTGTGTGTTTGCGCACATGTACAACAGGCATGTTTAAACTATAACGTTTTTAGTGAAATCATGTTTCTCTCGAGGAGAAAACGCGTTTAAAGCCATAAAAAGATTTCACTGTGTTTTGACATTGGACCAAGCTACCAACAACCTAAAAAATGATCAGAACTGGAGAAATTACACATTGACATTGGGTGAAATCGTGTAACTCTTAAGGACGTGTTGTAGACTTGTTGAATAGATTCATATTTCTTGTTTTGTTCGTTTTTGATGAAATTGTGCTTTTGTCGTCGATAAAAGGCGTTTAACGCGATAAAAAGGTTTAGTGCGTTATGAATACGGGCTAGCTTACCAAAAGCAAAAATGTGAACTAAATAAGGCCGGGAGTCGTTTTTGTTGCTTAAAACACGATTTCTCGACGAGAATATGCTTTTTCAAAAAAGCCATGTTCCCATGGCGAGAGACTCGTTTTCTGTGAGAAAATGCATTAAAAGGAGGGATTTCATCAGAAACACGATAAATACATATTGTACTTGTCTGACAACGCACAGAACCTTGAAATAGAAGGTTTCTCACCAAAAAACACATGGGTGAAACCCCAATCTTAAGGCTCTGAGTGTTTGCACACATGTACAGCAGGCACGTTTAAACTATAACGTTTTTAGTGAAATCATGTTTCTCTCGAGGAGAAAACGCGTTTAAAGCCATAAAAAGATTTCACTGTGTTTTGACATTGGACCAAGCTACCAACAACCTAAAAAATGATCAGAACTGGAGAAATTACACATTGACATTGGGTGAAATCGTGTAACTCTTAAGGACGTGTTGTAGACTTGTTGAATAGATTCATTTTTCTTGTTTTGTTCGTTTTTGATGAAATTGTGCTTTTGTCGTCGAGAAAAGGCGTTTAACGCGATAAAAAGGTTTAGTGCGTTATGAATACGGGCTAGCTTACCAAAAGTACAAATGTGAACTAAATAAGGCCGGGAGTCGTTTTTGTTGCTTAAAACACGATTTCTAGACCAGAATATGCTTTTTCAAAAAAGCCATGTTCCCATGGCGAGAGACTCGTTTTCTGTGAGAAAATGCATTAAAAGGAGGGATTTCATCAGAAACACTATAAATACATATTGTACTTGTCTGAAAACGCACAGAACCTTGAAATAGAAGGTTTCTCACCAAAAAACACATTGGTGAAACCCCTATCTTAAGGCTCTGAGTGTTTGCACACATGTACAACAGGCATGTTTAAACTATAACGTTTTTAGTGAAATCATGTTTCTCTCGAGGAGAAAACGCGTTTAAAGCCAAAAAAAGATTTCACTGTGTTTTGACATTGGACCAAGCTACCAACAACCTAAAAAATGATCAGAACTGGAGAAATTACACATTGACATTGGGTGAAATCGTGTAACTCTTAAGGACGTGTTGTAGACTTGTTGAATAGATTCATTTTTCTTGTTTTGTTCGTTTTTGATGAAATTGTGCTTTTGTCGTCGAGAAAAGGCGTTTAACGCGATAAAAAGGTTTAGTGCGTTATGAATACGGGCTAGCTTACCAAAAGCAAAAATGTGAACTAAATAAGGCCGGGAGTCGTTTTTGTTGCTTAAAACACGATTTCTCGACGAGAATATGCTTTTTCAAAAAAGCCATGTTCCCATGGCGAGAGACTCGTTTTCTGTGAGAAAATGCATTAAAAGGAGGGATTTCATCAGAAACACGATAAATACATATTGTACTTGTCTGAAAACGCACAGAACCTTGAAATAGAAGGTTTCTCACCAAAAAACCCATGGGTGAAACCCCAATCTTAAGGCTCTGTGTGTTTGCGCACATGTACAACAGGCATGTTTAAACTATAACGTTTTTAGTGAAATCATGTTTCTCTCGAGGAGAAAACGCGTTTAAAGCCATAAAAAGATTTCACTGTGTTTTGACATTGGACCAAGCTACCAACAACCTAAAAAATGATCAGAACTGGAGAACTTACACATTGACATTGGGTGAAATCGTGTAACTCTTAAGGACGTGTTGTAGACTTGTTGAATAGATTCATTTTTCTTGTTTTGTTCGTTTTTGATGAAATTGTGCTTTTCTCGTCGAGAAAAGGCGTTTAACGCGATAAAAATGTTTAGTGCGTTATGAATACGGGCTAGCTTACCAAAAGCAAAAATGTGAACTAAATAAGGCCGGGAGTCGTTTTTGTTGCTTAAAACACGATTTCTCGACGAGAATATGCTTTTTCAAAAAAGCCATGTTCCCATGGCGAGAGACTCGTTTTCTGTGAGAAAATGCATTAAAAGGAGGGATTTCATCAGAAACACGATAAATACATATTGTACTTGTCGGAAAACGCACAGAACCTTGAAATAGAAGGTTTCTCACCAAAAAACACATTGGTGAAACCCCAATCTTAAGGCTCTGTGTGTTTGCGCACATGTACAAACAGGCATGTTTAAAGTATAACGTTTTTCGTGAAATCATGTTTCTCTCGAGGAGAAAACGCGTTTAAAGCCATAAAAATATTTCACTGTGTTTTGACATTGGACCAAGCTACCAACAACCTAAAAAATGATCAGAACTGGAGAAATTACACATTGACATTGGGTGAAATCGTGTAACTCTTAAGGACGTGTTGTAGACTTGTTGAATAGATTCATTTTTCTTGTTTTCTTCGTTTTTGATGAAATTGTGCTTTTTGTCGTCGATTAAAGGCGTTTAACGCAATAAAAAGGTTTAGTGCGTTATGAATACGGGCTAGCTTACCAAAAATACAAATGTGAACTAAATAAGGCCGGGAGTCGTTTTTGTTGCTTAAAACACGATTTCTCGACGAGAATATGCTTTTTCAAAAAAGCCATGTTCCCATGGGGAGAGACTCGTTTTCTGTGAGAAAATGCATTAAAAGGAGGGATTTCATCAGAAACACTATAAATACATATTGTACTTGTCTGAAAACGCACAGAACCTTGAAATAGAAGGTTTCTCACCAAAAAACCCATGGTGAAACCCCAATCTTAAGGCTCTGTGTGTTTGCGCACATGTACAACAGGCATGTTTAAACTATAACGTTTTTAGTGAAATCATGTTTCTCTCGAGGAGAAAACGCGTTTAAAGCCATAAAAAGATTTCACTGTGTTTTGACATTGGACCAAGCTACCAACAACCTAAAAAATGATCAGAACTGGAGAAATTACACATTGACATTGGGTGAAATCGTGTAACTCTTAAGGACGTGTTGTAGACTTGTTGAATAGATTCATTTTTCTTGTTTTGTTCGTTTTTGATGAAATTGTGCTTTTGTCGTCGAGAAAAGGCGTTTAACGCGATAAAAAGGTTTAGTGCGTTATGAATACGGGCTAGCTTACCAAAAGTACAAATGTGAACTAAATAAGGCCGGGAGTCGTTTTTGTTGCTTAAAACACGATTTCTCGACGAGAATATGCTTTTTCAAAAAAGCCATGTTCCCATGGGGAGAGACTCGTTTTCTGTGAGAAAATGCATTAAAAGGAGGGATTTCATCAGAAACACTATAAATACATATTGTACTTGTCTGAAAACGCACAGAACCTTGAAATAGAAGGTTTCTCACCAAAAAACCCATGGGTGAAACCCCAATCTTAAGGCTCTGTGTGTTTGCGCACATGTACAACAGGCATGTTTAAACTATAACGTTTTTAGTGAAATCATGTTTCTCTCGAGGAGAAAACGCGTTTAAAGCCATAAAAAGATTTCACTGTGTTTTGACATTGGACCAAGCTACCAACAACCTAAAAAATGATCAGAACTGGAGAAATTACACATTGACATTGGGTGAAATCGTGTAACTCTTAAGGACGTGTTGTAGACTTGTTGAATAGATTCATATTTCTTGTTTTGTTCGTTTTTGATGAAATTGTGCTTTTGTCGTCGATAAAAGGCGTTTAACGCGATAAAAAGGTTTAGTGCGTTATGAATACGGGCTAGCTTACCAAAAGCAAAAATGTGAACTAAATAAGGCCGGGAGTCGTTTTTGTTGCTTAAAACACGATTTCTCGACGAGAATATGCTTTTTCAAAAAAGCCATGTTCCCATGGCGAGAGACTCGTTTTCTGTGAGAAAATGCATTAAAAGGAGGGATTTCATCAGAAACACGATAAATACATATTGTACTTGTCTGACAACGCACAGAACCTTGAAATAGAAGGTTTCTCACCAAAAAACACATGGGTGAAACCCCAATCTTAAGGCTCTGAGTGTTTGCACACATGTACAGCAGGCACGTTTAAACTATAACGTTTTTAGTGAAATCATGTTTCTCTCGAGGAGAAAACGCGTTTAAAGCCATAAAAAGATTTCACTGTGTTTTGACATTGGACCAAGCTACCAACAACCTAAAAAATGATCAGAACTGGAGAAATTACACATTGACATTGGGTGAAATCGTGTAACTCTTAAGGACGTGTTGTAGACTTGTTGAATAGATTCATTTTTCTTGTTTTGTTCGTTTTTGATGAAATTGTGCTTTTGTCGTCGAGAAAAGGCGTTTAACGCGATAAAAAGGTTTAGTGCGTTATGAATACGGGCTAGCTTACCAAAAGTACAAATGTGAACTAAATAAGGCCGGGAGTCGTTTTTGTTGCTTAAAACACGATTTCTAGACCAGAATATGCTTTTTCAAAAAAGCCATGTTCCCATGGCGAGAGACTCGTTTTCTGTGAGAAAATGCATTAAAAGGAGGGATTTCATCAGAAACACTATAAATACATATTGTACTTGTCTGAAAACGCACAGAACCTTGAAATAGAAGGTTTCTCACCAAAAAACACATTGGTGAAACCCCTATCTTAAGGCTCTGAGTGTTTGCACACATGTACAACAGGCATGTTTAAACTATAACGTTTTTAGTGAAATCATGTTTCTCTCGAGGAGAAAACGCGTTTAAAGCCAAAAAAAGATTTCACTGTGTTTTGACATTGGACCAAGCTACCAACAACCTAAAAAATGATCAGAACTGGAGAAATTACACATTGACATTGGGTGAAATCGTGTAACTCTTAAGGACGTGTTGTAGACTTGTTGAATAGATTCATTTTTCTTGTTTTGTTCGTTTTTGATGAAATTGTGCTTTTGTCGTCGAGAAAAGGCGTTTAACGCGATAAAAAGGTTTAGTGCGTTATGAATACGGGCTAGCTTACCAAAAGCAAAAATGTGAACTAAATAAGGCCGGGAGTCGTTTTTGTTGCTTAAAACACGATTTCTCGACGAGAATATGCTTTTTCAAAAAAGCCATGTTCCCATGGCGAGAGACTCGTTTTCTGTGAGAAAATGCATTAAAAGGAGGGATTTCATCAGAAACACGATAAATACATATTGTACTTGTCTGAAAACGCACAGAACCTTGAAATAGAAGGTTTCTCACCAAAAAACCCATGGGTGAAACCCCAATCTTAAGGCTCTGTGTGTTTGCGCACATGTACAACAGGCATGTTTAAACTATAACGTTTTTAGTGAAATCATGTTTCTCTCGAGGAGAAAACGCGTTTAAAGCCATAAAAAGATTTCACTGTGTTTTGACATTGGACCAAGCTACCAACAACCTAAAAAATGATCAGAACTGGAGAACTTACACATTGACATTGGGTGAAATCGTGTAACTCTTAAGGACGTGTTGTAGACTTGTTGAATAGATTCATTTTTCTTGTTTTGTTCGCTTTTGATGAAATTGTGCTTTTGTCGTCGAGAAAAGGCGTTTAACGCGATAAAAAGGTTTAGTGCGTTATGAATACGGGCTAGCTTACCAAAAGTACAAATGTGAACTAAATAAGGCCGGGAGTCGTTTTTGTTGCTTAAAACACGATTTCTCGACGAGAATATGCTTTTTCAAAAAAGCCATGTTCCCATGGCGAGAGACTCGTTTTCTGTGAGAAAATGCATTAAAAGGAGGGATTTCATCAGAAACACGATAAATACATATTGTACTTGTCTGAAAACGCACAGAACCTTGAAATAGAAGGTTTCTCACCAAAAAACCCATGGGTGAAACCCCAATCTTAAGGCTCTGTGTGTTTGCGCACATGTACAACAGGCATGTTTAAACTATAACGTTTTTAGTGAAATCATGTTTCTCTCGAGGAGAAAACGCGTTTAAAGCCATAAAAAGATTTCACTGTGTTTTGACATTGGACCAAGCTACCAACAACCTAAAAAATGATCAGAACTGGAGAAATTACACATTGACATTGGGTGAAATCGTGTAACTCTTAAGGACGTGTTGTAGACTTGTTGAATAGATTCATTTTTCTTGTTTTGTTCGTTTTTGATGAAATTGTGCTTTTGTCGTCGAGAAAAGGCGTTTAACGCGATAAAAAGGTTTAGTGCGTTATGAATACGGGCTAGCTTACCAAAAGCAAAAATGTGAACTAAATAAGTCCGGGAGTCGTTTTTGTTGCTTAAAACACGATTTCTCGACCAGAATATGCTTTTTCAAAAAAGCCATGTTCCCATGGCGAGAGACTCGTTTTCTGTGAGAAAATGCATTAAAAGGAGGGATTTCATCAGAAACACGATAAATACATATTGTACTTGTCGGAAAACGCACAGAACCTTGAAATAGAAGGTTTCTCACCAAAAAACACATTGGTGAAACCCCAATCTTAACGCTCTGTGTGTTTGCGCACATGTACAAACAGGCATGTTTAAAGTATAACGTTTTTCGTGAAATCATGTTTCTCTCGAGGAGAAAACGCGTTTAAAGCCATAAAAATATTTCACTGTGTTTTGACATTGGACCAAGCTACCAACAACCTAAAAAATGATCAGAACTGGAGAAATTACACATTGACATTGGGTGAAATCGTGTAACTCTTAAGGACGTGTTGTAGACTTGTTGAATAGATTCATTTTTCTTGTTTTGTTCGTTTTTGATGAAATTGTGCTTTTCTCGTCGAGAAAAGGCGTTTAACGCGATAAAAATGTTTAGTGCGTTATGAATACGGGCTAGCTTACCAAAAGCAAAAATGTGAACTAAATAAGGCCGGGAGTCGTTTTTGTTGCTTAAAACACGATTTCTCGACGAGAATATGCTTTTTCAAAAAAGCCATGTTCCCATGGCGAGAGACTCGTTTTCTGTGAGAAAATGCATTAAAAGGAGGGATTTCATCAGAAACACGATAAATACATATTGTACTTGTCGGAAAACGCACAGAACCTTGAAATAGAAGGTTTCTCACCAAAAAACACATTGGTGAAACCCCAATCTTAAGGCTCTGTGTGTTTGCGCACATGTACAAACAGGCATGTTTAAAGTATAACGTTTTTCGTGAAATCATGTTTCTCTCGAGGAGAAAACGCGTTTAAAGCCATAAAAATATTTCACTGTGTTTTGACATTGGACCAAGCTACCAACAACCTAAAAAATGATCAGAACTGGAGAAATTACACATTGACATTGGGTGAAATCGTGTAACTCTTAAGGACGTGTTGTAGACTTGTTGAATAGATTCATTTTTCTTGTTTTCTTCGTTTTTGATGAAATTGTGCTTTTTGTCGTCGATTAAAGGCGTTTAACGCAATAAAAAGGTTTAGTGCGTTATGAATACGGGCTAGCTTACCAAAAATACAAATGTGAACTAAATAAGGCCGGGAGTCGTTTTTGTTGCTTAAAACACGATTTCTCGACGAGAATATGCTTTTTCAAAAAAGCCATGTTCCCATGGCGAGAGACTCGTTTTCTGTGAGAAAATGCATTAAAAGGAGGGATTTCATCAGAAACACTATAAATACATATTGTACTTGTCTAAAAACGCACAGAACCTTGAAATAGAAGGTTTATCACCAAAAAACCCATGGGTGAAACCCCAATCTTAAGGCTCTGTGTGTTTGCGCACATGTACAACAGGCATGTTTAAACTATAACGTTTTTAGTGAAATCATGTTTCTCTCGAGGAGAAAACGCGTTTAAAGCCATAAAAAGATTTCACTGTGTTTTGACATTAGACAAAGCTACCAACAACCTAAAAAATGATCAGAACTGGAAAATTACACATTGACATTGGGTGAAATCGTGTAACTCTTAAGGACGTGTTGTAGACTTGTTGAATAGATTCATTTTTCTTGTTTTGTTCGTTTTTGATGAAATTGTGCTTTTCTCGTCGATTAAAGGCGTTTAACGCGATAAAAATGTTTAGTGCGTTATGAATACGGGCTAGCTTACCAAAAGCAAAAATGTGAACTAAATAAGGCCGGGAGTCGTTTTTGTTGCTTAAAACACGATTTCTCGACGAGAATATGCTTTTTCAAAAAAGCCATGTTCCCATGGCGAGAGACTCGTTTTCTGTGAGAAAATGCATTAAAAGGAGGGATTTCATCAGAAACACGATAAATACATATTGTACTTGTCTGAAAACGCACAGAACCTTGAAATAGAAGGTTTCTCACCAAAAAACCCATGGGTGAAACCCCAATCTTAAGGCTCTGTGTGTTTGCCCACATGTACAACAGGCATGTTTAAACTATAACGTTTTTAGTGAAATCATGTTTCTCTCGAGGAGAAAACGCGTTTAAAGCCATAAAAAGATTTCACTGTGTTTTGACATTGGACCAAGCTACCAACAACCTAAAAAATGATCAGAACTGGAGAAATTACACATTGACATTGGGTGAAATCGTGTAACTCTTAAGGACGTGTTGTAGACTTGTTGAATAGATTCATTTTTCTTGTTTTGTTCGTTTTTGATGAAATTGTGCTTTTGTCGTCGAGAAAAGGCGTTTAACGCGATAAAAAGGTTTAGTGCGTTATGAATACGGGCTAGCTTACCAAAAGCAAAAATGTGAACTAAATAAGGCCGGGAGTCGTTTTTGTTGCTTAAAACACGATTTCTCGACGAGAATATGCTTTTTCAAAAAAGCCATGTTCCCATGGCGAGAGACTCGTTTTCTGTGAGAAAATGCATTAAAAGGAGGGATTTCATCAGAAACACTATAAATACATATTGTACTTGTCTGGAAACGCACAGAACCTTGAAATAGAAGGTTTCTCACCAAAAAACCCATGGGTGAAACCCCAATCGTAAGGCTCTGTGTGTTTGCGCACATGTACAACAGGCATGTTTAAACTATAACGTTCTTAGTGAAATCATGTTTCTCTCGAGGAGAAAACGCGTTTAAAGCCATAAAAAGATTTCACTGTGTTTTGACATTGGACCAAGCTACCAACAACCTAAAAAATGATCAGAACTGGAGAAATTACACATTGACATTGGGTGAAATCGTGTAACTCTTAAGGACGTGTTGTAGACTTGTTTGAATAGATTCATTTTTCTTGTTTTGTTCGTTTTTGATGAAATTGTGCTTTTGTCGTCGAGAAAAGGCGTTTAACGCGATAAAAAGGTTTAGTGCGTTATGAATACGGGCTAGCTTACCAAAAGCAAAAATGTGAACTAAATAAGGCCGGGAGTCGTTTTTGTTGCTTAAAACACGATTTCTCGACGAGAATATGCTTTTTCAAAAAAGCCATGTTCCCATGGCGAGAGACTCGTTTTCTGTGAGAAAATGCATTAAAAGGAGGGATTTCATCAGAAACACTATAAATACATATTGTACTTGTCGGAAAACGCACAGAACCTTGAAATAGAAGGTTTCTCACCAAAAAACACATTGGTGAAACCCCAATCTTAAGGCTCTGTGTGTTTGCGCACATGTACAACAGGCATGTTTAAACTATAACGTTCTTAGTGAAATCATGTTTCTCTCGAGGAGAAAACGCGTTTAAAGCCATAAAAAGATTTCACTGTGTTTTGACATTGGACCAAGCTACCAACAACCTAAAAAATGATCAGAACTGGAGAAATTACACATTGACATTGGGTGAAATCGTGTAACTCTTAAGGACGTGTTGTAGACTTGTTGAATAGATTCATTTTTCTTGTTTTGTTCGTTTTTGATGAAATTGTGCTTTTCTCGTCGAGAAAAGGCGTTTAACGCGATAAAAAGGTTTAGTGCGTTATGAATACGGGCTAGCTTACCAAAAGAACAAATGTGAACTAAATAAGGCCGGGAGTCGTTTTTGTTGCTTAAAACACGATTTCTCGACGAGAATATGCTTTTTCAAAAAAGCCATGTTCCCATGGCGAGAGACTCGTTTTCTGTGAGAAAATGCATTAAAAGGAGGGATTTCATCAGAAACACTATAAATACATATTGTACTTGTCTGGAAACGCACAGAACCTTGAAATAGAAGGTTTATCACCAAAAAACACATTGGTGAAACCCCAATCGTAAGGCTCTGTGTGTTTGCGCACATGTACAACAGGCATGTTTAAACTATAACGTTCTTAGTGAAATCATGTTTCTCTCGAGGAAAAAACGCGTTTAAAGCCATAAAAAGATTTCACTGTGTTTTGACATTGGACCAAGCTACCAACAACCTAAAAAATGATCAGAACTGGAGAAATTACACATTGACATTGGGTGAAATCGTGTAACTCTTAAGGACGTGTTGTAGACTTGTTTGAATAGATTCATTTTTCTTGTTTTGTTCGTTTTTGATGAAATTGTGCTTTTGTCGTCGAGAAAAGGCGTTTAACGCGATAAAAAGGTTTAGTGCGTTATGAATACGGGCTAGCTTACCAAAAGCAAAAATGTGAACTAAATAAGGCCGGGAGTCGTTTTTGTTGCTTAAAACACGATTTCTCGACGAGAATATGCTTTTTCAAAAAAGCCATGTTCCCATGGGGAGGGACTCGTTTTCTGTGAGAAAATGCATTAAAAGGAGGGATTTCATCAGAAACACTATAAATACATATTGTACTTGTCATAAAAAGACACAGAACCTTGAAATAGAAGGTTTCTCACCAAAAAACACATTGGTGAAACCCCTATCTTAAGGCTCTGAGTGTTTGCGCACATGTACAACAGGCATGTTAAAACTATAACGTTTTTAGTGAAATCATGTTTCTCTCGAGGAGAAAACGCGTTTAAAGCCATAAAAAGATTTCACTGTGTTTTGACATTGGACCAAGCTACCAACAACCTAAAAAATGATCAGAACTGGAGAAATTACACATGGACATTGGGTGAAATCGTGTAACTCTTAAGGACGTGTTGTAGACTTGTTGAATAGATTCATTTTTCTTGTTTTGTTCGTTTTTGATGAAATTGTGCTTTTGTCGTCGAGAAAAGGCGTTTAACGCGATAAAAAGGTTTAGTGCGTTATGAATACGGGCTAGCTTACAAAAAGTACAAATGTGAACTAAATAAGGCCGGGAGTCGTTTTTGTTGCTTAAAACACGATTTCTCGACGAGAATATGCTTTTTCAAAAAAGCCATGTTCCCATGGCGAGAGACTCGTTTTCTGTGAGAAAATGCATTAAAAGGAGGGATTTCATCAGAAACACTATAAATACATATTGTACTTGTCTGGAAACGCACAGAACCTTGAAATAGAAGGTTTATCACCAAAAAACACATTGGTGAAACCCCAATCGTAAGGCTCTGTGTGTTTGCGCACATGTACAACAGGCATGTTTAAACTATAACGTTCTTAGTGAAATCATGTTTCTCTCGAGGAGAAAACGCGTTTAAAGCCATAAAAAGATTTCACTGTGTTTTGACATTGGACCAAGCTACCAACAACCTAAAAAATGATCAGAACTGGAGAAATTACACATTGACATTGGGTGAAATCGTGTAACTCTTAAGGACGTGTTGTAGACTTGTTTGAATAGATTCATTTTTCTTGTTTTGTTCGTTTTTGATGAAATTGTGCTTTTGTCGTCGAGAAAAGGCGTTTAACGCGATAAAAAGGTTTAGTGCGTTATGAATACGGGCTAGCTTACCAAAAGCAAAAATGTGAACTAAATAAGGCCGGGAGTCGTTTTTGTTGCTTAAAACACGATTTCTCGACGAGAATATGCTTTTTCAAAAAAGCCATGTTCCCATGGCGAGAGACTCGTTTTCTGTGAGAAAATGCATTAAAAGGAGGGATTTCATCAGAAACACTATAAATACATATTGTACTTGTCGGAAAACGCACAGAAGCTTGAAATAGAAGGTTTCTCACCAAAAAACACATTGGTGAAACCCCAATCTTAAGGCTCTGTGTGTTTGCGCACATGTACAACAGGCATGTTTAAACTATAACGTTCTTAGTGAAATCATGTTTCTCTCGAGGAGAAAACGCGTTTAAAGCCATAAAAAGATTTCACTGTGTTTTGACATTGGACCAAGCTACCAACAACCTAAAAAATGATCAGAACTGGAGAAATTACACATTGACATTGGGTGAAATCGTGTAACTCTTAAGGACGTGTTGTAGACTTGTTGAACAGATTCATTTTTCTTGTTTTGTTCGTTTTTGATGAAATTGTGCTTTTGTCGTCGAGAAAAGGCGTTTAACGCGATAAAAAGGTTTAGTGCGTTATGAATACGGGCTAGCTTACCAAAAGTACAAATGTGAACTAAATAAGGCCGGGAGTCGTTTTTGTTGCTTAAAACACGATTTCTCGACGAGAATATGCTTTTTCAAAAAAGCCATGTTCCCATGGCGAGAGACTCGTTTTCTGTGAGAAAATGCATTAAAAGGAGGGATTTCATCAGAAACACTATAAATACATATTGTACTTGTCTGGAAACGCACAGAACCTTGAAATAGAAGGTTTATCACCAAAAAACACATTGGTGAAACCCCAATCTTAAGGCTCTGTGTGTTTGCGCACATGTACAACAGGCATGTTTAAACTATAACGTTCTTAGTGAAATCATGTTTATCTCGAGGAGAAAACGCGTTTAAAGCCATAAAAAGATTTCACTGTGTTTTGACATTGGACCAAGCTACCAACAACCTAAAAAATGATCAGAACTGGAGAACTTACACATTGACATTGGGTGAAATCGTGTAACTCTTAAGGACGTGTTGTAGACTTGTTGAACAGATTCATTTTTCTTGTTTTGTTCGTTTTTGATGAAATTGTGCTTTTGTCGTCGAGAAAAGGCGTTTAACGCGATAAAAAGGTTTAGTGCGTTATGAATACGGGCTAGCTTACCAAAAGTACAAATGTGAACTAAATAAGGCCGGGAGTCGTTTTTGTTGCTTAAAACACGATTTCTCGACGAGAATATGCTTTTTCAAAAAAGCCATGTTCCCATGGCGAGAGACTCGTTTTCTGTGAGAAAATGCATTAAAAGGAGGGATTTCATCAGAAACACTATAAATACATATTGTACTTGTCGGAAAACGCACAGAACCTTGAAATAGAAGGTTTCTCACCAAAAAACACATTGGTGAAACCCCAATCTTAAGGCTCTGTGTGTTTGCGCACATGTACAACAGGCATGTTTAAACTATAACGTTCTTAGTGAAATCATGTTTCTCTCGAGGAGAAAACGCGTTTAAAGCCATAAAAAGATTTCACTGTGTTTTGACATTGGACCAAGCTACCAACAACCTAAAAAATGATCAGAACTGGAGAAATTACACATTGACATTGGGTGAAATCGTGTAACTCTTAAGGACGTGTTGTAGACTTGTTGAATAGATTCATTTTTCTTGTTTTGTTCGTTTTTGATGAAATTGTGCTTTTCTCGTCGAGAAAAGGCGTTTAACGCGATAAAAAGGTTTAGTGCGTTATGAATACGGGCTAGCTTACCAAAAGTACAAATGTGAACTAAATAAGGCCGGGAGTCGTTTTTGTTGCTTAAAACACGATTTCTCGACGAGAATATGCTTTTTCAAAAAAGCCATGTTCCCATGGCGAGAGACTCGTTTTCTGTGAGAAAATGCATTAAAAGGAGGGATTTCATCAGAAACACTATAAATACATATTGTACTTGTCTGGAAACGCACAGAACCTTGAAATAGAAGGTTTATCACCAAAAAACACATTGGTGAAACCCCAATCGTAAGGCTCTGTGTGTTTGCGCACATGTACAACAGGCATGTTTAAACTATAACGTTCTTAGTGAAATCATGTTTCTCTCGAGGAGAAAACGCGTTTAAAGCCATAAAAAGATTTCACTGTGTTTTGACATTGGACAAAGCTACCAACAACCTAAAAAATGATCAGAACTGGAGAAATTACACATTGACATTGGGTGAAATCGTGTAACTCTTAAGGACGTGTTGTAGACTTGTTTGAATAGATTCATTTTTCTTGTTTTGTTCGTTTTTGATGAAATTGTGCTTTTCTCGTCGAGAAAAGGCGTTTAACGCGATAAAAAGGTTTAGTGCGTTATGAATACGGGCTAGCTTACCAAAAGCAAAAATGTGAACTAAATAAGGCCGGGAGTCGTTTTTGTTGCTTAAAACACGATTTCTCGACGAGAATATGCTTTTTCAAAAAAGCCATGTTCCCATGGCGAGAGACTCGTTTTCTGTGAGAAAATGCATTAAAAGGAGGGATTTCATCAGAAACACTATAAATACATATTGTACTTGTCGGAAAACGCACAGAAGCTTGAAATAGAAGGTTTCTCACCAAAAAACACATTGGTGAAACCCCAATCTTAAGGCTCTGTGTGTTTGCGCACATGTACAACAGGCATGTTTAAACTATAACGTTCTTAGTGAAATCATGTTTATCTCGAGGAGAAAACGCGTTTAAAGCCATAAAAAGATTTCACTGTGTTTTGACATTGGACCAAGCTACCAACAACCTAAAAAATGATCAGAACTGGAGAAATTACACATTGACATTGGGTGAAATCGTGTAACTCTTAAGGACGTGTTGTAGACTTGTTGAACAGATTCATTTTTCTTGTTTTGTTCGTTTTTGATGAAATTGTGCTTTTGTCGTCGAGAAAAGGCGTTTAACGCGATAAAAAGGTTTAGTGCGTTATGAATACGGGCTAGCTTACCAAAAGTACAAATGTGAACTAAATAAGGCCGGGAGTCGTTTTTGTTGCTTAAAACACGATTTCTCGACGAGAATATGCTTTTTCAAAAAAGCCATGTTCCCATGGCGAGAGACTCGTTTTCTGTGAGAAAATGCATTAAAAGGAGGGATTTCATCAGAAACACTATAAATACATATTGTACTTGTCTGGAAACGCACAGAACCTTGAAATAGAAGGTTTATCACCAAAAAACACATTGGTGAAACCCCAATCTTAAGGCTCTGTGTGTTTGCGCACATGTACAACAGGCATGTTTAAACTATAACGTTCTTAGTGAAATCATGTTTATCTCGAGGAGAAAACGCGTTTAAAGCCATAAAAAGATTTCACTGTGTTTTGACATTGGACCAAGCTACCAACAACCTAAAAAATGATCAGAACTGGAGAAATTACACATTGACATTGGGTGAAATCGTGTAACTCTTAAGGACGTGTTGTAGACTTGTTGAACAGATTCATTTTTCTTGTTTTGTTCGTTTTTGATGAAATTGTGCTTTTGTCGTCGAGAAAAGGCGTTTAACGCGATAAAAAGGTTTAGTGCGTTATGAATACGGGCTAGCTTACCAAAAGTACAAATGTGAACTAAATAAGGCCGGGAGTCGTTTTTGTTGCTTAAAACACGATTTCTCGACGAGAATATGCTTTTTCAAAAAAGCCATGTTCCCATGGCGAGAGACTCGTTTTCTGTGAGAAAATGCATTAAAAGGAGGGATTTCATCAGAAACACTATAAATACATATTGTACTTGTCGGAAAACGCACAGAACCTTGAAATAGAAGGTTTCTCACCAAAAAACACATTGGTGAAACCCCAATCTTAAGGCTCTGTGTGTTTGCGCACATGTACAACAGGCATGTTTAAACTATAACGTTCTTAGTGAAATCATGTTTCTCTCGAGGAGAAAACGCGTTTAAAGCCATAAAAAGATTTCACTGTGTTTTAACATTGGACCAAGCTACCAACAACCTAAAAAATGATCAGAACTGGAGAAATTACACATTGACATTGGGTGAAATCGTGTAACTCTTAAGGACGTGTTGTAGACTTGTTGAATAGATTCATTTTTCTTGTTTTGTTCGTTTTTGATGAAATTGTGCTTTTCTCGTCGAGAAAAGGCGTTTAACGCGATAAAAAGGTTTAGTGCGTTATGAATACGGGCTAGCTTACCAAAAGTACAAATGTGAACTAAATAAGGCCGGGAGTCGTTTTTGTTGCTTAAAACACGATTTCTCGACGAGAATATGCTTTTTCAAAAAAGCCATGTTCCCATGGCGAGAGACTCGTTTTCTGTGAGAAAATGCATTAAAAGGAGGGATTTCATCAGAAACACTATAAATACATATTGTACTTGTCTGGAAACGCACAGAACCTTGAAATAGAAGGTTTATCACCAAAAAACACATTGGTGAAACCCCAATCGTAAGGCTCTGTGTGTTTGCGCACATGTACAACAGGCATGTTTAAACTATAACGTTCTTAGTGAAATCATGTTTCTCTCGAGGAGAAAACGCGTTTAAAGCCATAAAAAGATTTCACTGTGTTTTGACATTGGACAAAGCTACCAACAACCTAAAAAATGATCAGAACTGGAGAAATTACACATTGACATTGGGTGAAATCGTGTAACTCTTAAGGACGTGTTGTAGACTTGTTTGAATAGATTCATTTTTCTTGTTTTGTTCGTTTTTGATGAAATTGTGCTTTTGTCGTCGAGAAAAGGCGTTTAACGCGATAAAAAGGTTTAGTGCGTTATGAATACGGGCTAGCTTACCAAAAGCAAAAATGTGAACTAAATAAGGCCGGGAGTCGTTTTTGTTGCTTAAAACACGATTTCTCGACGAGAATATGCTTTTTCAAAAAAGCCATGTTCCCATGGGGAGGGACTCGTTTTCTGTGAGAAAATGCATTAAAAGGAGGGATTTCATCAGAAACACTATAAATACATATTGTACTTGTCTGAAAACGCACAGAACCTTGAAATAGAAGGTTTATCACCAAAAAACCCATGGGTAAAACCCCAATCTTAAGGCTCCGTGTGTTTGCCCACATGTACAACAGGCATGTTTAAACTATAACGTTTTTAGTGAAATCATGTTTCTCTCGAGGAGAAAACGCGTTTAAAGCCATAAAAAGATTTCACTGTGTTTTGACATTGGACCAAGCTACCAACAACTTAAAAAATGATCAGAACTGGAGAAATTACACATGGACATTGGGTGAAATCGTGTAACTCTTAAGGACGTGTTGTAGACTTGTTGAATAGATTCATTTTTCTTGTTTTGTTCGTTTTTGATGAAATTGTGCTTTTGTCGTCGAGAAAAGGCGTTTAACGCGATAAAAAGGTTTAGTGCGTTATGAATACGGGCTAGCTTACCAAAAGCAAAAATGTGAACTAAATAAGGCCGGGAGTCGTTTTTGTTGCTTAAAACACGATTTCTCGACGAGAATATGCTTTTTCAAAAAAGCCATGTTCCCATGGGGAAAGACTCGTTTTCTGTGAGAAAATGCATTAAAAGGAGGGATTTCATCAGAAACACTATAAATACATATTGTACTTGTCTGAAAACGCACAGAACCTTGAAATAGAAGGTTTCTCAATAAAAAACCCATGGGTGAAACCCCAATCTTAAGGCTCTGAGTGTTTGCGCACATGTACAACAGGCATGTTTAAACTATAACGTTTTTAGTGAAATCATGTTTCTCTCGAGGAGAAAACGCGTTTAAAGCCATAAAAAGATTTCACTGTGTTTTGACATTGGACCAAGCTACCAACAACCTAAAAAATGATCAGAACTGGAGAAATTACACATTGACATTGGGTGAAATCGTGTAGCTCTTAAGGACGTGTTGTAGACTTGTTGAATAGATTCATTTTTCTTGTTTTGTTCGTTTTTGATGAAATTGTGCTTTTGTCGTCGAGAAAAGGCGTTTAACGCGATAAAAAGGTTTAGTGCGTTATGAATACGGGCTAGCTTACCAAAAGCAAAAATGTGAACTAAATAAGGCCGGGAGTCGTTTTTGTTGCTTAAAACACGATTTCTCGACGAGAATATGCTTTTTCAAAAAAGCCATGTTCCCATGGCGAGAGACTCGTTTTCTGTGAGAAAATGCATTAAAAGGAGGGATTTCATCAGAAACACGATAAATACATATTGTACTTGTCTGAAAACGCACAGAACCTTGAAATAGAAGGTTTCTCACCAAAAAACCCATGGGTGAAACCCCAATCTTAAGGCTCTGTGTGTTTGCGCACATGTACAACAGGCATGTTTAAACTATAACGTTTTTAGTGAAATCATGTTTCTCTCGAGGAGAAAACGCGTTTAAAGCCATAAAAAGATTTCACTGTGTTTTGACATTGGACCAAGCTACCAACAACCTAAAAAATGATCAGAACTGGAGAACTTACACATTGACATTGGGTGAAATCGTGTAACTCTTAAGGACGTGTTGTAGACTTGTTGAATAGATTCATTTTTCTTGTTTTGTTCGCTTTTGATGAAATTGTGCTTTTGTCGTCGAGAAAAGGCGTTTAACGCGATAAAAAGGTTTAGTGCGTTATGAATATGGGCTAGCTTACCAAAAGCAAAAATGTGAACTAAATAAGGCCGGGAGTCGTTTTTGTTGCTTAAAACACGATTTCTCGACGAGAATATGCTTTTTCAAAAAAGCCATGTTCCCATGGCGAGAGACTCGTTTTCTGTGAGAAAATGCATTAAAAGGAGGGATTTCATCAGAAACACGATAAATACATATTGTACTTGTCTGACAACGCACAGAACCTTGAAATAGAAGGTTTCTCACCAAAAAACACATTGGTGAAACCCCTATCTTAAGGCTCTGAGTGTTTGCACACATGTACAACAGGCACGTTTAAACTATAACGTTTTTAGTGAAATCATGTTTCTCTCGAGGAGAAAACGCGTTTAAAGCCATAAAAAGATTTCACTGTGTTTTGACATTGGACCAAGCTACCAACAACCTAAAAAATGATCAGAACTGGAGAACTTACACATTGACATTGGGTGAAATCGTGTAACTCTTAAGGACGTGTTGTAGACTTGTTGAATAGATTCATTTTTCTTGTTTTGTTCGTTTTTGATGAAATTGTGCTTTTCTCGTCGATTAAAGGCGTTTAACGCGATAAAAATGTTTAGTGCGTTATGAATACGGGCTAGCTTACCAAAAGCAAAAATGTGAACTAAATAAGGCCGGGAGTCGTTTTTGTTGCTTAAAACACGATTTCTCGACGAGAATATGCTTTTTCAAAAAAGCCATGTTCCAATGGCGAGAGACTCGTTTTCTGTGAGAAAATGCATTAAAAGGAGGGATTTCATCAGAAACACGATAAATACATATTGTACTTGTCTGAAAACGCACAGAACCTTGAAATAGAAGGTTTCTCACCAAAAAACCCATGGGTGAAACCCCAATCTTAAGGCTCTGTGTGTTTGCCCACATGTACAACAGGCATGTTTAAACTATAACGTTTTTAGTGAAATCATGTTTCTCTCGAGGAGAAAACGCGTTTAAAGCCATAAAAAGATTTCACTGTGTTTTGACATTGGACCAAGCTACCAACAACCTAAAAAATGATCAGAACTGGAGAAATTACACATTGACATTGGGTGAAATCGTGTAACTCTTAAGGACGTGTTGTAGACTTGTTGAATAGATTCATTTTTCTTGTTTTGTTCGTTTTTGATGAAATTGTGCTTTTGTCGTCGAGAAAAGGCGTTTAACGCGATAAAAAGGTTTAGTGCGTTATGAATACGGGCTAGCTTACCAAAAGCAAAAATGTGAACTAAATAAGGCCGGGAGTCGTTTTTGTTGCTTAAAACACGATTTCTCGACGAGAATATGCTTTTTCAAAAAAGCCATGTTCCCATGGCGAGAGACTCGTTTTCTGTGAGAAAATGCATTAAAAGGAGGGATTTCATCAGAAACACTATAAATACATATTGTACTTGTCTGGAAACGCACAGAACCTTGAAATAGAAGGTTTCTCACCAAAAAACCCATGGGTGAAACCCCAATCGTAAGGCTCTGTGTGTTTGCGCACATGTACAACAGGCATGTTTAAACTATAACGTTCTTAGTGAAATCATGTTTCTCTCGAGGAGAAAACGCGTTTAAAGCCATAAAAAGATTTCACTGTGTTTTGACATTGGACCAAGCTACCAACAACCTAAAAAATGATCAGAACTGGAGAAATTACACATTGACATTGGGTGAAATCGTGTAACTCTTAAGGACGTGTTGTAGACTTGTTTGAATAGATTCATTTTTCTTGTTTTGTTCGTTTTTGATGAAATTGTGCTTTTGTCGTCGAGAAAAGGCGTTTAACGCGATAAAAAGGTTTAGTGCGTTATGAATACGGGCTAGCTTACCAAAAGCAAAAATGTGAACTAAATAAGGCCGGGAGTCGTTTTTATTGCTTAAAACACGATTTCTCGACGAGAATATGCTTTTTCAAAAAAGCCATGTTCCCATGGCGAGAGACTCGTTTTCTGTGAGAAAATGCATTAAAAGGAGGGATTTCATCAGAAACACTATAAATACATATTGTACTTGTCGGAAAACGCACAGAACCTTGAAATAGAAGGTTTCTCACCAAAAAACACATTGGTGAAACCCCAATCTTAAGGCTCTGTGTGTTTGCGCACATGTACAACAGGCATGTTTAAACTATAACGTTCTTAGTGAAATCATGTTTCTCTCGAGGAGAAAACGCGTTTAAAGCCATAAAAAGATTTCACTGTGTTTTGACATTGGACCAAGCTACCAACAACCTAAAAAATGATCAGAACTGGAGAAATTACACATTGACATTGGGTGAAATCGTGTAACTCTTAAGGACGTGTTGTAGACTTGTTTGAATAGATTAATTTTTCTTGTTTTGTTCGTTTTTGATGAAATTGTGCTTTTGTCGTCGAGAAAAGGCGTTTAACGCGATAAAAAGGTTTAGTGCGTTATGAATACGGGCTAGCTTACCAAAAGCAAAAATGTGAACTAAATAAGGCCGGGAGTCGTTTTTGTTGCTTAAAACACGATTTCTCGACGAGAATATGCTTTTTCAAAAAAGCCATGTTCCCATGGCGAGAGACTCGTTTTCTGTGAGAAAATGCATTAAAAGGAGGGATTTCATCAGAAACACGATAAATACATATTGTACTTGTCTGAAAACGCACAGAACCTTGAAATAGAAGGTTTCTCACCAAAAAACACATTGGTGAAACCCCTATCTTAAGGCTCTGAGTGTTTGCGCACATGTACAACAGGCATGTTAAAACTATAACGTTTTTAGTGAAATCATGTTTCTCTCGAGGAGAAAACGCGTTTAAAGCCATAAAAAGATTTCACTGTGTTTTGACATTGGACCAAGCTACCAACAACCTAAAAAATGATCAGAACTGGAGAAATTACACATGGACATTGGGTGAAATCGTGTAACTCTTAAGGACGTGTTGTAGACTTGTTGAATAGATTCATTTTTCTTGTTTTGTTCGTTTTTGATGAAATTGTGCTTTTGTCGTCGAGAAAAGGCGTTTAACGCGATAAAAAGGTTTAGTGCGTTATGAATACGGGCTAGCTTACAAAAAGTACAAATGTGAACTAAATAAGGCCGGGAGTCGTTTTTGTTGCTTAAAACACGATTTCTCGACGAGAATATGCTTTTTCAAAAAAGCCATGTTCCCATGGCGAGAGACTCGTTTTCTGTGAGAAAATGCATTAAAAGGAGGGATTTCATCAGAAACACGATAAATACATATTGTACTTGTCTGAAAACGCACAGAACCTTGAAATAGAAGGTTTCTCACCAAAAAACCCATGGGTGAAACCCCAATCTTAAGGCTCTGTGTGTTTGCCCACATGTACAACAGGCATGTTTAAACTATAACGTTTTTAGTGAAATCATGTTTCTCTCGAGGAGAAAACGCGTTTAAAGCCATAAAAAGATTTCACTGTGTTTTGACATTGGACCAAGCTACCAACAACCTAAAAAATGATCAGAACTGGAGAAATTACACATTGACATTGGGTGAAATCGTGTAACTCTTAAGGACGTGTTGTAGACTTGTTGAATAGATTCATTTTTCTTGTTTTGTTCGTTTTTGATGAAATTGTGCTTTTGTCGTCGAGAAAAGGCGTTTAACGCGATAAAAAGGTTTAGTGCGTTATGAATACGGGCTAGCTTACCAAAAGCAAAAATGTGAACTAAATAAGGCCGGGAGTCGTTTTTGTTGCTTAAAACACGATTTCTCGACGAGAATATGCTTTTTCAAAAAAGCCATGTTCCCATGGCGAGAGACTCGTTTTCTGTGAGAAAATGCATTAAAAGGAGGGATTTCATCAGAAACACTATAAATACATATTGTACTTGTCTGGAAACGCACAGAACCTTGAAATAGAAGGTTTATCACCAAAAAACACATTGGTGAAACCGCAATCGTAAGGCTCTGTGTGTTTGCGCACATGTACAACAGGCATGTTTAAACTATAACGTTCTTAGTGAAATCATGTTTCTCTCGAGGAGAAAACGCGTTTAAAGCCATAAAAAGATTTCACTGTGTTTTGACATTGGACCAAGCTACCAACAACCTAAAAAATGATCAGAACTGGAGAAATTACACATTGACATTGGGTGAAATCGTGTAACTCTTAAGGACGTGTTGTAGACTTGTTTGAATAGATTCATTTTTCTTGTTTTGTTCGTTTTTGATGAAATTGTGCTTTTGTCGTCGAGAAAAGGCGTTTAACGCGATAAAAAGGTTTAGTGCGTTATGAATACGGGCTAGCTTACCAAAAGCAAAAATGTGAACTAAATAAGGCCGGGAGTCGTTTTTGTTGCTTAAAACACGATTTCTCGACGAGAATATGCTTTTTCAAAAAAGCCATGTTCCCATGGCGAGAGACTCGTTTTCTGTGAGAAAATGCATTAAAAGGAGGGATTTCATCAGAAACACTATAAATACATATTGTACTTGTCGGAAAACGCACAGAAGCTTGAAATAGAAGGTTTCTCACCAAAAAACACATTGGTGAAACCCCAATCTTAAGGCTCTGTGTGTTTGCGCACATGTACAACAGGCATGTTTAAACTATAACGTTCTTAGTGAAATCATGTTTATCTCGAGGAGAAAACGCGTTTAAAGCCATAAAAAGATTTCACTGTGTTTTGACATTGGACCAAGCTACCAACAACCTAAAAAATGATCAGAACTGGAGAAATTACACATTGACATTGGGTGAAATCGTGTAACTCTTAAGGACGTGTTGTAGACTTGTTGAACAGATTCATTTTTCTTGTTTTGTTCGTTTTTGATGAAATTGTGCTTTTGTCGTCGAGAAAAGGCGTTTAACGCGATAAAAAGGTTTAGTGCGTTATGAATACGGGCTAGCTTACCAAAAGTACAAATGTGAACTAAATAAGGCCGGGAGTCGTTTTTGTTGCTTAAAACACGATTTCTCGACGAGAATATGCTTTTTCAAAAAAGCCATGTTCCCATGGCGAGAGACTCGTTTTCTGTGAGAAAATGCATTAAAAGGAGGGATTTCATCAGAAACACTATAAATACATATTGTACTTGTCTGGAAACGCACAGAACCTTGAAATAGAAGGTTTATCACCAAAAAACACATTGGTGAAACCCCAATCTTAAGGCTCTGTGTGTTTGCGCACATGTACAACAGGCATGTTTAAACTATAACGTTCTTAGTGAAATCATGTTTATCTCGAGGAGAAAACGCGTTTAAAGCCATAAAAAGATGTCACTGTGTTTTGACATTGGACCAAGCTACCAACAACCTAAAAAATGATCAGAACTGGAGAAATTACACATTGACATTGGGTGAAATCGTGTAACTCTTAAGGACGTGTTGTAGACTTGTTGAACAGATTCATTTTTCTTGTTTTGTTCGTTTTTGATGAAATTGTGCTTTTGTCGTCGAGAAAAGGCGTTTAACGCGATAAAAAGGTTTAGTGCGTTATGAATACGGGCTAGCTTACCAAAAGTACAAATGTGAACTAAATAAGGCCGGGAGTCGTTTTTGTTGCTTAAAACACGATTTCTCGACGAGAATATGCTTTTTCAAAAAAGCCATGTTCCCATGGCGAGAGACTCGTTTTCTGTGAGAAAATGCATTAAAAGGAGGGATTTCATCAGAAACACTATAAATACATATTGTACTTGTCGGAAAACGCACAGAACCTTGAAATAGAAGGTTTCTCACCAAAAAACACATTGGTGAAACCCCAATCTTAAGGCTCTGTGTGTTTGCGCACATGTACAACAGGCATGTTTAAACTATAACGTTCTTAGTGAAATCATGTTTCTCTCGAGGAGAAAACGCGTTTAAAGCCATAAAAAGATTTCACTGTGTTTTGACATTGGACCAAGCTACCAACAACCTAAAAAATGATCAGAACTGGAGAAATTACACATTGACATTGGGTGAAATCGTGTAACTCTTAAGGACGTGTTGTAGACTTGTTGAATAGATTCATTTTTCTTGTTTTGTTCGTTTTTGATGAAATTGTGCTTTTCTCGTCGAGAAAAGGCGTTTAACGCGATAAAAAGGTTTAGTGCGTTATGAATACGGGCTAGCTTACCAAAAGTACAAATGTGAACTAAATAAGGCCGGGAGTCGTTTTTGTTGCTTAAAACACGATTTCTCGACGAGAATATGCTTTTTCAAAAAAGCCATGTTCCCATGGCGAGAGACTCGTTTTCTGTGAGAAAATGCATTAAAAGGAGGGATTTCATCAGAAACACTATAAATACATATTGTACTTGTCTGGAAACGCACAGAACCTTGAAATAGAAGGTTTATCACCAAAAAACACATTGGTGAAACCCCAATCGTAAGGCTCTGTGTGTTTGCGCACATGTACAACAGGCATGTTTAAACTATAACGTTCTTAGTGAAATCATGTTTCTCTCGAGGAGAAAACGCGTTTAAAGCCATAAAAAGATTTCACTGTGTTTTGACATTGGACAAAGCTACCAACAACCTAAAAAATGATCAGAACTGGAGAAATTACACATTGACATTGGGTGAAATCGTGTAACTCTTAAGGACGTGTTGTAGACTTGTTTGAATAGATTCATTTTTCTTGTTTTGTTCGTTTTTGATGAAATTGTGCTTTTGTCGTCGAGAAAAGGCGTTTAACGCGATAAAAAGGTTTAGTGCGTTATGAATACGGGCTAGCTTACCAAAAGCAAAAATGTGAACTAAATAAGGCCGGGAGTCGTTTTTGTTGCTTAAAACACGATTTCTCGACGAGAATATGCTTTTTCAAAAAAGCCATGTTCCCATGGGGAGGGACTCGTTTTCTGTGAGAAAATGCATTAAAAGGAGGGATTTCATCAGAAACACTATAAATACATATTGTACTTGTCTGAAAACGCACAGAACCTTGAAATAGAAGGTTTATCACCAAAAAACCCATGGGTAAAACCCCAATCTTAAGGCTCCGTGTGTTTGCCCACATGTACAACAGGCATGTTTAAACTATAACGTTTTTAGTGAAATCATGTTTCTCTCGAGGAGAAAACGCGTTTAAAGCCATAAAAAGATTTCACTGTGTTTTGACATTGGACCAAGCTACCAACAACTTAAAAAATGATCAGAACTGGAGAAATTACACATGGACATTGGGTGAAATCGTGTAACTCTTAAGGCCGTGTTGTAGACTTGTTGAATAGATTCATTTTTCTTGTTTTGTTCGTTTTTGATGAAATTGTGCTTTTGTCGTCGAGAAAAGGCGTTTAACGCGATAAAAAGGTTTAGTGCGTTATGAATACGGGCTAGCTTACAAAAAGTACAAATGTGAACTAAATAAGGCCGGGAGTCGTTTTTGTTGCTTAAAACACGATTTCTCGACGAGAATATGCTTTTTCAAAAAAGCCATGTTCCCATGGCGAGAGACTCGTTTTCTGTGAGAAAATGCATTAAAAGGAGGGATTTCATCAGAAACACGATAAATACATATTGTACTTGTCTGAAAACGCACAGAACCTTGAAATAGAAGGTTTCTCACCAAAAAACCCATGGGTGAAACCCCAATCTTAAGGCTCTGTGTGTTTGCGCACATGTACAACAGGCATGTTTAAACTATAACGTTTTTAGTGAAATCATGTTTCTCTCGAGGAGAAAACGCGTTTAAAGCCATAAAAAGATTTCACTGTGTTTTGACATTGGACCAAGCTACCAACAACCTAAAAAATGATCAGAACTGGAGAAATTACACATTGACATTGGGTGAAATCGTGTAACTCTTAAGGACGTGTTGTAGACTTGTTGAACAGATTCATTTTTCTTGTTTTGTTCGTTTTTGATGAAATTGTGCTTTTGTCGTCGAGAAAAGGCGTTTAACGCGATAAAAAGGTTTAGTGCGTTATGAATACGGGCTAGCTTACCAAAAGTACAAATGTGAACTAAATAAGGCCGGGAGTCGTTTTTGTTGCTTAAAACACGATTTCTCGACGAGAATATGCTTTTTCAAAAAAGCCATGTTCCCATGGCGAGAGACTCGTTTTCTGTGAGAAAATGCATTAAAAGGAGGGATTTCATCAGAAACACTATAAATACATATTGTACTTGTCTGGAAACGCACAGAACCTTGAAATAGAAGGTTTATCACCAAAAAACACATTGGTGAAACCCCAATCTTAAGGCTCTGTGTGTTTGCGCACATGTACAACAGGCATGTTTAAACTATAACGCTCTTAGTGAAATCATGTTTCTCTCGAGGAGAAAACGCGTTTAAAGCCATAAAAAGATTTCACTGTGTTTTGACATTGGACCAAGCTACCAACAACCTAAAAAATGATCAGAACTGGAGAAATTACACATTGACATTGGGTGAAATCGTGTAACTCTTAAGGACGTGTTGTAGACTTGTTTGAATAGATTCATTTTTCTTGTTTTGTTCGTTTTTGATGAAATTGTGCTTTTGTCGTCGAGAAAAGGCGTTTAACGCGATAAAAAGGTTTAGTGCGTTATGAATACGGGCTAGCTTACCAAAAGCAAAAATGTGAACTAAATAAGGCCGGGAGTCGTTTTTGTTGCTTAAAACACGATTTCTCGACGAGAATATGCTTTTTCAAAAAAGCCATGTTCCCATGGCGAGAGACTCGTTTTCTGTGAGAAAATGCATTAAAAGGAGGGATTTCATCAGAAACACTATAAATACATATTGTACTTGTCGGAAAACGCACAGAAGCTTGAAATAGAAGGTTTCTCACCAAAAAACACATTGGTGAAACCCCAATCTTAAGGCTCTGTGTGTTTGCGCACATGTACAACAGGCATGTTTAAACTATAACGTTCTTAGTGAAATCATGTTTATCTCGAGGAGAAAACGCGTTTAAAGCCATAAAAAGATTTCACTGTGTTTTGACATTGGACCAAGCTACCAACAACCTAAAAAATGATCAGAACTGGAGAAATTACACATTGACATTGGGTGAAATCGTGTAACTCTTAAGGACGTGTTGTAGACTTGTTTGAATAGATTCATTTTTCTTGTTTTGTTCGTTTTTGATGAAATTGTGCTTTTGTCGTCGAGAAAAGGCGTTTAACGCGATAAAAAGGTTTAGTGCGTTATGAATACGGGCTAGCTTACCAAAAGTACAAATGTGAACTAAATAAGGCCGGGAGTCGTTTTTGTTGCTTAAAACACGATTTCTCGACGAGAATATGCTTTTTCAAAAAAGCCATGTTCCCATGGCGAGAGACTCGTTTTCTGTGAGAAAATGCATTAAAAGGAGGGATTTCATCAGAAACACTATAAATACATATTGTACTTGTCTGGAAACGCACAGAACCTTGAAATAGAAGGTTTATCACCAAAAAACACATTGGTGAAACCCCAATCTTAAGGCTCTGTGTGTTTGCGCACATGTACAACAGGCATGTTTAAACTATAACGTTCTTAGTGAAATCATGTTTCTCTCGAGGAGAAAACGCGTTTAAAGCCATAAAAAGATTTCACTGTGTTTTGACATTGGACCAAGCTACCAACAACCTAAAAAATGATCAGAACTGGAGAAATTACACATTGACATTGGGTGAAATCGTGTAACTCTTAAGGACGTGTTGTAGACTTGTTTGAATAGATTCATTTTTCTTGTTTTGTTCGTTTTTGATGAAATTGTGCTTTTGTCGTCGAGAAAAGGCGTTTAACGCGATAAAAAGGTTTAGTGCGTTATGAATACGGGCTAGCTTACCAAAAGCAAAAATGTGAACTAAATAAGGCCGGGAGTCGTTTTTGTTGCTTAAAACACGATTTCTCGACGAGAATATGCTTTTTCAAAAAAGCCATGTTCCCATGGCGAGAGACTCGTTTTCTGTGAGAAAATGCATTAAAAGGAGGGATTTCATCAGAAACACTATAAATACATATTGTACTTGTCGGAAAACGCACAGAAGCTTGAAATAGAAGGTTTCTCACCAAAAAACACATTGGTGAAACCCCAATCTTAAGGCTCTGTGTGTTTGCGCACATGTACAACAGGCATGTTTAAACTATAACGTTCTTAGTGAAATCATGTTTATCTCGAGGAGAAAACGCGTTTAAAGCCATAAAAAGATTTCACTGTGTTTTGACATTGGACCAAGCTACCAACAACCTAAAAAATGATCAGAACTGGAGAAATTACACATTGACATTGGGTGAAATCGTGTAACTCTTAAGGACGTGTTGTAGACTTGTTGAACAGATTCATTTTTCTTGTTTTGTTCGTTTTTGATGAAATTGTGCTTTTGTCGTCGAGAAAAGGCGTTTAACGCGATAAAAAGGTTTAGTGCGTTATGAATACGGGCTAGCTTACCAAAAGTACAAATGTGAACTAAATAAGGCCGGGAGTCGTTTTTGTTGCTTAAAACACGATTTCTCGACGAGAATATGCTTTTTCAAAAAAGCCATGTTCCCATGGCGAGAGACTCGTTTTCTGTGAGAAAATGCATTAAAAGGAGGGATTTCATCAGAAACACGATAAATACATATTGTACTTGTCTGAAAACGCACAGAACCTTGAAATAGAAGGTTTATCACCAAAGAAACCCATGGGTGAAACCCCAATCTTAAGGCTCTGTGTGTTTGCGCACATGTACAACAGGCATGTTTAAACTATAACGTTTTTAGTGAAATCATGTTTCTCTCGAGGAGAAAACGCGTTTAAAGCCATAAAAAGATTTCACTGTGTTTTGACATTGGACCAAGCTACCAACAACCTAAAAAATGATCAGAACTGGAGAAATTACACATTGACATTGGGTGAAATCGTGTAACTCTTAAGGACGTGTTGTAGACTTGTTGAACAGATTCATTTTTCTTGTTTTGTTCGTTTTTGATGAAATTGTGCTTTTGTCGTCGAGAAAAGGCGTTTAACGCGATAAAAAGGTTTAGTGCGTTATGAATACGGGCTAGCTTACCAAAAGCAAAAATGTGAACTAAATAAGGCCGGGAGTCGTTTTTGTTGCTTAAAACACGATTTCTCGACGAGAATATGCTTTTTCAAAAAAGCCATGTTCCCATGGCGAGAGACTCGTTTTCTGTGAGAAAATGCATTAAAAGGAGGGATTTCATCAGAAACACTATAAATACATATTGTACTTGTCTGGAAACGCACAGAACCTTGAAATAGAAGGTTTATCACCAAAAAACACATTGGTGAAACCCCAATCTTAAGGCTCTGTGTGTTTGCGCACATGTACAACAGGCATGTTTAAACTATAACGCTCTTAGTGAAATCATGTTTCTCTCGAGGAGAAAACGCGTTTAAAGCCATAAAAAGATTTCACTGTGTTTTGACATTGGACCAAGCTACCAACAACCTAAAAAATGATCAGAACTGGAGAAATTACACATTGACATTGGGTGAAATCGTGTAACTCTTAAGGACGTGTTGTAGACTTGTTTGAATAGATTCATTTTTCTTGTTTTGTTCGTTTTTGATGAAATTGTGCTTTTGTCGTCGAGAAAAGGCGTTTAACGCGATAAAAAGGTTTAGTGCGTTATGAATACGGGCTAGCTTACCAAAAGCAAAAATGTGAACTAAATAAGGCCGGGAGTCGTTTTTGTTGCTTAAAACACGATTTCTCGACGAGAATATGCTTTTTCAAAAAAGCCATGTTCCCATGGCGAGAGACTCGTTTTCTGTGAGAAAATGCATTAAAAGGAGGGATTTCATCAGAAACACGATAAATACATATTGTACTTGTCGGAAAACGCACAGAAGCTTGAAATAGAAGGTTTCTCACCAAAAAACACATTGGTGAAACCCCAATCTTAAGGCTCTGTGTGTTTGCGCACATGTACAACAGGCATGTTTAAACTATAACGTTCTTAGTGAAATCATGTTTATCTCGAGGAGAAAACGCGTTTAAAGCCATAAAAAGATTTCACTGTGTTTTGACATTGGACCAAGCTACCAACAACCTAAAAAATGATCAGAACTGGAGAAATTACACATTGACATTGGGTGAAATCGTGTAACTCTTAAGGACGTGTTGTAGACTTGTTGAACAGATTCATTTTTCTTGTTTTGTTCGTTTTTGATGAAATTGTGCTTTTGTCGTCGAGAAAAGGCGTTTAACGCGATAAAAAGGTTTAGTGCGTTATGAATACGGGCTAGCTTACCAAAAGTACAAATGTGAACTAAATAAGGCCGGGAGTCGTTTTTGTTGCTTAAAACACGATTTCTCGACGAGAATATGCTTTTTCAAAAAAGCCATGTTCCCATGGCGAGAGACTCGTTTTCTGTGAGAAAATGCATTAAAAGGAGGGATTTCATCAGAAACACTATAAATACATATTGTACTTGTCTGAAAAGGCACAGAACCTTGAAATAGAAGGTTTCTCACCAAAAAACCCATGGGTGAAACCCCAATCTTAAGGCTCTGTGTGTTTGCGCACATGTACAACAGGCATGTTTAAACTATAACGTTTTTAGTGAAATCATGTTTCTCTCGAGGAGAAAACGCGTTTAAAGCCATAAAAAGATTTCACTGTGTTTTGACATTGGACCAAGCTACCAACAACCTAAAAAATGATCAGAACTGGAGAACTTACACATTGACAATGGGTGAAATCGTGTAACTCTTAAGGACGTGTTGTAGACTTGTTGAATAGATTCATTTTTCTTGTTTTGTTCGTTTTTGATGAAATTGTGCTTTTGTCGTCGAGAAAAGGCGTTTAACGCGATAAAAAGGTTTAGTGCGTTATGAATACGGGCTAGCTTACCAAAAGTACAAATGTGAACTAAATAAGGCCGGGAGTCGTTTTTGTTGCTTAAAACACGATTTCTCGACGAGAATATGCTTTTTCAAAAAAGCCATGTTCCCATGGCGAGAGACTCGTTTTCTGTGAGAAAATGCATTAAAAGGAGGGATTTCATCAGAAACACTATAAATACATATTGTACTTGTCTGAAAAGGCACAGAACCTTGAAATAGAAGGTTTATCACCAAAGAAACCCATGGGTGAAACCCCAATCTTAAGGCTCTGTGTGTTTGCCCACATGTACAACAGGCATGTTTAAACTATAACGTTTTTAGTGAAATCATGTTTCTCTCGAGGAGAAAACGCGTTTAAAGCCATAAAAAGATTTCACTGTGTTTTGACATTGGACCAAGCTACCAACAACCTAAAAAATGATCAGAGCTGGAGAAATTACACATGGACATTGGGTGAAATCGTGTAACTCTTAAGGACGTGTTGTAGACTTGTTGAATAGATTCATTTTTCTTGTTTTGTTCGTTTTTGATGAAATTGTGCTTTTGTCGTCGAGAAAAGGCGTTTAACGCGATAAAAAGGTTTAGTGCGTTATGAATACGGGCTAGCTTACCAAAAGTACAAATGTGAACTAAATAAGGCCGGGAGTCGTTTTTGTTGCTTAAAACACGATTTCTCGACGAGAATATGCTTTTTCAAAAAAGCCATGTTCCCATGGCGAGAGACTCGTTTTCTGTGAGAAAATGCATTAAAAGGAGGGATTTCATCAGAAACACGATAAATACATATTGTACTTGTCGGAAAACGCACAGAACCTTGAAATAGAAGGTTTCTCACCAAAAAACCCATGGGTGAAACCCCAATCTTAAGGCTCTGTGTGTTTGCGCACATGTACAACAGGCATGTTTAAACTATAACGTTTTTAGTGAAATCATGTTTCTCTCGAGGAGAAAACGCGTTTAAAGCCATAAAAAGATTTCACTGTGTTTTGACATTGGACCAAGCTACCAACAACCTAAAAAATGATCAGAACTGGAGAACTTACACATTGACATTGGGTGAAATCGTGTAACTCTTAAGGACGTGTTGTAGACTTGTTGAATAGATTCATTTTTCTTGTTTTGTTCGTTTTTGATGAAATTGTGCTTTTGTCGTCGAGAAAAGGCGTTTAACGCGATAAAAAGGTTTAGTGCGTTATGAATACGGGCTAGCTTACCAAAAGTACAAATGTGAACTAAATAAGGCCGGGAGTCGTTTTTGTTGCTTAAAACACGATTTCTCGACGAGAATATGCTTTTTCAAAAAAGCCATGTTCCCATGGCGAGAGACTCGTTTTCTGTGAGAAAATGCATTAAAAGGAGGGATTTCATCAGAAACACGATAAATACATATTGTACTTGTCGGAAAACGCACAGAACCTTGAAATAGAAGGTTTCTCACCAAAAAACACATTGGTGAAACCCCAATCTTAAGGCTCTGTGTGTTTGCGCACATGTACAACAGGCATTTTTAAACTATAAAGTTTTTAGTGAAATCATGTTTCTCTCGAGGAGAAAACGCGTTTAAAGCCATAAAAAGATTTCACTGTGTTTTGACATTGGACCAAGCTACCAACAACCTAAAAAATGATCAGAACTGGAGAAATTACACATTGACATTGGGTGAAATCGTGTAACTCTTAAGGACGTGTTGTACACTTGTTGTGAATAGATTCATTTTTCTTGTTTTGTTCGTTTTTGATGAAATTGTGCTTTTGTCGTCGAGAAAAGGCGTTTAACGCGATAAAAAGGTTTAGTGCGTTATGAATACGGGCTAGCTTACCAAAAGCTAAAATGTGAACTAAATAAGGCCGGGAGTCGTTTTTGTTGCTTAAAACACGATTTCTCGACGAGAATATGCTTTTTCAAAAAAGCCATGTTCCCATGGCGAGAGACTCGTTTTCTGTGAGAAAATGCATTAAAAGGAGGGATTTCATCAGAAACACGATAAATACATATTGTACTTGTCGGAAAACGCACAGAACCTTGAAATAGAAGGTTTCTCACCAAAAAACCCATGGGTGAAACCCCAATCTTAAGGCTCTGTGTGTTTGCGCACATGTACAACAGGCATGTTTAAACTATAACGTTTTTAGTGAAATCATGTTTCTCTCGAGGAGAAAACGCGTTTAAAGCCATAAAAAGATTTCACTGTGTTTTGACATTGGACCAAGCTACCAACAACCTAAAAAATGATCAGAACTGGAGAACTTACACATTGACATTGGGTGAAATCGTGTAACTCTTAAGGACGTGTTGTAGACTTGTTGAATAGATTCATTTTTCTTGTTTTGTTCGTTTTTGATGAAATTGTGCTTTTGTCGTCGAGAAAAGGCGTTTAACGCGATAAAAAGGTTTAGTGCGTTATGAATACGGGCTAGCTTACCAAAAGTACAAATGTGAACTAAATAAGGCCGGGAGTCGTTTTTGTTGCTTAAAACACGATTTCTCGACGAGAATATGCTTTTTCAAAAAAGCCATGTTCCCATGGCGAGAGACTCGTTTTCTGTGAGAAAATGCATTAAAAGGAGGGATTTCATCAGAAACACGATAAATACATATTGTACTTGTCGGAAAACGCACAGAACCTTGAAATAGAAGGTTTCTCACCAAAAAACACATTGGTGAAACCCCAATCTTAAGGCTCTGTGTGTTTGCGCACATGTACAACAGGCATTTTTAAACTATAAAGTTTTTAGTGAAATCATGTTTCTCTCGAGGAGAAAACGCGTTTAAAGCCATAAAAAGATTTCACTGTGTTTTGACATCGGACCAAGCTACCAACAACCTAAAAAATGATCAGAACTGGAGAAATTACACATTGACATTGGGTGAAATCGTGTAACTCTTAAGGACGTGTTGTACACTTGTTGTGAATAGATTCATTTTTCTTGTTTTGTTCGTTTTTGATGAAATTGTGCTTTTGTCGTCGATTAAAGGCGTTTAACGCGATAAAAAGGTTTAGTGCGTTATGAATACGGGCTAGCTTACCAAAAGTACAAATGTGAACTAAATAAGGCCGGGAGTCGTTTTTGTTGCTTAAAACACGATTTCTCGACGAGAATATGCTTTTTCAAAAAAGCCATGTTCCCATGGCGAGAGACTCGTTTTCTGTGAGAAAATGCATTAAAAGGAGGGATTTCATCAGAAACACGATAAATACATATTGTACTTGTCGGAAAACGCACAGAACCTTGAAATAGAAGGTTTCTCACCAAAAAACACATTGGTGAAACCCCAATCTTAAGGCTCTGTGTGTTTGCGCACATGTACAACAGGCATTTTTAAACTATAAAGTTTTTAGTGAAATCATGTTTCTCTCGAGGAGAAAACGCGTTTAAAGCCATAAAAAGATTTCACTGTGTTTTGACATTGGACCAAGCTACCAACAACCTAAAAAATGATCAGAACTGGAGAAATTACACATTGACATTGGGTGAAATCGTGTAACTCTTAAGGACGTGTTGTACACTTGTTGTGAATAGATTCATTTTTCTTGTTTTGTTCGTTTTTGATGAAATTGTGCTTTTGTCGTCGAGAAAAGGCGTTTAACGCGATAAAAAGGTTTAGTGCGTTATGAATACGGGCTAGCTTACCAAAAGCTAAAATGTGAACTAAATAAGGCCGGGAGTCGTTTTTGTTGCTTAAAACACGATTTCTCGACGAGAATATGCTTTTTCAAAAAAGCCATGTTCCCATGGCGAGAGACTCGTTTTCTGTGAGAAAATGCATTAAAAGGAGGGATTTCATCAGAAACACGATAAATACATATTGTACTTGTCTGAAAACGCACAGAACCTTGAAATAGAAGGTTTCTCACCAAAAAACACATTGGTGAAACCCCAATCTTAAGGCTCTGTGTGTTTGCGCACATGTACAACAGGCATGTTTAAAGTATAACGTTTTTAGTGAAATCATGTTTTTCTCGAGGAGAAAACGCGTTTAAAGCCATAAAAAGATTCCACTGTGTTTTGACATTGGACCAAGCTACCAACAACCTAAAAAATGATCAGAACTGGAGAAATTACACATTGACATTGGGTGAAATCGTGTAACTCTTAAGGACGTGTTGTACACTTGTTGTGAATAGATTCATTTTTCTTGTTTTGTTCGTTTTTGATGAAATTGTGCTTTTGTCGTCGAGAAAAGGCGTTTAACGCGATAAAAAGGTTTAGTGCGTTATGAATACGGGCTAGCTTACCAAAAGCTAAAATGTGAACTAAATAAGGCCGGGAGTCGTTTTTGTTGCTTAAAACACGATTTCTCGACGAGAATATGCTTTTTCAAAAAAGCCATGTTCCCATGGCGAGAGACTCGTTTTCTGTGAGAAAATGCATTAAAAGGAGGGATTTCATCAGAAACACGATAAATACATATTGTACTTGTCTGAAAACGCACAGAACCTTGAAATAGAAGGTTTCTCACCAAAAAACCCATGGGTGAAACCCCAATCTTAAGGCTCTGTGTGTTTGCGCACATGTACAACAGGCATGTTTAAAGTATAACGTTTTTAGTGAAATCATGTTTTTCTCGAGGAGAAAACGCGTTTAAAGCCATAAAAAGATTCCACTGTGTTTTGACATTGGACCAAGCTACCAACAACCTAAAAAATGATCAGAACTGGAGAAATTACACATTGACATTGGGTGAAATCGTGTAACTCTTAAGGACGTGTTGTAGACTTGTTGAATAGATTCATTTTTCTTGTTTTGTTCGTTTTTGATGAAATTGTGCTTTTCTCGTCGAGAACAGGCGTTTAACGCGATAAAAAGGTTTAGTGCGTTATGAATACGGGCTAGCTTACCAAAAGTACAAATGTGAACTAAATAAGGCCGGGAGTCGTTTTTGTTGCTTAAAACACGATTTCTCGACGAGAATATGCTTTTTCAAAAAAGCCATGTTCCCATGGCGAGAGACTCGTTTTCTGTGAGAAAATGCATTAAAAGGAGGGATTTCATCAGAAACACGATAAATACATATTGTACTTGTCGGAAAACGCACAGAACCTTGAAATAGAAGGTTTCTCACCAAAAAACACATTGGTGAAACCCCAATCTTAAGGCTCTGTGTGTTTGCGCACATGTACAACAGGCATGTTTAAACTATAACGTTTTTAGTGAAATCATGTTTCTCTCGAGGAGAAAACGCGTTTAAAGCCATAAAAAGATTTCACTGTGTTTTGACATTGGACCAAGCTACCAACAACCTAAAAAATGATCAGAACTGGAGAACTTACACATTGACATTGGGTGAAATCGTGTAACTCTTAAGGACGTGTTGTAGACTTGTTGAATAGATTCATTTTTCTTGTTTTGTTCGTTTTTGATGAAATTGTGCTTTTGTCGTCGAGAAAAGGCGTTTAACGCGATAAAAAGGTTTAGTGCGTTATGAATACGGGCTGGCTTACCAAAAGTACAAATGTGAACTAAGTCGTTTTTGTTGCTTAAAACACGATTTCTCGACGAGAATATGCTTTTTCAAAAAAGCCATGTTCCCATGGCGAGAGACTCGTTTTCTGTGAGAAAATGCATTAAAAGGAGGGATTTCATCAGAAACACTATAAATACATATTGTACTTGTCGGAAAATGCACAGAACCTTGAGATAGAAGGTTTCTCACCAAAAAACACATCGGTGAAACCCCTATCTTAAGGCTCTGAGTGTTTGCACACATGTACAACAGGCATGTTTAAACTATAACGTTTTTAGTGAAATCATGTTTCTCTCGAGGAGAAAACGCGTTTAAAGCCATAAAAAGATTTCACTATGTTTTGACATTGGACCAAGCTACCAACAACCTAAAAAATGATCAGAACTGGAGAACTTACACATTGACATTGGGTGAAATCGTGTAACTCTTAAGGACGTGTTGTAGACTTGTTGAATAGATTCATTGCTGCTTCCCACATTGCACATTCAATAGGATTTTACCCAACAAAGCTAACGGTTGGTCTGTGTATGTTCTCAATGTAACGGCACATGAATGTAATTTTGACTCTTTCAGTTTCGATTTATACAGGCTCTATGAGATAACTGACATTGCTGCCCCGGTATGCATTTTAACTTCTGGAGTGATTCTGAATCGCTGGTTCATCTAGAATAGAGTAAGTATCATCTTTCTTGCTTAACAAGTTGCTACTAGTCTTTTTCCAGCCGCTTGAGTATTAATCTTTTTGTCTATACATCTGCTGCGGGTTCCTAGTGGGATCTTATTCTATCTGTAGCTGTCTTATTCTATTTACTTACTTGTCTTACATACTTATTCTAGCTGTAGCTGTTTTTCACCTAGTGTGCCCTTAAATATTTCTTGTTGCCTAGCTGTTTTGACTTAGCTATCATTTTATCTTATAAATGTATTCCTTGGTAATTTGCTGTTTGCAGTTTTAATAGTATTGTGTGAGGTTTGATAGAGTTTTACATAAGTGACCAGTTTCTGGGCAATAGGCCTCTTTTCAGTGTACCTCTTTGGCCAATTGGGTGTTAAGTGGCCAGGGTGTGGCCTGCTCTCATGGCAGACAATTAGCAATCAGTGTTCTTTAAATCACTGCTGCTACTTCCAAGCCTCAGGCAAACAAGCCTAGATTGAACGAAGGCTAGAGTAAACAAATGCAAGCGCGACTTTTTCAAGCCAAGACTTCGTCAAGCACGGACTGCTCTTTTTAGATCCGGTCAGTCATCTGTATTTTTTGGACCTAGTATAGACTATGTGTTTCCTTCACATTCATGTCTTTTCCTCTTCACGGGGCTGGCATAGACGTGGGGTCACTCCTAGGCGCTGTGACCCTACCAATCTCATCTATCCCACTCTCTCCACTCACGTTGAGCAAGTGGTGGTGGGAGGGCTCTGGAATTGCCAGTCTGCGGTGCCGAAAGCTGAGTTTACCTCAGGCTACGCATCCTTGCTCTCCCTCAACTTTCTTGCTCTAACTGAGATCTGGATCATGCCAGAAAACACTACCACACCCGCAGCTCTGTCTGATGTGCACTCTTTTTCTCATACTCCCAGAGCTGGGAGGCAGGGTGGTGGTACTGGCCTGCTGATCTCCCTGAAATGGAAATACTCTCTTGTTTCCATTCCACAATTTTCTCCGCCCTCTTTTGAATTTCATGCTGTTACTGTCTCTTATCCAGTCAAACTCACCATCGTGGTTGTGTACCGCCCACCAGTCCCCCTTGGTGAGTTTCTGGAGGAGCTTGACACACTTGCCTCGCACTTCCCTGTTGATGACTCTGTCCTTATGCTTCTCGGTGACTTCAGCATCCACAATAACAAGCTAGATCCTCTTCTCTCTTTCCTCTCCTCCTTTGACCTTCACCTCTCACCCTCTCCTCCTACCCACAAGGCCGGCAACCAGCTGGACCTTATCTTTACTAGACACTGTCCTATTTCCAATCTCTCTGTTACTTCCCTCCAGGTCTCTGACCATTATTTCATGTCCTACTCTCTCTCCCTCTTTTCACCCCCCCTCAGCCCCTTCCCCTACCCACATGGTTTCCACCAATAGACACCCCGCTCTCTCTACACCACTGATCTTTCTTCCTCTGTTACCTCTATCCTCCATACACCTGACTCTTCCTCTCTGCTACCCCCTGACACTGCTACTGATCTTCTTCTCTCTACCCTCTCCTCTTCTCTGGACAATCTCTGTCCCCTCACCTCCAGGCCTGCACGCCCAACTCCACCTGCCCCGTGGCTGTCCGACTCAGTACGTACTGACAGATGGAGCCTGAGAGTGGCAGAGCGCAAATGGAGAAAAGGCAAACTTCCAGAGGACTTTCTCAACTTCCAGTCTCTTCTTTCCACTTTCTCCTCCTCCGTTTCTGCTTCTAAGGCTGCCTTCTATCACTCCAAAATCATATCCCCTGCCTCTACTGCTAAGAAACTCTTTGAAACTTTCTCTAGACTTCTTCAACCCCCACCTCCTCCTCCTACTTCCTCCCTGCTCCCTGATGACTTCGCTAATTTCTTTGACAAGAAGTTAAATGACATCAGATCCTCCTTTTCTCACCACTCGGTTAGTGCTGCTTGCACTATCCCACCCTCTGCACCCTCCTTCACCTCTCCACGTCCCACCTCATCATATCCAGTCGCCCCACCACATGCTCCCTTGACTCGGTCCCCTCCCCTCTTCTTCAGTCTATAGCACCTGAACTCCTTCCCTATCTAACCCACCTCATCAACACCTCCCTCCAGGCACGATGCTTTCCATCTGCCTTCAAGACTGCTAGAGTCACCCCCTTCTCAAGAAACCATCACTTAACCCCTCTGATGTCAAAAACTACAGACCAGTTTCCCTTCTACCCTTTCTATCCAAAACTTTCGAACGTGCTGTCTTTAACCAACTTTTTTTGTACCTCCACCAGAACAACCTACTGGACGCAAACTAGTCTGGGTTCAGGGTGGGTCACTTGATAGAGACGGCCCTCCTTGCAGTGACAGAATCGCTGCACTCTGCGAGAGCAAACTCTCTCTCCTCTGTCCTGATACTCCTGGACCTGTCAGCTGCGTTCAACACAGTGAACCACCAGTTCCTCCTCTCTACCCTCAAGGGGCTGTGTGTCACAGGCTCTGCACTCTCAATGTTTGTAACCTACCTGACGGGTCGCTCCTACCAGGTGACATGGAGGGGTTCTGTGTCGGAGCCTCGCAGACTGACTACAGGCGTTCCACAGGGTTCGGTTCTGGGTCCTCTCCTTTTCTCCCTGTACACAGCATCCCTGGGTTCTGTTATTCGCTTGCAAGACTTCTCTTACCATTGTTATGCTGATGACACCCAGCTGATCTTGTCCTTCCCTCCCTCTGACACACAAGTAGAGACACGCATTGCTGTGTGCTTGACTGACATCTCAGAGTGGATGGCGACACGCCACCTGAAGCTCAATCTGGACAAGACAGAGCTGATGTTCCTTCCGGGGAACCGTGGTGATGCCAAATCGGACTGTGAGGAATCTGGGTGTGATCCTGGACGACAAACTGTCGTTTGCTGAAAATGTTGCACCGGTTGCTCGCTCCTGCAGATTTCTCCTCTATAACATCAGGAGGATTCGCCCATTCCTCACCGACGAGATGGCACAGGTGCTCATCCAGGCTCTGGTCATCTCCCGGCTGTACTACGGCAACTTCCTCCTTGCTGGCGCCCCGGCGTCGGTCATCAGACCTCTGGAGCGTGTTCAGAAAGTTGCAGCTCGTCTGGTGTTCAACCGCCCTTAGTTCTCCCACACAACTCCCTTCTCATGTCTCTACACTGGCTCCCAGTAGCTGCTCCCATCCAGTTTAAGACTCTGGTGCTAGCCGACAGGGCAGTGAAAGGAACAGCGCCTTCCTATCTCCAGGCCATGGTCAAGCCCTACACCCTCGTCCGACCACTTCGCTCTGCCGCCTCGGGACGATCGACCCGGTCACGGCTCTTTTCTGTCCTGGCCCCACAGTGGTGGAATGAACTCCCCACTGATGTCAGGGCAGCGGAGTCGCTGCCCATCTTTCGGCGCAGGTTGAAAACTCACCTCTTTAAGAACTACTACCCTGTTACTTGTTCTTAGCACTTATTGTATTCACTCGTTAAAAAAAAACCTATTTCTTGCACTTTTACTTTAGCACTGGTTTTGCTCTTAGATGCTTTTTTAGATGCACTTATGACCTCTGATGACTAGTAGTTCTCCTGATTTCCTACGTTAAATGCACTTATTGTAAGTCGCTTTGGATAAAAGCGTCGGTTAAATGACTGTAAAGTAATGTCATGTTATGTAATGTAATGTAATGTAATGTATCCAACTCCATGTACATCCTAACACCATTGCATTTTACCATCACCTTGTAAGGTTTCACATACTCACACTCAGTCTTTACTGAATACAGTCTCACATCAGCTCGCTGTTCAGAATCAGTCCCTGAGTCCGGTTCGCCAGTTGCGTCTGCCTGGTCCACAAAGTTCACCTTCGGGCCGCCTTTGGTTCGAGGCGGGCGGGCAGACGAATGTCCAGCAGACCGCCTGCCTTGGTCCCTACTGGCGTCGGCGCGCTTGTTCCGACAGATTCGCTCCAGATGTCCGTTCTTTTCACATCTGCGACACTTGAAGTCTTTGAAGCGGCAGCTCCCCGGTTCGTGTCCTTTCCTGAGGCACCTGTAGCAGTCATCTTGGCTGTCGCTGACTTCCCTTTGGTTCCGCGCAGCTCTTTGTTAGATGTCCCACACACGAACTGATCTCGGAGCTGCTCCTCCAGGCTCGCGCCGAAATTGCATGTAGAAGCTAATCCTTCCAAGCTAGCATGTAATCAGCAAAAGTCTCTACAGACTGTTGTCGACGGCTTCTAAAAGCAAATCTTTCCGCTAATACATTCTTCTTTGGCGTGTAAAAATCCCGCAGCGTCTGTGGCAAGGTTGTAAAAGCAACTTCAATGAACTTTTAGCAAGGCAAAGTTCTTCGGTCCAACCACCGACAAAAATACGGCTCTTCTCCTATCTTGCTCAATTTGGTTAGCAGACAAGAATTGCATAAGCCTTTCTTCATAATGGTCGAAGGTTTCCGCCGTTTCGTGGAACTGCAGTCCTATATCTGTACTATACAGTGCCATCGCGTACGTTAGCTGCTAAGCTGTTAGCATCGTTCAAAAAATTACCGGTCAAGACGGGAGCAACCCGCAGCACATAAAAATAAAGAGGAAAATCCCATCCTCGTCGCCAAAACTTGTCGTGGATAATTGAATTATGCAATGATCGTGTCACAGCCTCTCGCCCTTGACATCAAAGCGATCGCCCCTGACACCTGCTGACCCCCCCTTTTCACCGCGGTACACCAGCTGGTCACGCCCTCTCTCCCTTGACATCAAAGCAATCAGCCTTCTCGCCCTTGACATCAAAGCGATCGCCCTTGACACCTACTGCCCCCCCCTTCACCCCGGTACACCAGCTGGCCATCAGAGCAATTGCCGCTCTCCCTTGACATCAAAGCGATCGCCATCACCCTTAAAAAGCCTCCACTGTGGACCAGTCTTCGCTGGAACGTCGCCATTCATGGACTTCTGCCTGCCTGCCTGCCTACCTGCCACTGAGCCAACTCCTGCTCTACTCCTGGGATCGGTTACTTCAATAAAGACTTGATTCTTCCCTTACCTGGTGGTCCCGTCTGCTTTTGGGTTCTTTCCTGATACGTGACAGTACGTTCCAGCCACTCTGGACCCAGCAGACCGTTCCACCACAGACCTGGCCGCAGTCTGCCAGGCTGTAGCCAACCAGGAATCGGTTCTCGGCCAGCACAGCCAGGTGCTACAGGAGATGGCTGACGCCCTCCGTGAGCTCGGCTCAAACATCTCCGGAATCCAGACCCAACTTGGTGCCTCTGCTAGCCCGGGACCCGCCCCTCCAGCTCCGCCACCCTCAGCGCCATCAACTTCGGCCAAGTAACCATGGGTCGCCCCGCCCGATAAGTATGATGGAGATTTTGGACTTTGTCGCCCTTTTTTGATGCAGTGTGAGATAGTGTTTAACCAGCAGCCCCAGTCATATTCCACGGATGGAGCCAAAGTCGCTTACATCATGGGTCTTCTCCCGGGAAGCGCCCTGGACTGGGCTACAGCGGCGTGGGAGATGAGGGCCTCCACTTCCTCATCCTACGCTGAGTTCACCACTGCTTTTCGCCAGGTTTTTGATCATCCCGTGCGGGGAAAGGATGCATCAAAAAGACTGATCTCTCTCCGCCAGGGTTCCCGCAGCGTCGCTGACTACTCAGTTGAGTTCCGTACGCTATCAGCGGAGAGCGGATGGAACAACGAGTCCCTCCAGGCCGGCTTTTCCAACGGTCTCAGCGAATCCATAAAGGACGAATTGCTTTCCTACCCCGAGCCTGGAGGGTTGGAGGAATTGGTTACCGTGGCCATTCGTGTGGACAACCGTCTCCGGGAGCGGAGAGAGGACGCGCCGCTTTCCGGGTCACTGCAGCTTTCCACGGGCCACACCTCCGAACTCTGGGGGCCGAGCTCGCTCAACTGAGGCTGGCGTCCTCCGAGAAAGCCCGAGGCGTGACTCTTCCCCAGCTTCGGAGCCGATGCAACTCGGCCGCTTCCGGCTCAACCCGGAGGAGCGTCAACGCTGCATCACCGAGAACAGCTGCTTGTATTGTGGTCAGTCTGGTCACTTTCTCGCCTCCTGCCCTCACCGTCCGTCAAACTAGCAGGCTCACGACGGAGGGGGAGGACGCTCGTGAGCCCAACTGTCTGCCCTCTGTCTCCTCGTCCACGTACCCAGTTGCAAGCTACCAATCAGTTTTAAAGGTCAGTCCACTAAACTTTTGGCTCTAATTGACACTGGAGCTGATGAAAGCTTTTTGGATGCAAGTGTTGTGAAGCAGTTAGGTCTTGCCACTGTGAGTCTGGACCAGCCTCTTGAAGCTAATGCCCTGGATGGACGTCTCTTGGCCCGGATAACCTCTAAGACCGAGACTGTGCGCCTCCTGTTGTCGGGGAACCATCAAGAGGAGTTAAGTTTTTTCGTTATCAATTCTCCATTTGTTCCCATTATACTTGGTCATCCCTGGCTGGTTAAGCATAGTCCCCATATTGGTTGGTCATCGGCCAGAATTTCAAGTTGGAGTCCCGTCTGTCATGCCATATGCCTTCAGTCTGCTCTGCCTCAGTCTGTCCCCTGTCAGGTGTCAAGCTCTGAGATTTCTGACCTGTCACTGGTGCCTCCAGAGTACCATGACCTCCGAGCCGTGTTCAACAAGCAGCAAACTCTCTCCCTGCCTCCTCATCGCCCCTATGATTGCGCTATTGACCTGCTGCCAGGCGCTCCCCTCCCCAGCAGTCGTCTATATAGCCTCTCCAAGCCTGAGCGGGAGTCCATGGAGAGGTACATCAAGGACTCCTTGGCGGCTGGTCTTATTCGCCCGTGATCATCACCCCTTGGTGCGGGGTTCTTTTTTGTGGCCAAGAAGGACAAAACCCTTCGGCCGTGTATTGACTATAGAGGCCTCAATAACATCACAGTCAAGAATAAGTATCCTCTGCCCCTCATGACTTCTGCTTTTGATTCTCTCCAGGGAGCCACAGTGTTCACTAAACTAGACCTCCGCAATGCTTACCACCTGGTCCGGGTTCGAGACTGAGATGAATGGAAGACTGCCTTCAACACCCACCTGGGGCATTTTGAATATCTGGTGATGCCGTTTGGTCTCACTAATGCCCCAGCTCTCTTCCAGAGTCTGGTCAATGACGTCCTACGTAACATGTTGGATCGTTTCGTTTTTGTTTACCTGGATGATATCCTGATTTTTTCCAGAGACCTGTCAGAGCATGTCATGCACGTCCGCCAAGTCCTTCAACGGCTTCTGGAGAACCGCCTTTTCATAAAAGCAGAGAAGTGGGAATTCCATGCCCCTTCAGTCACCTTCCTGGGCTACATCGTGGCCGATGGGCAGGTGAGAATGGACCCCGCCAAGGTCAGAGCGGTTCTTGAGTGGCCAAGCCCGACCAGCTGTAAGCAGCTTCGGAGGTTTCTTGGGTATGCCAACTTCTACAGACGGTTCATCCGCAATTACAGCCGCGGATGAACCACCCTTACCTCCACCTCCAGACTGTTCCTGTGGACCCCTGTAGCAGAGGCAGCTTTCAAAGCCCTCAAGCACCGCTTCACCACAGCTCCTATCCTCATCCAGCCAGACCCAACCAAGCAGTTCGTTTGTAGAAGTGGACGCCTCTGAGATCGGGGTGGGGGCGGTCCTTTCTCAGCGCTCCAGTGAGGATGGCAGGACACACCCCTGTGCCTTCCTCTCTCCCCAGCTGAAAGGAACTATGATGTGGGGAATCGTGAGCTCCTGGCGGTGAAACTGGCACTGGAGGAATGGCAACATTTTCTGGAGGGGTCCGAGCTTCCTTTTACAGTGTGGACTGACCATAAGAACCTGGAATACATCCAGTCAGCAAAGCGACTCACCGCGCGCCAAGCCAGGTGGGCGCTCTTTTTTGGTCGTTTTAATTTTTCTTTGACGTACAGACCTGGCTCCAGGAATGCCAAGCCAGATGCTCTGTCTCGTGTGCATGGGGAGGAGTCTGAGCCCAAGCTCCAACCTGACACAGTCGTTCCCTCTACCTGTGTGGTTGCGGCTGCGGCTGTCACCTGGAAAATTGAAAGTGAGGTCGTGGCAGCACAACAGACTCAGCCTGACCCAGGTAACGGTCCCCCCGGGCGCTTGTTTGTTCCAGATGCTGTTAAATCTAGTGTGTTGCAGTGGGCTCACTCCTCCAAACTCACCTGCCATCCTGGAGTAACCCGTACCCTAGCCTTCCTCCGTAGGCGGTTCTGGTGGCCTTCCATGACGGAGGATACCGGGTCTTTTGTTTCTGCCTGTCCTGTTTGTGCCCAGAATAAGCCCTCTACTCGGGCCAGTGCCGGTCTGCTGCGCCCCCTGCCTGTTCCACACCGTCCCTGGTCGCATCTGTCCTTGGATTTCGTCTCTGGTCTGCCCGCCTCCGACGATAACACCGTTGTACTGACTGTTGTTGATCGCTTCAGTAAATTTGTTCACTTTTTGCCCTTGTCTAGACTGCCTTCGGCCCGAGAGACTGCGGATCTGCTGGTCAGGGAGGTTTTCCGGGTCCACGGTCTTCCCCGTGATATCGTGTCTGACCGTGGCCCCCAGTTCACTTCTACTGTCTGTAAGGCTTTCTGCTCTGCCATCGGTGCCACCGTCAGCCTGTCATCGGGGTCCCATCCTCAGACCAACGGCCAGGCCGAGAGGGCCAACCAGGCATTGGAGACTGTTCTCCGCTGTCTGGTGTCTGCCAACCCATCCTCTTGGTCCTCACAACTTCCCTGGGTAGAATATGCCCATAACACCCTGCCATCGTCTGCTATTGGGTTGTCCCCTTTTCAATGCCTTTACGGCTATCAGCCTTCCCTTTTTCCTTCTCAAGAGGTAGACATTCCGGTTCCGTCTGTCCAGGCCCATGTCCGTCGGTGCCGTCGGACCTGGCGGCAAGCCCGTGCTGCACTGCTCAGGACCTCCGGCCGTTACCAGCGCTTGGCGGATCGTCATCGCACCCCTGCTCCGGACTACTCCCCCGGTGACCAGGTATGGCTCTCTACCAAGGATCTACCCTTGAAATCGGACGCTAAGAAACTGTCCCCCAGGTATATTGGTCCCTTTCCCATTGTCAAAGTCATTAACCCCTCTGTGGTCCGTCTGAAGCTGCCCCGCACTCTCCGGGTTCACCTTTCCTTCCATGTGTCCTGCCTCAAATCTGTCTCTACCAGCCCTCTAGTTCCTCCGGCCCCCCCGCCCCCACCTCCTCGTATGATCAACGATCATCCGGCTTACACCGTTCGTCGTCTCCTGGACTCTCGTCGCCGCGGTCGCGGCCTGCAGTATCTCGTGGACTGGGAGGGATATGGCCCGGAGGAGAGGTGTTGGGTCCCTCGTCGTCTGGTCCTGGACGCGAACCTCATCCGGGACTTCCACAGGACGCACCCTGACGGGTCTGGTAGGTCGCCCGGTGGGGGATACTGTCACAGCCTCTCGCCCTTGACATCAAAGCGATCGCCCTTGACACCTGCTGACCCCCCCCTTCACCCCGGTACACCAGCTGGCCATCAAAGCAATTGCCGCTCTCCCTTGACATCAAAGCAATCGCCATCACCCTTAAAAAGCCTCCACTGTGGACTAGTCTTCGCTGGAACGTCGCCATTCATGGACTTCTGCCTGCCTGCCTACCTGCCACTGAGCCAACTCCTGCTCTACCTCTGAGATCGGTTACTTCAATAAAGACTTGATTCTTCCCTTACCTGGTGGTCCTGTCTGCTTTTGGATTCTTTCCTGATACGTGACAGATCAAGGTGTATCTTGGTCTTCCTCTTTTATTTGCTAGACCGTAGTAACATTACAAAACGAACGACTGCGTTAAGCAGGCACGAAAACACATGAGTGACCCTCTTGCTCTGTCTTCTTCCAAGGGCGCGCGCCACTCTGGTGCGCGTACATTTATACAACATACACAACCAATAGACATCGAGGGTCAGAGGTCAAACATATAATACATATTACTGCAAATAAAAACATTTGCTATCGTGTGTATCTCCATACACTACTCTCCTCCCCTGAAATCTGAACCCAGTACATTTGCAGTACAACAACATTTAATTCAAAAAAAATTTTTTTTTGCATCTTTTCAACATTACGTTGTTATAACAACAACTGGGTTCTCACAGATGTAATATATCAGGTGGCTTCACATGCTGCTGCGGCCTCTGGACACCCTCTGCAACTGCGGAGGGAGCAGTATCACTGGGTCCTTGCTGCACAACCCTCTCAGTGGATTCTGGAACGTTTACAGGTGTTGCTACACATGCATGTGATACATTTGGAACAACCCTCAGATCATCGTCAGATTCATCTGACACATTACAGTTCTCAATCTCAGTATTGATCATTTGATTGACACGTCTCTTGTACATCTTTCCATACAATTTCACAAGATATTGTGACAGGACCAAGTGTCTTTACAATGCACCCAGGCACCTATTTAACACCTTCCACTCCCATGTGGTTTCGAACCAACACCTTCTGTTTTGGTAGGAAGTGTCTGACTTGTGCCAACTTATCTGTTTTTTTGGACTGTTGACTGTCTTGTCTCTGTTGCATGGACTCTGCGAAATTAGGCTTGGTGAGAGACCATCTGGTTTTGATTTGACGTCTGAGAAAAAATTCTGCAGATGTTTTCCCTGTAGTAGACTGTGGTGTCCTCCTATAACAGAATAGGAAATTGTGTATGCAGTGCTGCAACATCATATTGCTACTCTTTCCCTTTTCAAGAGCTGTTTTCAGGTTCTGCTCCAAACGCTCTGCAGCCCCATTAGAAGCTGGGTGGTAAGCAGACTCAACGTGTTTCACCCCATTGTTTTTTAGCAATGTTTCAAACTCAGCAGATACAAATTGTGGTCCATTATCAGACACAAGTTCGTCTGGAAGACCTCAAGTGGCAAAGTATGCCCTCAAAACTTCTATGGTCTTTTCAGATGTAGAGCTACTCATCAAAGCTACTTCTGGCTAACGTGAATAGCCATCAGTGACCACTAGGAAGTTGAACTTTCCCTTCTTTAAAAAATGTGTATCCTCTGCCAAGGACGGTTAGGCCAGCTCCAATTGTGAACAGGAGCTGTGGCAGGTTGGTGTCTGTTTAACTGGCATGTCTGGCAACTGTTTACCAGTGACTCTATGTCAGAATGAAGGTTTGGCCACCAAAAGTGACTACGGGCTAATGCCTTCATCTTTCCCATTCCCTGGTGATTTTCATGCAATTTACATGACATCTGTGGTCTTAACACCTCTGGTATGATTAACTGGAAACCCCACATCACACAGTCAGATTCAACAGTCAGTTCAGTGTTTCTTATGAAGTATGGCCTTAACTCATCTTCATTCAAATGCTTTGGCCAACCATTCAATGTGAAGTGCTTCACTCTCTGTAGTACTACATCTGTCTTTTTCTGTTTTGCAATCTCTTGTGAGGACACTGGCACTTTATCCAAAACGCGATAATGCATTCGTATTTGCATGTTGTAAGGATGCCTTGTAACGTATGTCATACTGGCATGCCGCTAAAATTAATGACCACCTCTGCAGCCTAGCTGTTGCCAATGTAGGCACCCCATTCTTGGACCCTAGTATCTTTAGGAGTGGTTTGTGGTCTGTAAGCAGAGTAAACTTTCGTCCATACAGATAGTCATTAAACTTGGTCACCCCAAAGATGATACTAAGTGCTTCTTTCTCTATCTGAGAATAATTGACTTCTGTTTTAGTGAGTGCCCTAGACACGTAGGCTATAGGTTTCTCACTGTTGTCTGGAAACTGATGTGAAATCACGGCACCTATGCCGTAAGGCGAAGCATCACATGCCAAAATTACAGGCAGTTTAGGATCATAATTTGTAAGCACTGGCGCGGCTACAAACTGTGCTTTAGTACGCTCAAATGCCTCTGGAAATTTTCTTGTCTAATCCCACTCTTTATCTTTATGTAGGAGCTCAGTCATAGGCTTAATCTCGCTGGACAGGTTTGGTATAAATTTGCCATAGTAATTGAGCAAGGCTAAGTACGACCTCAATTCCGTCACATTTTTCGGCACAGGAGCTTTGTCAATAGCCTCAGTTTTCTCTTTAATTGGGCACACACCCTCGGCATCAATGACATGCCCGAGGTAGGCCACACTGTTCTGAAAGAAGGCGCATTTCTCTTTGTTAAGCCTCAGCCCATGTTCTTCCAGTCTCTGTAACACTTGTTTAAGATTGCGCAGATGTGCGGTGGTATCTGTTCCTGTTATCAAAATATCGTCTAAGTAGCATACCACGCCATCAAGCCATTGTAATACTTCATCCATAGTGCACTGGAAAATAGCGGGCGCGCTAGCGACCCCATATGGCAAGTGGTTGCATACACAGAGACCTCTGTGTGTATTGATGGTGAGAAACGGCTTACTTTTCTCCTCCATGTCGAGCTGAGTGCAGGCCTGCGTCAAGTCAAGTTTAGTGAAATGCTTTCCACCTGCTAAAGTGGAGAATAAATCCTGCGGTTTTGGAAGTGGGCACTGATCTACATCAAGCCACTGATTTACCGTCACCTTATAATCTCCGCAAATGCGCACTGATGCATCTTTTTTTCGGAATGCACAGCAGAAGCGCAGCCCATTCACTATGCTGCTGAACAGGAGAGATAATTCCCTGTTGTTCGAGTTCGGTTAAGTTTTTATCCACGGCTTCCCGCAGTGCATAAGGCGCTGGCCTCACTTTGTAAAATGTTGGTTTAGCATCGGTGATACACGCAAGGCCTTTTGCACGGCCCAGCTCTGCGCTGAAAACTGCTCTGTGCTCTGAACACACTTGCTCCACTGGGGCAGATGCGGCAACGCGATTCACTTTTGACCAATCTAAATTGAGCACTCGAATCCAATCCCGCCCCATCAGCGCCGGTGCTTTACCACGGGCCACTAGCAGGGCAGCTGTAAATGCTGCTTCCCACATTGCACATTCATTAGGATTTTACCCCACAAAGCTAACGGTTGGTCTGAAAGTATGTTCTCAATGTCACGTCACATGAATGCAATTTCGACCGTTTCAGTTTGGATTTGTACAGCTCTCTGAGATAACGGACATGGCTGCCCCGGTATCTACCTCCATGTACATCCTAACACCACTGCATTCTACCATCACCTTGTAAGGTTTCACATACGCACACTCAGTCTCTACTGAAGACAGTCTCATATCAGTTCGCTGTTCAGAATCAGTCCCTGAGTCCGGTTCGCGAGTTGCGTCTGCCTGGTCCACAAAGTTCACCTCCGGGCCGCCTTTGGTCCGAGGCGGTCGGGCAGACCAATGTCCAGCAGACCGCATCCCTTGGTCCCTACCGGCGTCGGTGCGCTTGTTCCGACAGGCTCGCTCCAGATGTCCGTTCTTTCCACATCCGTGACACCGGAAGTCTTTGAAGCGGCAGCTCCCCGGTCCGTGTCCTTCCCCGAGGCCCCTGTAGCGGTCCTGGTGGCTGTCGCCGACCTCCCTCTGGTTCCGCGCAGTCCTGGGCTCTCGGTGTCTCCGCGCTCCGACATGATCCGCTCGCATATGCACAGATGACTGTCCCTTCTGCATGCTTTCTAATCCAGAATTCGTGCATTGGAAATTGTTCGTTAATTCCACCATCTTTTGCCACGTTAATCCCTCGCCAATGGCGGCATTCAGTAATTTCCGACGCAGCTCTTTGTTAGATGTCCCACACACGAGCTTATCTCGGAGCTGCTCCTCCAGGCTCGCTCCAAATTTGCATGTAGAAGCTAATCCTTTCAAGCTAGTAGCAATGTAATCAGCAAAAGTCTCTCTAGACTGTTGTCGACGGCTTCTAAATGCAAATCTTTCCACTAATACCTTCTTCTTTGGCATGTAAAAATCCTGCAGCGTCTGTAGCAAGGTTGCAAAAGCAACTTCACTGAACTTTTTCGGTGATATCAAGTCCTTTAGGAAGGCAAAATTCTTCGGTCCAACCACCGAAAAAAATATGGCTCTTCTCTTATCTTGCTCAATTTTGTTAGCAGACAAGAATTGCGTAAGCCTTTCTTCATAATTGTCCAAGGTTTCCGCCGTTTGGTCAAACTGCAGTCCTATATCTGTACTACCCTTACCAAAAATGAGTATACTTACAGTATATTTTTTAAGTATACTTTAAGTTAAGTCCAAGTATACTTGTAGACTTATATTTATAGTATACTTGTAGTATACTTGCTAAAATACTAAATTCGGACCACTTGAAGTATACTATGAGTATACTTACTCAGAGTATACCCATAGTATACTTCAAGTGGTCCGCAATGTAAAACATAATAGAAACAATTAGCACAACAAATCTACTTAGAAGAAGCTTTGAGAACAGGAGCGGGGCGTTCGAGCCTTTCGGCTCAAAGGCTCGATCAAACTGGAAGCTTGATGTACAAGTACACCCCCTGGACATAACGACAGTACATCACAGGAAAATTTCCCCAATCCAACCCTTCATGCTGAATGCCAAGCAGGGCGGCACTGGGTACCATTTTTACAGTCTTTAGTACTATGACGCAGCCACAGCCGATGGTGGGATTCGAACCAGCGTCCTCCCGATCTCAGGGCAGACATTCTAATCACTTGGCCACTGAGCCAGAACAAAAACCATGTATAGCAACGAGGGGCTACGACCGAAAATCAAAAATGGTCTGGGCGTATCTCTATGCCGGATGTCCATGCTAAATTTTGTCCAAATCCGTGCACATTTAGGCCCTCATATCGTGGTACAGACACAAACGCCACATTACGAGCAAAATGGCGGACTTCCTGTTGGACTAGGGCTAATTCTGCTAGTCAGTTTTGGTGTGTCTTCATGCCCTTAACCTGCATCCCAAATTTCATTTGCCTACAAAAAACCTTTGCACCTGCCCAAGCCATAGCGCGGCATTCAACATGCCGCTCAGCCACGCCTGTTTGGGCTACGGACAAAATTTTAAAATGGTCTGGGTAGGGCTGTTCGATTTTGCCTAAAAAGAAAATCCCGATTTTTTTCTCTCAAAGCCGATTTTTCGATTACGATTACGATTGTTTTGTAAATAATAATAATAAAAAAAGACAATATATATATATTTTGAATGTCTTTTTTTAACTTAACTTTTTTTTTAATTCAAAGTGATAATCACATTATATTTAGTGATGCAAATGATTAAAATATTTAATTGTGATTAATCGTACTATTTCCAGAGTTAACTAAATGTGTCTTGAAATATTAGCCTAACTGTAAATGATGGGTCACTCACACATATAGCCTACAGTAGAAAAGTAGAATAGAGGGATAAAGCACACACACACACACACACACACACACACACACCAGAAATCTCTTCATTACTAAGTCAGACAGCAAGCGTTGATTTTTTGGACACCGACTGCATGGGCTCACAAAAATAACTGATAATCCCATTGCAAGAGCTGCATTGCAGCTCGTGTCGTGAAGCATGTTTGGCCCACACACACCCCGGGCCCAGACCTCTGCGCTCCAGCACGCGCATACACTATGGATGCATTCTCATCGCATTCAACCCCAAAGCATAGCGCATGCGCGTAACGCACTACTAGAACGCAAAATACTATCTACCGGTTGTCCATATCTACTGTTTATCTACCGTAGATATTCACAACTTGGAGTACACACAGATACAGACACAAGTCACATACAGACAAATGGCCTACCTGCACAGTGTCCCCCTGCCTCGGGCCAACGGTACAGACATCATGCAAGCAAGACAGGTAATACAGTTGAGTTGTAGTTCATGGGATGCGCGCATTTAGCCTATGTGCAACAACGTGAATCCTGGTATTGGTAAACGCGGATCGGGACTCGTCATTGTCGCATTTGCCCAGTAAAGTGAAGTACTGTACCAGTTCTTTCTGCCGAGAACGGAAGTTTGTAACGGTAGTCCAGTAGCGTCGCGAGCCGGCATTGTTATTGTTTTCAAGACTCGCGCTCGTGTGTGGAAGATGAAAGGCAGCGGAAACTACGGTGGCTTATATATACCAAAAATAACGCGTTTGTGGAAATCGAATGTACGATGTGAACATTTAAATAACCGTTTTCACCAGGAAATCGTTCTGTTCGGTTAAACCGAAACATCGCGCAGCTCTAGGTCTGGGTGTATCTCCAGGCCAGACGCACGTGCAAAATTTAATCAATCAAATCCGTGCACGTTTAGGCCCTCACATCGTGATGACAGACAAACGGACAAACAATCGGACTGACGGACACAAAGGTAATCCAGGTGAATGTGCTTTAAAAGTGCAATACTTGCCATGTTGTTAGACTCATTAGATGACTCTTCAGCAGATGGACACCTCACTGGTTTTGCAGCTGGAAATGTTGGAGATGACATTGCAGCACGTGCAGATGTTGGTGATGACATCACTGCTGCAGCTGTGGTGCTAGATAGATTAAAACAAGTGGAAACCAGTCAAAAAGAAGTGGGAAAAGTGGAAGACTGCCAGTCTTGAAACAAATTATTTTCTAAAAATTCTGGTACAGTCGTAGTGCTGTCGCCCCACAGCTAGAAGGCCCTGGGTTCGAGTCCTGCAGAGGACGATGTGTCTCCAGTGTGGGGGGGGGGGTTCAGAAATGGGGATGGCTAGTGACTCTACGGTGTCCATTGTCCGGGCCGTAAGGTGAAGCCAGTTTCAGCCAATCTCTTATGTGCAAAACTCCCAAATATGTGGACACGGAATAGGATGGTTTTTGGGCCTTTCTGTGTGGAGTTTGCATGTTCTCCCCGTGTCCCCAGGGGTTTCCTACTAACAGGAACCCCTCACAAAAACATGTAGTACCCTGGTCACTATAGCACCTCCTCTGGTCAATTGGGCGCATGATGGGAGAGAAAGGAATTGGTGAGAATAACTTGATCCTCCCACGCATTACATGCCACTGGTAAAAAGTCTCCAACGCTACTTCACAACAAACGATTGAGCATGTTGCCTCACAATCCATACCTCGGGTGCTCTTGCTGGCTAGCGTGAACCCATTCCAGCATCTTTTTCAGATGCCTCACAGCCTTTGGAAGCTCTGTTAAGAGAAAGAAGAATAATTTTAACAAGAAATCAAGCAGACACCTTGCATAAAAGCGGTGTTGAACAGGTTGAAGTGTGGAGGGTTTGAATGGGCCATGGTTTTAGCAATGCAGTCGTAGTGTGATCATGGCCCCTTTACAGGCATGGATTTCAGCAAGACTGGGCTCATGCTTCAGCAGCAGAACTGTCGCTAGGCTTTGCTCATAGCAAACTTAAGCAGGGGATAGGAACCACACATCAAGCACATGCCTGACTGCTAAGCCACATCCAGCCATTTTGAGTTGTGGCAACTATGTCGGAATTTAATGAGTGAATTTGATGTTTTATTGTGTTGATTGATTTAACTTGGTATGTACAATTGATATTGTAGGCTGAATGAAGTCAGTGAACACTTTAACAGACTGGCAAACAAAATGCTGTATAGCTCACTTGCCCTTGCGCTGAACGACTGCACATAAAACCAAGAAGTGTATCCCACTGTTGGATCCTGGTGTGAAAATGAAGCATTAAATCATGACAAGCAGTGGGTTGACCTATTTCAACCACACCTAGGGCATGGAGCATTAGTGATAACATAAGTGAATGGCATTCATTCATTCATTAATAATAATAAATTATTAATTAATAATATATATCAACTGGAGCGAGCACGTAACCAACGAGCAACTGTATGGTGGGCTGCCACGGTTGAGTGACAGGGTTGCATCCAGGAGGATGCAATTTGCAGGTCACTGTCACCGACACCCGGAGCTTCCAGCTGGCAGACTTGTGCTATGGGAGCAGTCACGTGCACGTGGGCACCGATCGAAGGGTCACCCCACAAAAACATTCGTGGAGGTTTTGGCGCAGGATGCTGGGGTGGAGAGCTCTGCGGAGCTGGCCAGATGTATGTATGAAAGAGAAGATTGGAAAATACGTTGGCGAATTCGTCTGAGGACGACCTAATGAATAGGGTGGTTGTGAGACCCGAGCGAAGCGAAGTATTGATCTGAAGTATGTTGAAAGCCTAAGGGTGCTGGGTAGAAAGTTCCAACTATGAAAAATGAAACCTCTTGTTCAAGTTTATTTCTATATTTCAAGCCTATAAGTGTGCTCCTTGTTCAAGCCTGAAGCTGGAAAATAATCTTGAACAGGAGCACTGTTTGGGGGTGGTGGTGGGATAAAATATCACCAAAATTGATTATCGTCTTGAGGCGTTAGACCCCCTAGGTGTGGTTGAAACAGACCAACCCACTGCTAGGAGTGATTGAATGCTTTTCAACCCGATAGGCAACAACAGTCCCGCCCCTTCCTCTTTACTCCAACGGACTCAAGCTAATTCGGAAGTCATTCATTTTCCCATAGACCTGTAACTAAATCATCATTTAAACGATTTCTAAGCCTCAAACCGAGTAAAAATATATATGTGGGTTATCAGGACCACAAGCCTCATTGATATATACCAAAGGAATTTAAAAAAACAAACATAGGAAAAATGAGAAAAAAACGATTTTTTCTATGTTATTTTTTTAAATTCCTTTGGTATATATCAATGAGGCTTGTGGTCCTGATAACCCACATATATATTTTTACTCGGTTTGAGGCTTAGAAATCGTTTAAATGATGATTTAGTTACAGGTCTATGGGAAAATGAATGACTTCCGAATTAGCTTGAGTCCGTTGGAGTAAACAGGAAGGGGCGGGACTGTTGTATCCTATTGCTATAAAATAACACACATTAGTAATTGACGCATAAGGGAGAAGGAGTGGGTTGGCCTCTTTTCACCACACCCTTCAGCCAATCAGAATCAAGAGGCACAATCAAGAGGCACTACTTGCCGTAGTAGAAATGTAAATTGACAGCCTTCCAGGGCAGGGGTACGCTTGCGTTCAATGTATGACGGATGCTTCATTGTCACTACACTAAGCCAGGCTATCAAAATGATTTGTGAGCTGGAAAAAGTTGAGATCAAATTATCACCTCTGGCTGCATCGAGTAGCTCCCCCTTCAGGTTCTGGTTTACTTCTTTTAGTTCTTCGTTTAACTCTCGAAGTCGCCGATTTTCCATGATGGCCTGGCTCCACGTCCGGGGGAGGGGGGGTGGGTCAGGTCCTCTGGTTCATCCAATGCCTCGTCCTCCATCTCCTCAGGCTCTTGCCTAGTGGACTACATCACAACAAATTATGGTATGCTCACACCGAAAATGCACCACTAGGAAAGCTAAGAGCTCTAAAGCCATGGGATTTACTGGTCACTTGTTGTAAGTCAATGAGATAGTTGAGCTGGGGGGGGGGGGTCAGATCCTAGCCACAAGCAACAACAATTACATGTCTGTACTGTACCGAAAGCCCTGTACCAAGTATACCGAACATCAGAATCAAATCATTCGATCAGATTGATGTTAGCACACTGTCAACTCCAGTGAAATAGAGTAGCGCTTTTGACTGTTTTGCCCTCTCCGCCAAAGAAATTGGTTACTGGCCAAGGCTGGAAATTGGATGTTTACCTTTATCATGCACTGTAACAAGTTGCACTAAGGGCTCCGTTATGCTTGTTCTCGAGAGCCTGTCGCGCGACATTTGAGTAAGGAAGTTCCAACAGGAAGAGTTACGGTGGGCATGGCTAGCCTCTATGTAGAGTCCTTGCGAGGGGTGAGTGCTCAGTAGAAACCTCTACAGACCTCTGTAAAGGCTTCTGCTGAGAATGCACCCCTCGCAGGGACTCTAAATAGAGGCTAGCCATGCCCACTGTAACTCTTCCTATTGGAACTTCCTTGCTCAAATGTCTCGCGACAGGTTCTCGAGAACAAGCATAAATGAGCCCTAAGTCCCACCTTTTTCTATTATGTTAAAAAGATTGATTCCTTTTCTAGTCTTTAAAGACACATTCAGTGATTTATTTATGTGAATACAGCACCAAAACAGCTCCACATTCTCTTAGAACACACTATTCTAAGGTGTCTGGGCAAATGCCCAATATCTTGAGACCCCCTCCTTTCCTGTATTTGGGTACTGAAACTTTCTTGGAGCCACCCATTTTTGGTTCCTAATGGTTTCCCTAGTGGTAATAGTTTCCGTAATGGTTGCTCTAAGGTGTCTGGGCAAATGCCGGATATCTTGAGACCCCCTTCTTTCCTGTATTTGGTGTCTGAAACCTTCTTGGAGGCACCCATTTTTGGTTCCTAATGGTTTCCCTAGTGGTAATGGTTTCTGTAAAGGTTCCTAATGGTTTTCCTAATGGTTTCTAATTGTTTCCTAATGGTCTGGCAATTTTTTGTTTTTCATTGGCCAAATCACTGAAGGTGTCTTTAGGTCAGAGTAGTGCCAGCGGTATGTACCGAACTGCAATATTTTCCATTACAGTACAGTCGATATCTGCATGGTCGAAACATGTCGCTGTTTGACATGTCTAGCCACTAGGCTTTTTTATTTAAATAACTCCTGCAAAGTGCCTGGAAAAACTTTTTTCAATCTGATTCGTTTTTCCAGGATATCCAAGAGCACAGCGCTACACTACTTGATTACCAACCTTGAGTGCCTGGTTAACACACCCCCAGAACAACATTGAGCTGAAAGTTTCATTTTATCACAAAGTTGATGATAATCCCAGTGAATGTACTAACTCCATGTAAGATGTTAGAGTTTACCCTCTAAAGGCTACACTTTGGTGAAGCGCAGCATCATCAAAGCACCAAGAAGTAGAATTTAAAAATTCTACTTCCTGTTTTGAAAAAGAAAATGGCCAGTGATTTGTTCTGTGTTACATACTGATCAAAACATCCAATTGGAGCAAGTCTCTAACGCATTCCTGTGAGGGGTTTTGGACGTTTAAAGAATTTGGTCACATGACCAAATCGTTAGCTAGCTCATGCTACCTGGTGTTAGTGATCCTTTTGGGGTAAGGAATCATTAGAAATTAACTTGTAAAAAGGGTGCAGTGGCCCTTTAACCTCTCTACTTCCAGTCTATGTCTAATTCAATACCTTTAGTTCTTCCTTCAATTTTTCGACCATGTCCGACGAAGCTTTTTTCTTGTCCTTCTGGCTCTGGGCTGTCGATGACACCTGCTGTTGGAAAGGAAAATCAGATTGTTTTCATTATGAGAGTGCAATGACAGATGTGCATTTGCGTTTATGAGGACAATGGAAAATGTTTACAATTGTGCTATTGACCTGATACGCTCAATGTAGACTTTTTTCAAATGTTCGATGCAATAATATGAAATACCTATGACAGAGGGGTTCGCTAGTCATGCAGTACTCATAATTAAAAAGGGTATGGCCTTTTAATTTGGAGGGTAGTAACAAGTAGGCAAATCAAGAGCATGAGTGGATACACCAGTAACAAACAGTGAGTAGAAGTATAATGCTTTGTCTACATGCAAAAGGTGAAAGTGCTTTTTTAAGGTTACCTTCGGTTTTTTGGGCCGAATCTCCTCCTCCTCCTCAGTTAATTTTTTGGGGGGGGATTCGCTTGCGGGAAGTGTCCCAAATGTTGGAGCCCTTTCTGCCAAACTCCTCTCGTTTCTGGCATAAATCAGGGTAGTCATCTGGACGGAGAAAATTGTTATTTCGAGAGGAAGCTAGTAAAGTATTCACACCCTTTCATTTTTTCCACATTTTGATACGGTACACCCTTATTCCATGATGGATTGAAAGGGCTACTCCACCCTTGATACAAGTTAATTTTTAATGATTCCTTACCCCAAAGGATTACTGTAACACTATCTATATGCTAGCTAACGTTTGTACCATGTGACCAAAACTTTAAATGTCCATAGATCCTCACAGAAAAAGAGTTGACTGTTGCCCCTTTAAAATGAGTCTTTTTATGAATTCAAAAGGGCTGCCGTCCTACCCGCCTGTCATCCTAGGGAGGAACAAAGAGCTTCTGAGCACAGGACAATGGCAAAAATAGTAGCTGCACAGCATCATGACTCAATTTAGCATAGGAATGCCTTTTTTTTCTAAATTGAGTCAAATCTGTAAATTTCATTTTTACCACTAGAGGTCGCTAAAATCACTTACTGTCCCTTTACAGATTTTGGTCACATGGTAAAAACGTTAGCTAGCGGACGCTAGCAAGGTAGCTATCATAAGCCTATATGAATGGCACTAGAACTAGCTGGCACAAGCTGGCAGACTGATGCTGGGAGCTAACCGGAGCGGGCACTAACTAAAATTTATCGGTGGTTAGCATTTTAAATGGTAGCAAGCTTGATACGCTAACGTTAGCTCCGGTTACCTCCCAGTATCAGTTTTCCAGCTAGCTAGGTAATAATGTCACATTTTCTAGGCTAAAGGCTGGGGTTGCCAGCCGGATAGCCTATTGCACGTGTAATAAATTACACTCTATCTCTAACGTTAAATAATGAAGGAAATGGCCTTTTACTCTGATATGTCAGGGTAACGTTAAACATTTTCAACAAGTATGAAGTAATTTTAACTCAACTTACTACCGAAGAGCAACACTTTGGCCTCGTAGCTACTTTCTGTCTTCTTTTTCCCCTCAAACACCTTCCACCTGACCTGGATCCATCCATCGTCATTTTGAAGGTCCGGACATTCTTCTATCACTGGGTCTAAGCCCTGCAAATCGTCGGGTTGAATTTGTGTTACCGAGCCCACTTCAACTTTTTTGTCATTTTTAAAATAAAACAAAGCGTACTTGTTGTAATGTCCGTAGACGCCTTGTCTTACTGACATAAGAATAATTCAAGAACGAGCCGACTTCGTAGGTTCTTAACTGTGTAGCTTTTACTAGCGTTCATCCGAGTTAGAACCTTCATAACATGCGCTTCTCACTTCCTGTATACGTCACACGCACTGCACGTACACCCGTGAGTAGGTCAAGTTAAACACGTGACCTTTCATTCATTACATCTCCCCCTCTAAGATGATTTTCTAAACATTTCTCTGAACATTTACTGCCAACAATTTTAACCTGTATATCACCCCCCTTTTCACAAAAAAATAAAAAATCTCCCACAGTACACAAGTCCATACGCCTCACAAATCCAGCCGGATTGCAGGCTTGCTCACCCTGCCAGAGCGAGTAACATGTGGTGTGGAAGTTGGCATTTCTGCTGCTCGGGACTCATCCGTGTTTCCACTCTCCCCTGGAGTGACATGGTCAGGATCCCTGCTGACAAAGGTGAGTGTTTTGGGTGTGGCCAACAGGTGGCGCCTGTTCCTTCTGTAATGTTCACCTTGAGCTGTCTCCACTATGTAGGATCTGGGAGTGGAGCTCTGACTGTGAACAACTGCTGGCATTGTCCATGTTTTCTGTCCATCAAGTTTGGTGAGTACTGCGTCACCCGGGTTCAGTGGGCGCAGTGTCCGCACGCCGTTCCTGCGGTTGTAGTAGAAAGCCTGCCTCGATTTGGCTGCGGCGTCAGCGGTTTTGATCCGTTCCTCTTTAGGCCAGGCCGGTTTCAGGTTATGCTGCAATGTGGGTAAGGTGGTTCTGAGTCTCCTACCCATGAGCAATTCCGCTGGACTGGCTCCAGTGGAAGAAGAGGGTGTAGCTCTGTATGTCAACAGGGCGAGGAGAGGGTCTTCCTGCCTTAATATGCTTTTGGCTATCTGAACAGCCCTCTCTGCCTGTCCATTACTCTGGGGGTAGTGTGGGCTTGAAGTCACATGGATGAAATCATAATCCTCACTGAACCTCCTCATCTCTTCTGAAACTAGCTGTGGCCCATTATCGCTAACTACAATTTCAGGGATACCAAAACGTGCAAATGTAGCCTTCAGCCTAGCTACAACCTGACTGCTAGTAGTTGTTGGTAGATTTAGGATCTCCAAAAACCTGGAATAATAGTCAGACACTATCAAGTAGTTTTGCTTTTTGTACTCACACAGGTCTATGCCAACTTTCTGCCATGGTCTGGATGGGAGCTCACTTGACATTAAAGGCTCTTTTCTCTGTGTGTTCTTGTGTTCTCTGCAGAATTGACATTGCTGTATCTTTGTTGTAATGTGCTCTGTCATTTTGGGCCACCACACTGACTGGCTAGCTCTCTCTCTGCACTTAACTATCCCCTGGTGCCCGTCGTGTATTCTGTCTAAGATCACCTCCCTCATCTCTGTGGGAATGACGATACGACTGCCTCTGATGACTAAACCATCTACCTCAGATAACTCCCCTCTCACCTGATAAAAGTCTCTGACTGTCTCCGGCACTTTATCGACATACTCAGGCCAGCCGTGTCTGATGAAGCCCAACACTGTCTGGAGCTGCAGATCCCCATCCGTGCTCTGTTTTATCTCCTGCATCCTTTGAGGTGTGGCAGGCACCTGGCACATGATGGCATCAATGTGCGCTGCAACATCATCATGAGAAGCACCATCTCCGTAGCACTGCTCTGGGCCTCTGGAGAGTGCATCAGCCACAGCTAAAGTTTTGCCTGGTGCGTATTCAGCCACTGCATTGAAACGCATCAGCCTCATTAACAGTCTCTGGCACCTAATGGGCACATTATCCAAGTCTTTGCTGTTCATGAGAGGCACTAGTGGTTTATGATCGGTGACAAGTCTGAAATTGTCAAGCCCAAACAAGTACTTCTCGAACCTTTCACATGCCCAGACGCTGGCTAAGCACTCTTTCTCGATCTGTGCGTACCTTGTCTCTGCGTCACTCAGCCGTCGGGAGCAGTAGGCCACGGGCTTCCAGTGTTCCCCGTGCTGCTGGAGCAGAACGCCTCCCAGCCCGTAGCTGCTGGCATCTGCTGACACCACCGTAGCCTTAGTGACGTCATAAAAGGTGAGTACCGGGGCGGTGGCGAGTGCTGCTTTAAGGTCTTGGAATGCTGTGTTCTGTGCAGGTCCCCACAGCCACTCTGTCGTTGCTTTAAGCAGTCCATAAAGCGGCTGACCTACAGTGGACAGCTCTGGGACGTATTTTGCCAAATAGTTCACCATCCCGAGGAACCTCTTGAGTTCCGTCACGTTCTGGGGCTGAGGAAAGTTCTCTATTCCGGCCACTTTGTCCGGGTCAGGTCTGATGCCTGCCTCGTTGATGATATGACCAAGGAAGCGGACTTGTTTCTGTTTGAACTTGCATTTCGCTTGGTTCAGTTTGAGACCTGCTGTTTCAATGACCCCCAGCGCCTCTGCTAGGCGCCGGTCATGGATTTCCTCAGTCTCTCCATGTATAAGGATGTCATCCATGTACACCTCTGTGCCCTCTAGCCCGGTCAGAGTTTCCGCCATCTTTCTCTGGAAAATCTCTGGAGCACTCGTTATACCAAATGGAAGGCGGCAGAAAGCATACCTCCCAAATGGGGTGATGAAAGTGGTGAGCCCCCTGCTGTCTTCATGCAAGGGGATCTGGTAAAACCCACTTGCTGCATCCAACGTTGTGAAGAACTTTGACCCTGCGAGCCTTGGCATTATTTCCTCCATAGTGGGCAGCACGTATTTCTCACGTTTCACCGCTCGATTCAGCCTCCTGAGGTCAGCGCAGCAGCGAACCTCTTTCTTGTTCGGTTTCAGCACCGGCACCATAGCGGCGCACCATTCTGTGGGCTGAGTCACTTTTTCAATAATGCCCTCATTTTCCATGCGCTGCAGTTCTTTCTTAACCAGTGGTACAAGTGGCAGCGGTATCCGTCTGGCTGTATGCACCGCGTATGGCTGGGCACCCTCCACCAGAGCTATTTTCACTGGGTCTGTTTTCAGCAGTCCACTTGAACCGAAAACTCCACTGACCTCATTCATCCGCTTCACTAGACCCATCTCCACTGCCTCTGGACGACTCAGCAGACAGCTGCCTCTCCCCTTGATCACATACACTGGAAAGGAGTATTGTTTCTCCTTGTAGTTGGTTGTGGCTTGAAACTGTCCTATGCAGCTGATGTTTCCACCTTGGCTTATGAAGCATGTGTCAGGAGGTCCCAGTTTTATGTTTGGCTTCAGCTTTTTAAATGTCCCTTGGTTGATAACAGTAGCGTCAGCCCCCGTGTCAATTTTAAAGGTTATTGGTACATCACTTATTGTTAAACTAACAGTCCAATCTTCCTGACTGCTCTCTTTGCCAACTTCTCCCAGAAAGTACAGCTGTTTAACCTCTTCAGTGACTTCTCTCACCGCTTTAGAGTGACATACACGCTCCCAATGTCCCTTTTTATGACACTTGTTGCACTTACTGTTCGTTGCCGGACACTTCCGCTCATCGGTGTGCTGCGTCTTGCCGCACCTCCCGCATTCATCTACTTTGTTGGTTGCCGGACTGCCGCCACCATGACGCTGTCCGCCCTTTTTGTTTTGGCGTCCGTCCCGCCGTCGGACAACATTGACGTTAGCCAGCTGGGCCTCTGGTTGGTTAGCTTGGAGGCTGAGCTGCTTTGTTATTGCCTCCGCCTGGCGCACTTGTTCAATGACTTTCACCAGAGTAAGGTCCGCTGTGAGCTGGAACTGACGGGAGAGCACCTTATCTTTTATGCCCACTACCAGACGATCTCTGATATGTTCATCCCTCTTGTCCCCAAACTCACAGTGTTCAGACAGCTCATACAATGTCCGGATGTACATCTCCGCTGTCTCTCCTGGCTGCTGGCTACGTTGATAGAAGCACGCCCTCTCATGTATGATGTTACGGCGGGGAATAAAGTAGTCGTCGAACCTTTTCAGTACGATATCATAGTCCACTTTATCACCCTCCGCCGCGAAGTCAAACGAGCTGAATATCTTTTCAGCCTCGCCGCCCATTGCATAAATCAGCGAACTCACTTGAATCTCCCCGTCGTCTTTATCCAGCTTTGTCGCGAGCCTGAAGCGCGAAAACCGTTGTTTCCACTGCGGCCATTCAACGGGGCAGTCAAACTTGAATTCACTCGGCGGATTAAACTTCGGCATGACCGCTCGTGTTCAGATACACAGACTATTCTGACACCATGTAATGTCCGTAGACGCCTTGTCTTACTGACATAAGAATAATTCAAGAACGAGCCGACTTCGTAGGTTCTTAACTGTGTAGCTTTTACTAGCGTTCATCCGAGTTACAACCTTCATAACATGCGCTTCTCACTTCCTGTATACGTCACACGCACTGCACGTACACCCGTGAGTAGGTCAAGTTAAACACGTGACCTTTCATTCATTACACTTGTAGTCCATGTTCAGATTGTAATTTTTGCTAACGTGCACCCACGCCGTGAAATGACCGAAATCCCGCTCTTGAAGGGAATTCTGGGATTGATATTTTGGCACGCATGCGCACACTACACAACATAAAGGTAACATCGCTTTTCGGTCCTCGCACGCAGCTAACGTAGCTAGCCAGCTACAATGGCGAAAGGGGATCTTACAAAGGATACCTTGAAGATGGAACAGAGAACATTCCAAAACAAACACAACATAGCCGGACGAAACGGGTAAGTGACTCCAGGTAATTCTTGGTATTACGGCGGGATATATGTTTGAACTTCAGTTCAGCATGCTAACGGTAAACGGTAGCTACCGGTAGCTAGCACTAGCAAAGATTCGGGGTCCTCCCTATAGTCCCCGGGTCCTATGTTCCCCGCTTTGTATGAGACCGGGGAATATCGGACCTTTTTGTATACAGAGGGCCCTATATTCCCCACTTTTCCCCAAAAGGGTCCTATGTTCCCCGTTTTGTATGTCCAGGGGAACATAGGACCTTTCTTTATAAAAAGGGTCCTATGTTCCCCTAGGGCACCCGGGGAACATAGGACCCTTTTTATAAAGAAAGGTCCTATGTTCCCCGGTCAGCAGGTTTGACGCTGTTTGGCGCAAAAAGTGCATTTTCAATAATGCATTATTTAGGGCAGATTATTAAGAAGACAATGAATCATACGATTTCTATTTTTATATCACAAAAACGAATTCACAAAGTCCAGGTTGGCTAAAGTATGTGGAAACTTTCGACACTAAACCAATTTCAACTTATTAGGCTATAGCCTATATTTGGGCGCATAACCCACCCTGGTAGTTCTCTGATATTTATGCGTGAAATGTGTCACTTATCGAGGAAAATGCGCCTCGCCGAGTAGGTGAGCTGGCTCGTCTGTGTCTGAATGTAATATAGTAAGCCTATGCTCCTTGGGCAATTGTACCTGGGCGTAGCTCAGTCGGTAGAGCTCTCGCCTATGGATCGCAAGGTTGTGAGTTCGATCCCGGGTGCCGCCAACTCAGCGTATGAGTAGCTTTTGTGCCAACAGTGCGGGGAGCTGAGGATACTATAGGCGTGATAATCTTTGGTACTCGGTCTGTGGCTTTGTGTACCTATGACTGAATCAGAGCAAAGGATGGTAGTGGAAAAGACCTGACTGGCTCAGCGGGGATTGATATTACCATGACTGTACCAATCAGGGACGGCTGGTATAAATGGGCTCCAAAACAGAGACAGCCTATCAGCCTACACTATCAGGGGTGCAAGCCTTTTAAATGCAAAATGCGTAATTATTTGTATGTTATTGATTACATTTTAATGCTATTATCGTCCGACAATATCGACAGACTGATAATATTGAGTGTTCCTCTTCCTATTTGTCACCTCTTTTTGACATTGATGTCAGTTTTCAATGGTGCTAGGTTTGCATCCCTGCGCTATAGCAAGGAATTGAAGAATACAAAATTAAACATTTTCCTGTTTTGACCTGTAGGAAGAATCAGTTGATCCTGTTGAGGGCACGAGCGTTGGTGACAAAAGAGCCAGTAAAGACTTGATGTTGGGTGAATCTGATGAAGAGAGCCTGCCTGGATCTAGTAGCAGTATTGTAAGTGTTATCAAAGATATTATATTAGAAGATTTCTCGCTCGTATAATTTTGAATGGATTTTACTGTAATAGGGGTGGAGATCAAAGATGGCACTCTATTCACACTCTGACCAATCACATTACAGAAGCCTGACACGCCCTCGTAATGTGATTGGTCATAGCCCGAGGGCACTATGTCGAGTATGCCCAGAAGACACTTGGGCTGCCCAAGTGTCTTCTGAGCATGCTCGACGGAGTGCCCTGCTATTACAAAGATGGCAGGAGAGGGAGCTGTCTCGCACAAGTGTCTCTGGTGTTATCTACACAATAAATTGTAAGGGTGTCGAGTATGCAATGGCTAACATAACATGCTTATTGTGTGTCATCTGATCATTTCATCCAATAGTGCAAGACTATGACAAAAAATTAGGGCGAGAAAGGGGGTTGTCAACATCCTCAAAGGGCCACAATTGAGACACCACCAAAACCAATCAAGCTTGAATAAAAACTCTTGCAATGCATGGGTTGACCAGTTACTTACTGAATGTCACATTACTCAGCCTACACAGGTGACTTTTACCTTTGTTTCATGTTTGTCCCTGAGGCTACAATAGCCTACTAGGCTATGAACGGCCTTGTCTGAGGCTTGTGTGCATAAAAAGCTGGTGGTGCAAAACCACTGACAGGTTCAGCAAAAGGGCATTTTTGTGATGTAAAACAAACATTCCTCATTAATTGCTCTTGCGACTCTCACGCCATCTACTGGGACTTGAGTTTGATGTGGGCCTAAGCTGGATTCTCTCTGTAGCACCGCGTTCTGGGGATAGCTCCACCTCCTGTCCCGTCAATTTTTGCTAAGAAGATTTGACTCTTTCACGGGGGGTGTGGTTCACCTCCATTGGAAAGGGGAGCATGCTCAGTAGAAACCTCTACACTGCACTTACACACCAGGCCAGCAGAGAACAGTGAGAGCTGTGGGCGCCTCATGGCTCTCGCACACCGGGCCAGCAGAAAGCAGTAAGTGCAATGTAGAGGTTTCTACTCAGCATGCTCCCCTCTCCAATGGAGGTAATCCACGCCCCTTGTGACTCTTCCTGTCGAATCTTCCTAGGATTGTTGTAGTAGTTGCCGGTTTAGTTTCAGGAAGTACTCATGTTCTGCATAAATCCTATTAAACAACAGTGGTTAGAAATGTAATGGATGAACTCAATCATATTTTTTCCTGTGTTAACTCTTAAGATTGAGGAAGATGCAGCTGGTTTTGAGGACAGCTTGCCAGTTGAGGAGAATCTGCCTGTTGAGTGTGTGGAGGACAGCAACGAAGGAGCCAGTGGAGACTCGATGTTTGATGAATCTGAAGAAGAGAGCTTACCTGGATCTTCAGAGGTGCGTCCTCAACTTTTGCTTCAGTAGCCGTCTTAAAATGAACGGACTGTATACATTTCTAAACTGTATCAAGACTTAAATCCTAAAAAAACTGCCTCTGCATCAATGGGTTAAGCAGGTCTGTGCTGCTGTTTGTAAGGGTTTTTAAATGGAAACCAGCATTCTGCATGCTCTTTTAGCATTGCGCATGTGAAAAATTCCACTTCCTGTTTGAAAAAAAAACCCCAACCAATGGCCCTTTAAAGTTACACGCTTGTAGATGGCATAATAATGCTGTTACCACATTTTGCAAGTGATGTCAACATACTGCATAAACATGCATTGGATAGGGCTGTGCCGGCCCTCATTTGTTTACATTTGGAATTGATCGCCTGCCCAACAGCCACTACACTGTTGGCTCTTTTTTCTGTACAGTCAGATAGTTATGATTCCTCTGGACCGATTTATAGCATATTTGGGATTTCTGATTATAATAGCTTCTGTCTTCGCCTGGGTGTGCCTTTACTAAGTAAAGCAGTAACGTTAACATTAACCAAGAGGAGCCTAGCCTAGTACTTCAACCTTGTGGGTCGTGACCAAAATGTGTCTCACCGCTCGCCAGGCCGTTTTGTTTATGTCACCCCAATACCATGTTGGAAAGCGGAGAATTAGTAGAATCCACCTCAGATGTTCATTTGGATGTCCCTAAAGCCGGATAAGACACCAGGACAAGAAAGCAACTACTACATCCCTCCCTCACCCTTTTACCCCATTGTGTATCCCAATTGCCCAACAGGATATGCCAGCCATGGGTGACATATCCCCACTCGCATCAGCCCCCCCGTCCCCCGAGAAACACTTGCACAAAGCTAGACTATGTTCAGGTTTTGGGGTTAATGAAACTAAATTGCATTTTCCTGTCATCCTGCAGAACGAGGGTGTATCTGATGAAGAGAACCTGTCTGATGAGGGTTTGATGGCAGGAAACCAAGGAGCTGTGGAAGACTTAATACAGGCTGAAGCTGACGTTGACATCATTCCTGTGCCTCCAGAAGATCAAGCAGATGATGATGCAGATCTCTTGTATCCAGGGGCAAGTCTTACAAGAAATGAAAGTGTATTGATGTTGATGTCTTATATATTGCGTCTTAATTTAACAGGCGAAGCAGTCAGTCACTTGTTAGAAATGTTCAACATTATGTTTCCAGGTCTCATCCCATCGTCACATTACCTTTTCAAAAAATAGTTTGGAAGTTCGTCAGATTGTGAGGTTCACTTTTATTGTGAAAAATGTTCGGCTTACCTTGGCATTCGAGCCAACTGTCCTTCACACTGTAATTCATGCAACACTGTATTTGAAGCTGAAACAAATCTAAAGAATGGTATTTACTTCCTTTTTTTGCCCTTGCATGACCAGATTAAGCAACTTCTAGAAGAACATGATGTCAGTCTTAATGAGAAAACTAGTACCACTGGGGTGTTATCTGACATGCAGTCTGGTCAAGAATATCAAAAGTTGTGTGACACTGGAGTGTTGGGCAAAGATGATTTGTCACTCATTTGGAATTGCGATGGTGCCCCTGTTTTTAAAAGTTCTAAATGCAGCATTTGGCCTATCCAGTGTCAGGTAATAGAGCTCAAACCAGAACTTAGGAAAAAACATGTGCTAATGTCAGCTTTATGGTTTGGGCCAGGCAAACCATCTGTTTTTACATTGCTTGAACCCTTTGTCAAAGAGGCCTCACTCTTGGAGAAAGAAGGAGTGGAATGGCAGGATGCTCAGGGAAACTCTCACATTTCTAAAGTGTTTGTACTCATCTCCAGCTGTGACTCGGTTGCTCGTCCGATGCTACGTAACACAAAGCAGTTTAACGGCAACTATGGTTGTGACTTCTGTTACCATGAAGGGGGTGATAAAAAATATCTGTACAAACAACCTGAACCTCCCCTTAGAAATGAAAAGGATCATTTTGATCATGCAATGGCTGCTACAGAGTTGAACCCAGTGTTTGGTGTCAAAGGGCCATCTCCGTTAATGAAGTTAAAACACTTTCAGATGGTAAATGGGTTTGTCCCTGAGTACCAACATAATGTTTGCTTAGGAGTGACACGACAGATGGCAGGATTGTGGTTCGACACCGAAAACCATCAGAGCCCATGGTATATCGGTAGGGAAATAGCAGAGGTGAGCAAGCGACTTGAAAATATCCAACCTCCTGCTGAGATTACTCGAACCCCAAGATCTCTTAATGACAGAAAGTTCTGGAAAGCTTCAGCGTGGCGAGCGTTTCTGCTTTTCTATGCTCTTCCTGCCTTAAAAGGCATACTCCCTGCCAGATTTTGGAATCACCTTTTCCTACTTGTTTTTAGCATATATACGCTACTAGAGGATCAGGTCAAGACCAGCTGTACATTTGTGTCTGAACTGTCTCTGAAGAAATTTGTCATAGAATTCCAGAGGCTTTATGGAGAACAAAACATGACGTTTAACATACATTTGCTCACGCACGTCCCTCAAAGTGTTAGACATTGGGGTCCATTATGGGCTACGTCAACGTTTCCATTTGAATCAAATATGGGCACTCTGCTTCGTTACTTTCATGGAACCCAATATGTCCCCTCACAAATAGTCAGAAAGTTTATCTTGTGGAGAGAGTTGCCTCGGAAAATCAAACAGATTACAAGTCCAAATGTGCACTCCTTTGTGGAAAAGCTCTACTCAAAAGAACGACAAACTAAAAAGTGTGAGGTACTGAATGAGACTGTCACAGGATTTGGGCACCCTCCTGTGCGAGCAAATGTCCCAAATAGACATGCCATCGACAACTTGTGTAGATCAATTGGTAACTTCACTGTAGCTGACTGCTTTTGGTCACATAGACGTTTTTTGATAGATGGGGTTCTGTACCATAGTGAAACATATGACAGGCTTAAAAAAAGACGTAACAATGGTGCATGCTTGAATGATGTTACATTTTGCTTGGGTTGGTGATCTTGTGGTTTTTAAAATCAACTGTGAACATCAAAGCCCACCTGCCACTTGTGAATGTGAGAAACATTGCTGCATATTAGTTGAGATGCTCAAAACAAACAGGAGACCAGTGTGTAATGATGCCCAAGTTGGGGCAGAGAGTCGTTTCATCCATGTAGTTGAGAAGACTGGCAATGTCTGTGCAATCTGGCCATATATGGTGAAAAAGAAATGTGTTCTTGTTGAAACTGATCAATTGTATATCATGCAATTGCCAAATGTGCATGAACGTGACTAGCAACTTATGTATGTGAGATGCATAGTATCTTAAAGGGGCCCACACAACCTAAATTCACTTTCATGTAGTAGCCTTCTTCATTTGCACATAGCAAAAGCTGCGATTATTTCACACTACTATGAAATGCAGGAACAGCGTTTATGACCGACAGTCTTGCTAACCAATCAGAATCACGTTGCTACGTGTATGAATCATTGCTCTCCAATCAAAAGTGGTTGCAACAACTCGCGCGGGCAAGGAGACAGCCAGAAACACATGGCTACTTGTCATTCACGCGACTCGTTCACGTCGCTTAACAAGAAATGCAAGAGCATTCAAGTTGTCAAATTGGTTCCCAAGCAGCACTTCCATCATTTGTAAATATTTCGTATTTGAGAGACGAGGGACAGAAGGTGTCTCTCGGAAAACGGTTCTATGCTAGATCTGCCGAACCCAAACTGCTAAGTCGCGAGCAACACAAGAAACCTACATGAAGATCTTCTTATGGTGACCAAAGGACATTACATAACACATTTTTTAGGCTAAAACTACAGATTTGAGGTATGTTAATTTGGGATGTGTGGGGCCCTTTAATTAAGATGCACAGAATAAAGAGTAGTTGACCATATTAGGCTAGAGCAGAAAACACTGCTCTAATTGAAGCAGTAGGTATGTGTACTTGTTTAATCTGATCAATTGCACACTGCAAATGTAATGACTTTCTCCACTTGAAATGTGACTCATCTTGTCCCACTTTGAATGGATTTTTGTAAGTCACTTTGATTAAGTTCCTGCCGAAGGACTATGTAAACTGAACGTGAATTGAATGGTCATTAATGCTCAATAAAAACGTAAAAAGAGGAACCATGTGTATCTGTTTTTAAAATGTTACATGCATGAAATAGTTGGATAGTTTGCCTGCATGCATGCAACTAGGATACAGCACGCTTGTACTTTTATGTATTGTATACTTTAGTTAAGTAATATCCATGATGGTAGTAAATTTGGTTTGTAAATAGTATACAAGTACTTTAGCACAGATCTTGCATGACCACAGATGCCTAAACTCACTTACAAATGTAGTAGTCTTTTTCATTTTTGTCTTTGTCGATCTTTAAGCCACCAGATTTTCAGAGCTAAAAAATCCCAGCTTCAGTACGATTTCCAGGCTGAGATAAATGCCCCATCTCCTTGGCCCCATTCTATTTTCTGTCTCAGTGTGATGTCATCATGGGACCACAGAACTTAAAACTAGCTAATCACAGGTATAACAATCTGATTTTTTAAAATCTACCAGCTTGAAAACATAGGGTCACATGTTTAAGGCCTGTCTGCAGCAGAAGTCTTTCCCCTTATTAATGCTCATAAAATCAGGACGGTTGTACTTGAGGTCAGAAAATGGGGTAAAGAAATGGTCGAAACAGGACCAAAAAATGTCTGTTCTGACGAAAGGACATAAGATAACACATTTTTTAGGCAAGAACAACATATTTGGTGTGTTACTTTGGCATATTTGGTCCCCTTTAAGATTCTCAGATATTTCCTTATGGGAAATGGCTAATGGTTTGTAAGATTTTTTTCAGCAGGGAGGGCTGATTTACTGAAAGTACTGGCTTAGGCTTATACACTTATTTATAAATTATAGCTATACTTAAAGTATACTTCGACTTATTCTGTGTCAGTTTATAATAGGCCAAGTATACATTAGTTATACTTTTAGTATACTTTGGTTTAAGTATACTCCTGAATAGTAAATTCAAAGTTAACTTAAAGTATACTTACACAAGTATAAGATTATAACAAGTATACTTTGGTTTAAGTATACTCATGAATAGTTAATTTAAAGTATACTTATACAAGTATAAGATTATGAAAAGTATACTTAAAGTATACTTAGTTTATAAAAGTATACTATAAGTATCATACTTTTTGGTAAGGGTATACAGTGCCATCATGTACGTTAGCTGCTAAGCTGCTAGCATTGTTCAAACATTACCGGTCCAGACGGGAGCAACGACCAAGGTGTATCTTGGTCTTCCTCTTTTATTTGCTAGACCCCAGTAACATTACAAAACGACTGCGTTAAGCAGGCCCGAAAACACACGAGTGACTCTCTTGCTCTGTCGTCTTCCAAGGACGCGCGCCACTCCCGTACATTTATACAACATACCCAACCAATACACATCGAGGGTCAGAGGTCAAACATAAAATACATATTACTGCAAATAAAAACATTTGCTTTCGTGAGTATCTCCATACACTACACTTTTGTTTTTTTTTTGTTTTTTTAATGAGGTGCGCTCTCTCTAGTAGCGTAAGGGTAAGGGTCGCTGTCACTCAGGGGCATTTCTGTGGGAAGAGAGGTTTCTTTTTGTTGAGTGTATTTTTTCCATACTTGTTTTGTTTCATATCTTAAGGACCCTAGTAACAGCAGTTGTACATAGTTTTTATTGGGAGAAGGCCACAGTTCTATTCTGTAAGGAAATTGCATTCAGTTACATGAACAAGGTTATTCACCAAGTGGTCATTATATAAGCTTGAAAAATGTGTCAGAGATAATAATAATAATAATAATAATAATAATAATAATAATAATAAAATATATTTGTATAGTACCTTTCATACATAAAATGCAGCTCAGCTTTACATTAAAAACGGAGGAAACAATAAAACTCAACAATACAGATAAAATAAGTTAAAAGTATTATAACACAGACCTAGGCAAAACATATAAAACAAGGAAAGAAATGAAACCACAGTACAAGATAGAAAATAAGTTGAAAATAAATATAAAGTGGAATTAATTAAAAGCAAGGGAATAAAAATGGGTCTTGAGCTGATTCTTAAAACTATCTATGGACGTTGCTTCTGTTATTTGTTGGGGGAGTCTATTCCAAGCCGTGTGTGCATAAAACCAAAATGCTGCTTCGCTATACTCTTTGTAGTTCGTTCTACGGACATTGAGTAGGCCAGCACTAGAGTATATAAAAGAGCATAATCAGATTATACTCTCTTATTATTCCGACAGAGCATAATCTGATTATGCTCTTTCGGAATATAATCAGATAAGCAGTCAGATAGATATGATGTAATACTGGGGGAATGTGATCTCTCATCCTGGTTTTTGTTATGACCCCTTGCTGTGGCGTTCTGTACTAGTTGCAGCCTGTCGGTACTTTTTGTGGGGTAAATCAGGAAGAGATAATAGTGGGAGGTATGTTATTGTGTGGGGATCACTGTTTGGGAAAAATATCTCTATTATGAATATATATTACCCACCCAACCATCCATAACATTTGCTTACTAAAGCATTTTCAGAATTTGGTGAACTCGAATGTGAGCAGTCGAGTTCACCAAAGAGTTGGTGGAGATTTAAATTGCCTGATGGATCCCCAGATTGATAAACTCCCAGCGGAGAAACATCCCGCTACAAAAAGAGTTGGGCAATAAATTGAGTCATGTGAAGACATAGGATACTTAGATGTCTGCAGAACTTTACACAATGTTTCTACAACTTCTCCAAGAGGGGGATGAGTCCCGTACATGGAGAGTTTATCCTCCATTGCTCAGTGATCCAAATTTTATTTTATATTCATCCATCCATTATCCACACCACTTATCCTGCTCTCAGGGTCGCGTGGATGCTGGAGCCTATCCCAGCAGTCATTGGGCGGCACCTCACCAAAAATTTGGGTGAATGATACAAGAAGGCCAACAAACTTTAGATCTGTTTGGGCTAATAAACCTCTTGCCTCTACAGCCCTGTCACCATTTCTGTCATTGGATATTTCTTTCAGTAGCTGTATGATGGCTGACAGGCTGTCCCTCACTGTCTTGCAAGAGTTGTATCTACATGCCCACCGTGTCTCTATCAGCCTTTGCAACTCTCTTGGGGCTGTCCCCGGAAACATCTCCCTCTGTACCTCTAGCCTATTTTGGTGCACATACGACCCTGACACAAACACATAGAGTTTCTGCAGAAGAGAAAAGAAACAGTAGGCTTCAGGAATGACATTTTGTGCAATATTTTGTGTCGCTGTGAGAAGCAGGGTTTCACCAATAGTTTTTTATACTCTCTATTTTCCCTAACTGTTATTTGATATTTTGCATTTAATGTGGCTGAAAGAGAGCTGTGGCTTGCAGTTGCCTTTTCATATTCTGCCCAAGCTAACATCGCATTAACATGCAGTTCCGATTTAGCACGGCTTGAAAATCCCCCATCTTTGTACATGGCCTTCTTCCAGTTACAAAACCCGTCTATAGAGGTAAACGCAGAGTCCCCTGAAGAGGGAAGACTAAAATGCCGGCAGGCATAGCAGAAGGCTGAATCTTTTTGTTGAAAGTATTCAAGCCATTTATAAGAAGAATACCACTCTTTATTAAAGCACCATCTTCAGTCTTCCTTCACAGTCCTGGGGAACACATTGAGCTGTGGCTGTTTTGGCCCCTCTGCTCTTGACTGAGACAGATCTAAGAGGTAAAATCAATTAAAGTAATAAGAACAGCAATAAGATAAATACAAATACTGACAGTATTAAGTGTTCTGCACTGTAATTACAGTTGTAATACTCACCTATAAAATCTTCTATTCAAACTATTCTTCAGCCTCGACAACTACTGATAAAGGTTAATCATAAAGATGTTATATATTACCATGAAACTTCCTCACTCACTCCAAACATCACAGATTTGTTAAAATGATTTTACTATGTAGCCATCCATTTTATTATCATGGCCACACACAGATAATTTCACCTGTTGGTGCAGGGACAGGTTGGATGGCTGGTCTAGCTCTGGCTGAACTACTCTCTGCTCTCTCGGCTGATTTTGCTCCCTCTTCCACACTTTCATGCATAGGATCTGCAGAGATGTTGGCATGTTCTGACTCTGCGTCTGTGTCTGTCATGCTGCCTTCCTGCCCCTGCCTCGACTACATGGTCGTCGTCATCCTCACTGCTGTTAGGAAACTGTTCCTCCGTCGACTGATTCTTTTTTGTGCTTACTTTTTTAGAAAATTAAGATGTAATTGATGATGTTGCTGGTGACTTTCTCTTCATTATCTGCAAATTGACATGAAAGCACACCGCGGTCGGCACACACTGACTACGCCAACGTCTGCTAACGTAACTCTCAGCTGTTTGAAAATCGTCAAATAAAGCCATGATAACATTAAGTCTGACATTTAAAAACAGGGTTCTCAAGTTTTGAACTGAGTTCAGAGTGAGATTTTGGCGGCGGCGGTGGTGGGGTTTTGGTTGGGGTGGGGAAAGGGGTCTGATCTGATAAATGACACATAAAATAGCTGTCAAACAAAGCATAACTTTTATCTCATCTTAAGTTGGTAAAGTCCTCCTAGAAGTTGGTCTCAAATTCTTTGTGAATTACTCTTAAGAAAAAACTAAAAACGTTTAGTGTAATTTATAAGTACTCTTAGTGGTGGTCTAAGAGAAAAGCTTTATGAATAATGGGTCCTGAACTAAGACTAAAAAACAAGTGTCAGCATAGCTGCTGAAATTTGCAGGGATTCAACAAGCTAGCTTAGGGTGACCATATTTGGCGTTCCAAAAAAAGAGGACACTTTGCCTCCAGCCTCGAGATATGTCAATGATACTCGGTGTTTACTCAAAGAAACCTTATAATTTGAATGTATTTAAAGTAGGCCTCCTCTGTATGGATAGATAATTATTATTTATATTATTTAAGTACATGCTTCATGGTCCTGTGGGTGTAGGTTTGGTTTTAACTTAACTGCTCTCTGTCTCTCTTTTCTCTTCCAGGCACATAGAGTCTCACTTGCAACATCTTCACTAACGAATACGCATGTGCTGACCTGCATATAACATTATTATCATAGCTTTTTCTCTGATTTTTTACATTTTATTTTGATAGAATACTTAAATCTGAGACCACACTTAATATTTAGAAATAACATAACTTCTGTTACATGAAATGTTATAACATAAATGTATAGAAACCTGTAGGTAATCTGCTGCTCTGTAACAGCTGCTGTGAGCTTTTCTATCCTCACCTGAGATTATGGCTTTCAGTTTGTGTATTTCATGACACAGACCCACAGTGATGCTCACACTATCTCAAAAACTTTGTATTATTTTTCTTTCATTCAACTGCTGAACTAAGATCTCAGATCTTTCACTATGACATCAGAGCTCACCTGAGAGGCTGCAGCTCACCGGTCTGTGTCTCTGTGCTGCTCAGGCTGCTGCTGACAGGATTTTCAGAATAAAATTATGCCTGATAGTCAAACAAATCAGTTGGACAAGCTGTGACTAGTTTAGCTTATAAATAATACTAATGTCTTACTACAATACAAGTAGCAGCACATTAATGTCACATATACTATAATAACTCTGCTCTTGAGCCACTAATGGAAAAGGAAGGTGTTATGCTCGCGCACCAGAACCTGACCCGTGTGGCGAAACCCAAGACAGACAGACACGAGATGACTTCAAAATCTACAAAGGGAGGTTTTATTGTGGGAGGGAAATGTATGGTGAAAAAAAGGCGTTCTGTTAGTGGGATGTGTGAATAAACTATGTGTGGTGTCCCGTGGTTTGCGTGTATAACTATGTGTGAGTGCTTTTAGCCAATGTGTAGTGCGGTATGTAAATGACCAGGAGGTGTTGAAAAAATGTGCGTGCACCTGGCGAGAAAGTCCAGTCCGTGATCCAAGCGGGGTTGTCCGAGAAAGTCCAGGTCCGAGATCCGGGAAGTCAAGTCCGAAAGGAGGGGTCCAGATAGAGGGACAAGGGGGGAGATCGCAGGAGAGGTCCGGGGAGAAACGTCAAGGTCGCTGGGGACGAGGGAGACGCGGGGAGCCGTGGAAATCGCGGAGGGAGAGTCTTGGGAGGAAACAGAGACACGAAGATAAGACACTGGGGAATAAACAGAATGCAAGGAACGCTGGAGGGCTTGTCAGAACTTTACCGCAGGGTTCAGTACGTCGAAGCACTGAGAGACGTTCTGGGAGGCTTCTTGTAGAAGGCTGCCTGATTGCCACAGGTGTGCCTGATGGGTGATGGCAAACACCTGGTGCAGTGCAGCGCTCGTCTCCTCAGAGCGCGAGCCGAGCGCTCGGATGTTTCCGGCACGTCCGAGCTGGGGGAGTGGCTTGAACGTGCCGGGGAGGCAGCTCGGGGCGGTGTAACCACAACAGAAGGGTTGGCATTAAATAGTAAATAATTCTCACACTAATTTCAAAGATTAATATTTGGTATAATTACAGAACATTCTCAGTTAATCATGTGTAAACAGCTACTGACACTTTGGTTCTTCTTTAAAAAAGATCAGATGTCTTCATTTGCTTTTGAGAGGAATTTTCACCAACATTAAAGTTTTTTAATTATCAACATGTCTGAGCAACAATCGCAAATTAGCTAACATCACCTAACGCCAGAAATTAATATAATATCATTATCTTAGTTTAGTTTCAGGGGAAGTTGATTTAAATTCTGTGACGTTTGAAACTTTAAATACTGACCGCTGCAGATTCTCCACCTCACAGACTCCTCTGCACCTGTTGCTAGGCAACACGTAGCATTGTCTTGCCATTAACATCGCTGATAAAGCAGCTGGCTTGCTTGAGATCGGTAAAAATATAATATATAACAGTTCAGCAACACACAAACCTACCACAGAAAACCGGACATTTTCATTAATTTATAACCCCCCCCCCCCCCCAAGGACATGTCCAGGGAAAAGAGGCCGTTTGGTCACCCTAAGCTAGCTAGGCTAGTTCACACACTCTGGTTAAACCAACTGCCTGGACACAATATTCATAGAGAGTAAAAAGAGACAATATTCCCCAGCAACGGAAATCAAATGACGAGATAACTTACTGTACACATAGGATATGGTCTTCTCCCACATCGTTGTCGTCCTACTTCGGATTTATGACTAAGTTAGTAGATAGCTGTCCTCTTCTGTCATGTTGTTGTAGCGGGAATATCTAAATCTTACCCGGACACAGCAATGCTATTATTTGATTGGCTGTTCGGCTGCTATATTCTTTAATTTGATTGGCTGGTGCGTGGCAGGCCCTTCTCAACGCTATGGGGAAGCCACTTGATTCCTACCTGTTCCACTGTTATAAAAAATAGCGGCGCAACTTGGTGGGCGTTACCCTGGTTCTCTGCTTGAGAAATACAAGGTGTGGCGTGTGAGCGGGTGAACGAGTTGAAATGCGTGTCTCACGCCCAATGCGTGAGACTTGAGAGCCCTGTAAAAATGAACCTCGGAGAATTAACAAAAAGGTACTTACCGGTTAGCTGTTTCGACTGTCAGCTTCGCCAGCGGGCGTCAGCCTGACACCGTGTTCGTTCTAGCAGATACAAAATTCTGGCAACAGAGAAGCCGAAAGGAAATTAGGGTCAAAATTAGTGAGGCAACTGAGTTAATGATTAAAGTTTGCAAAATGTGACTTGTTTGCAATTTAATTAAACTTACGGCGAGTGATGCGACGTTCAAAAACTGCACCGTTTCTTCTTCTGCTTCCTTCCTCTGACTTTTCGGCCTTTCGGCACATTACCGCCGCAACAGGTTGGAGGTCGGAATTGCCGTTCCTCATAGAACCAGCGCCCCAGTCAGGAGAAATTGGTGGGCAGCAGGGGTGTATATTTATTTTATTCTGATTTAACTGATTTATTTAGTTACTCATGCTTTATTCATTTATTCATTGAGTTTTGTATTTATGTATTGATTGAAGATGACTGTATGGTTAGTACCACATGGTTAGTTAGTGACTGGGATTTATTAAAGGGACGAGGGCAGTGGGGTGGCCAGCAATTTTCCAGTGGTGGCCACGGCCCCCCCGCCCCCCCCCCCCCCTTGGGGGCGCCACTGGTGGAAAATAGTAGTAGTGGAAATAGAAAATGTTCAGGGAGCACTCAAAATAAGTATCTCGCCAAACAATGAATTCCAACGTATAGTGTCAAGGAAGAGGAAAGAATATGAATTATCTGTTACAGACCTGATGAAATAATAATATCAATAAGGCAGCATCCAAATGCAGGATATAGTTAATGGTTAATGGTCAGTTAATGGCAATGACGAGCTGAGTTCATGCATAGATTAAATAATATAATTCAGTTATTGAAGTGAGATTCCTCTCCCGTTTAGCACAATTAGGGTGTGGTGAGGAGGACATATTCAGTGTCAGGAGGACATATTCATGGGCATATTCAGTGCCAGGAGGACATATTCAGTGCTCTTTGGTACATGTGGCTTCCAACTACGTACTAATTAGATAATATCAAGATTATAAGACAACATGTCTGTGAATGTTCTCATTCATCCAGGTCATAGTTATCCAAAGGAATTGAATCGAGTGCAACTGGACTTGGTATATGTAGTGTATCAAACCCAAGCATGAGACAGGTTGAGGTAGACTGAACAACGTTTACTTATTCGACTGTCGTATATCAGTACAGTGTGGAGTTCTCAAGGTTACAGCGTCACTTAGAGGTACCTTCCAGTACTACAACGTCAATACATCACAATTCCCTTTTTCTAGTTATTTATTTTGAACTTTACTAGAATACTCAGTAGTTAACAACATCTTGTAATAGTAAGTCAATAATTAGTTTTTTTTACCAAACTGCTGCATTAATGAACTCCATAACTGAGATTTCCATAATCTTTTAGTACATAACAGTTTTTTCAATGTGTTGCAATAGAAACAGTCAACTCAGTCTTTTACTGAAGTTTCACAGAGAACATCACAGTTTTAACAGTTCTTGATTTCTTTCAGCATTAGTTTCGGAACTTCAAGGGAAGTCGAACTGGTCGACCACAACGTGTGGTTTTTACAGTCTCATTTGTAGCTGCTGACTTAGGAGAGACAACTGGTAAATGAGACCTTACAGGTGAGTTTCCTTCTGGAGTGAAAGCTGGTGGTGGTGGTGTCTTTGCAGATGAGTGTCTTTCAGATAAGAGTCTTTCTAGGATCACTTCACCTCGTTCTGGTTCTCGTCCTGCATGGAGCTGTCCATTATCCATCAGCTGTGGAGGATCAAGTGTGTGTTCCACAGTCTCTGTTGGTTTTGGTAAAATCCTGTTTTCTTTTGTTTTCAGAATGTGTCTTCTGTTCCTTCTGTAGATTTGGTCATTGTCAGCTTGTACTATGTGTAACCAGGTTAAAATTAATGTTTTTATTTTATTTTGTTTGAGTATGAAATATCACCAAATCCTGTCTGTGTGCTGTTATTTGTGTTTACTACATTTTATTTTATGTCATTATTTACTTTTATGTGTTTTACAACGACCGTCATATACGTGTACTGTCGCTTTAAGAGAGAGGTCTTATGGGTACACGGAAGACGGAACGCGGGAGAGGCCATTTTTGTTTTGTGGGAGGAGGCTCAAGCAGCGATCGAGCCGAGCGACGCGTGTTTCTTAGGGTAGGACAGTTTTGCTGGTTGAGGAGAACGTAACCTTGAGTATCCCTGTAAGAAGATACTGCAAGCTGTGGGATAAAATACTTGTTTATCCTTTCTTACATCGGAGTCCCGTGGACGGTTTCTCCTTCTAACGCACACAAGTGAAGTCCGGGCAGTGGTTGAACTTCGACCCCCACGTCCGTAAGAAGGACGTGGAGGACTGGACGTTTGTCGAAGGGTTTGAAACCAAAATAAATGGCAAGGTGAGCCAAATAGAGTCCTGTGTGTCCCCGCTCCTTCCTTGATCATGATGATGATGATGATGATGAGAGACTGAGGGCCCCCCACAACACCTGGGACCCCACCGAAAATAGAACACAACGCAGAGCTGATGATGGAAGTGACGGGCGTGCAGCAGGTTGACCAGCAAAGAACAACATAGAACTGCCGCCGTTACATTGGTGCCGTGACCCTCCTGGATTCTGAGAGTGACATCAGTTGCTCGCCGCGGGAGGCTGCTGTCGTCATCAAGCCCCAGACGTCCTCAGGTATTTCTATAGACTGTACGCTCATGTTACAGTGGACTGGAGTTGAGCTGTGCGGACACTGGACAGTCATAGCTGTGGTTACCATGGACTGGGCTTGTGAACAGGACATTTGTATATACTGAAGGAAGAAAAACACACGAAAAAAAAGGAAAAAAAAAAGTTAATGTTGATGTGATTGAAGGACTCGTGTGAATAATCTATTGATGTAAACTACTGGATATGTGCATATGTGATTAATCTATTGGTGAATTTGTTGATTGTGTGTGATTGTTTCAATCGCTTAGTGATTTCTAGATTCAATTATTTAAATGAATTGAGCTTTTCACTTTTTTATTTTATTTTTTATTTTTTCTGAGTGTTAGAGGTAGGAACATGGCAGAGGGTGGTTCGTACGTAGGTGGGGGTAACATTGCTGATCAGGATCTTTTGGATCGCCAGTGTGCTATGGAGAGGGGGTACCAGTTAGATGTGGGTGGGGGTTTACGGCTAGGTGTAGGTAGGAGTTTCGGGCAGCTCTTAGAGGGCGGGGAACCAGACACCAGAGCACCAGGACCTAGAGACCCGACCACATTTGGCACTCCTCAGTTCACCTCCACACGCTACGTAGAACGGGCCAGGCCAGGTATCAGCGAAGGGGCTGTGCTAGGTAACAGCGAGCAGCCAGTGGGTGAGTTAGCAATGCTCATTACTCAGTTAGCAGAGAAGATAGGAGAGTCAATCACTGCTAAGCTGCAGGAAACACAAATGCTTAGAAACACACACACAGACAGTGCTAGGTCTGCTGAACAGTGTTCGGAGACAGTGCCTACTGTTAGAGTAGTAATGCAGACAGATGCTAGGGAGCCTCCTATTTTCAGGGGCGATAGCTCTGATAAGTTTACAGTTCATGAGTGGGAGAGCCTTATGACATTGTATTTGAGGAAGCGAGCCATTCCAGTTAGTGAGCAGTCACATGAGATTCTAGCTAAGCTTATGGGGAAAGCAGGGGACGTGGTGAGGATAAAGCTGCGCAACACATCTGTCGACCACATAGCGAACCCCCACATTATTTTTGATGTACTGAAGCAACACTTTAGTGACTTCACATACTCGAGCATGCCCCTGGCGGACTTTTACAGTACGCTGCCCAAGCCAGGTGAGGACGCTATGGAGTATTGGATTAGGCTTAATAAGACAGTGGAGGTGGCTGACGAATGCTTGAAGTGGCAGGGCCGTAGTATTGAAGAGCCAAGCCACGAGGTAAGCATGATGTTTATCAAACACTGTCCAGATCAGTCTCTTGCCAATGTTTTTAAGTTCAAGTCCGCAGGGAAATGGTCTGCTAGCGAGATCCAGGAGAGGCTTGATGAGCACATGCTGGAGAGGAAGTCCCGTGTTGCTGCAGGTGGACAACGTGAAGCAGGCGCGGTAGAGCATAGGTTCCATTCACAGGTTCATGTCCCTGTAGTCGACATGGCTCCCGACTTGAACACGACCGTGCCGGTGGTGCCATCTCCCGTCCCGGCTCATGCGTCATCTCCTATACCATTTTTTGCAAGGTCTCCTACACCGTCTCCCGCACTGTCTCCCGCACCTGTCTCTGGCGGTGATGACTATATGAGGAGTTTGGTGAGCTTGCTAGACCGTTTGGTCACAATGCAGACTCAGGTTCCAGTTAGCGCTGCAGTCCGGACACCGACGCTGACTCAACCACCAGCTAACGCCGTAGGGCGGGTGCCAGACACACCACAGAGGTTGTGCAGGATTTGTAAGTCTCCGGATCACTCCACATTTTCCCACTGCAGCCGGGAGAACCGATGTATAAACTGTTTGTCTCCTGGTCATTGGAAGAGGGACTGTCCTCACCCTCAGCCGCCCAACCAGCTCCGTTCTCAGCCTGGTGGAAGAGCTGGTCGTCAGTCTCATCCGTTAAACTACTAAACCCACACCTAGAGAGGGATGGTGTGGGTAAAGTAGATGTATCCCTCACTGATGTCTCCGACCTGGCTCACTTGTATGAAGACAAGTGTGCCAAAGCACCTCAGGGTTCACGTATGGTCATTCAGGCGACACAGAGGATTCAGGCTTTCAGTGACTTGTTCTATGCTCCTGTTCTTGTCAACCAGAGTGTGCAGCTTAATGGCATTTTGGATACTGGCTCTATGTCATGCAGTATCAGTGAAAATGCAGTAGAGAAGCTCCGCTCTGGGGGTGTTTTACCTGAGAAGCAGCAGCCTGAAGAGAACATTGTCTTGATTGGCTGCGGTGGTCTGGAGACTAGGCCTGATGGTTTTTATGACCTCAACATGCAGCTTTATGGTGTTTCCTTTGTCATACCCACTCTGGTCGTGCCCGGTCAGCATGATGATCTGATAGTCGGCACAAACGTCATTAAACATGTGGCCCATGTACTCAAGACTGGTACTGAGTACTGGGACATCGCGTCCGGACAGGAACATCCGTCTAGGCCTGACGTTGAACAGTTCTTGTCCATGTTCACGAATGTAGAGCGCTGGAGGGGTGGTGCAGTTCCTGAGAAGATAGGTACTGTTAAGCTCACCCAGGCCGTGACACTCTTACCGAGGCACGAGCACTTAGTCTGGGGCAGACTTCCTGCTAAGGTGCCTATGTCAGCTGGAAGCACTGTTGTTGTGGAGCCGACAGACTCCAAGGCCATGCCACGCAGTGTACTCGTAGGTCGACTTGTCACACCGCTCTGGGGTGATAGGTGGGTACCCATGACTGTTGTCAATCCATCTGACAAAGCCATCACGCTGAAAAGGAACTGCAAGTTGGCTGATGTGTTTCCATGCTTGGCGATTGAGGACTTTAATGTTTTCCAGGGACTGCAATCAGTTGCAGGGAGGCATGAGTCCAACGCCACAGATAGTGCCTGTCCGCCTGTCCAGCCGGCTAGGAGTTTGTCAGAGCTCGGACTCAGTGACATTGACCTCAGCTCCTGTCAGGTTAGTGAGGCATGCAAGTCCCAGCTCACTCAGCTGCTCACCGAGTACCATGACATCTTCTCCAGGGACTCTCTGGACTGTGGCGAGGTCACAGGATACACACATCGCATCCATCTGGTGGATGAGCGCCCCTTTCGCTTGCCCTACAGGAGGGTTCCCCCAGCCCACTATCAGAAGTTGAGACAGGTTCTCACTGATATGGAGGAGAAAGGGATTATCCGGAAGTCCTCGAGCGCATACGCTTCACCGCTGGTTATGGTGTGGAAGAAGGATGGCGGGCTTCGGATCTGCACTGATTTCAGATGGCTGAATGCTCGGACCTTGAAAGACGCTCATCCCTTGCCACACCAGTCGGACTGTCTTGCCGCGCTGGGTGGTAACTGCCTCTTTAGTACGATGGACCTCACCTCTGGCTTCTTCAACATCCCAATGCATGAAGATGACAAGAAATACACTGCTTTCACGACTCCCCTTGGGTTGCATGAATACAATCGCATGCCACAGGGCCTTTGTAATAGCCCTGCAGCCTTCATGAGAATGATGATTGGGATCTTTGGGGATCTTAACTTCACGAAGCTTTTGTGCTATCTTGATGATCTTCTTGTGTTCGCGCCGTCAGAGGTTGAGGCTCTGTCGAGGCTCCGCACTGTGTTTCAGAGGTTGAGGGAGAACAACTTGAAACTGGCTCCGAAAAAGCGTCATCTGCTGCAGAAGCGGGTGCGGTTTTTGGGCCACGTGGTTGATGGCGGAGGCGTGTCTGTCGATCCCTCCAAAGTAGAGGTCATCTCCAACATGACAGTGCAGGATCTCATGGAAGGTGATGGGTGCACGCCTTCTGTTCGTAGGATCAAATCTTTCCTTGGTATGGTATTTTACTACCAGCATTTCCTCCCGAACTGCTCCTCCGTGGCTAAGCCCCTGTTCGCCCTTACAGCTGGACAAAAGAGGAGGGGGAGGTCAGCTAAGGATAAGAAGCCCCATGGCAGCTTCCGTAAGCTTACCTCCGCAGACTGGACGGTGGAATGTGGGGAAGCATTTGATCTGTTGAAGACGATGTTACTGGAGTGTGTGGTGCTTGCCCATCCAGACTTTGAGGTGCCTTTCATTTTGTCGGTCGATGCGTCTTTGGACGGACTCGGCGCGGTGCTGTCTCAAGTGCCCCGAGGAGAGTCCAAGGCCAGACCTGTTGGTTTTGCAAGCAAGTCCCTCAGTGCCTCACAGCGGAAGTATCCAGCTCATAGACTGGAGTTCATGGCGCTGAAGTGGAGTGTTTGTGAAAAGTTCAGCCACTGGCTGAAGGGTCAAAGCTTCACCGTTTGGACAGATAATAATCCGCTGACTTATCTCCTAACGAAGCCGAAGCTTGACGCGTGTGAGATCCGCTGGGTGTCTAAGTTGGCGTCTTATACTTTCGATCTCAAACACCTGCCAGGGAAGAAAAACGTGGTGGCGGATGCCTTGAGTCGCGACCCTTTTTCCAAGCCCGTCAGTCAGAGGCTACTTAGGGAGCCCTACCCGGCCCTTGTTCAGGAAGCCGACGGGGTTGAGGGGGACTCTGTGCAGGATGTTTTCAGACTCAGTTGCCAGTCCCAAACAGTGAGTAGTGCGCGATCTGGGTTTGCTGGTGATGCAGCTGAGGTCAGGGCTTTTTGTCAAGCCAAACGTGACTGGCCTGATGCATCAGTATTCACAGCACTCAGTTTGGTCCAGCACGTTCAGCATCTGTCGGGTGGTCAGGATACACTGCCAATGTTATCCACCGAGGAGCTCAGGTTGAGTCAGGAGCAGGACCCCTGCATCTCCAAGGTGTTGCCCTTTGTCGCTGTTCGGAAGCGGCCATCGAGACGTGAGAGGCATGGTGCTGACCAGAAGGTCCTCAGGCTGCTGAAACAGTGGGAGAAGTTGGAAGTCAATGATGGTGTCTTGTACAGGGTGACAAAGGACCCAGTGTCCAAGCAGAGGCGGTCTCAGTATGTTTTACCTCTGAGTCTGAAAGACAAGGCACTGTCTGGCATCCACGATCACGCTGGTCATCAGGGCCAGGACCGTACTCTCTCTCTTGCAAGGCAGCGTTTTTATTGGCCTGACATGGAGAGGGATATCAGAGCATATGTCAGATGCTGTCGGAGATGTGTGTTTGGGAAGACCCCAGAGCCAGCTGCTTGCGCGCCCCTGGAGAGCATTAAAACCTCCGAACCGATGCAGCTTGTGTGTATGGATTTCTGGTCCGCTGAGGACAGTAAGCAGCGGTCGGTCGATGTCCTAGTGGTTACTGACCACTTCACTAAGCTTGCTCACGCGTTCCCCTGCGCCAATCAGACAGCGAAGCAGGTCGCCAAGAAACTCTGGGATCATGTATTCTGTGTTTACGGGTTTCCGGAGAGAATACATTCTGACCAGGGCACAAACTTTGAGAGCAACCTGATTGCAGAGCTTCTCAGGTTGGCGGGTGTAGCGAAGTCCCACACGACGGCCTACCATCCTATGGGTAATGGCGGGACAGAGCGGTTTAATCGCACGATGGGGAATATGCTCCGTTCCCTTCCGCTTCAGCAGAAGCAACAGTGGCCTCAGCAGATCCATTCTCTCACGCTCGCGTACAATGCCACTGTTCACGAGACCACGGGTTACGCGCCTTTCTTCCTGATGTATGGGCGTGTCCCAAGACTGCCGGTGGATGTTATGTTCATGCAGGTTTTGCATGACCCTCACGTTGTTGATTATGACTCTTATGCTCAGTCTCTGCTTTCCTGTCTAAGGAGTGCAATGGAGATCGCTCAGAAGCACTCCACGGCTGAGCAGCAGCATCAGGCGCGACAGTACAACAGACATGCCAAGGGCACTGTCCTGTCTGTCGGGGATCGTGTTTTGGTTGCGAACCAGAGTGAGCGAGGGAAGAGAAAGTTGGCTGACAAATGGGAGAACGGAGTGTACACGGTTGTCGGTATCAACCCCAATATCCACGTCTACAAGATTCAGGATGCAGAGGGGCACACCAGGGTGGTGCACAGGAACCGTTTGTTGGAGGTCAACTTCTTGCCCCTTCCTGAGTTAGATCAGGGTGAGGAGTCCAGTACAACCAGTCAGTTGCTTGACTGCGCAGGGTCCGATGAGGAGGACAGTGCAGATGGCCTGACGGTCTCAGGGGATGCAGTGGGGCTAGCAGTCTCATCACTTGGAGACTCACCTAGATCTGAGTGGGCAGAAGCGGAAGAGTTCATTCCGTCTAGTCTGGTAGTCAGTCCTGTGGGGGCCACTGCTCAGTCTCCACCCAACACACACGCACCACACAACACACATGCACCACACATAGAGGCATCACACTCACTCGATGTAGGTGTTATATCTCACACTGATTCGCACACAGGGGCACCACCCTCACTCGATACAGATGTTGCAGCTCGCACTGTCTCACGCACACAAGTAGAGAGCGATGGTCGGGTTAGGACACGCACAGGGAGGGTGGTGAGGTCAGTGAACAGGTTAATAGAATCTATGGCTCAGATGCCATTTCTACGGAGTGTGAGGGTTTGAACTTTGATGGAGGTTGGAGTCATTCAAACTAGTTTAATGTGAGTTATTAGGTGTCTATCAGACAGGGTTGTTTCGGGCCAAGTGCATGGTGTGGCGTATCAGGCGTCACATTGATCTAAGGGAATTCTGAGACTTGATCAACCTCATTATTTTCTGGACCTCGTAACCGAGGTAGCTCCTAAGTTGACTGGAGGACTAGGTCCTTCTTTTCACTTGTGCCAGTAGTCAGTGATGGGCTTTTCCTTTCCTCTTTCTCTTTTTATCCTGCTGTCAGGATGTTGGTGAATTTCAGGTGGGGTGAATGTAACCAGGTTAAAATTAATGTTTTTATTTTATTTTGTTTGAGTATGAAATATCACCAAATCCTGTCTGTGTGCTGTTATTTGTGTTTACTACATTTTATTTTATGTCATTATTTACTTTTATGTGTTTTACAACGACCGTCATATACGTGTACTGTCGCTTTAAGAGAGAGGTCTTATGGGTACACGGAAGACGGAACGCGGGAGAGGCCATTTTTGTTTTGTGGGAGGAGGCTCAAGCAGCAATCGAGCCGAGCGACGCGTGTTTCTTAGGGTAGGACAGTTTTGCTGGTTGAGGAGAACGTAACCTTGAGTATCCCTGTAAGAAGATACTGCAAGCTGTGGGATAAAATACTTGTTTATCCTTTCTTACATCGGAGTCCCGTGGACGGTTTCTCCTTCTAACGCACACAAGTGAAGTCCGGGCAGTGGTTGAACTTCGACCCCCACGTCCGTAAGAAACACCGCTCCCGCTGGAGGACTGGACGTTTGTCGAAGGGTTTGAAACCAAAATAAATGGCAAGGTGAGCCAAATAGAGTCCTGTGTGTCCCCGCTCCTTCCTTGATCATGATGATGATGATGATGATGAGAGACTGAGGGCCCCCCACAACACCTGGGACCCCACCGAAAATAGAACACAACGCAGAGCTGATGATGGAAGTGACGGGCGTGCAGCAGGTTGACCAGCAAAGAACAACATAGAACTGCCGCCGTTACATATGTATGACCTTGGCTTGTCATGTTTATCCAGTATCACGGCAGGTTGCCACATTTTTGTGTTCTGCTGTCTGATTCTTACTCTTTCTCCTTTCTTCACCTCGTACAGTTTCCTTGTTCCACGATCAAAATAGTGTTTCTGCTTTTTTTGCCTGTTAATCAACTTGCTCCGCATGTGTTTGTATACTCGTGGCTTCAGCAGGCTCTTGGACACAGGTATTTTTTATTTCAGCCTCCTACCCATAAGCAGCTGTGCGGGGGAGTAGCCTACTCCATCCAGCGGCGTGTTTCTGTACTCTAATAGAGCGATGTATGGGTCTGTGTGACTCCTGTGCTTTTTTCAACAGACGCTTTACCATTTGAATGGCTCGTTCTGCCTGGCCATTTGATTGTGGAAACTCAGGACTCGAGGTGGTATGCTTGAACTCCCAGCTGGTAGCAAACCTTTGCATTTCTGCACTTACTAGATGCCTTGCATTATCTGAAACAAGTTCATCTGGTGCCCCGTGTCTGGCAAAGATAGATTTTAGAGCAGTTATGATGTGCTTGCTTGTTGTACCACTTAATTTTGTAATTTCGGGGTACTTTGAAAAGTAGTCGACACAGAGCAAATAGTCTGCATTATTGAAATGGAATAAGTCTATTCCAACCTTTGACCACACCCTCTCTGGGACTGGATGAGATATCAAAGGCTCTCTTGGATTTTGGTTTTTATGTTTGTTGCACACTGCACATTTCTGCACAATGTCCTCGATTGGTTTTGCCATCCCCGGCCAAAACAAGATATCTCTGGCCCTTTCTTTACTTTTCACAATTCCCATTTGAGACTCATGAATTTTCTCCAGCATCTCTTCTCTCATCTTTGCAGGCACGATCAGTTTTGAATTTTTGAACAACAGCCCGTCAGAGTATGCTAACTCTTCTTTAAAAGTCCAGTACTGTTGTATGGCTTTTTGAACTTGGCTCCGTGACTCAGGCCATCCATCCTGCACTGCTGCTATGACCTGTCTTAGTTCCCCATCGTCTTGAGTTACCTCTTTGAACTGCTGGAGCTTCTCCTCTGACACAGGTAGCTGTTGCACAACGTAGCTCACATCCAGCTCCTCCTCCTGCGTGCTATCTGTGAGATCTTTTAGGCTGGCTCTGCTTAATGCATCTGCAATGTGCATTTCCTTAACACGCTTGTAGTTCACATTTAGGCTATACTTTTGGAGTCTCATCAACATTTTCTGCAGCCTTGCTGGAGCCTTATGGAGAGATTTTTTGAAAATAGTTTCCAGTGGTTTGTGATCTGACTCAACCTGCACTTGCCTACCATATAGATATTGGTGAAATCTCTCACAAGCCAAATACGATTGCTAATAGCTCTTTTTCTATTCGAGCATATCTTTGTTCACATTCTGTTAGTGATCTTGAGCTACTATATGCTATAGGACTTCCTTCTTGCAGGATTACGGCTCCCAAGCCACCTCAGCTAGCATCAACTGATAGTGTGACAGGCTTTTGCACATCACAATATTTCAACACCGGTGTGTTACTCACAAGCTCCTTGAGATGTTTGAAGCTCTTTTGTTGTTCATGCTCCCAGTGCCAGATGGTTTCGCCTTCCAGTAGCTTCCTGAGAGGAGCAGACACTTCGGAGAGATTAGGAATGAATTTAGCTAAGTACTGCACCATTCCCATGATTCTCTGTAGCTCCGTTTTGTCCTGTGGCTTTGTCATTTCTTGTATGGCTCTTACTTTTCCCATGTCCGGTTTCAGCCCATCCTTGCTCAACACATGTCCGATGTAGCTGATTTCACTGAGTCCAATCTTGCATTTGTCTCTGTTCAGCTTCATGTTTATGCTTCTCAGTCTGTCTAACAGCTTTCTCAGTCTGTTGTCATGGGACCCTTTATCCTCACCCCATACAAGAATGTCATCCACCACATTCACTACCCCTTCAAGCCCTTCTAGATGCTGCGCTAAAGACCTTTGAAAGACTTCTGGTGCTGATGATATGCCAAAAGGAAGTCTCTTAAATCTGTACCTTCCTAGTGGTGAATTAAATGTACATAGTTTTGAGCTTTCTTCATCTAACTGGATTTGCCAGTAACCATGATTGGTATCTAAAACAGAGAACATCTTTGCGTTCGGCATTTCTGCAACTACTTCCTCTACTGTTTTAAGAGGGTAGTGTTCCCTTTTTATCGCTGCATTTAAATCCTGCGGATCTAGACATATCCTGATCTTATTCAGCTTCACTATAGTCACCATGCTGCTGACCCATTCTGTTGGTTCTGTCTGTCTCTCTATGACATCAAAACTTTCCATACGTTTTAGTTCTGTTTCAGTGTCTTTTTTCAGAGCAACTGGGACCTTCCTAGGGGGATGAATCACTTGTGAGACATCAAGATTTAACTGAATATGGTGCACACGAGGAACACAACCTAGTCCTGTGAATAAATCTTCATATTCACTCAAAATGTCTGTCTGTGTTTTTTCTTCTACCCCATATATCCTCTTAACCATGCCTAGGTCAATACTCGACCTGCTACCCAATATTGCTTTTGCGTCTTGTTTTATCACTTGAAAAACTAGATCATACTTTCTGTCTTTGTATGGGCATTTAATAGTCTTCTGCCCTAGTGGCTTTTCTTTTTTCCCAAAGAAACCCACTAATTTGTAGCTTGACTTTTGCAGCTTACTGTCTTCCAGTTTCAATTTATCTAATTCTCCCTTGGATATGACATTACAGTCAGCACCTGTATCTATCATGACTGTGAGTGGCTGTGTATTTATCTTTAGAGTTTCTTTCCAGACATCTCTGTCCGTTTTCACATCCACTTTGTTTACATGCATGTCTTTTTCTTTCACTGTAACTGTCCCTATGAACATATCATCATCTCTTGCTGTGTCACAGTCAATTCCTTGGATTTTCCGTCGGTTATTCGTCTGTCCACTTGTCTTGCACATTTTGGCATAGTGATTCTTGCGGTGACATTTATTACAGGTTTGGCCAAATGCAGGGCATTGCATTACTTCATGTTTATACCCGCATCTCCCACATTGTGCTTGTGTTTTTTTCTTATTTTCTTGCAGTCTGTCCTTTTTTCCATACATGTTCTGTTTGTGTATTTTCTGTACTGGCACTTCAGTTTCCTCATGTAGCTTTTTCAGCTGGCTCTGGCTAACTTCACTTGCCCGGCATATGTCAACTGCTCTTTCAACGTTAGCTCTGGCTCCCTTAGCAGCCTGCCTCGGATCTGGTCGTTTGTGATCCCACAAACAACTCTGTCTCTGATAAATGACTCAGTTAACCCTCCAAATTCACAATCTTTGGCTTTGTTTTTAAGATCAGTGACGTATGCATCAATGGATTCAGCACTGCCCTGTACCCTCGTGTTAAACGTCTCTGGTACGTGATATTTCTTCGTGGTTTAGAGTACTTCCTGAACAGCTCTTTTAACGCATCCAAGTCGTCGACATCATCATCAAAATCAAAAGTATTAAATACTTTGATGGCGTCGTCTCCCGCGACGTGAAGGAAAGTGGCTATCTTTACGTTTTCAGACTTCTCTGAGATTCCACTTGCAACGAGATATATTTCAAACTTCTGCTTCCAACCTCGCCAATTTTGTGCGAGGTTGCCTTCTAAGTTTAACATCCCTGGAGGTTTCTGCTGGTCCATTTTTCATTTTATGAGTTCTTTTCTGTCTTTCAAGACAAACTTCTGACACCATGTAGTGTATCAGACCCAAGCATGAGACAGGTTGAGGTAGACTGAACAACGTTTACTTATTCGACTGTCATACATCAGTACAGTGTGGGGTTCTCAAGGTTACAGCGTCACTTAGAGGTACCCTCCAGTACTATAACTTCAATACATCAGTATATATCCGTGAAGACGTTTCGCCTCTCATCAAAGAGGCTTCATCAGTTCGTGCCTTTCTGGCTAGACCAAGCTAGTCTGACTGGCTGGTGATGAAACTCAGGTATTTATCCTCTTTGGAGTCGTTACCAGAGCTAACGATGACCTTTGAGCTATTGATATGCGTGGCTCTTTGTGATCCGATGTTAAGCAGCGACGGTCGTTGGGGGTGTTAGTTTCGACTTCGTTAGTGCTCCATTCAGTGGTCATGAGTCGTTGGAGCCGTTAGTGACCGACTGTTGTTCTTGGAGGGTAGGCTTCTTGAGTCTCCTGGGCAGGGGCGGATCTACAGGGTGGCAAGGGGTGGCAGCTGCCACCTCTGGGACACAGTCTTGCCATCCCTGTTGCCACCCCATTTATAAATCAGATAATATGTTTTTAAAGTATATTTTATGTACATGCATGGTGAAGGTCAATGAGACCCGCACCAAACTCATCTCAAACAGAAGTCGCCGATTTAGAATCCCCCTCCCCCTCACAGGCGCGGATCTACAGGGTGGCAAGGGGTGGCAGCTGCCACCTCTGGGACACAGTCTTGCCACCCCTTTGCCACCCCAGGAAAAAATCTCTAGATCCACCACTGCTCCTGGGTAGAGCATAGATGGCTTCCTTCACCCCTCTTTCAAACCATCTATCTTCTCTGTCCAAAATGTGTACGTTGCTGTCCTCGAAGGAGTGTGTCTTCTCCTTTAGGTGTAGACAGACGGCTGAGTCTTGTCCTGAGGAGTTTGTCCTTCTGTGTTGGGCCATCCGTTTGTGTAGTGGTTGTTTGGTTTCTCCTATGTATAGGTCAGTGCAATCATCATTACATTGTACAGCAAACACCAGATTGCTTTTTTGGGTGTGTGGTACACGGTCTTTGGGATGAACCAGTCTTTGCCGGAGTGTGTTGCTGGGTTTGAAGTATACCGGGATGCGGTGTTTGTTAAAAATTCTCCTGAGTTTCTCGGAGACCCCAGAAACATATGGGATGACTATGTTATTCCTTCTGTTCCCTTTCTCCTCCTCGCTCACCTGGTTGGTCTTTTTGGAACGTGTTGCAGTTTTCACAAAGGTCCAACTGGGGTAGCCACAGGTTTTTAAAGCTCCCCTCAGGTGTTTGTGTTCTTCTCGTTGGGCCTGAGTGCTGCTGGGCACATTGTCAGCTCTGTGTTGCAGAGTTCTGATGACGCCCAGTTTGTGTTCCAGAGGGTGGTGTGAGTCGAAAAGTAGATATTGCTGTGTGTGTAGGTTTCCTGTAAACCCCAATGTGGAGGCTCCTGTCTTCCCCAATGTGGACATCACAGTCCAAGAAGGGCAAACTTTTGTTCTTTACATCTTCCCTTGTGAACTTAATGTTATTGTCCACTGAGTTGATGTGTTTGGTAAACGCTTGCACCTCCTGTGTTTGGATTTTGACCCATGTGTCGTCCACATATCTGAACCAGTGGCTCGGAAGTGTTCCTCTGAAGGAGTTCAGGGCCCTGTGTTCTACCTCTTCCGTATATATAAGTTGGCTACAATGGGAGATACTGGTGAGCCCATTGCACAGCCGTGTTTCTGTCTGTAAAACTGGGCCCTGAATTGGAAATATGTAGTGTTCAGGCAAAGGTCCAGTAGTTGGCAAATCTGGTGTGGGCTGATGAAGCCTCTAAATTTATATGACTTATATGAATTTTTGCCCTTCACCTGGTCCTCATGTGAGTCTGCATGCAGGGTCACATGAGGGTGACCGTGTGCATCTCTTGCCCATGTCTGTTGCCCATGTCTGTCTGTTGTCTCTGACATGGTGACGATTGCCGCTTGTGTCTGAGTTTGTGTGTCTGGTTAGAGTGTAAGAACTGAATTGCCCTTTTGGGATAAATAAAGTTGTCTGAATCCGAATCTGTTTTGTTTTTCCTTACAATATGTCAGAGGCAGCAATTAATGGCCTGTATTGGGACCTGTGGCTAAGTGTCTTTATTTGAGTTTTCCCGCCAATAATCCACTACTCCACCCCTTGCCTCCTTGGTAGGAGCCAATGATGGAAGATGGTGAAGTCCTCCAAACAAAAATGTACAACACGAATTATTAACTTGGCGGTTATCATTGTATACACATGTCCATGGCTCTCAAAAAATACAATCCATTTGAGTGAAGATTTTTATTTTTAGGGAAAAAAACGTGTGGTGTGTTTTTGTGTGCAATGATGATAGGCACAATATCCAGGCAACATTTTTTCAACACGAGTGGCAACAATAGGACCAAGATAGAGGGCGTGGTGACTTACATTACTGATTAAATTATTTCACTGGGTTTTGTGTTCCTGGTGATCTTTATAAACGCCCAAAAAATATCTCGCCCACCAGAAAAACTGGCATTAAAACGGGGGAGAGAATTCCAATCTCAGCATCTGGGCCTTTTTCCATTTTCTGCAGGACTCAATTTCAATCTATTTGGGCCATTTGTGAAAGCAAAACTGTATCAAAACAATTCATTACATTCAATTAGAATCCATTCCTGGACCATAAGAAACATAATAAAATCATAAGGGCTTTGGGGCTAAAATTGGGTTCAACAAACTGGACCAGATGTTTTGAAGTTATCTTTATATGCCAAATGACACATACTCCCAGTCCTATGCTCCAGTCAATCACTATGCTGCACTACTTCCAGTCCAGTCCAGTACTGAAAGTTGGGTACAAACATAACAGCTTTGCATGAAATTTCCTATTCTCCTCAAATTCATGTTATAAGAGTGAAAAAAGAGGACACATCTGAATGCTTTCGTGTCTTGTGTTAGACAGTATTTTCTTCATGGGGTGGCTCAGCGCTGGATGGCCCAAGCAGAGTCTGTTGAACTGGAGAAAAAAAGAGATTACAGGTCGACAGTCGACGTACTGACACGACAAACTAACAGCCACCAGAATACTGTAATGATGTTTATGTTAACACTGACAACTAACTTTTGCTATTTTTAAACTAGCATAAGTAGGTGACATTCACCAATGTCAATCGATGTTGGTGAATGTCGATTGACATTGGTGTGAATAGAAACTTGGTGTGAATGATTCATTGGTGTGATCACAGTGAATGTAGAAACATACGATTGTATGTGGATGTCCAAGAGAATGTCTCATCTCACATGTCTTACAGTCTCACTCATATTCTTTACACTGGTCTTTAAAATGGCCAGGAGAATGTTAAGCCAGACTTGTACACAGTAGGAAATCCTGTGCACAGGAAGAAACGTACATCATGTTTCTCCTGTTCTCAATATCCTGTTCTCAAACTGTGTTGCATTTTCAAAGGTTTTTAGCGTTTTAATCTAGTTTTAGTATGAACACGTTGGTAGTTGTCAGTATTTTCCAACACATACACATGCAGACAGAACATAAATCTGTGAGTAGACACAGTGACGCTGTCAGGGAGCTGCAGACAGACTGGCACATGGGTGCCGGAGGAGAAAGACGAGAAGAGCCCGGCAGGTGTTCACCTTGTGGTTGTGTGGCCATCACAGCCTCAGGATGCTCAGCCTTCACCACATCCGCATTCAGACTCTCTGTTAGGAGGAGCACAGATAATGACGGCTCACTGAGAGCTTTACTTACCATCTCATCACTACAACACCTCTTTAGCGCCACCTACTGAACAACTGCATTTTTATGTTGAGGAAAGCTGCCTTCTCATTTCTGATGAATTAAAAGCCATCTGCACTTTCTTTTCATCTAGTGATGAGTTTTTTGATTGAAGACAACAACAATTTCTGGCTCGACCAGGTCTGTGTTCCCAATCATCACTATGCTCATTAAAAATAACATATTGGATTTACTTTAAAATGCTATGGCAAGTGGCTCCACGCAATTGTGTTCAGTAACTTCTAAGAAACTAGTTTTTTCTTATGTGTACTCAAAGAATTACAAGTTACTTAACACAGTTGCAACCACTTGACATAACATGTTCAAGTAAGTCGAACATTATTTTTTTACGAGAGTAAGATGCCCAGTTAGTAAGTTCACTGCTCGACTTGGTACCTCAAGTATCCTAACACTGTTTTCTACAAATCATGTATGTTATATATCTGAAGAATAGGGGCTCATTCAAATTATACTGCCTTAGAACAGTATAAACAGCAGTGTCTAAATACCCAAGTTACATAAAGCTATAAAGAATCTAAAATAAAAAGTGTTGTAGTGCTGCTATAGCCACTACTATCACCAATATGTTATATTAAACATTGTCAGAATTGTCATATTTATATCCTCATCATCATCATCGATTTTTCTGTTGGCACTATAATTGCTGACATTTCTAACCATATCTGACATACTTTCTGACAAACATGACAGAATCGTTGCATAGTTTATGAACAGAGTACTCTGAAATGGAAGGCCAAGCTTTACGTTGAATACTGAAGCACAGCTTCTTCTTCTGGTAAGAAACGTAGCTGCTAACTGCGCCCACCAGCGCCATGGCAACCGCACTCACAATCCCTGCAATAGTGCCAGCTTCTGCCATGGTGTCTGAAAACAGAAAGGGCAAGAAAAGGTAAGGGTTCCATCTGCAGACACAGAAAGACACACATGGACACACATAAATGAACTTAACCTCGCTCAGCATGACACACGTGTTTAAAGACAGATGTAATCTATATCAGTCAGATCTGTCTCTGTCTCTCTCTCCCTCTCTCTCCGTCTCCATCTCTTTCTCTCTCTCACACACACACACACACACACACACACACACACACACACACACACACACACACACACACACACACACACACACACACACACACACACAGAATAAATAAATTATAAACCTACCATTGTAATCTTCAGACTGGTCTCTTTGACCACCTCCACTACTTGGTTTTCCTCCTGTTGAGCAAAAAAAAAAAAGAAAAGAAAGAAAAACGTTTTTGCAGTAGATGTTAAAAGGGTTAATGTCTCATTTACCACAGGAGAGCAGGAAGGGTGAGTGTGGTTGTGGGTAATAGGCATTTTGGGGTGTTTAAAGGGGTCATACTAATCACCCAAAAAGTACCCAAAATATATCAGTACGGATACTGAAAACTACACAAACTACCCCAGTACAGATACCAAAAACTACAGCAACTATGCCAGTACAGACACTGTACTGGCAATTCATATTTGATGTTTGCTTACTTTTAATCTTTAACCATGTTGAACTTATTTTACATTGCTTAAATAGATGCTTAAAGTCCATGTGTAATAGGACAGAGACAGTCTTATAAGACGTCTTCCCCAGGTGCACAAATAGAGACCCTGAGAATCCCGTGACCCTCAGACCCTGAGGGCAGGATATGCGGTTCGGACAATGAATGGATGGCTGCCAGTTGATGGCAGAGGAACATCTGGGAAGTTAATTTGAGGGTGGCAAGGCCCGAAGGGACGGTTTTGGAGAATTACGACCTGGAGGATAAGGACCAAATGTTCCCTTTAGGATAGAAAAATCAGAAATCACCTACCTTGTGGGGCCATTTTATGGGGCCCAACAAGCAAAAGGGTATATTTTAGGGTTAGGACTTGGTTTTCGGGTTAAGGTTAGAATTAGGGTTAGGTTAAGGTTAGGGTAAGGGTTGAGGTTAGGCATGCATTTTGCGTGGTTAAGGTTAAGGTTAAGGGCTAGGAAATGAATTTGGTCAATGAGGGGCCCCCACAAGTATTTGCGAGTATGTGCGTGTGTGTGTGTGTCAGCCCTGCCTGGCAGCCTGTCCAGGGTGTCTCCCCGCCTGCCGCCCAATGACTGCTGGGATAGGCTCAAGCATCCCCGTGACCCTGAGAGCAGGATAATTGGTTTGGATAATGGATGGATGGAGGATTTCATATTAATTGTTTTGCTATCATTTATTATTTCTTTATATATAGTAGTTTAAGGGCCAAGAGAGCCAGGTTATATGCATTCCACTGTTTTGGAAGGAACATCATCCAAATTACAAAGTGAAACAACTTCTGTGTGGATATGAACGCTATTTTGTCAAATGAGGAAGAGGACGTTGCATATGCCCCACCCCCAAACATATCACTGAAAAGTTCTCAATTTCCTCTCTAAAGCATGTCATAGCTTGTAGGTTTTAGAAGATAGACACACACACAAATGTCATCTAGTGTAGACAAAACTGAATGGCTGATTCGAAGGAGGACAAAAATGATGTTACCTTTGTCTTTGTCAGGTTTGTAAGTATCATCTTTGCCAATCTCAACCAGATCTCTGTCAGAAAATCCACCTGAAAAGCGGGAATAGCTACATCAGTACAGAGAAAATAAAAGTCAATTTCTGATTTCACCAAGCTGCTCTACGTGTGCAGCTCTTTTTTTTGCCAGCAGGAAAGAACAGATTAATCAAAAGACAGACTAAATACAGAGGGTAGCACTTTATATTACAGTACAGAAATTAGGCACCAATAAGTACCAATTTAGGAATTATTAAACAACTAATAAGACATTATTTAGCACCAAATTTGCACTAATAAGACATTATAAGACTATTTTTGTACTGAATTAGACAGTAAATAGAGCAAGAACAAGAGCAGCACAAGTTCTCTTTCATAGCATTCGTTTTGATGTCTCACTTATGGTGATACGCTCCCTCGTGGAGTCACAGAAGCACGTGTACCATTACGCCAGCCCTGATTGGCTGGCAGTCATGCCCATCTGCGTCAGGGCACTGCGCCATATATATGACTGACACAGCAAAAAAGTAAATAAATGAAAAAAAAAAACATATGACTGACGCAGCGTCATTCGTCACTCAATCACATCTCCTCGCTTAAGAATCAAGCTACTCACCCGCATCTAAACTGACAAGCTAAACTGTACTCAGACCGGAGCGGATACCTCCGTCGCCGGGCACTAGCCATTAAGATACCAGTACGTCTGCCTTCACCATAGGTAAGTTTTTTACTCTGGCCTGTCCCCAAACAGCAGAGTATTTCTGCTTCTACAAGCTAGCTAGCACAAGAATTAGCTCAAGACCCGTTTTTATGCTCTTGTTTTTAATTAATTCCACTTTATATGTCTTTTCTTTTATCTTGTACTGTGGTTTTATTTCTTGCCTTGTTTTATGTTTTTGCCTAGGTATGTGTTTTATTATTTTTAACTTATTTTATTTATCTGTATCGTTGTTGAGTTTTATTGTTTCCCCTCTTTTATGTAAAGCACTTTGAGCTGCATTTTATCTATGAAAGGTGCTATACAAATAACGTTTATTATTATTATTGTTATTATTATTATTATTAACTCGGCTTCTCTGAGCAAGCTAATGATACCGGGAACCTGCGGTCACCTCACTGCTTGCCCACCATTGGAGCTAGCGTAACAGGTAAATCGGGGTGTTGCATTTTGTGTGCTGGTCTAGGCCAAAGTGAACGTCTACCCACCTTACAGCTTCTAACCCCTTTCTCTCTAGCTAGCAGACAGAATTGGTAGAATGATGAACTGGAACAATAACACATTTATTTAAACTTAAATCAACAAATGCACCCTTCTCTCACACCAGTGGAGTTTCTTTTATGTGTCCCGAGACAATAAAACAACCTTATAATATTTCCAGTAGGAAATTCCTTCCTAAACTGCTTTACTCTGCTATTGAGAAAAAAGATGAAGGCAGCTTAAGGTTGCGCTTCCATAATGTAATCCCAATAGCCTGATTACCCCTGACAACCAGACTTTGAATGTTAAACCCGGACTGCAACCTCACTCAATCTGCTCATCCATCAACCGTTGCCCTTGGAAACGGTCCAAGTCCGAAAGACTAATAGCCGAAAATCTTGTTTGAAAGACGAATTCCTCCTTAAGTCCAGTGCTAAAGTGGACGAAGTCAAGTGGCAGTGAACACTCACAAGAGGGAGGTGGGAGAAAGGGGAGGGAGAAGCAGTCAAACTTGCCGTACAGGTTCGCCGCTCCAACTGTAGCACTGTCCGTTCACCACACACGGCAGCCGTCATCAATTTCCTTGTGTCTCGACAGCCTACCCTACGCGAACTCACACAACTCCGTTTTGCAGCCACTAGCCTTTTGGTTACGTTACCACAAACACCAACTTCTCCTCCACACCTAAATGTTCATCGTCTTCCTTAGCCGTCACGTTCTTCTCCCCGTAGTCACTGAAGTCCCGCCCTCTGCTACCATTTCTCTCCTTCCAATAGGCCCACTGTTCCTGACAGTCACTGATCGGCCGATGAAGTTCCCGCCCATCACCAGAATTCAACTCTCTACAAGTCAGTCAGTCCCATGTGGCTCGCCACACTAGCCAACGAGATTATCGCTCCAGATAATTATTTTCCTTTTAGCACGCCAGCTAAATGGATACAGCTGCCAAGCTGCTTCCCACGGTGGAGCAAGGTGATTCCGCCCACCTGTGCATTGCGGGAACAAAATTTTGAGCAAAAACACATCAGGTCTGCTCCATGTGCCTCGGGCTGGAACACGCCCGAGCCACTGTCAACAACCTCGCTCGTGCGCTCACTTCACGGCTAAAAGCCTCCGCCGAAGACTAGCTCACCAGGCTAGCCTCTCGGATAAGGATCATATTCTCACCGGTCCTACCCCCGAGGCAGCTCGGTGTGGTTGAGGAGGATACTCTCGAATCAGAGGTTCAATGCTGGGGCTTGACACCCCTTTTGTTGGGCAGAGAATCAGAGGGCGAACATTTTCTGGTGTTGGAGGAACACGACGAGGATAGTTCTTCCTTCGTTCCCCCGGCGCAGACTCCCAGCTCTCCATGCCTGTCCACTGCTTAAGGCAAGGGTGAGGCTGCACAGCCTCTGCCTAGCGCGGACATGCACGACATGTGTAAACGCGCCACGGAGAGACTGGGAATCCCATTGCCAGCTGTCGTTGCGGAGGCTTACCGGTTCCGGTACAAAGGGAAGAAGGAACTGAATATCTTTTCAGCCTCGCTTCCCATTGAATAGTTGAATCGCAGTCCCATTGAATCGCAGTCCGCTTGGCGTTCCTCCAGGCCAAGCGGACTGCGAGACAGCTTCTCCCGATGTTCCCCGAGCTCCTAGAAGCAATCACCATCTCATGGAAAGAAAATGCATACTCCAGCAAGACCCCCATTCAAGGAGCGTCTTCCCTGGATTTTGAAGCGATGGATAAGCATGCCATAGCCCGCATTCCGCCCATGAAGCCGCTGGTGGCAGCCCACCTCCACCCACAGTTGTCAGCTACATCATCCAGATCACCCCGCCTCCCTGCCAAAGCCGACCACTTCCAGTCCGCCATGAGTGAGCGAGCTTACAAGGCGGCAGCCCTGATGGTGAGAGCACTCAACGTCACATATATGTTGTCTGTCTACCAAGCGGAGCTTTTCGACGACATGACCGAGGTAGCTGATGCTTCCGTGTGGGATGACATTACCACGACTGCGGATATCTGTACATGTCCAGCGATGCACTGTCCAGGCCGCGGGGAAGTGTATGTCGATATTGGTGCTGCAGGAGGGGGTAAGATGGCTCGATCTGACAAACTTGTCGGACAAAGAGGAGGAGGACATCTTGGACATCCCAGTTGTTCATGTGAAGAAGAGAGTGCAGGCAGGGTGGAGTGGGTGGAGAAGGGTGTCAGGAGTGATTTGCGACAGAAGGATACCAGCAACAGTTAAAAGGCATCTTTAGAAGATGGCTGTGAGACCAGCTATGTTATATGATTTGGAGACAGTGGCACTGATGAAAAGACAGGAGGTGGAGCTGGAGGTGGCAGAGTTGAAGATGTTAAGATTTTCATTGGGAGTGACAAAGAAGGACAGGATTAGAAATGAATATATTAGAGGGAGAGCTCAGGTTGGACGGTTTGGAGACAAAGCAGGGGGCAAGATAGAAATGGCTTGGACTTGTGTGGAGGAGAGATGCTGGGTATATTGGGAGAAGGATGCTGAATTGTTGCTGGTGTGGGAAGATGGCGGCGCGAACTTACGTTTGCAGCGGCTTCACCGAGTATGCAGTGTCTTTGTCCATGTCTACGTCAAAGTTTGTGTCGTTTGTCAAGTTTTTATTTTGATCTAAGATTTTTTTTTTTTTTTTTAATGGCTGGGAGAGTTAGCGTCGGATCGGCTGGGAGAGCTTGATCTGCCGCGTCACGTAGCCCAAGGACCACTACCTTGCCTGGAGTTGCGCCTGAAAAGGAAGCACTGAGGGAGGTCTGACGGGAGGCGGAAGCAGGGCAGGCTAAGCTATCTGCTAGCCCATGCAGACTAGCAATTCTGATAACACCGAGGGTGGTCTGGCGGTGGCCTCGCCTAGCATTTACTATGTTTTTTGTCGTCATGTGGAGTGCGGGGAGGTGTGTCGAAGGTGTCTGGCTGGGACAGCTGGCGTTGGATCGGCTGAGGGAGCCTGGTCTGGTGTGTCCGGAGGGCCATGGGACCATGGCCCTGCCTGGAGCTGCACCCGAAGAGGAAGCACCGAGGGTTAACTGCTAGCCCATGCAAACCAACACTTCTGACAGTAATCCTGGCTGGCGTTTGCTCTCTGGACAGTGATTTTTTTTGGACTGTGTTGTACGGAGTGGACTGTGTTGTTAACTGTTTTTGTGTTGTTGTTTTTTTTGCTTTGTTCTCTCTGTTTTTGTATGTTTTTGGTGGTGTCATTTTTGGAAATTTTGGATGTGAGTTCTTATCTTTTGTGTCACACTGCTGTGGGCTGGGTGAAACGAAATTTCGTTGCTTTTGTGTATGCAAGTACATGAAAGAAATGACAATAAATTGTTCCTGATTCCTGATTCCTGATATGGAGCGGCCAGGGGAGAGGAAAAGAGGAAGGCCAAAGAGGAAGGTTATGGATGTGGTGAGAGAGAACATGCAGGTTGCTTGTGTGAAAGAGGAAGATGCAAAGGACAGGAAGAGATGGAAACGGATGATCCGCTGTGGCGACCCCTAACGGGAGCAGTCGAAAGTAGTAGTAGTAGTAGTAGTAGTAGTAGTGTAAGGGATTGAGAAAAAAGCTTTAATATAAGACAGGCACCCCATATTTTTAAAGATAATATTACTACTAAGCTCTACGACTTATATGCAGTGTGGATTTATACCACCATGTCAGTAAATGTCACCCTAGCTCTTCTCTGGATCAGGCTGAGAGATTGTATTCCTTTCAAGCCCATCTAACGACAGTCAAAAATAAAATGGCGCTGGTTTGATTAAGACAACAATCCATCGTGTCTCGACATTGATCCACAGATCCACAGTGCGGTTTCGCCTGTGTATCAGATGTGCCGGTCAAGATACCCATAGGTCTGGAGCCGGTTATATTTGGGGGCTCGTCCGGGATTGTGATACTATGCCGCTGAGAAAGTGCATGGTTATTGTGACGATGAGATTCTGCGCTGAAAGCTTCAAGGAGGGCTGTTGTGTGTGCGATATCCAGAGAGCAACGGCAACAGCTGTTATGTGTTTATGGCTTCCGTAACTCCACAGTGGTGGCTGATCTTCAATATCCAAAAACAAATTTCTGATTTGAGTGCCAGCCAGTTGCAGGCATCTGCGCGTTCGATTGAGGATGGCCGATTCAATTCAATTATTTTCAATTCAATTCATTTCATTTCAATTCAATTCAATTTATTGTCATTAAAAACAATGTGCAGGCACATGTTAAAAATTAAATGAAGGCTGTGGCTTCACCAAACAGTGCAAGACAGACACAGACAAACACAACAAACACAGTATAAGATATACACACATGAAGACCAAGTTAAAAAAGAGCAAGAGTACAAGGTATTTAAAAATAGCTACAGACAAGGGTATCCCATTCGTTCCGTTGCTGACTATTTCTGACCCCAGGGGAAGGTATGTGATAGTGACGGGTAACCTGTATGGTACATGTGTGGCAATAGCAAATATAACAAGGTAATTTATGTAAACCATATAGTGGGGAGGTGTTGGGGCACAGTTGGAAGGGCAGGCAGTTAAAATATTAAAAAAATACAACATCTAATAAATGTCACATGTGTATCATCTAACGGGGGGGGGGATGATAAAGACGTTTTACTTATAGTTACAAAGGAGATATTTTTTTCGGTGTCTACAGCTGGTGGCCAATTCATTTCTACTAGATATAGGTTTCATAGACTGCCCTAAACCCCAACGCACCTGGCGATTTGATCCTCTATTACTGTCCAGGGACTCCTTTAAAACTTTTCTCTCCCAGCAGATAGATATCTTTATGGAATTCAACCATACTCCGGATATGCCACTAACTATTGTTTGGGAGGCTCTCAAAGCCTACCTTAGAGGCCAAATAATCTCATACACAGCACATGAGAGAGAGAAACATAAACAACGTCTAACAGAGCTGTCCCATAGTATAGCGAAAGTGGACCGTTCATAAGCTGATTCCCCAACACCCGAAATTTATAAGAAACAATTATTATTAAAAACAGAATTCGACAATCTCGCCATTAAACAAAGCGAACAATTATTCTTTAAATCAAACCAAACATTTTATGAGCATGGAGAGAATGCTGGAAAACTATTAGCCCATCAGGTTAGACAGTCCACAGCCGCTAACACTTTTTCTGAAATTTGCACAGCAGCTGGGGTAAAGACCACCAACCCTGACACCATCAATAACCAGTTTAAACAATTTTATATCACCCTTTATAGTTCAAAACTGCCCAGCGACTTGTCGCATATTTTAATTTTTTTAGACGGTGTGACCATACCAAAAATTGCCCTTGCAGACAGAGCACAGAAAGACAGAGAAATATCAACAGAGGAAGTGATACAAACAATTAAATCCATGCAGAGCAACAAAGCACCGGGTCCGGATGGTTTCACAATTGAAATGTATAAATAATTTGCTACCAAGCTTGCACCAATACTTAACCTGTTGTTTCAGGAAATTTTTAACCAACAGGAATTGCCCCAAACTATGATGCAGGCAATCATATCAGTGTTACTTAAAAAAGAAAAAGATCCCCTACTGTGTGACTCCTACCGCCCTGTAAGCTTGTTGAATTGCAACTACAAAATCCTCACAAAAATCTTGGCCACCCATATTGAAACTGTTGTCCCAACAGTTGTTAACCCTGATCAAACTGGTTTTATACCAGGCAGGCAGTCATTCTATAACATGCGCCGCCTATTTAATGTACTCTACACACCACATTCCGTAGAACAGACAGAAGTAGTGATTTCTTTAAATGCTGAGAAGGCATTTGACCGCATCGAATGGCAATATCTATTTGGTGTTCTAGAAAGGTTTGGCTTTGGTTCCTCATTCCTAGCATGGGTTAAAATATTGTATTGCTCACCAACAGCCGTAGTGCGGACGAATAATATTATTTCTGATTATTTTTCACTCCATAGGGGCTGCAGACAGGGCTGCAGCCTCTCTCCTTACCTGTTCAATTTGGCAATTGAGCCACTCGCTATAGCTCTTAGGGCAGAGGATGGCATTAAAGGTATGTCACGAGGGGGTAAATTGCATAAGGTATCACTTTATGCAGATGACCTGTTGTTATATATATCCAACCCAATAGAATCTATACCAAGACTATTACTTAGCCTGGATAACTTTGGTCGCCTGTCAGGTTATAAGATAAACTATTCAAAGAGCTTGCTTTTTCCGATTAACCACACTGATAGAGACTACTCTACCTTTCCATTCAAACTTGAACATAATGTATTTACATATTTAGGAATCAAAGTCACTCATACAATGGGGAGGTTATATAACCATAACTTTAAAACACTAATAGAACGAACAAAACAAGATTTTAAAAAATGGTCAACGCTACCAATTTCCTTAGCGGGCCGCATTAATATAGTTAAAATGACAGTCTTACCCAGATTTCTCTATCTTTTTCAAATGATTCCCATATTCATACCTAAGACAATTTTTCAACAATTAGATAGATTAATTTCATCATTCATCTGGAACAATTCAAACCCCAGGATGAAGAAAATATACTTGGAGGTCCCTAAGGAGACAGGGGGATTAGGCTTGCCTAACTTTATTTGTTACTGCTGGGCTGCGAACATTGTAAAACTTTTACATTGGGCATTTGCATATAAGAATCAACAGGGTACAGATTGGGTTCACATGGAACTTTTATCCAATCCTTTACCGATATTCACCTCTTCACTACCACATAATCGTAACATACAAATAACAAACCCGGTGGTTAAAGCTTCACTTAGGATATGGCTCCAGTTTAGGAGACATTTTGGATTAAAGCATGCTAGCGGTCTTTTTCCAGTAGCAAATAATCAATTCTTCTCGTCATCTGTGTTAGATAACGCATTTCAACTTTGGCATAGAAGTTGACTGGTGTTTTTTCTGTGATCTATTTAAAGATGAGGCATTCAACTCATTTGAAACACTTACCAAAGACCACAACATACCCAGATCCAAATTTTTTAGATACCTTCAAATCCGTAGTTTTGCCAAGAAAGTGTTTCCCTCCTTTCCGTATCTGCCACCCAGGAGCCAATTAGATGTTATTCTAGAGAAGGATCCCTTTGGGGAAAAACGGGTCTCTATAATTTACACACTGATACAGGGATTGAAACAGATATCCTGGGACAAAAGAAAAACTGCATGGGAGAGAGATTTGGGTGTAACGCTTTCTGAAGAGGCATGGCGGGACAGCTTAACTCGTATACATACGTCCTCATTGTGTATACGACATGGGTTAATTCAGTTTAAGGTGCTTCACCGTCTTCACTACTCGGGGGACAAGCTTGCCAGAATCTTTCCCACCACAGACCCTGGCTGTCCGAGATGCAGCCATAGTCCAGCCTCGGTGGGACACATGTTCTGGGCATGCCCCTCCCTCAACAGTTATTGGGGACAGATATTTAATGTATTCTCACATATCTGTAAACAGACCATAAACCCTGATTTTCACACAGCCATCTTTGGCATACCACCCCCTAAATGTAGGGTCACAACTTTGCAGGCAAATGCTCTAGCATTTGCCTCATTACTAGCACGCAGACTTATCCTATTTAACTGAAAGTCGAATAAAGCGCCATCATTTTTGCAGTGGTTGAGGGAGGTGCTGTCCTTTCTACCTTTAGAAAATCTCCGATATAAAATATGTAAAACCCGCAAAAACTTTACTTTGACCTGGAGTCCTTTCATATACTTTATTGAAGGTTTTCCCTTTTATTGAATGTACTTTTTATTTACCTGGTTGTAACGACAATACTTATAGATGTATGTATACAACTTTATATCGTCTTCAAAAATATGGTTATTATGTTGAATTGGAATAAGAAATCCCTTCATAGTCCTTTTTCTTTCTTTCTTTTGTTCTTTTTTAGCCTTGGGGGGAAGGGGGATTCCTACATGTTTCTTTGTGTTGTTGTTGTTGTTGTTGTTGTTCGTGTGCTTTGTATACCTGTTCCAAAAAAAATTGAAAATTGGAAAATAAAGTTTAAAAAAAAAGCAACAGACATTCAGTGGGTAGCCAGGTTCAGGTGGGCAACAGCTTGTGGTAAGAAGCTGATTTTGAGCCAGGTAGTGCGGGCTCTGAGGCTCCTGTAACGCCTCCCAGAGCGCATGGGGGAGAACAGTCTATGGTTGGGGTGGGTGGGATCTCTGCATTTGCTGAGACCCCTTTGAAGGCAGCATTTGTGATAAATGTCTTTTATGGCTGGGAGCTGGGTACCGATGCTGGGCCGCCTTGACAACCCGCTGCAGAGCTTTCTGGTCTACTGAGATGCAGTTGCCGTACCACACTGAGATGCAGTTGGTCAGGATGCTCTCTATGGTGCAATGGTAGAAGTTGGTGAGAATTTCGGGGAATAGACGGGCGCTCCTCAGCCTCCTCAGGAAATGCAGGTGTTGTTGGGCCTTTTTCACAAAGGCCTGGGTGTTTAATGTCCAGGTAAGTTCCTCGCTGATGTGGACTCCAAGGAATTTAAAGCTGGAAACATCCTCCACTTCCACCCCATTAATGTGTATGGGGGAGTGGCTACAGCTTCTAGACCACCCGAAGTCCACAATCAGCTCCTTCATCTTCGGCACATTGAAGACAATATTGTTGGTAGTACACCATGATGTGAGGTGCTGAATCTCGTCCCTGTAGGCCGTCTCGTCGTTGTTGGCGATACAGCCAATGACTGTGGTGTCATCTGCAAACTTAACTATAACACTTGAAGGATGAGTTGGCAGGCAGTCGTGGGTAAAGAGGGAGAAAAGGAGGGGGCTCAGAACACAGCCTTGAGGGGCACCTGTGCTGAGGGTCAGGGTGGAGGAGGTGTGGTCACCTATCCTAACAGACTGAGGTCTGTTGGTCAGGAAGTCCAGAGTCCAGTTACAGAGGGAGGGGTTGAGGCCAAGGGAGAGGAGTTTGGTCGTTAGTTTGGTGGGGATGATAGTGTTGAAGGCAGAGCTATACTCTATAAACAGCATCCGGATGTATGTGTTATTAAGTTCAAGGTGGGTCAGAGCAAAGTGCAGGGCAGTGGCAATGGCATCCTCAGTAGACCTTTTGGGATGGTAGGCGAACTGATGTAGGTAGAATGTGGGGAGGATACTATTTTTTATGTGAGCCAGAACCAGTCTCTCAAAGCACTTCATGGCAATGGGGGTGAGTGCTATGGGTCGGTAGTCATTCAGACATGTGGATGTTGGTTTCTTTGAGACAGGAATGATAGAGGTGGTCTTAAAGCATGCCAGGAAAATGGATTTGGACAGTGAGAGGTTAAATATAGTTGTGAGGACGTCAGCCAGTTGGTCGGCACATTCCTGGAGGACCTGACCCGGTATGCCATCCGGTCAGGCAGCCTTCCGTGTGTTCACTCTGCGCAGTGATTCTCTGACCTCTGTGATCGATAAGAGTGAGCACTTGGTTTTCTGGGTGGCTGGGGATTTTTGTGTCTGGGTCAGTATTGTCCTTGTCGAAGTGGGCATAGAAATTATTTAGCTTGTCTGGCAGGGATGCATCATGGACAGTGGGACCGCTATTTGAGCTTTTGTAGTCTGTGATAGACTGAATGGCTTGCCACATTCGCCGGGGATCAGTGTTGTTGTGAAAGTGGTCCTCTATTCGTAGGAATATGTATGTTTGGCTGTTCTGATGCCCTTTTTGAGGTTGGATCTGGCTGTGATATAGGCCTCACAGTTACCTGACTTGAACGCTGCATCCCGGACTTTCAGCAGCTGCCGGACCTCACTGGTCATCCAGGTTTTCTGGTTTGGAAAGGCGCACATTGATTTTTTTTTTGTGACACTCTCAGTGCAAAAATTAATGTAGGCTAGTATGGCAGATGTCTGTTCATTAATGTCTATATGGGAGCCATGGGGAGCTGAATGTGCAAAAATACTCCAGTCTGTGTTGTCAAAACAGTCCCGGAGTTCAGAGAATGCTCCTTCTGGCCAGACAGTGATCGTCTTTACTGCTGACTTGACCCGTTTTAATAGAGGTTTGTAGGCTGGGACCAGGAACAAGCAGAGGTGGTCAGAATGCCCCAGGTGGGGGCAGGGAGTAGCTTTGTATGAGTCCTTAATGTTTGTATTGATATGGACCAGGGTGTTTTGTCCCCTAGTGGGGTGGGAGACACGCTGATGGAATTTGGGCAATACAGCCCTGAAGTTAGCCTGATTAAAATCACCACCTATGATAAAGGCATTGTCTGGGTGTTTGGTCTGTTGTCTGCTGATGGCACATTGTAGCTGCTTAAGTGCTACCTTAGCATTAGCATGTGGGGGGATGTATACAGCGGCGATGGTAATGGCTGTTAGCTCCCTGAGCAGGTAAAAAGGCCTGCACTGAATCATAAGGAGCTTGAGATCAGCGGAGCAATGCCTTTCAACAATCTTTATATTGTTGCACCAAGAGATATTGACATACATACTCAAACCTCCTCCGCGGATCTTGCCGGAGTCCGCTGTCCTGTCGGCATGGAAGGCTGTGCAGCCCGCCAACTCGACTGCCGAGTCGGCTATGTTGCTGTTGAGGCAAGTCTTCATAAACATCAGCCAGACAGCAGTTCTGCAGCCTTTTCTGAGAGGACAGCCTGAGTCTTATCTCGTCCATTTTGTTAGCTAACGATTGGACATTAGCCATAAAGATGCTGGGGAGGGAAAATTTGAAGGGAGCACGACTTAGCTTAGCATGTAGCCCGCCTCGTTTCCCCCTCTTCTGTTTATGTTGCCGATTGGGGCAGCGTTTCCACTGCAGGACTAATGAGTGGATAATATCGATGGGGAAATTGTCCGTGATGGTGGAGGGAAGTGAGTAACCCGTTCTGAGGTTTAAAAGTTCCTGACGGCTGTAGATGAGCGCATGACCTACACTTGTAAGTAAACTTAAAACTAACGTATAAATAACAAAGAAAACATAGCACTGAACAGGGAGCCGCAGTAGCCGCTGCGTCCAGCGCGCCGCCATCTTCCCATGCAAGAGCGTTTATAGACTCACTGTAACTGCTTCACATCAGTTGAGCACAGCATTGGTTTTTGGTTCTTACCTTACCTCACATTTAGTAGGCTTTTACCGGGGCGGAACTAATCTTCATGACATGTGTTACCAGGGGATTGATTAATGTAAACACAGAGAAGCGCGAAAAACGAGGTCATATTTCAAGAGCAAATCAATATTAAGAGATTTATTATTTCATAATCGAATTGTAAAGAAGAAAGAACAAGATAGTTTACAAGCAAAAGAAGACCTACTAGCCCCTCTGGAGTCATAGGCAGCCTACAAGGTATGTTCATTGTTTACATTTGACAGTAATGTTGACTGTGTTAACTAGCTTAATAGCTAATGGTAGCTAGCGTTCGGCTGTATACTATTGTGTATAAAACACATGCTGTAACGTTATTCATTCACTCATTCATATCTTTTCCTTTGTACGTAGTTTTTTACAGGTTTGTCCAACCAAGACAATAAACCCAGTATTCTAAACCGAGAACCCATGCCTCATCGTGTTCATTGCTAGAGGAGCTACAGTAAAAAACTCGACTGCTCTGCATGTGAAACGTCAGACAAAGACGGCACCTGTACCGAGAGCAGCGTTCCACAGCATTCCACAGACGAGCGAACTCGCAGCGCGCACGCGGCCCTCTACACGGCAGCGCCCACTGGAAAAGGTTCTGTGTTACTATTGTGTTGCAAGCTGCAACTAAGAGACAGTGTAAGGCTCTACACAAGAGACTGACACATTTGCATACCAATATTGAAAGGTGCATTCATTTTCTTTTGTCATTTGTGATTTAAGTTAAATGGTAGTGTGCTGTAATCAAGAGACTAAGCATTCTACTCCAGACGTTATATATTGTTGCACAATAGGTTATCATGAATGGATTTTCTTTCTTTAAAGTTTAACATTCAGTTTTGATGGTTTAAATTGAGTAAGGCTGTTTATTCTACAAATATGTTAAAATAGCTAGATCAAAGTTATTGAAGATAGCTACTCAGCTAAACATCTATCTACTATAGACCAAGTAACTCAGTTTAACACAAGATTAGAACTAAAGCACATAACTAAAGCATATCAAGTACAATGGCAGAGCTTAAGTCGTACTCTGACAATAATAGAGAAGGCGCCGAGGGTGGCAGAGAGGGTGTAGGTGAAGATGTGCCACAGCAAGACACAGACATACAAAAGGAAGTTGAAGGCACAAGAGCTGATAACCATGATTCCGCACAAGAGCCACAAAGAAGCCAAAGAGTCCGGAAGTTAACGGAAAGGGGCCAAGAACTACACGATGTGCAAGTAAGAAGACTTGAACACCGTTTTAGTGTGAGCTATGATAAGTGGAAGGCTATCGCTAAAGATGCCAAAGAAGTGCAGATTGAACAATGCTCAAATGACCTGCTGCATGCGCACATCACAAAGATAAGTAAAGCCTCAAAGGATCTAAACGTTGTCTATGATGAGTTAAGGCGTATGGACAGGCCCGACCATGACACATGCCACAGAATAGACAAGTGCGAAGCAGTCACAAGGATGCTCATTGAGACTGCAAGAAGCCGTCTAGACACAAGAAAGGACGAAAGACAAGAGGATGAAGGACAGGGCGTGAAAGAGGAAACGTCCGAATTAAAGGCTGCGGCTGCAGACAAATTAAGCACCAGCCCTTACCATACCGGGTCCTCCGCCCGTTCTGAAAGCAGCTCGTCTCACCGCACCACGTCCTTGGCTCATTCTCAAAGAAACTCAAGGGCCATATTGAGACATTCAAACCGGTCCTCTGCTAAAGTACAAGACGCTGCTGCTTAGGTTGCTGCCAATAAAGTCATTTTACACGTACTGCAAGAGCAAGAGCGTAAGATCGAAGAACTTCACGAACTCGAAGCTGAAGCCTCCCAGAGACAAAGAGCACTAGAAGCTAAGCGCAGAGAAATAGAGCACCTAGAGACAATTAAGAAGCTAAGGGCTGCCCAGGCGAGACAGCAAGTATATGACCAGAGTATCTGCTCAGACGAAGAAATATCTGAGCTGCTCCATCAACGTGCCACTCTGAAGGACAAAGTGAAAGTCAAGGATGAAACTCTGAAGGAGAAAGTGAAGGTCAAGGAGGAAAGTACTCTACAGCACCAGTCTTCGCAACAAACTGTGACACATTCAATGCAAGCAGACAGCACAGCAGCTCTTATCAGAGTGTTCGCAGAGTCCATCAGTTCGAGTCGTCTTCCCGTACCTGAACCTACAATATTCAACGGCGACCCACTTAGATTCAATGATTGGAAAGTTTCTTTTCAAACACTCATTGACAGGAAAAACCTACCAGCTGAAGAAAAGACATATTATCTACGAAAGTAGAGAGCTACTTCCTGCTAGGCACAGATTCAGCCTATCATGCAGCATGGACTATCCTAGAAGAGAGATATGGGAATCCATTTCTCATCGCCAAGGCCTTCAGAGACAGGCTTGATGCATGGCCCAAGATAAGTTCCAAAGGCAGTGTGGAACTTCAAGTATATTCTGATTTCCTTCGCAGATGTGAGGCTGCCATGTCCCAAATGAAGAGTCTTGAAATACTCAATGACTGCAACGAGAACCAGAAAATGCTTGCTAAACTTCCAGACTGGCTGACTTCAAGATGGAACAGGGAAGTTGTACAAATGGAAGAACAAAATCAAGGGTTCCCAAGCTTCAGTCAGTTCGTCAAGTTTCTCATACGTGAAGCCAGAATCGCTTGCAACCCACTGACATCTCTCCATGCTCTAAAAAGGTTTCGAGAAACAGAGGGCCCACAGTAAAGGCGCTGGCAACCAACTCAGACGAGAAAGATGTTGCTACCAGCTGTGTCTTCTGTGAGAAGGAAGGCCACAGTCTACACAACTGTCGTCAGTTTATGGAGGAGACTATCTCAGAGCGAGTCAAGTTTGTTCAAGAGAGGAAATTGTGCTTTGGCTGTCTTAAGCCTGGCCATCACTCAAGGGACTGCAAAAAGAGGAAGACCTGCAAGACATGTGACAAACCACATCCGACATGCCTTCATGATGACCGCACCAAGGAAGAAAGAATGGCTGCAAAACCTGATGGAGCGCAATACGGCAGCAGGTCAAAGGAAAGGAAAAAGGAGAGCCCACAAGATGAAGCAGCAAGTACAAGTCAGGCAACATCACACAGAGTTGTCCAAAACGTCAAAGGCACTCATACTTCTACGATCATTCCAGTGTGGGTGTCAACAACAAGTGAGCCAGATCGTGAAGTTCTCGTGTATGCACTCCTCGATACACAAAGCGACACAACCTTTATCCTTGAAGAAACAGCAAAGGCTTTCCACACGAAGAATGAACCCGTTCAGTTAAGGCTCTCCACAATGGCTTCAAGAAACACAGTAGTGTCTTGTCGGAAATGGACTGGACTACAAATGAGAGGATTCTACTAGGACAAGATAATCCCTCTGCCAGTGACCTACTCAAGAGAACTCATCCCTGCAAACAGAGATCACATTCCCACACCAGAGACCGCAAAGGCATGGCCTCATCTTGAGCACATCGCAGAAGAGATCGCTCCTACGCAAAGTTGTTATGTTGGACTGCTAATTGGCTACAACTGTCCTCAAGCTCTCATCCCAAGACAAGTATTGCCTGGTGAAGAAAATCAGCCCTTTGCACAGAGAACAGACTTGGGCTGGAGTGTAGTTGGATATGGCAACCCCTGTTTCGACTATGGAGATGCGATTGGAGTAAGCCACCAAGTCATCGTAAAGCACGTGATGCCAGGTCTTCAATCCTCTGCAGACCTCACAAGTGAAGTGCGTTATGTCTGTAGAACACAAATCAGGGAAGTGGTCTTGCTAGAATCTGACTTCACCGAAAGAGCTTCAGAGGACGGCCACATCTCCCAAGAAGAGCTCCGATTCCTGTCGGAAATGGAAAAAGGCATCAAGCTTAAAGATGATGGTCACCTGGAAATGCCACTGCCATTCAAGAAAGAAAGGCCCAACTTACCAGATAACAAGAGGTGTTCTATCCAACGTCTCAAATGCCTAGAAAGGAAGCTGAAAGGAAACCAGCAATACTACCAAGACTACAAGACCTTCATGGAGGAGACCATAGCCCGCAGAGATGCAGAACGAGTTCCAGAAGGGGACATCTCCAATGGACCAACATGGTACATCCCACACCATGGGGTGTATCATCCACGAAAGCCTTGCAAGATACGTGTCGTCTTTGACTGCTCTGCCAAATTCAAGGACACATCCTTGAACGACCATCTCCTGACCGGTCCTGAATTGACAAACAGCTTGGTGGGAGTCCTGTGTCGTTTCCGTAGAGGTCCTGTTGCAATAATGTGCGACATTGAACGTACGTTCCACCAGTTCCATGTGAAACCAGAAGACCGAGACTACTTAAGATTCCTGTGGTGGGAGAATGGAGATCTTGAAGCGCAAGCAAACCATATCCTGACCATGAAGTCCACAATACTCTCCCCACCTCCTGGGAGGTTCGTCAAGGAAGACCTTTACCTTCGCAAGAGATGGCGCCGAGTGCAACTATTGGCCAACAACTTCTGGGCACGGTGGAAAAAAGAGTACCACCTGAACCTCCAACACAGACAGAGGTGGAGCAAAGACCACAGAAACGCAAAGGTCGATGATGTCGTTCTTCTGCAAGATGATACTTTACCACGAAACCAATGGAAGTTGGCAAAGGTTATCGAAGTGTACCCAGGAAAGGATGGGGAAGTAAGAAGACCCAAGTTGCTTATCAGCGACTCAACCTTGGATGGAAAGGGAAGACATATCTCCAAACCTGTCCACCTGGAAAGGTCAATTCACAAAACAGTCACACTGCTGGAAGCAGACTGAAGACTCCAGTATACTCTCCCTCTCTGGCCATCTGCTAGTTAATTAGCAGTTCTATTTTAGTATTTTTGTCTTCTAAGTTGTTCTAAGACTTCACGCGTGATTTGGTGGGAGTGTCACTGCTTCACATCAGTTGAGCACAGCATTGGTTTTTGGTTCCTACCTTACCTCACATTTAGTAGGCTTTCACCGGGGCGGAACTAATCTTCATGACATGTGTTACCAGGGGATTGATTACTGTAAACACAGAGAGAATGCGAAAAACGAGGTCATATTTCAAGCGCAAATAAATATTATTATATTGTGGAGTTAGAAAACAACGAGACAGGAGACGTGAGAGTAGACGTAGTCGAGGTAGTTTACTAGCTCCAACTTAGCATGTCATACATTCGACAACGACACTGATCTGTGAACCGGAAGCGGAAGTGCATTATCTGACCCCTCGCCTCTTCCCTTAAAGGTACACCGTCCTCTTAGGTGAATGTCTCTCGTTATATAGATGTGGGTCACCACACAGCCCCCCCCCCCAGAATTCACCTACACAAAACAATGCAAAACAGCAAAAGTGCAAGTCATGAACATAAAAATAGACTCTACAACAGAACAGTCAATGACATAGTGCAAAGTCACGGGGAAAACAGGTGACGAGTCGGGGGGCGGACCCTGCGGCCATAACGGCTGCGCTTCACAGGAGGGGAAACAGATGGGGCCGAAACCCGGGCCATAGGCGGGGCCGAAGCAGGAACAGAGGCAGGTGCCGGGGCCGACCTAGGAGGGCGCCCCCGCCGCGGGGGTAGGGCCAATTGCATTGGCTCCCCAATGTCCAAGTGAGCGGGCTTGAGACGGTCTATAGCGACCCGCTCCGGCCTGCCCCCCATGTCCACCACAAAGTTCTTATCCCCCGCCTCCAGGACGCGGAAAGGCCCGTCGTATGGGGGCTGCAGCGGGGACCGATGGCTGTCGTGCCTAATGAAGACGTACCTCGCCGATGGCAGATCCTTGGGGACGTAGGACCGGGGGAGGCAGTGTTGAGACATCGGAACGGGAGCGAAGGCACTGGCAGCGCTCCGGGAGGCACTGAGGTGAGAGGCGGCCTACCAGGGAGCCGTAGCATCCGGAAGAAACTCCCCCGGAACCCGCAGGGGCTGGCCATACACCAGCTCAGCGGAGGAGGTCAGGAGGTCTTCCTTCGGGGCCGAACGCAGGCCGAGCATGACCCACGGGAGCCGGTCCATCCAGTCGCAGCCAGTGAGGCTTGCCCGCAGAGCGGCTTTCATGTCCCGATGGAACCGCTCACAAAGTCCGTTGCTCTGCGGGTTGTACGCCGTAGTGCGGTGGATCTTCACCCCCAGGTGCTCAGCGACCGCCGTCCAGAGCTCCGAGGTAAACTGGGAGCCCCGGTCGCTCGTGATGTCACCAGGCGTGCCGAAACGGGCCACCCAGCAGCCGATGAACGCCCGTGCTACCTCTGCTGCCGTCGTGGAGGACAAGGGAATAGCCTCTGGCCACCTGGTGGCCCTGTCCACAACAGTGAGGAGGAACGTATCACCACTGGAGGGGGGCAGGGGACCCACCAGGTCAACATTGACGTGGTCAAACCGCCTCTCTGGAACCACAAACGGCGCCAAAGGGGCCTTGGTATGGCGGTGCACCTTGGCGCGTTGGCACGCCAAACACGAGCCGGCCCAGGCTCTAACATCCTTACGGAGCCCAGGCCAAACGAACTTGACGCTCACCAGCTTGGTCGAGGCCTTCACTCCCGGGTGGGAAAGGCCGTGGACGGTGTCGAGAACTCGGCGCCGCCAGGAAGTAGGCACCAGGGGGAGCGGTTGACCGGTGGAGATGTCACAGAGGAGGTTGGTGTTGGCCGCGTCGAACGTCACGTCCTCCAGCCGTAGCGCCGTAGGGGTCGACCGGTAGTCTTGAACGGTCGCGTCCTTGGCTTGGTCCGCTGCCATAGCGGCGTAGTCGAGTCCCAAGTGAAAGGCGTTAACAACCGCCCGTGAAAGGCAGTCGGCGACGAAGTTATCCTTGCCCGACACGTGTTGTATGTCCGTGGTAAACTCGGAAACCGCCGCGAGATGGCGCTGCTGACGCCCAGACCACGGTTCTGAGGTTTTGGCCATACAGAACGTCAGCGGTTTGTGGTCCACAAAAGCGGTGAACTGTCGGCCCTCCAAAAGGAACCTAAAGTGTCTGGTTGCGAGGAAGAGACCCAGTAGTTCCCTATCAAAGGTGCTGTATTTGCGCTCGCTCTCACGGAGTTGTTTACTGAAGAACGCCAACGGCTGCCAGCCCCCCCCCCCACCCACTGCTCACACACGGCCCCCACGGCGTAGTCGGAGGCATCCGTTGTAAGGGCTATGGGGGCGGCAGGCGGCGGGTGAGCTAGCAGCACAGCGTTGGCCAGCGCGGTCTTGGCGGCCACAAAAGCCTCGTCCATCCCCGAAGACCAGTCCAGCTCGTCCTTAGACTTCTTACCCCACAGGGCCTCATACAGGGGACGCATGATGTGGGTGGCACGGGGCAGGAAACGGCTATAAAAGTTCACCATGCCCAGGAATTCCTGCAGCGACTGTACAGTGCGGGGGCGGGGGAACATGGTGACAGCCTCAACCCTGGCCGGGAGGGGAACAGCCCCCTGTGGAGTGATGTTGTGCCCGAGGGAGGCGATGGACGACTCCCCGAACTGACACTTAGCTGGGTTGATGATGAGGCCGTGTTCGCTGAGCCTGTCGAACAGCTGTCTGAGGTGCGTCATGTGTTCCTCCGCCGACGCGCTGGCCACGAGGATGTCGTCTAAGTACACAAACAAAAATGGCATGTCGCGGAGCACAGAATCCATAAGGCGCTGAAACGTCTGCGCCGCCCCTTTAAGGCCGAAAGGCATACGTAAGAACTCAAAGGGCCCAAAGGGTGTGATGACAGCCGTTTTTGGGACATCCAGTGGGTGGACCGGCACTTGGTGATACCTCCGTACTAAGTCGATTTTGGAATAGATGGCAGCGCCCGCCAGGTGGGTAGAGAACTCTTGTATGTGCGGTATGGGGTACCGGTCGGGGGTCGTGGCATTGTTTAGGCGACGGTAGTCCCCGCACTGGCGCCAACCCCCGTCGGCCTTAGTAACAATATGAAGAGGGGAAGCCCACGGACTGTCAGAACTGCGGATAATGCCGAGGTGCTCCATAGTCAAAAACTCCTCCCTGGCTATTGCGAGCTTGGCCGAGTCGAGGCGTCGGGCCCGGGCGTAAACTGGGGGGCCCACTGTGGTGATATGATGTTCCACGCCATGCTTGGCCACCGCCGAGGAGAAGGTGGGTGTGGTGAGCTCGGGGAAATTTGCACAGCGCTCCAGCCCCCCCAAGCGTGCAGGGGTATGACGCAAAAGAGACGGCATCAATCACGCGACAGTTTTTAACATCCACCAGCAGGTTGAAAGCACAGAGGAAATCCGCACCTAGGAGCGGGGTGGATACAGCAGCCATCACAAAGTCCAAGCCGAAACGTCGGCCGCCAAAACACATGTCCACATGTCTGATACCGTACGTCCGAATGGACGTGCCGTTGGCGGCGTCCATCTGGGGGCCGTGACTTTCGGTCATCGTGTCCACAGCTTGTGCTGGTAGTATGCTGCGTTGAGCGCCAGAGTCAACCAGCAGCCGCCGGCCCGACAAGGAGTCTCTGATGAACAACAGCTTGCAGTCACGGCCGGCGCCCATAGCCGTTAACGAGCGCCGGCCTTGGCGTTTCCCTTGAACCCTGTAACTGCAGGGTTTGCGACACTGTTTTGCTTTTGCCCCAAACCTGGCATGGTAATAACAGAGCCCGTCGTCAGGTTGGCGGCGGGCTGTCACCGCAGCCGCGGTGTCCATATAGTCGTACACAGGTGGTGGTGGGGCGGTCTGGTGGGGTAGCAGGGCATGCACAAACTGTTGCCGGTTGGCCAGGAAAACCCTGTCTGCTTCAGCAGCCAGAGAACGGTAGTCCTTGGAGGCGGCGAGAGGAGAACTGGCCAGTGCTGTGCGTACAGGTGCGGGGAGCCGCCTCAGAAAAATGTGTGTGAAAAGAAAGGCCGGATCAGCCGATCCCAGCACAGACAGCATTTTTTCCATTAACTCAGACGGTTTGCCGTCGCCGAGGCCATTCAGGAACAGTAAACGGTCTGCTTTCTCCAGCTCCGACAGTTCAAATAGTTTCAGGAGGAATGTCTTTATAGCATCGTACTTGCCAGCAGCTGGCGGAGCTTCCAACAGTGTCATTGCTCGCGCCGTTGTCGATGCGTCTAACGCCGCCACTACGTGGAAGTACTGTGTTGCATCCTGCGTTATCCCTCTCAGCTGGAACTTGGCTTCCACATGTTGAAACCACGGCCGTGGATTATGCTGCTAAAAGTCGGGTAGCTTCACAGTAGCGGCGTAAATGCTAGCGTTAGCAATAGCCATGTTGTTAGCACCGGCGTCGGGAGCGGGTACCGCGGCAGCATTATTCCCGGCGTCTTCGTTGTCAGACATACTCGTATTAGTAGATAGATCACGTCGGGGTCACCAATGTGGAGTTAGAAAACAACGAGACAGGAGACGTGAGAGTAGACGTAGTCGAGGTAGTTTACTAGCTCCAACTTAGCATGTCATACATTCGACAACGACACTGAACTGTGAACCGGAAGCGGAAGTGCATTATCTGACCCCTCGCCTCTTCCCTTAAAGATACACCGTCCTCTCAGGTGAATGTCTCTCGTTATATAGATGTGGGTCATCACAATATATTATATATTATTATTATTATCATTATTTATTATAATCGACTTGTAAAGAAGAAAGAACAAGATAGTTTACAAGCAAAATAAGACCTACTAGCCCCTCTAGTGTCATAGGCAGCCTACGAGGTATATTCATTGTTTACATTTGACAGTTATGTTGACTGTGTTAACTAGCTTAATAGCTAATGGTAGCTAGCGTTCGGCTGTGTACTATTGTGTATAAAACACATGCTGTAACGTTATTCATTCACTCATTCATATCTTTACCTTTGTACACAGTTTTTTACGGGTTTTTCCAACCAAGACAAAAAAGCCCAGTATTCTAAATCGAGAACTCATGCCTCGTCGTGTTCGTTGCTAGAGGAGATACACTCACAATGTTGAAGACCTAAGTGAACCAAAACCTTATGTTTGTCGATTATATTAGAAGTGAGAAGTTGAGAGCTATGGAAGATGAAGGCATAACTCAACTCCTTCTCCTCAATGATATTTTCATTGATCTGCTACTCGACCCAAATCCTGGAGCTACTGTTGCAGACAACATGGTACCTTGTTGGAGGGAACAGTCACCGACTCACCAACCTGAAAACGCCTCTCCAACCAATCTTTGGGACAGACAACCAACGGCAGCCACGGTGGCTAGAGATATTGTCGTCCATCCACCCACCGTATACGGCGACCTTCACACCATTCTTTTCATGGAGGAAAGACACTCACGAACCAGTCAGGGATCTCACGACATTGATGCCAGCCAAGTACAGCCTCACTGGCACGGGCGGTGCCCCTTTGGGTAGGATGAGCTCATCGTCCGCTGATCAGGTGGTAAGATTGACTGATGTAGCAGCTCTATTACCACATAGAGAAAGAATTTAAGTTGCATGAGGGTCAAATCTCTGATGTTGGTTCTGATATGTCATATAGTAGCCTTTGCAAATAGATCGACGAAGGTTTATAAGACGGGTTCAGTGAATCCGAGGTCACGAGAACAGTAGCAAAGATAACCAAACCTGATACATTCAGGTGTAAGTTGACAAGTAAAGATTATCTTATTGTTTATGGTTTAAAGCGGTTTCTCTGCTCCCACATTAGGGGCAAAAATGCCACTGAGCTCTTCCAAGAGTTAAGCAATGCCAGACATCAAGCTAGAGAGATTCCGCAGCAGTTTATGTACAATTGTGTGTTTAAAGCAGTGAGTTGTTTTTTGTTTTGTTTTGTTTTGTTTTTTTTAGTCACAAAAACCTGGTGCAACCTTAAGTATGACTAAAAGCTCGTTCAGGGCACTTTCCTTCACACCCTCTACCAAGAGTTAGATTAAAGAAACAGACATGCTAGACGTGATCTTAAACCCTTCCTCTCAGACAGACAGGTCAGTGATGCTCACCAAATCTTCAAGTGAGGAAGAAGGGAGGTTAAAACGTCTGACTATAGTAGATAAAACCAGGCCAGTAATTGTTAGTTCAGCCCAGCATGAAAATAACGAACAGACTGACCAGACCATACAGACCAAAGTTGACTCTGAGTTACAAGCTAATAATGCTGCTCTCAATGAACTGACGGCACAACTGTCCTAGTTAACCAAGCACCTGGCACAGATGGTACAACCCATTGACAGTGCGATGTTTGGAAGCCCTAATGCACCCATCACTCGTCCCCACTACCAGCCACTCAGACAAGGTTCTGAAAAAAAAACCCAAAACAACGTGTAGCTCAATTTATTGGGAGGCGATGTATGTTTTATTGCCCAATCAATGGTGTTCCCCATCAAATGCTGCTAGATTCGGGGGCTCAAGCGACAATAGTGGGGACGGCGTGGGTTGAGAAAGTACTGCCTGGTGTCAAAGTTCAGCCACTTGAAACCCTACTTGCCCATCGACCTCTTGAAATATCTGCAGCAAATGGTACTTAAGTTCCCTATGATGGATGGGCAGAAATAGACCTTCAGATCAGCAGTACGAGTCAGGGACAATTGACTATTAAAGTACCAGTTCTGATCAGTCAAAGTTGAAAGTGCAGGACAGGGTGATCAGGTTGACGTTACCGCTATCTTATATCTTAAATGAGGCTTTGAGTGATAGGGAGAGCACAGTAGAAGCCCTAATTTCAGCCCTCGAGATAATGGCGCCTGATGAGACACCCCCCCCCCCCAGTGTAATGTAAGAGTTGGTAAGAAAGGCATAATTATTCCTGCAGGACGAATTTGTGAAGTTAGGTGCAGGGTTAGGGGGTGGTCAGGGGGCGATATGTTGTTGTTTCAGCCTAGTTCAGAGAATTGCTCCTCAGAGACTTTAGAGCGCTTTCCAGCCCTGGTAGATGTTCCTAGGGGGTCGTCAAAATATACTAAAATTCCCATTCAAAACCCTACTAAACATGATATTTGTCTAACACAGCCAACAGCCCTCAGCCTGAGTCTAAGTCTCTACCGATTGCCCAAACATGCTCAGCTCAGTTGAGTACAGACTGATGTGGAAAAAAAAGACCGATAGAGACACAAATCCACAAAATACTAAACATAAATGGCATCCGGCTGTTGACTTATCACATCTCGGTGAAGACAAACAGAGGATAGCTACAGACACGTTGTTCAGTGAGTCAGATATGTTTGCTACGGATGATACCACATCCCAAACCTGCAACTAAAAATCCACTTAACAGACAAAACACCAGTACAAAAGTCCTACAATGCAATTCCGAAGCCTCTTTACTGAGAGGTGAAGGAATGTGTGCAAAAGCCACTTAACCAGGGATGGATTAGGGAGTCCACCTCACTTTACTCATCCCTCATGGTCTGTGCTAGGAAAAAGGACATGAGTTTACATCTATATGTTGACTTTCGTGGATTAAACAGCAAAACGATTCCTGACCACCACCCACTTTCTCGCATACAAGCCCTGCTGGATAATCTTTGGGGTCTTCCATACAAGGCAGTGCATACCACCAGGGATTTGTCAATGAGCCATCCAGGCATCTGACAGCTTTTAGCACTCCTTGGGGGCTGTATGAGTGGATCCGACTCCCATTTGACCTGACCAACACCCTGTCAGTGTTTCAGAGACGCATGGAATGTGTCCTTGATGGTCTGCGGGACGAATGCTGTTCTCCATACTTAGATGACGTATTCTGTTTTTCCAAAACTTTTCAGGAACAGATTGAAGAACTAAAGAGAGTGATCCTGTTGTGGTTACACCGCCCAGAGCTGCCTCCCCGGCACGTTCAAGCCACACCCCCAGCTCGGACGTGCAGGAAACATCCGAGCGCTCAGCTCGCGCTCTGAGGAGACGAGCGCTGCGCTGCACCATGTGTTTGCCATCATCTATCAGGCACACCTGCGGCAATCAGGCAGCCCTCTACAAGAAGCCTCCCAGAATGTCTCTCCGTGCTTCGACGTACTGAACCCTGCGGTAAAGCTCTGACAAGCCCTCTAGCGTTCATTGCCCTCTTGCTGTTCCGTTTATTCCCAGTGTCTAATATCCGTGTCTGTCTTTTTCCTCCCAGGGCTCTCCTTCCGCGACTTTCACGGCTCCCCGCGCCTCCCTCGCCCCCAGCGACCTTCACGTTTTCCCCCCGGACCTCTCCAGCGATCTCCCTCCGTGTCTGTCCACCTGGACCCCTCCTATTCGGACTTGACTTCCTGGATCTCGGACCCGGACTTCCTCGGACAACCCCTCGCTCTACGAATTCGGACTTTGGTAGCCAGGCGCACATCGTCTCAACAACACCCACCTGAGACTCACCTGTCGTTATCCCCTGTGGCAGTGTTGTTTGTTTTTCTTCCCTGCATTAAAACGCCCTTCGGGTTATCCCGGTGCTCTGTTGTCTGTCTGTCCTTTTGGGTTTCGCTACACTGGCTTCTGGTCTTCATTCGACATATGTAACAGTTCCACCACATATGGGATTATGGTGTTAAATTACATCCACAAAAAAAAAACAAGAAAAAAAAAAAAAAACGAGCTTTACAAGCATCAAGTAAAGTATGTTGGGCACCTGGTGACAAGTGAAAGTGTTCATGTAGATCCTAAGGTTACATTTCACGTACTCCAAAATGGCTGAGAGGGTTATTGCATTGTGACATCATCCACAATAGCTCGCTGGAAAAAAGAAAAACGATGGAGGTGCATTCCCCGTGCCAATCCCGGACAATATGACCCCCTGTGGTCATATGTCCTCCCACCGACCCCGTATTGGCACGCCCACCGGGAGCGCTATTCCTCTTTCCATCTCCAACTAAATGAGATCGGTCGATGGCTGTTTCTCTCTCGCTGGGATTAAGAGTAAAACTGCAAATACGCAAGTAATCTAGTGATATACTGGTATATTAGATACTAACTTATAGTTAGCTTACCTTTTATCGCCAAGATGTTCGTTAATCCGGTCGATGTGGCCGGATTCTACGCTTGGTGCGGGTGTGTTAAACCGGCGACGCTCCAATGGGACTCCCATCCGGACTGTGTCTCCCATATCCCGCATGTTCACTACACGGGCTACTTGAGGGATGTAGACCGTAATGAGATCGACTGCAATTTCTGTAAAACCATCAGAGGATCGGGGCGCCAAAGGTGGGCTGCCCTGTACCGTCAAAGATGGGGACTTGCAGATCCCTTCGCACCTGCTAACGAGGCGGCTAGCATGGTGCTACCTAGCTATAGCCATGGGGCGGAGGCTAGCAACATCCCTCCGATGCTTCCTAGCTACAGTCACGGGACGGCGGCTAGCATTAGCATCCCTCCGGAGCCAGAGTCTATCCCACCATCCGGGGTAGTTAGAGAGGACTGGACCAATGAGGTCCTATCTCTCCCTGGTGAATCCGTGGCATGTTATTCGGCGGGTGCGGAACCCGAGGATTCACGGCCTGAGGAAGTAGACGATCAGGGCGTGGAAGACGACCAGCCAAGTTCGTCTCAACCAAACAAAGATGGCGACGCCATGCAACGTGGGTCCAAAACATTCCTCGCCAGTTTCCGCGATCTGTTCGCGCGAGCGGTCAAGTCTGCCGACATCGTTACCGAGCCGGGCAATCCTCAAGATCCGGTGGTAGCCGATTTTCCACGAATGGCAGAGAGGGTCAGGGACTCCACTCTACCACCTTATCCTCACATCGAACGAGCGTTTAAGCGGGCGGAGGCGGATCCGCTACTTAAATCGTCCTCAAAGTTCAGTCAGAAGGGGGTTGACGTCTTAGCAGTCGAGGTTAGGAACCTGAACTACAAAGACTGGAAAATTCCGCAACCAGAGAGGGACGTTTTATCGTTCAACCCTAACACCAAGGTGGGGTCTCGCGATACTCCCAAACACCCTTCGCAGTGGGGCCAACAGGTGGATCGTTACGCGTGTGATGCATGGCACGCCAGTACACGCGCAGCTGGACTCGTCTCAACGGCTGGGATGATAACGGCGTACATGCGCAAGCTCTGCAGCCTATCAAACGTCGAGCAAAGCAAAGCCGCCATCGCTACAGCAGGTATCGACGGGGCCGAGTTCGGTGACGTAGTGGCCAGCGAAGCAGGTTGTGAGTACATCTTGGAAATGGAACGCATAGCTGACTCCCTGGGATCGCTGCTGTATTCCATCGCTCTAGAGTGCGGTTCTAGTGCAGCTGCCTCCACCCTTTCGCGCAGACGTCTCTGGCTAGAGACAGCCGGGGTAAAAGAGGAATTCTGCAAGGAGTGCATGGCCCACTCCTGCGCAGGGAACCAGGGCCTGTTTGGAACGACCCCGGACATTATCAGCAAATATAAGGCCGCCCAGGCCGAGCGCGAAACCTTGCACAAGGAGCTTCTCCCGATGATGAAGAACCCGCCTACCCCTAAGCCCGCGGTGGGCAAAGGGCAGGGGGACAAGCCTGCGCGCAAGCAGAAATGGAGAGAGACTTATCCAAAAAGAGGTGGTAAAGCGGGGCGCGGGCGTGGACAGGGCTCACGTCCAAACTCCCAGTCTTCCACAGAACCAGCGGCCAAGGCGGCCAAGCCGGACAGCACAGACACTTCCAAGAAGGGAGCTGCCAAGTGACGTGTTTCAGTAGGACGTTACGACCCACACCGACAGACTGATTCCAGAGCCGTCTCCGGCGATATAGACGCTTGTTCAGGGGACACAGCGTGCGCAGGGCTAAACACTGCGCCTTTTATTTTGGTTTCTGATGCACAGTCTACTTGTTTTATTCCAAAGGTTGTGAATGTGAATAAAAGTTTTTATGTTGGTGATGATGGTGATTGCGTATTAAAAGGTTTGAAACGCAAGTCTGATTGTCTGTCTGAATCTTTAGGTAAAGATGATGATAACAATGTAATAACATCCCTGCTGGAAATATTGGATAATAATGACATGAGCGCACGAACCGGGGTCGGTGGCCGAAGCACAAATCCTAGACAACGAACTCACAGAGTTACTCTCGAAAGGGGCAATCACGGTGGTTCCTCCCCTAGAAAGAGAAGACGGGTTTTACAGCCGTTACTTTCTGGTCCCGAAGAAGGATGGGGGCATGCGCCCAATCCTAGATTTGAAACCTTTCAACAAGTATGTAGAGAAGGTCAGTTTCAAAATGCTACGCACACCGGTTCTGCTGTCAATGGTGACACAGTCCGATTGGCTAACTTCAGTCGACCTAAAAGATGCTTTCTATCATTGTCCGATTGTGGAAAGACACAGAAAGTATCTTCGGTTCTGTTACCGGGGTCAGTGTTACCAGTACACATGCCTCCCGTTCGGATATCGCCTCTCTCCTCTGACATTCACAAGGTGTGTGAAAGCAGCGCTCGCAGTGTTGATGCGCAAAGGTATGCGCTTGGCATGGTTCCTAGACGACCTGTTGGTGTTGGCCCGGTCGCCGGAACAAGCAATACTCCATACTCAGGAGTTGATGGAATTCATGGAGTACATGGGTTTCACTATCAACATAAAGAAGAGCGCGCCATGGCCTTCGTGCCAGGCAACGTATCTGGGTCTGAGTTTGGATACGGTATCCATGCGCGCAACCCTTACGCAAGAGAGATGGCATTCCACCAGGACCACGTTAGCACATTTCGTCCCGGGGACGTATGTCACTTATCGGATGATCAGGAGGCTGCTGGGTCTTCTGGCATCGGCTCACCAAGTGGTTCCTTTAGGTCTGTTGTTCATGAGGAGACTGCAATTGTGGTTCGCAGTTCACTTCTTGAAATACGGCAACGAACGCCGGTACAACAACCATCTTATCCTGGTCCCGCGCGTGGTAGCGCAGGACCTAGACCACTGGAACAGAGCCTGCGTGGACATGTCTGGGGTCCCTATGGGCCCCAGGGGACCCGAGGTAACGATTTATACGGATGCGTCCCTCTCGGGTTGGGGGGCCATCCTTGGCTACAAAACAGCGCGAGGAGTGTGGCCGTCTGGGGAGAAGGTCCACATCAACGCGCACGAGACGGAAACGATTTGGCTGGCTATCCAGCATTTCGCTCAGGATCTCGTAGGCCGTCACATACTGATAATGACAGACAGCATGACGGCCAAGGCCTACATCAACCGCCAAGTCGGTATGAAGTCCAAGCGTTGCAGAGAGTTGGCCATGCAAATTTGGATTTGGGTCAACAGCAACGCGCTATCAATCAGGGCACTTCATGTTCCTGGGAAGGACAACGAAGCAGCGGACATCCTCTCGAGAGGCGGCCCGCATGCGGACAATTGGAGCCTCAACCCAGCCATAGTGGCTATGATCTGGGAGAGGTTCGGGGTAGCTCAAGTGGATCTGTTCGCATCGAAACTCAATTACAAGTGCCCTCGTTGGTACTCGATGCTCCCGTCCGACCTGGCGCCGTTGGGGGTCAACGCGCTTGGACTAGATCCATGGCCCGAGGAGATGCTTTACGCATTCCCCCCGCGCAGGTGCCTCCTAGACCTGGTGGTCAAGTTCGAGCGCACAGGGGGTCGGTTAGTTCTCGTGGCCCCGTACGAACCGAGCACCCCGTGGTTTCCGCGAATAGTGCCCTGGATAGTAGGCGAGCGGTTCGACGTCCCGGAGTGGGCGGACGCGCTCACGCAAGCAGGAGGGCTGCTACGGGAGGGCCCCTGGATAGGAGGCTCCCGATTAGCGGCGTGGATGCTTACAAAGCCAGGCTCTTAGCTATGGGACTTAGTGCGCAAGTGATTCGTGTCATCTTAGCGGCGCGTAAAGACTCCACGTATTCCAGGTACCAGGGGTACTGGAATCGATTTGACCAATTTTGCGCTGAACGCGACATGGACCCTTTGTCAGTAGGGATTGGCCCTATACTGACTTTTGTGGAGGTCTGTAGGAGTGATAGACTATGGTCTTTCTCCTCGGTCAAAGTCTGTGTATCGGCTCTCACGTTCTTCCGGGGGAAGATCGAGGGTAGCACGGTTTTCACGCACCCGCTCATGACGCAGTACCTGTTGGGTGCTAAGAAGCTCTCAGCTAAGGAGCTTACGAGAGCTAAAACTTGGGATGCTTCCCTTGTTCTGCGCGCACTAGAGAAAGATCCCTTTGAACCCATGTCTACGGCAGACATGCGTTATGTCTCGGCTAAGCTGGCTGTGCTCTTGGCACTTACCACCGCAGCGAGGGGTTGTGAGCTCACTGCACTCACCATCAAGGGGATGGTGTTTTCTGGTGATCTGATGGTCACGCTCTTTACAGACCCCAGCTTCGTGCCCAAAACTGTGTCTGTCCTGACGCGTAGGGCCCCGGTGGGGATACACGTATTTCATCCGTCACCGGTGACCAGGGATGAGAAACGCTTGCACCTCTCGTGTCCTGTACGGGCTTTACGCATTTACATGCGGCGCACAGCAGATATTCTTAGGTCTGACAGGCTGCTGTTGACCTACAGAGTGAGCAAACCAGGTTATGCCCTTTCCACCCAGAGGCTAGCACACTGGCTTGGTGGATGGTATTACGGAGGCGTATACCAAAGCGGGTAAAACAGCTCCTAAGCTGAAGGCGCATTCTACCCGAGGGACTGCTACGTCGATAGCTGTGTTGTCAGGTATCGACTGGGAGGTCATCCGCCAGGCGGCGGTTTGGAGTGGTGAGACCACTTTCTTACGGCATTATTACCGGCACGTTAAGGTGCGGTCGGTTGCCGACGCTGTTCTGGAGCAGGCCTCTTAGGATGCTCTCATCAGAACGCGTACCCCTTCCCACCAGGGGTTTGAAGGGTTCATTGGACGGCTAGGGAACGGAGGCACGAATCCTGTCGTTGTTCAATGCAATAACCCTCTCAGCCATTTTGGAGTACGTGAAATGTAACTTTGGGTTCGCAAAGCGAACCCTAGTTATATGAACAACGACAAAATGGCTGAGAATAGAGCCGTTCTCCTCCTACCCGGGCCACAGGTGTGGTGCTCATTTAGTTGGAGATGGTTCGACTTACAAAGAGGAATAGCGCTTCCGGTGGGCGTGCCAATACGGGGTCGGTGGGAGGACATATGACCACAGGGGGTCATATTGTCCGGGATTGGCACGGGGAATGCACCTCCATCGTTTTTCTGTTTTCCAGCGAGCTATTGTGGATGATGTCACAATGCAATAACCCTCTCAGCCATTTTGTCGTTGTTCATATAACTAGGGTTCGCTTCGCGAACCCAAAGTTCTGGAGGCAGTACTGCAGTTGAAAGAGAGGGAACCGAAGAATCTAGGAGAAGTTGGAGCTCTGCTGGGGTTCCTGGGGCACTATCAATCACTCATTCAGGATTTATCCCGAATAGCAAGGCCGCTGATTAAACTCTAAGAGACTCTTGTTGAGTCTAGTGAGCAACCTGTTACAACTAGGTCCACCAAAGCTACCATAAAGAGCACCAAGAATGGCCAATTGCCGTCTTGGACACCCATCCAATGGACTTCTGAACATAGTATCTCGCCTTGTTGACATGCTGACACCCCCCCCCCACCCATACTTTAATTTAATTGAATTTTAATTTCAGACACTGACGCAACTAATGATCATCTGGGAGCTGTGCTCTATCAGGAACAGGGGAGTAAGCTATGTGTTATTGCTTACGGTTCGAGGACACTCACGTCTGCTGAAAAAAGTATCATCTCCATTCAAGCAAGTTTGAGTTCCTTGCATTGAAATTGGAAATCTGCAATAAATCCGGGATTACTATGCACCCACGTTCACCGTATACATGGACAGTAATCCCGTCACTTATGTTTTGAGCATGGCCAAATTGAATGCAGCCAGCCACCACTGGGTGGGAGAGCTGGTCGACTTCCACTTCACCATCAAATACAGGCCAGGCAAGGCAAATACTGACGCTGACACCCTGTCACGTTATCCATTGAAGCTCCACGACCACATACGGGAGTATACTGAGGTCATGCCCCCAGATGTTGTTTCCGTTATATGGCAGGGGGACAAGGCCATGAGAGACAAGGACATGCCATGGTTGATCGCACTGCAGTTATGTATTAGTGATGATAACGCACGTTCGGCTAGTACGCCCCTGTTCACACCAGAGGACATCAGGGAAAGAGGATACTAAGGTCTGATCTGTGAGGTGATAACACTAAAAAGGAATGGATGGAACCCTAACGATGAAGACAAGAGACAAATGGGACCGAAAACACGGAGACTGATACATGAGTGGAACAAACTCAGACTGTACAAGGACATTTTGTACAGGTAGTCATCATCATCATCCTTTGACTGCAGTCGAGTATGCGACACGCCAGTATTCACTGTTTCTCATATGATTTGGTGGGTCTTGAACATTTATTTGAGTGTCTCTTGAAATACAGTCTATGTAGTTGAAAGGTCGCCTTCCTCTGTTAGGATATGGGAGACGCATACAGATAACGTCAGATATAATCTGATCTTTTGCTCTATAGCAATGTCCTGCAAAACGTGCTCTCCTCTGTGCAACCGTGGTTGAGATAGGTGGTGTGTCACCGTTGATTTCAGCTTTGGTTTTGTGCTCCCGCCAGGAAATGTTCTTAACTCTCATAAGAAGGCATGTGTATGTTCCGTCAGGTCTCGCCTGAAGATATTTTTTCATGGTCCATGTGTCCGATCCATAAAGTAGGATACTTTCAACACATGCTCTGAAGAATGCTAGGTTTGTCTTTTCAGAGATGTCAGACTTCCATATATGATGTAATTTATTCCAGGCATTCCAGGCTTATCCTTTCCTTGACATAAATTCTTTCTTACAGTTGGCAGCAAAAGATTCGAGATATTTGAAGTCAGTGAACTTGTTGAGCGGTGTTCCATTATCGGATGTGATTGGTTGGTGCATTGTGTCCTCACTGATCGACATGTATTCAGTCTTTTTGGAATTAATACTGAGACCAACTGTTACGGCCCTAGTGCTGTGTAATTTTCCCTCTATAGGTAATGCCAAGACTCCCGTGGAGCTGCTTGTTGAGCCCAGGTGATTCCAATCCCTCATCAGCTGGGTATATAACTTGGAGAGAGACGCCCAGCAGTGCCAGTGGGCCATTGTTGGGAGCCAGGAGAGAGAGAGCTCTTGTTTTAATGGTCAATACTCCTTGAGAAGGAGGGTGAAACCTGTGTTATTGTTCTTGTTTCTTTCTTGTTGGTCTGCTCTGAGTTTATTGTTATCTAAGCCTGGTTAGTTAAGAGCCAGCGTCTTCAGTTCCCCTTTTTGTTGTACATATTGGCTTAGGGTTAGTTTTTGGTAATAAACCTGTTTATGGGTGTCCGGGTAGCGTAGCGGTCTAATTCAGTTGCCTATCAACACAGGATTGTCGGGTCGAATCCCCGTGCTTGGTCGGGCGTCCTTACAGACACAATTGGTCGTGTCTGCGGGTGGGTATTTGTCCTGGTCGCTGCACTAGCGCCTCCTCTGGTCGGTCGGTGCGCTCCCCATATTGGCAGAGGGGGTGGAGCAGCGACAGGGATGGCTCAGGGTAATTGGCCAGATACAACTGGGGAGAAAAAGGGGGAAAATAAAAAAAAAAAAACCTGTTTGTTTTTATACCTGGTTCCGTCTCCCACCTTTCTTATTCCCCCGGGATACTTACTTTTTGTTTGTTACTTCCTCTCATCCCATAGACCTTTAACAGGGCGTGTAACAATTGGAGGCTCGTCCGGGATCTTTTTTTTTTTGTATTTTTTTGAATGAGAGGGTTTGGAAGTGGATTCCTTGTGTGTATGTCGTTGCTGTGTGCAGCTTGTCTCTGGTGGCGTGCGCGGTGAGTATTGTAATTTGTTTAGCCTTGGTTTGGTGTTTCAGACCGTTTACCTGGTTAGAATAGGTGAGTGTCCAGCTGAGCTGTGATCAGTCTTTCCATCAGACACTCTTTTATTATTTTACCTTTCTTGTTTTAGGAGTAATCCTGGGCGGGAACAAAGTTCCCTGGCAGGGGTAGGCATTTTGGGGCTCAGGCCGCCGAAGTTTAGCCTTTAAAGCCGCCCTGAGCCCGGCACACTCCAAGAAGACAGGTAGGTTAAGTTCCAACGCGGCAGGAACCGGGGACGTTTTTTTTTTTTTTTTTTCAAAATAATTTTATTGCTTTTCACACAGGAAGGCAAATGCATTTATACAGTAGAATTAAGAATGATTGTGTTAGCAGTGGAGCAATAAAGACAACAGTGTTATAATTGTCCTGCTAGTGATACAAAAACCCATCCCTCAAAGCAAGCCCACCCAATTCTCGAAACCCCCCACCCCACCACCCATCCCATGAACCCCCTTCCCCACCCTCCACTCCAGTCCCCCCCGCCCACTATCCCGCCCGTTCCCCTAGGGTCACATCATACACACACATTCATTTCAAGGGAGAGGGGAAGGAGGAGAAAAAAAGGGGGCCAACTAAAGAGAGTTGAGAGAAAACATGGTAAACGAAGAGAGATGGGAAACTAAAAGGAATAAAATAAGGATAACATGAAAAGAGTGAATAATGAATGATAAAAAAGAGGGGGGGTCAGCTCTGATCAGTCAGTTTCTTCATTGATAGTTAAGGTGTCAATGTGTTCTAAGAAGGGTTGCCAAGTTTTACGGAATGTCTGTAGAGAACCCTTTAATGAGTAACTCATTTTCTCAAGCTTGATGCAGTGTAGTATCTGCTGAATCCAGCTATTGTGAGTGGGAGGGGAAGAGTGGGTCCATTTAAGAAGTATGAGCCTTCGGGCAAGTAGAGTAGTAAATGCAATAACTTGGTTTGTGGCCTTAGGAAACATAGGTTGGGATTCGGCAATTCCAAGGAGGGCAGTGAGAGGGACAGGGTCTATCACTGTCTCCGAGACGGTACTTAATGTATCAAAAATGTTTGTCCAGAATTCAGCAAGCCGCGGACATGACCAGAACATATGTATGTAATCAGCTGGAGACTGTTTACATCTGTTACATGAGTCTGTTCTGTCTGGATAAATCCTAGCTAGTCTAGCGTTGGTATAGTGGACTCTATGTAAAACCTTACACTGCAATAAACTGTGTCTTGCACATATAGAAGAAGTGTGTACAAGGTCTAGTGCCTGCCACCATTGCTCATCTGTCATAGTGGTCCCGAGGTCCTGGTCCCAAGCGGCTCTCAGGGAGTCTAGGTGAGTTGGGTTTAGTCTGAGTATGTTATTGTATAGGATTGAGATGAGACCCTTACGACTAGCGTCTAGACACAGAAACGAGTCTAACTGTGTTTCTGGTGGGCGACCAGGGAACTGTGGGAACTGGTTTTTAACAAAGTGCCTGATTTGGAAGAAGCGGAACAGGTGGGTGTGTGGAAGGTTAAATTTTGTTGACAGCTGTGCAAAGGAGGAGAAAACACCATTAGCGTACAGATCGTAGATGGTTAATAGTCCTTTTTCTGACCAAACTTGGAACACTGGATCAGAGCAAGATGGTAAGAGAAGGTGGTTTCTATATACTGGGGCTAGACCCGTTGGAGAGTGCAGGCCAAACTGCTTCCTAAACTGGTTCCAGATCCTTAAAGTGTTTGTGACTACTGGGTTCTGTGATATTTTTCTAGCTGAGGGGGGTAACTGCGAGCAGACCACCGACCAGAGTGAGAGACGTGCAGAGGCCAGCTCCATCTGTGCCCAGAGAGGCAGGTTATCTTGTGCTGCCGTGGTTTTCCAGAAGAGAATCTTACCGATATTACACGCCCAGTAATAGTAGCGGATATTTGGCAAGGCCAGACCACCTTCACACTTGGGGAGTTGAAGGGCTGAGCTTTTGATACGTGCCCTTTTACTGCCCCAAAGAAATGAGTTAATCAAAAAAAGATTTCTTGATGAAAATCGGGATGTGGAGGACACATAAAGAAAACGAGGAGCAACTGTCATTTTAATCAGATTTGCGCGTCCTGAAAGTGATAGAGGGAGGGAGGACCACCTAGACAGGTCAGACCTAAGACGATCTAACAGGGGTTGGACATTTTTTGCGAATAGCTCAGTAAAAGATTTGGTGAAGAAGACTCCTAAGTATTTGAATCCCTCGGTGACTCGTCTAAAGGGAAATGGAGCCTGGGGGAGTCTCTCCGCGGGAGGGTTAATAGGTAGATATTCACTTTTCTGGAGGTTAAGTTTGTATCCAGAAAGCTTTTTGAATTGTTCCAGAATGTTCAGGATTACGGGAATGGAAGACAGTGGGTCGGAAACGTAGAGCAGCAAATCGTCAGCGTATAAGGACAGTTTAAGAGACACCCCAAACCGTGTAATGCCCTTAAATCTGTCCTCTCCACGGAGCCAAATGGCTAGTGGTTCCACGGCCAAGGCGAACAATAATGGGGATAATGGACAACCTTGGCGGGTGCCGCGGTAGAGTGAGAACTGGCTTGATCTAGTGCCATTAATATAGACCGACGCTACAGGGGAGGAGTACAGGACTTTTATCCAAGAGACAAAATTGGCACCTAGACCAAATTTCTCAAGTATGTAAAACAAGTATCCCCACTCCACCCTGTCAAACGCCTTTTCCGCGTCTAAGGAGAGCACTATTTCAGGTGAGTCGATGGCGGAGGAAAAGAGTATATTAAACAACCTTCTAGTGTTAAAAAAGGATTGTCTTCCGTGGATGAAACCCATCTGATCGGGGTGAATCAGAGCCGGCACAACTTTTTGGAGACGACACGACAGAACCTTGGCCAGTATTTTTAAGTCCACATTAAGAAGAGAGATCGGCCTGTAACTGCCACAGAGGAGTGGGTCCTCAGACTTTTTGAGCAGCAGTGTAATTGAAGCCTCTGATAAAGTAGAGGGCAAACAGCCTACTAAGAAGGCATCATTGTAGACCCTCACTAAGATTGGGGCGAGTACTTTTGAAAAGGTTTTATAGAACTCAGTGGTGTAGCCATCAGGCCCAGGTGCCTTACTGCTTTGTAGTGACTTTATTGCATCCTTAACTTCTAGAATTGTTATGGGAGCGCCCAGCTCGCTAGAGTCATCCACCTGGGGAAGAGTCAATAGATCTAGAGGATTCAAGTTGTCCCAGTCAAACAGTGATGACTCGGATGAGTATAATTTAGAGTAGTATTCAGAGAAGACGTTACTAATTTTTATAGGGTCTGTTGTGACCTCGCCAGTGTGTGACTGTATTTTAGGTATCAGCCGGGATGTACTTTCCGCACGTGCTTGGTATGCAAGAAGGTTTCCTGGCTTATCTCCCTGTTCGAAAAAGCGCTGTCTGGTACACAGGAGGAGTCTCTCAACTTGACCGGTTGATAGTAAATCGTACTGCGATTGAAGTTGAAGCCGTTTTGTATATAGAGCTGGAGAGGGGTTCTGTGAGTATTGTCTATCCTGTTCTCGTATTGCATCTGAAATTTCTATCAATTTTGAACGTTCTTGCTTCTTGAAATGGGAGACAAACGAAATTATATGTCTGCGGAGGCACGCCTTAAAGGACTCCCAAAGTGTGCCACTACTAACATCTGATGTGTCATTTATGTCAAAGAAGACCTGAATTTGTGTAGCAAGAAAGCTTTTAAAATCCGGCTCAGCTAATAAATGTGTATTAAATGTCCATGGTTTGGAAGGTGGTCTGCCATGAGGGAAATTAACCTCTACAGATGTGGGGGCGTGGTCAGAGATAACTATGCTGTGATAGTCACAGGAGCGAATATTGTGAGTTAGATTATCATCAAGTAAAAATAAATCTATCCGTGAATAAGTGTGGTGAACATGTGAGAAGAATGAGTAAACCTTGTTGGAGGGGAATTTAGTTCTCCGAGGGTCTATTAAGCCCAGTTGCTCAGCATGATATTTTAAAATGTTGGCGGACTTTGACGTTGTTGAGAGTGTGGAGGATGACCTGTCTAGTACTGTATCCTGAACCTGATTGAAGTCCCCACCAATGATAATATAGTGATCATTGATATTAGGTAAGGAGGAGAAAAAATTAGACATGAATTTGTCGTCATCCCAGGTTGGAGCATACAGTGAGGGCAGGACCACGGGAGTATTCTGTAATCTACCTGTCACTATAACATAACGACCATTGGTGTCGGCTATGGTGGTAACTGGTTCAAAAGCCACATTCTTGTTTATAATAATTGCGGCACATCTAGCTCTCTCAGAGAAATCTGAGTGGAACAGGTGTCCCATCCATGATCTTTTGATTCGAGAAATGTCTGAGGAGCGGATATGTGTCTCCTGTAAAAAACAAAGGTCACCTTTAAGATGCTGCAAGACTGGTCACTTTGTTAGCTTTGATGGCAGTATTCATCCCTTTAACATTCCAGGAGATGAAGCGGATGTTTCTACCACTCACTGCCATGGTTCCCTAAGTCGTACCTGTACCTGAAATTGAGCTGAGAGGGGGGGGGGGCAAAAAAGGGGGACCAACACGCATCACACACTCACACACATACTCACCCCAGGGGGACCCCAGTCCCGCAGGAAACTGCAAGCTTACGTATCTCCCTGGATACAATCCTCCTGGATAAACATATCCTTCCCAGGTTAATCTCCCTCCCCAATGAAATAAAACAATTCCCATCTTAAACCTTTGTATAGAGAAATGTAAAACATAGAACATTGTGTATGAAGAGAGGGAAAGTGGAAAAAAAGACTGTAATGGTCGGTTCTGACATCCCTTCTCAAACATACCTTTCTCAAATATTAAACTAAATATGGCCAGTCAACTGTGCTGGGTGTAGCATTAACATCAGGCACGGAAGCACCCATTTGTGTACTTACAAGTAACGTAGCCCAACAGTGATCAGAAATGAAAGAAAAATAAAAGCAACATATGAACCAGCATGGAAGCTTTAAGCGCAGTCAGTAATAACATGTTAACGTTAAGTAACCTGTAACGTTGGTAAAATAAACAAGAGGCAGGAGAAAGTAACGTTACCGACATAAGTCCAGCGGTGTCAGCTGCGCATTGTTCAGAGTCCAGTGTGGTCGCGATTCTGATTGGAACTGGATGCGGCCAAACCCGCATAGTAGTGAGCTCAAGTCCCAAATATGATGTAAAAAAAACACGAAACATTTGGATTTGAGAAAGAAAACGCTGTTACCAAACACAACAACGAAGTCTCCATCAAAAGTGAATGCACAGTAGCGTGGGTAAGAACCGATCTGTAGTCTGTGGTGACATTAGCGTCTGGCTGTGTTCTGTTGGCTAGCCAACGTTAGCTAGCTAGTAGCACGCCAGCCAACGCCAATGCTAACGCTAGCGTTAGCCCAAGACTTGCCCGAGCCAGCCAACGCTAGCTATGTTAGCATGTCAAAGCTAGCGAGTCAGCCAATTAGCCGTTTAGCTACCGCGTTACCATTAGCTACATACCGTATCGGAGTGACGTGGAGTGTCTGGTTTATGGAGCTGATTTATGAGTGACTGCTCAAAAGATATTTCTTAGCTGCATCCACAGACGAAAGCCGGACCCTGTCTCCGTTCTCCATCGTAATCATCAACCTGGCTGGGTACTGGGGGCTGGACTTGAGACCACGCTGGTAGAGTTGCTCCATCACTTCACGGTAGGGAGCCCGCTGTTCCTGCACATCAGGGCTGTAGTCTTCGTAGAAGGTGATCGGCTTGTTCTGATAGCGGAGCTCTGCTCTGACCCGGGCTCTGCTCTGACCCTGGCTCTGCTCGTCTTCTCCGGGCCTCGCGGAGCACTTTCTCTTTCGTTTGGAAGTTGTGGAACAGAATAATGACAGGCCTCGGTCTTTCGCCCGGTCCTGGTTTCGCGGTCAGCGACCTGTGGGCCCTGTCAAGTTCGGGGGGTTGGGTAAGATGTCAGTCCCCAGGAGCTGGTGCAGGAATTCGGAGAAAAAGCGGTTGGTTGTGGACCCTCGACCGATTCTGGGAGCCCAACGATGCGGATGTTGCTGCGTCTGCTCCGGGATTCGAGATATGCGGTTTTAGCTTTTAATTTGGCGTTACTGGTCATCAGTTCATTGCACTTAGTTTCCAGTGCCTTCAGGCGACTGTCGGTAGATACAGCGCTTGTCTCCAGAGAGGTGATCCGCTGCCCCTGATCGGTTATCGTTAGCTGTATCATGTCGATTTTGCTTTCCAGTGGGGAGGTGGCCATCTTGAATTCTGCAGAGAGAGCTTCCTTGTGGGTTTCAAGCAGGCTGACAATGGCAGCCATGCTCACAGCGCCATTAGCCATGCTAGTAGTCTGGTCGATGACAGCTTCAGCTTTAGACATGATGGCAGGGTCTTTTTTGTTCCTCTCTGACTTCTTATTTACTGGTTTACCTTCAGGCTTCGATTGGCTCATGTTTTTAGCAAGCTAGCGCAGTTTAAGATGTAATAATTCGAAATGCGTTTGGGAGGGAGAGTGAAGCGCACCTACTCCTCAGCCACCATTACCGGAAGTCCCCCGGGGAAGTTTGTTTGTTTGTTAGGCTAATTGTGTTTTATTTCCAGCTTGCCGTAATTTGTCACCGGTAGACGCAACTTTGGAATTGTGTTGTGAGTTAATAAAGGAACAGGTAGAGTGGCTGTAGCAGAGGCTAATTTACATTCAGCCTGTGTATGGTGTGTGTTCTCTTAGCTATGGCGACGTTGGATTTACATATGTCTGCTCCTGGTTCCAAACTGGACGCGTGGTTAAAATTCCGTCTTGCTCGCCCCCAGATGGAAAAGGAGGAAAAGGAGAGGGAATTTCAGCTCGCAGGGAGTTAGAATTGAGGAAGCTGGAGGCAGAGACGGTTATCAAAGTAGGACAGAGTTGCAGTCAGGTTCTGGCTCTACCGTTGCAAGTGAGTTGCTGATGCCAAGCTCCACCAGTGCATTTGATGTGAGCAAAAACATCCCTTTGGTCCCTGTGTTCCGTGAGGCTGAGGTTGAAATGTACTTGAGTGCATTTGAGCGCATAGCCACAGCATTAAGCTGGCTGCAGGATGTGTGGGCTATAATGCTCCCGTGTAAATTGACTGGAAAAGCTTTGGAAGTGTAGCCGGGTGGTAAATCTGTTAAATATGTTAAAAGATTTTCCACTTAAATTTAGTATAGTTTAACTGTTAATATATGTAATTGTTACACTGTCAAGCCATGTAAAATGTCATTTGATGTATTTAAATTGTGAGGCAGATTGTGAGTGTATTTTTATAGTTTTGGTTGTCATTGCATGTTTTGACAAGTAAGTGGCAGTGGCGGACTTTTATTGTAACTCCGTGCAAGTTATCCAAGTGCATCTTGGGTATTCTTTCTTTTTTTTCTTGTGTGGAGCGCCTGAAGATTGCGGTGTGACAGTGCTCTGACTCCGTAGTAAGTAGGTGTAAATATCTTGTGAAATATACCTGTAACATTATTCCAAACAATATTGTATGTCGGTAATTTGACAAGATGGTTTGATTTAGACGATACTGGAGTTGATGTTCGGTGATTTTGGGCGCGAGCCATCGACCGCTGTTCGCCATTGCAGGCATGACAAGGTAATGTTGGCGTGAATAAAGCCACACCATGCCATTGTATTTGGGATGTAAAGGTTTTATATGCATTTTAATTCTGTTTAAAGGTAACTGACAGAGTGAGAAGTTGCGCGATCTTCAGGAAGTTCCACATGTCTTTGTTAAACCCTGTTTAACGTACATAGTCCACTGCCGTATTTTGCACCGTATTTTGTATTTATTATTTCCCTTTTTAAAATATTTTCTGTTAAACTTGCCACATCTGTGAACATTTATGAGCTGTTTGCTCGAAAGGCACAGGAATGTATGCACTCAGTAAAACGATCTGCATTCGAAGGTTCAAACAATAAAATTAAAGCTACAAGAACCCCGGAAGTAATTGTGTCCTGTGTGGTATCTAATTCCACGGGCTACATAATCTTGAGCCTCACTTTCTGCCGCAGATAGCCTCGTGTATGAACAACTCAAAAGTGCTAATCTGCGGGCAAATGAGTTAGTGTCAGAAGCGTACCGACAGAGTTTCAGAGGTCTCAGGGAAAGCCAAAATCAGATGAACACTGACTTTGTGCGGGGAAAATTCCTTCTCTTCGAGTGATGGTGTCTGGCTTGTAAGGCCCATGATTCAGCGTCCTTAAAAGAGCTGGTGTTGTTGGAGGAATGTAAAAACTGTGCCTGACCGTATCGTCACTTATTTGAATGAACAAAAAGTGTCCACTCTGCATCAGGGTATGGTGTTGGTGGATGAATTTGCGCTCACACACAGCGTAATATTTCCTCCCCCCGCAATTTCTCATTACGGAATGCTAACTTGCATGTCACCCAGGCTTCATGTGTCAGTACCCCTTCTCCAGATCCTAAGGTGGAGAAACAGTGTTTCTTTTGACATAAGCCTGGACATTTAGTTGCCAGCTGTAAGGCCTTAAAACATAAGCAGCAGAACAGCAGTTGGAGGATGGTCGTGCCCCAGATGAGAAAGAAAAGGGAGGACCAAAGCCAGCTCCAGAAGAAAGCCCAAGCCCAGGTCTCTTCTACCCAGCTTCTTCAGCTTTCAGCAACCTTCCCGCAGATGGTCACTGTGACTCCAGTCCAGCCCGCTGATTTCTTCAAAACCAGCCCTGCAGGTATTCCAGAATATACACAGGCCCTGAAGCAGGAAGTCTCTGAGCTTACGGCTCAGTGCAGGCACCTGAATGAGCAGCCAGAGATGGCAAGATTCCTCAACACAGCTGCTCTAAAGAAGCAGGAGGCGAAAGTTGCACACCTCGAGTCTGCTGTCACTGACCTCACACAGCAGTGCCATGCAAAGCAGATTGAGGCAGAGGAGCTATGTTTGGAGCTGGTGAATCTGAAGAGGAATACCCTCTTGTATACAAACCTAGGGTTTGTTTTTATGAGAGGAGGTGTTACAGCCCTAGTGCCGTGTGTTGTCTCTGTATAATTTTCCCTCTCCAGGTAATGCCCCGCCTCCTGTGGAGCTGCTGGCTGAGCCCAGGTGATTCCAATCCCTCATCAGCTGGGTATATAACTTGGAGAGAGACGCCCAGCAGTGCTAGTGGGCCATTGTTGGCAGCCAAGAGAGAGAGAGACGCCCAGCAAGGCCAGTGGGTCATTGTTGGCAACCAGAGAGACAGAACTCTTGATTTAATGGTCAATACTCATTGAGAAGGAGGATGAAACCTGTGTTATTGTTCTTGTTTATTTCTCTTTGGTCCGATCTGAGTTTGTTTGTTATCTAAGCCTGGTTAGTTAAGAGCCAGCGTCTTCGGTTGCCCTTTTTGTTGTACATATTGGCTTGGGGTTAGTTTTTGTTAATAAACCAGTTTGTTTTTACATCTGGTTCAGCATCCCACCTTTCTTATTCCCCCGGGATACTTTTATTTTCTTTGTTACGTTCCCTCATCCCCTGGACCTTTAACGGGGAACGTAACACCAACTCTAACTGAAGCTTTATCAAGACAGGTTAATAGCTGCTGGGCTCCTTGAAGAAGTGATGCTGTTAGAGCTATGTACAGGTAGGCAGGGCAACATAAACTGGTTCTTCCCAATATACTTAATTCAATTGTGCTCAAAAATTTGGATGACGACACGGGGCATGTAGGGGCAGACCAAGTTGTCCACCTAGAGAGGCAAAGATTTTATTGGCCCTTCATGCAGCGAGAAATCAGTAATTACGTCATTTGCCAATGCCCATGTATTAAGCAGAAGCAACCCAACATCCCAAAAGAGGCACCAATAGGCTAAATTATAACCAGTGTCCCCTCTGAGTCAAGTCAAGTTTATTTATAAAGCACATTTAGAACAACCACAGTTGAACCAAAGTGCTGCACAAGCTTAAAATACAATATAAAATAAGTGACACATATGAATATAAAAATATATGTAAGGAAGACATAATAAAATAAAGAATATAAAATGTAGACAACAAAACATAAGCGTATATTTCCACAATAAAATCACAGTGTCAAGTTCAACTTGAATTGAATGCCAGCGAGAAGAGTTAGGTCTTTAACCACGATTTAAAAGTATCTAGAGGGTCTGAGCAGATCTTATGTGTATTGGTAAGTTTTTCCAGAGATCAGGGGCAGCTACTGCAAAGGCTCTGCGGCCCCACTTAACTGTGGGGCCGCAGCTGAAGAGAATTGGTCTATATGGACAGAAAAGCTTCTATCTGACAGGTAAGATTTGAACCATTCTAGGGCAGTACCTTTAATGCTTACACATAGCTCAAGACGTGATAAAAGAATAATAGGGTCATGTGGTCCGCAGTGGTGTAGCGGTCTAAGCATCGGCTTTGTGTCGATGCAGTTGCCCACTGGGAACCGGGGTTCGTGCCCCGGTCTCATCAGATCCGACTATGGCCGGACTCGATGAAGCAGCAATATTTGGCAACGCTGTCTTCGGGAGGGGTGCGGAGTCGGCTTGTGTCCGTCACATGAATGCATCTCTGTGTGTGTCGGAAAAAGCAGTGGTTCGGCCTGGATTCGCATACGTATGCAGTACGAGGGTGGGTGTTTGAACTAAAATAGGGATTGATTGGCCACTAAATTGGGAGAAAAAGGGAAAAATCAGAAATAAATTTAACAATAATAAAAAAAGAATATTATGGTCAACTGTGTCGAAGGCAGTAGTCAGGCCCAAAAGCACCAGAACAGCAGGGTTCCCAGAGTCCACATTTAAAAGAAGATCATTAAAAACTCTTAAAAGGGCTGTTTCAGTGCTGTGATGTGATTTGAAACCAGACTGGAACGTTTCACAAATGCCATTAATTTCTAGGTGCGTTTGTAATTGTACGTAAACTGATTTCTCTAAGAGTTTTGAAAGAAAAGGAAGCTTAGAAATTGGCCTAAAATTAGAAAAAAACGGAGAGATCAAGATTGCTCTTTTTAATGTGGGGCTGTAGTAGGTTTGAAAGCAGCAGGAACACAGCCTGAGAGAAGATAGGTTTTTATCAAATTTACAGTACAAGACCCAACAGTAGTAAAAACATCCTTTAACAGTTTGGGTGGAATACTGTCAAGGGGGCAATGTCAAGGCCTCGAATGGTTAACTACCTCAGATATAAAGGAGGGGGACACGGACTCAAACTGCTCTAAGACAGCTGGGCACATAGAATAAACAGCAGGATCTGAGGCCGAAGAAGATGTGAGGCCCTAATAGCAGAGATCTTATCTGTAAAATCGTTAAGAACTTTGAGCTCATCTCTGTTGACTACCTGCACTTCGAGCCGAGCAAAGGAGGATACGAATACATCTTGGTCCTGATAGATCAATTTACTCGTTTCGCACAAGCCTACCCAACTAAGAACGAGTCGGGCAAAACTTCAGCTGAGAAATCTTCTCTGATTTTATTCCACGCTTCAGGTACCTGCAAAAACTACATCCTGATCAGGGTCGGAAATTCGAGAACAGCCTATTCCAACAACTCCAACAGCTGCCCGGAATCAGCCATTCTCGAACTACTCCCTATCACCCACAAAGGAACCCAGTCGAGCGCCTTAATAGCACACTTCTTCAGATGCCCCACACCCTGCAGGAAGGCAAGAAAGCAGAGTGGACAGACCACCGTCCACATATAGTCAACACTTATAATTGCACCTACCATGACGCAACAGGCTATTCGCCCTTCTTTCTTCACGTTGGCAGCACGCCGCGGTTGCCCATCGATTTGCTGTTTGACCTTGAACCTGAGCAGCAGTTGCAGACCAGACAGGAATAAGCAAATACATTGGCTTCTTGGATGCAGGAGGCATACAGGATCGCCTCAGACAATAGCAAAAAAATACTCACTGAAAGGAAAGAAATACTATGATCAAGTTGTCAAAGGAATTGTGCTACAACCAGGTGATCATGTCCTTGTCAGCAACCTGTCCGAGAGAAGTGGTCCAGGCAAACTTCATGCGTACAAGATTCACCGCGTTGTTGAGAGACTGTGAGATGGCCCTGTATACAGAGTTCAAGCAGATACAGGGGACCCAACTCTCCGTGTACTGCACCGTAATCTTCTCCTACCCTTGAATGACTTACCACTTGAACATGATGAAAAGAACTGTCATGTACAAAAGAAACCACGAAGAGAAACCATCTCTCTCTCTCTCTCTCTCTCTCTCTCTCTCTCTCTCTCTCTCTCTCTCTCTCTCTCTCTCTCTCTCTCTCTCTCTCTCTCTCTCTCTCACACACACACAGAGAGAGAGAGAGAGAGAGAAACAGGCGAGCAGGATTCCAATGATTCTGCTGAGGAGGAGGAATATTCCTACAGCCTCCGACACTTACCTGTGCATGAAAGGAGAGCTGTCAGACTCCAACCACCTCAACTTGAGCCACACAGTCAGCTGAGAGTAGTGGCACCAGAATATTAGCCTATGAGTCGCGGCACCATCCAGCAACAAATTGAACCTGTTGTGATGCCAGAATCGACACATGCACCAACAGCGGCTGATGTGCCGTCATTGGTGGAATCTCAAGAACCACCACAGGAAGATGATACTGGCACCAGTAGGAGTACAAAGGAGTTCAGAGCCAATGCTGAACCGTTCACAGAGTCAGCAGGTGAGGAGTAGCTGCCCTTAAGGCGGTCTAGTAAAACCCTGAAATGTGTTTAGATATGAACATCTAGGACAGCCTACATACCAACCAACCATGGAGACCGGGATCAAATGTGATGTTTGCATGTGTGTCTTACCCCATCCCCACTTGTCCAGTAACTCCTGGAACCTGTTACTACCCACACATGAAGTGTGGACATGTTAGAGATATGACATAAGACTTGACTGAACCGAAGACATTGACATTTCAATAAGACAGTTTCCAGACTATACTGCTATACCTCACTTAAATACTTGACATCTCTTGAAGCAGGGGAGAGTGTAAGTGATTGAGAAAAGGACACCCCCTATTATTTTTCAAGATATTACTATTAAGAACTATGACTTAAATGCAGTGTGGATTTATACCACCAGGTCAGTGGATGGTGCCATATCGCTTCTGTGGATCAAGCTGAGAGATTGGTATTCCTTTCAAGCCCTATCTAGCACGAGTCAGAAATAAAATGGCACTGGCTTGATTAAGACAATAATCCATTGTGTCTCCTCATTGATCCACAGTACAGTTTCGCCTATGTATCACATGTGCCGCTCCAGATACCCCTAGGTCTGGAGCCGGTAACGTTAGGCACGATGACATTCCCTAAGCCATTGGGCAATCCTAGGCCTTTTCAAACTTTTCCAAGTAAGAGCTATCAAGCGTTTTGCTTGCAACAAGCACATATCTATAAGTGTTTGTACTTTGTTCTTTAGATGAAGATTGATTGGGTACATCCCCAGGATAAACACTTTGGGATGGAGAGGCAAATTTACTGATACTATTTGACACGGTGTTTTGACTCTGCCTTTGCACTGGTTTCGACTAAGCTTCTGTGTTTTGGACTCTGCCTTTGCCCAACATTTATTGGATAGCTCTGCCTGTCTATTGGACTGATTTACTGTGTACCGAACCCCTCTTCAGTAAAGTAATTTATTCTACCTTGTGTGAGTCGTGCATTTGAGTCCCCCGTCTGATGGTCCCAGCATTTCGAATAGACCTTAATGGCACATCCTGTTTATGTATCTTAGGTAAACCATGCAGACTAGGTCAGTGTTTCTCACGTGTGTGGCGCCCCCCGGCCCGGGGAGGCACAGAGGCATGACGGTGGGGGGGCGTGACCGGGGGGGGTGTAGTGTGAAACTACTGTTTTGACGTCGAAATCTTTTTCACGGCGGGACAATCCACAAAACCTGCTTTCATGAGAGTATGTAGGTTCATTGAATAGAGAGATATTTGAATGGAGAGATATTTCTGTGTGGGAAGATGGCGGCGCGAATTCACATTCGCAGTGGCCTCACCTACTACCGGTGTGGGAAGATGGCGGCGCAAATTCACATTTGCGGCGGCCTCACCCAGTACCGTCGATGCAGTGTCTTTGTCCACGTCTGCGTCTACATTTTTGTCTTCGTTTGTTGGCTGGGAGAGCTGGTGCTGGATTGGCTAAAAGAGCTTGGTCTGCTACGCTGTGGGCCCAGGGACCGCAGCCTTGCCCGGAGCTGCACCAGAGGAGGTAACACTGAGGGTGGGCTGACAGGACGCGGAAGCGGGGCAGGCTAAGCTAACTTCTAGCCCATGCAGACCGGCAGTTCCGATAACACCGAGGGCGGTCTGGCGGCGGCGTCACTTGGCGTTGACTGGTGTTTTTGATGTCGTCATCGTTTTGGAGCGCGGGGAGGTGTGTCAAGGGTGTCTGGCTGGGAGAGCTGGCGCTGGATCCGTTCAGAGGGTTTGGTCTGCTTCGTCCGGTCGCCACAGGGACCACGGCCCCTGCCTGGAGTTGTGCCTAAGGAGGAAACACGGAGGGCGGTCTGACAGGATGCGTAATCGGGGCAGGCTAGGCTAACTGCTACCCCATGCAGACCAGCAGTTTCGACAGTCATCCTGGCTGGTGTTTGTTCCCTTGGACAGTGATTTAAAAAAAATATGTGTTAGTTTGAATATGAGTGTTCTTGCAGTTCTTAAATGTGTTGCACTGCTGTGGGCTGGGGGAAACAGCATTTCGTTTCACTTATGTGCATGAGGTGAAATGACAAATAAAGTGTTCCTGATTCCTGATTTGACAGGGACGAAAAGAAAAACAGGCGATGCTATCGAGACAAACAACAGAAAGTGCTTAGCTGACGGTCATCAACCAAAAACCATTTTAAGAAAATATGACGAAAACTATCTTGCTCTTGGGCTCACAGTGAATGTTGTGGGAGATGAGTAGAGACCAGTGTGTAGTTTATGTCTGAAATCTCTGGCAGCTGGTCGTATGAGACCAAATAAATTAAGAAGACACTGAGACATTACACCCCAGTCACGTCAATAAGCCGCTCGAGTTCTTCCAGAGAAAACTTGGTGCAGACCGGTCAGCAGGAACACGGATTTGTAAAAGCTGCATCAGTGAACAACAAGGCACTAATGGCATCACACAAAGTCACATACAGAATTGCCCAGTGCAAGAAACCTTACACAACAGCAGAGGAGCTGATACTTCCCGTGGCTTTAGATATGGCGTCAAGTATGTTTGATGAGACAAGCGCCGCAAAATTGAAGACTGTCCGTCTGTCCAATGATGCAGTTGTAAGACATATATGTGACATTTCAAATGACCTTGAAGAACAACTCATTGAAAAATTGAAAGACAAACGTTTGGCCTTACAAGTAGACGAGGCTACTGACAGCAATGAAGACTGCTTGTTTATTGCTTATGTTCACTTTGTCATGTGTGAGGATTTGCTGTTTTGAGAGTGTAGCACCTCTATTCTGAATTAGAAAGGATAGCTATGCATACATTTCCTAGGCTCTGAGTAGTGTGGTTGACAAGACTCACAAGGAGACGTCGCTTTTATAACAGAACAGCTGGCAGGTTTATTGCACAATCTCTGCAACACACCATTCACAATAATGTTTTCTTTTGTAACTGAAAATACCCCAAAATAAAATAGAGCTCTTTGTTTTAGGAAAAATAACAACGAAAATAAATTGTCTTTTGGTTTGTCTTTGAAAATAAAGTTGAGAGTCAATCTACCCGGGTAATAACACAAAACACTTCTAAGTGTTCCTTATCTGGAATCCAGTATCCGATATCCTGATGCAAATCAGTTCAGTCGCTCCGCAGGATGGAAACCGACACAGCTGGCCACGCTGCGTCCAAACGTTCCTTCTGTGGCGTGTTGCTCACTGGGACAGGCTCGCCATCGAAGTTGATATGGTATTGAACCAAACCAAATCCAGGATAAAGAAAAAAAACAATCGGAGTTTTCGGCAGGGAAAACACGGTAAACCCAGAAGGAAACCGGGCTCTCACGATGCAGCACTTGAGTTACTAACAGGAGACTATCTTACACACAACTCCTGATAATAATTAACTGAATATCTTCATTTATTTCTGTCTATTTTCGCCAAATGAGCTGGAGCTCTTTCATGCAACTTTATACGAAGGAAAATCTCTCACGACTGGCGTAAAAATAGTGCGCATGCACCCTCTGCTAGCGTCATGTGAACTGACGCTCAATTAGTTAACCTTTTAGTGACTGCATATTCTATGTGGGTTACACGAGTACGTCCCAAGTAGAGCAACAGCTGATGAGCTCTTTAGGCTTCTTGACCGTTAGCTGACAGGACATGGGCTGAAATGGGAGAACTATGCGGGCGTTTGCACGGATGGTGCACAGACCATGGCAGGGAAAATGAAGGATTTGCAGGCGTCGGCGCAAAATATGGGAGGTCAGGGGGGACAAGACCCCCCCCCACACTTTTTGAAAGTTCGATTTTCCACCACTACTAGATATATACATATGTATAATATTAGACATACACTCCCTGTATGGGCCAGCATTCATGTCATTCCCATCCCACAATATGTAAAAGTATTAAGTTATTTTTAAAAAAAAATCCCCCTCCCCCTCCATGTATTTGGTACTGGCCGCAGCCCTCGCATCATTTTCATCTGACGTGACTGGCCGCAGGCACGCACAACTTTTTAACAGCATCTGGCTGAGGCACCACCGATGGCTTGTCCGTGTCCAGCATCACTCACAGGTTTGTAAATTCCCTCACAAACAAAGTGTACTTATTCATTTTTAAAATATAAACATGTCGTTATGATGAAACCTGAGATTGAAATATATGTATTTAATTAAGTAAATGTAATTTTGCGAACTCCTGTTAATGCTAGTCAATCAGCAAGAAGGCTAGCTAATGTTAGCTAGCAGAGACGTTGTGATGGTCCCACGCAAATACATTCTAAATGTTATAACGTTAAGATTAATATGTGTAACGGGGGCAGTCCTATGCTGTTCTTTGCTGGTCAGCCTGCTGCACGCCCGTCACTTCCATCATCAGCTCTGCATTGTGTTCTATTTTCGGTGGGGTCCCAGGTGTTGTGGGGGGCCCTCAGTCTCTCATCATCATCATCATGATCAAGGAAGGAGCGGGGACACACAGGACTCTATTTGGCTCACCTTGCCATTTATTTTGGTTTCAAACCCTTCGACAAACGTCCAGTCCTCCAGCGGGAGCGGTGTTTCTTACGGACGTGGGGGTCGAAGTTCAACCACTGCCCGGACTTCAGTCGTGTGCGTTAGAAGGAGAAACCGTCCACGGGACTCCGATGTAAGAAAGGATAAACAAGTATTTTATCCCACAGCTTGCAGTATCTTCTTACAGGGATACTCAAGGTTACGTTCTCCTCAACCAGCAAAACTGTCCTACGGTAAGAAACACGCGTCGCTCGGCTCGATCGCTGCTTGAGCCTCCTCCCACAAAACAAAAATGGCCTCTCCCGCGTTCCGTCTTCCGTGTACCCATAAGACCTCTCTCTTAAAGCGACAGTACACGTATATGACGGTCGTTGTAAAACACATAAAAGTAAATAATGACATAAAATAAAATGTAGTAAACACAAATAACAGCACACAGACAGGATTTGGTGATATTTCATACTCAAACAAAATAAAATAAAAACATTAATTTTAACCTGGTTACATTCACCCCACCTGAAATTCACCAACATCCTGACAGCAGGATAAAAAGAGAAAGAGGAAAGGAAAAGCCCGTCACTGACTACTGGCACAAGTGAAAAGAAGGACCTAGTCCTCCAGTCAACTTAGGAGCTACCTCGGTTACGAGGTCCAGAAAATAATGAGGTTGATCAAGTCTCAGAATTCCCTTAGATCAATGTGACGCCTGATACGCCACACCATGCACTTGGCCCAAAACAACCCTGTCTGATAGACACCTAATAACTCACATTAAACTAGTTTGAATGACTCCAACCTCCATCAAAGTTCAAACCCTCACACTCCGTAGAAATGGCATCTGAGCCATAGATTCTATTAACCTGTTCACTGACCTCACCACCCTCCCTGTGCGTGTCCTAACCCGACCATCGCTCTCTACTTGTGTGCGTGAGACAGTGCGAGCTGCAACATCTGTATCGAGTGAGTGTGGTGCTTCTGTGTGCGAATCAGTGTGAGATATAACACCAACATCGAGTGAGTGTGATGCCTCTATGTGTGGTGCATGTGTGTTGTGTGGTGCGTGTGTGTTGGGTGGAGTCTGAGCAGTGGCCCCCACAGGACTGACTACCAGACTAGACGGAATGAACTCTTCCGCCTCTGCCCACTCAGATCTAGGCGAGTCTCCAAGTGATGAGACTGCTAGCCCCACTGCATCCCCTGAGACCGTCAGGCCATCTGCACTGTCCTCCTCATTGGACCCTGCGCAGTCAAGCAACTGACTGGTTGTACTGGACTCCTCACCCTGATCTAACTCAGGAAGGGGCAAGAAGTTGACCTCCAACAAACGGTTCCTGTACACCACCCTGGTGTGCCCCTCTGCATCCTGAATCTTGTAGACGTGGATATTGTGGTTGACACCGACAACCGTGTACACTCCGTTCTCCCATTTGTCAGTCAACTTTCTCTTCCCTCGCTCGCTCTGGTTCGCAACCAAAACACGATCCCCGACAGACAGGACAGTGCCCTTGGCGTGTCTGTTGTACTGTCACGCCTGATGCTGCTGCTCAGCCGTGGAGTGCTTCTGAGCGATCTCCATTGCACTCCTTAGACAGGAAAGCAGAGACTGAGCATAAGAGTCATAGTCAACAACGTGAGGATCATGCAAAACCTGCCTGAACATAACATCCACCGGCAGTCTTGGGACACGCCCATACATCAGGAAGAAAGGCGTATAACCCGTGGTCTCATGAACAGTGGCATTGTACGCGAGCGTGAGAGAATGGATCTGCTGAGGCCACTGTTGCTTCTGCTGAAGCGGAAGGTAACGGAGCATATTCCCCATCGTGCGATTAAACCGCTCTGTCCCGCCATTACCCATAGGATGGTAGGCCGTCGTGTGGGACTTCGCTACACCCGCCAACCTGAGAAGCTCTGCAATCAGGTTGCTCTCAAAGTTTGTGCCCTGGTCAGAATGTATTCTCTCCGGAAACCCGTAAACACAGAATACATGATCCCAGAGTTTCTTGGCGACCTGCTTCGCTGTCCACCTGCAGCAACACGGGACTTCCTCTCCAGCATGTGCTCATCAAGCCTCTCCTGGATCTCGCTAGCAGACCATTTCCCTGCGGACTTGAACTTAAAAACATGGGCAAGAGACTGATCTGGACAGTGTTTGATAAACATCATGCTTACCTCGTGGCTTGGCTCTTCAATACTACAGCCCTGCCACTTCAAGCATTCGTCAGCCACCTCCACTGTCTTATTAAGCCTAATCCAATACTCCATAGCGTCCTCACCTGGCTTGGGCAGCGTACTGTAAAAGTCCGCCAGGGGCGTGCTCGAGTATGTGAAGTCACTAAAGTGTTGCTTCAGTACATCAAAAATAATGTGGGGGTTCGCTATGTGGTCGACAGATGTGTTGTGCAGCTTTATCCTCACCACGTCCCTTGCTTTCCCCATAAGCTTAGCTAGAATCTCATGTGACTGCTCACTAACTGGAATGGCTCGCTTCGTCAAATACAATGTCATAAGGCTCTCCCACTCATGAACTGTAAACTTATCAGAGCTATCGCCCCTGAAAATAGGAGGCTCCCTAGCATCTGTCTGCATTACTACTCTAACAGTAGTCACTGTCTCCGAACACTGTTCAGCAGACCTAGCACTGTCTGTGTGTGTGTTTCTAAGCATTTGTGTTTCCTGCAGCTTAGCAGTGATTGACTCTCCTATCTTCTCTGCTAACTGAGTAATGAGCATTGCTAACTCACCCACTGGCTGCTCGCTGTTACCTAGCACAGCCCCTTCGCTGATACCTGGCCTGGCCCGTTCTACGTAGCGTGTGGAGGTGAACTGAGGAGTGCCAAATGTGGTCGGGTCTCTAGGTCCTGGTGCTCTGGTGTCTGGTTCCCCGCCCTCTAAGAGCTGCCCGAAACTCCTACCTACACCTAGCCGTAAACCCCCACCCACATCTAACTGGTAACCCCTCTCCATAGCACACTGGCGATCCAAAAGATCCTGATCAGCAATGTTACCCCCACCTACGTACGAACCACCCTCTGCCATGTTCCTACCTCTAACACTCAGAAAAAATAAAAAATAAAATAAAAAAGTGAAAAGCTCAATTCATTTAAATAATTGAATCTAGAAATCACTAAGCGATTGAAACAATCACACACAATCAACAAATTCACCAATAGATTAATCACATATGCACATATCCAGTAGTTTACATCAATAGATTATTCACACGAGTCCTTCAATCACATCAACATTAACTTTTTTTTTCCTTTTTTTTTCGTGTGTTTTTCTTCCTTCAGTATATACAAATGTCCTGTTCACAAGCCCAGTCCATGGTAACCACAGCTATGACTGTCCAGTGTCCACACAGCTCAACTCCAGTCCACTGTAACATGAGCGTACAGTCTATAGAAATACCTGAGGACGTCTGGGGCTTGATGACGACAGCAGCCTCCCGCAGCGAGCAACTGATGTCACTCTCAGGATCCAGGAGGGTCACGGCACCAATGTAACGGGGGCAGTCCTATGCTGTTCTTTGCTGGTCAGCCTGCTGCACGCCCGTCACTTCCATCATCAGCTCTGCGTTGTGTTCTATTTTCGGTGGGGTCCCAGGTGTTGTGGGGGGCCCTCAGTCTCTCATCATCATCATCATCATCATGATCAAGGAAGGAGCGGGGACACACAGGACTCTATTTGGCTCACCTTGCCATTTATTTTGGTTTCAAACCCTTCGACAAACGTCCAGTCCTCCAGCGGGAGCGGTGTTTCTTACGGACGTGGGGGTCGAAGTTCAACCACTGCCCGGACTTCAGTCGTGTGCGTTAGAAGGAGAAACCGTCCACGGGACTCCGATGTAAGAAAGGATAAACAAGTATTTTATCCCACAGCTTGCAGTATCTTCTTACAGGGATACTCAAGGTTACGTTCTCCTCAACCAGCAAAACTGTCCTACGGTAAGAAACACGCGTCGCTCGGCTCGATCGCTGCTTGAGCCTCCTCCCACAAAACAAAAATGGCCTCTCCCGCGTTCCGTCTTCCGTGTACCCATAAGACCTCTCTCTTAAAACGACAGTACACGTATATGACGGTCGTTGTAAAACACATAAAAGTAAATAATGACATAAAATAAAATGTAGTAAACACAAATAACAGCACACAGACAGGATTTGGTGATATTTCATACTCAAACAAAATAAAATAAAAACATTAATTTTAACCTGGTTACATATGGAACGGGTTACATTAACGTTATTGTGAATACCATGTTTTATATAGCATTTACATTAATTTGAGAATACTATGTTTTTGTTTATTTTAATGGGTCACCCAGAGCTAACGTTATGTATAGGCATAGCCAAGACTAGAGCCATGTAATGTTAGCTATTGATGGGCGTAGTCAGAACCATGTCATGCTAGCTAATGCTCGATACTCTTAAATATTAATACTAAATACAATTCTTTTTTTGTCGTCTAAGAGGACTAGAGCTAACGAGAGACAGGAATGACAGGAGAGAGGGAGAGATGGATGCCAGCACAGAGAGAAGGGCAGACACACGGAGAGGTGGAGAGAGACATTGAGAGACGACCACTTATAATGAGATGGTTCCTGTAAAACCACAGCAGCCCCCTTCACAGTCCATTGTTGATCAGAAGCTTGCAAACAAAACTCTATGTTTTCAGGCGAAGTGGTATAAAGACTTTCCTTGGCCCCACTACTCTCCAACTATTGGTGGTGTTTTGTGCTTTTATTGTGAACTTGCATTTAAAACTCAAATCTCAACCCTTGCTAAAAACACAGAACAGGCATTCATCACTGCAGGATTCAAAAATTGGAAAAAAGCCATTGATAAATTCACAGCTCGCCAAGGTAGCCAATAACACAAAATTGCTGTCATGAGCCACTGTCAAAGAAGATGACCAGTTGATGCCCAGCTGTCTTCTGCCAAAGCCAAGCAAATGACAGAGGCAAAAAGGTGTCTCATAAAAATTCTCGGCTCAGTGCAGCACTTGATTCGACAGGGGATTGCTCTAAGGGGTCATGATGCCCAAGAGGGTAACTTTGAAAAGTTACTGAAACTGAGAAGTGAAGATGATCCTGGTCTTGGTAAATGGCTGTCATCACGTAGTCATGACTACACTTCCAGAATGGTGCAAAATGAATTCCTGGATTTGATGTCACACAGCATAATCAAAAACATAGCTGACACAATTCAAAACCTGCCCCTTATCCAGTTCTTAGTCATGATGGATGGAACACAAGACATACACTACCGTTCAAAAGTTTGGGATCACCCAAACAATTTTGTGTTTTCCATGAAAAGTCACACTTATTCACCACCATATGTTGTGAAATGAATAGAAAATAGAGTCAAGACATTGACAAGGTTAGAAATAATGATTTGTATTTGAAATAAGATTTTTGTTTACATCAAACTTTGCTTTCGTCAAAGAATCCTCCATTTGCAGCAATTACAGCATTGCAGACCTTTGGTATTCTAGCTGTTAATTTGTTGAGGTAATCTGGAGAAATTGCACCCCATGCTTCCAGAAGCAGCTCCCACAAGTTGGATTGGTTGGATGGGCACTTCTTGCGTACCATACGGTCAAGCTGCTCCCACAACAGCTCAATGGGGTTCAGATCTGGTGACTGCGCTGGCCACTCCATTACCGATAGAATACCAGCTGCCTGCTTCTGCTCTAAATAGTTCTTGCACAATTTGGAGGTGTGTTTAGGGTCATTGTCCTGTTGTAGGATGAAATTGGCTCCAATCAAGCGCTGTCCACTCGGTATGGCATGGCGTTGCAAAATGGAGTGATAGCCTTCCTTATTCAGAATCCCTTTTACCCTGTACAAATCTCCCACCTTACCAGCACCAAAGCAACCCCAGACCATCACATTACCTCCACCATGCTTAACAGATGGCGTCAGGCATTCTTCCAGCATCTTTTCATTTGTTCTGCGTCTCACAAACGTTCTTCTTTGTGATCCAAACACCTCAAACTTGGATTCATCCGTCCACAACACTTTTTTCCAGTCTTCCTCTGTCCAATGTCTGTGTTCTTTTGCCCATCTTAATCTTTTTCTTTTATTGGTCAGTCTCAGATATGGCTTTTTCTTTGCCACTCTGCCCTGAAGCCCAGAATCCCGCAGCCGCCTCTTCACTGTAGATGTTGACACTGGTGTTTTGCGGGTACTATTTAATGAAGATGCCAGTTGGGGACCTGTGAGGCGTCTGTTTCTCAAACTAGAGACTCTAATGTACTTATCTTCTTGCTCAGTTGTGCAACGCGGCCTCCCACTTCTTTTTCTACTCTGGTTAGAGCCTGTTTGTGCTGTCCTCTGAAGGGAGTAGTACACACCGGTGCAGGAAATCTTCAATTTCTTAGCAATTTCTCGCATGGAATAGCCTTCATTTCTAAGAACAAGAATAGACTGTCGAGTTTCAGATGAAAGTTCTCTTTTTCTGGCCATTTTGAGCGTTTAATTGACCCCACAAATGTGATGCTCCAGAAACTCAATCTGCTCAAAGGAAGGTCAGTTTTGTAGCTTCTGTAACGAGCTAAACTGTTTTCAGGTGTGTGAACATGATTGCACAAGGGTTTTCTAATCCTCAATTAGCCTTCTGAGCCAATGAGCAAACACATTGTACCATTAGAACACTGGAGTGATAGTTGCTTGAAATGGGCCTCTATACACCTATGTAGATATTGCACCAAAAACCAGACATTTGCAGCTAGAATAGTCATTTACCACATTAGCAATGCATAGAGTGTATTTCTTTAAAGTTAAGACTAGTTTAAAGTTATCTTCATTGAAAAGTACAGTGCTTTTCCTTCAAAAATATGGACATTTCAATGTGATCCCAAACATTTGAGCGGTAGTGTAGGTGGCTGTGAAGAGGAATCTATATGTCTGAGGTATGTAGACCATGCCCTAGTCCCACAGGAGGCCTTCATTGGATATTATGAAGTTTCAGACACAACTGGGGAGAACTTGGCAAAAGGTTTAGTAGATGTCTTGATACATTCGAATCTGCCTTTGTCTGGTCTGCGTGGGCAAGCATATGATGGTGCAGCAAACATGTCAGGAAAAATCAAAGGAACACAGGCCACGATACTACAGCTGCAACCACTAGCCATGTACATACATTGTGGCCCTTAGTGTGTAAATCTGGTGACCCAGGTCGCTTGCAAGTCATCAACACTGACATGTGATGCACTGGATTGGGTCCAGAGTCTCAGCTGTTTGTACAAGCTTTGCGTCATGTACAAAACTGCATTTAAGGAAATCACTGCAATGGGGGAAGATGATGTCCACATCTTGAAAACTCTGTGTCCAACTAGGTGTGTAGAAAGAACTCCAACAATCAAGTCTGTTCCTAGCCAATATGAACCTGTGCTGCAGAGCTTGGAATACATGGCTGAAAATGGACCCCAGTCCTCCACAGGTGCAACAGCAAGGGGCTTGTTAGAAATTTTTGAGAAAGGTACCACAGTCCTAGGGCTCATTATGACTTTTGAGGTTATTGCGGAATTGGAGTGTCTCAACTGCAGCTTGCAGAAGAGGACAGAAACTGTGTCTGGAATGCTTGCCGCAGTGGAATGTGTGAAGACTTCATTAAAGGTAAAAAGATCTGAGGAGAAATTCAAGAGCATCTACAAACGTGCAGCAGATATGACATTTAACCTTAACATCCAGCCCATCACCCTCCCTCACCTGGCCGCAGAATGCCGTTGGAATGACGAGGCCCTGCTGAGTGCATGCAGGCGGGGCTTAAGCAAGGAGGTCAAGGATGGACTTTTTAGAGACTGGCTGGCGACCTGCAATAAGTTAATCGGCCTGGCTCTGAAGATGGACCAACGCCTCCAGGCAAGGCGAGATGAACACGCTCGAGCTCAGCGCCAGTCCCTCACCCCTCCCTGGGGTACCCCCCAGTCACCTCGCCCCCTCCGGGATCCCCAGCCAGCACCAGCAGCTCCGCCCACTCCCTCGCCACGACCACCTCAGCCTGTGGTGGAGCCCATGGAGGTGGCTCGGTCACGCCTTGCCGGGGCTGAGGGCAAACAGTGCACGCGAGGCCGGCTCTGTTTGTACTGTGGGCAGGCCGGACACTTCATTCGGGACTGTACCACACGCCCAAAAGGCCGACCTTACTAGGGGGGGGGGGGCTACTAGTAAGCTGCATGACTCTGCCCCAGAACAAGCCTTCCCCATCTCCTTTATTCCCTGCGTCTCTCGCCTGGGGTCAGCAGTCTCTGCCTATCGGCGCCTTTATCGACTCTGGAGCCGACGGGAGTTTAATTGACAGGGCCCTAGCTCGGCAGGCTGGCATCAGTCTCACCCCGCTGGAGACCCCTATTGAGACCCACCCGCTGGATGGACGCGCTCTCTGTCGCATCACCCACACCACTGAGCCTCTCAAGCTAACAGTCTCGGGCAACCATGTCGAGATAATCCGCCTCCTTGTGTTCACTGCTCCCTCCTCACCACTGGTTCTCGGGAGGCCTTGGTTGCATAGGCATGACCCCAACATCGCCTGGTCCTCCGCTCGGATCATCGGGTGGAGTGTTGCGTGCCATGCGAACTGTCTCCGCTCTGCCTCCTGGGGCTCCTAAGGCTGAGCCTCCTCCTCCAGACCTCTCCGACCTGCCCGAGGTTTATGTTTGTCAAGGCGGAGAAGTGCGCTTTTCACACCCCCACACTGGAGTTCCTTGGCCACATTGTGGAGGCGGGGCGCATTCGGACCGACCCTAAGAAGGTCGAGGCAGTGTTGGAGTGGCCCAGACCCCAGAACCGATCAGAGCTGCAACGCTTCCTGGGTTTAGCGGGCTTCTAGAGCAAGTTCATCAAGGACTACAGCCGCATCGCCGCGCCCCTCTCAGCCCTCACCTCCACCCTCCAGTTTGACTGGACCCCGGTGGATCAGACCGCCTTTACAGACCTCAAGAGGAGGTTCTCCGAGGCCCCGGTGCTCGCCAACCCGGATCCTACCCGCCAGTTCGTGGTGGAGGTGGACACCTTTGACTCTGGGTTGGGGGCGGTCCTCTCACAACGCTCAGCAGAGGATCACCGTCTGCACCCCTGCGCCTTTTTCTCCCGGCGCCTCACACCAGCTGAGCGCAACTATGACGTCGGCGACCGGGAGCTGCTGGCTGTCCACGCCGCCCTGGCAGAATGGAGACACTGGCTCGAGGGGGCGGAGCATCCCTTCCTGGTGTGGTCGGACCACCGAAACCTGGTGTACATCCGGTCAGCTAAACGGGTGAGTGACCGCCAGGCCCGCTGGGCGCAGTTCTTCAGCCGATTCAATTTTATGCTGTCCTATCGTCCAGGGTCACAGAATTCCAGAGCAGACGCGCTCTCTCGGCTCCACCCGGGGGCATCTACGAAGGATGGCACCCAGGAGGGTGCCCTGGACACCATCTTGCCTCCGACCCGTGTTGTGGGCGTCGTCACCTGGGCCATCGACTCTCTGGTCAGGACCGCCCAGCGAACTCACCCTAGCCCTGGTAACGTTCCCCCCTAACCGTCTGTTTGTGCCTGCCCCTGTCCGCTCCAGGGTTCTCGAGTGGGGCCACTCCAGCCGCTTCACCTGCCACCCTGGTGCCTCCAGGACACAGTCCTTCCTCCGGCGGCGCTTCTGGTGGCCTACCATGGAGGCTGACTTTCGGGAGTTTGTGGCGGCATGTATCACCTGCGCCCGGAGTAAGACCTCCCATCGCCCCCCTGCTGGTCTCCTGCGTCCCCTCCCGGTCCCCAGTCGCCCCTGGTCACACATCTCCCTGGACTTCGTGACTGGACTCCCGGTGTCTCAGGGTAACACAGTCATACTTGCCATTGTCGACCGTTTGTTCCAAGCAGGTCCATTTCGTGGCGCTCCCCAAGCTCCCGTCCCCCGCCGAGACCGCCGAACTACTGGTTGTCCACGTGGTCCGTCTCCATGGCATTCCCCTGGACATTGTTTCTGACCGGGGTCCCCAGTTCTCTTCCCAGGTGTGACAGGCCTTCTGTAGGGGGATTGGGGCCACGGTCAGTCTCTTCTGGTTACCACCCTCAGACAAACGGACAGGCGGAGCGCACCAACCAGAGCCTGGAGCCTGCCCTGAGATGTGTGACCACCAGCAGCCCCTCGACCTGGAGCAAGCACCTGGCCTGGGTTGAGTATGCTCACAACACCATGACTAGCTCTGCCACTGGAATGTCTCCTTTTGAATGTTCACTGGGCTACCAGCCCCCCATGTTTCCCCAGCAAGAGACTGAGGTGGCGGTCCCGTCAGCCAGGGATCATCTCCGCCGATTCCGCCGCTTGTGGAGGTCTGCTCGTGCCACCCTGCTGCGAGCCAATGACCGGTCCCAATGCTCCTCTAACCGGCGTCGCGTCCCAGCCCCGGTCTGCCAGCCTGGTCAGCGTGTCTGGCTCCTGGCCAAGGACCTCCCCATCCCGACGACCTCTCACGAGCTCGCCGCTCTCTACGTGGAACCCTACACTGTGGAGAGGATCGTCAACCCCACTGCGGTGCGTTTGTCTCTCCCTCCTTCTCTTCGGGCACATCCCGTGTTTCATGTTTCCAAGCTGAAGCCTGTGTCTGTCAGTGCCCTATCTCCACCTGTCGCAGCCCCGCCTCCTCCCCGTGTACTCCAGGACGGCGACCCGGTCTGGCCGGTCCGGAAGCTGTTGTGTGTCCGCCGCCGTGGGAGGGGCTTCCAGTAGCTGGTGGACTGGGAGGGCTACGGTCCGGAAGACCAGAGCTGGGTGCCCCGGTCTTACATCGCCATCCTGTCGGACTTCTACTTGGAACACCCTGACGCCCCTGGACGGTCGCCCGGTGGCTCCCGTTGGAGGGGGGGTACTGTTGTGGTCCAGACGCAAGGCGCGTCTCCGCCTGAGTCTACCGGCAGGGTTCAATCAGTGCACTCGTTGAGAGCGCAGCTACGCACCAGAGGCTCCTCGGTGATCACCGCACCTGAAGCCAATCTGCAGCCAGCTATAAGAGAGGATGCTGACATGCAATCGTTGCCAAATTGTGCCTTCTAGTTAGGTAGTTACCCAGTAGATCGCTAGACTCTTTGGCTGTGTTTTTCTCTTGCAATTCCTGTGTTGTGATTCCTGAGTCTAATTCTGTGTCTCTCCCCCATCCTCCCAGAACCCCTGGTGCCGGTGCTTCTCGGGCTCCGTCTTCCTCGCGTCCCTTGTGTTCCTCGGACCCCTCCCTTTTGCTCCCACACTGCCTCCCGCAGAACCCCTACTCCTGGACTTGCGCTTCACCAACACGCACAAACACCCTCCAGTCATTTACATTCCTGCACACACGCACCACACTCGCCCTTCACACAGACACATAGTCTTTTACACACCCCACATCCAGGACTCTAGTTGCACCATACACATCCCGCATTTCCCTTCCCTGAATAGAAATAAACGTGCCCACGGGCTTGACCCTGCCGGACCCCTGCACTAGTTCCTTTCCGACCCACAACAAGGGGCAGATACCAGCACACAGAGAGAGATAGAGAGAGAGAAAGAGAGAGTCCCCCTGTGGTGATACACAATTGAGGGTAGATTTACCAGGGGCTGCTGCTCCTTTAAGGCAGACGTTCAGAGTGCCGACGTAGGCACTGCTTAGAGTTTCCGGGGTGAGCCATGTTTGCAGCAGCCTAGCGCTTAGCTAGTTGCCAGGAGAGATTGTGCTGTATCGGTGTCGTTTTGTGTGGCGAGTAAACGGAATTGACTCGACTCGATTTCTCCGTGTCCTCAGTCCTGCACTCCCACATTGGTGACCCCGCACGTTGACAACGAACATGTCGACCCGAAGCGATGACAACACCACTCCGGCTCCGAGTGATGCTAACGGTATGACTCATGTTAGTGCTAGCATCTCAGCAGCAACGGTGAAGTTGCCCGACTTTTGGCAGCACAGTCCCCGGCCATGGTTTCAGCACATTGAAGCCCAGTTCGAGCTGGGAGGAATAACGCGGGATGTTACGAAGTATTTCCATGTGGTGGCGGCGTTAGATGCCCAGACGACGGCCCGAGCTATGGGGCTACTGGAAGCCCCCCCGGCTGTGGGAAAATACGGCGCACTCAAGGCCTTCCTTTTGCAGCTCTTCGAGCTGTCGGAGATGGAGACGGCGGATCGCCTGTTGTCACTCAACGGACTCGGCGATAGCAAACCTTCTGAGCTGCGGAGAAGATGTTGGCCGTTTTGGGCTCGGCGGACCCCTCCTTCATTTTCACCCATATTTTTCTGTGGCAGCTCCCAGCACCTGTGCGCACAGCGCTAGCCAGCTCCCCCCTCTCCTCCACCAAAGACTACCGCGCTCTGAGTGCGGAAGCGGACAGGATTTTCCTCGCCAACCGGCAGCAGTTCGTTCATGCGATGCTCCCCACCCAGGCCTCGCCCCCGCCTCTGGAGGACGCAGCGGGCACCGCGGCTGTGGTGGCTGCCCACCGCTAGCGTGACAGCGGGTTGTGTTATTACCACAACAAGTTTGGTGCCAGGGCCAAGCAGTGTCGCCCGCCATGAAGCTTCAGCGTCCAGGGAAACGCCAGGGCCGGCGCTCAATAGCAGCTATGAGCGCCGGCGAGAACAGCAGGCTGTTGTTTATCAAGGACGCCTTATCTGGCCGGCGGCTGCTGGTCGATTCGGGCGCTCAGTGTAGCATCCTGCCTGCATCGGCCGCGGACACCATGGCCGTTGGTCAAGGCCCCCCGATGGGTGCCGCGAACGGCACGCCCATACGTACCTACGGCACCAGGTATGTGGAGGTGTGTTTCGGCGGGCGGCGTTTCGGCTGGTACTTCGTTATGGCTGCGGTGTCGGTTCCCCTCCTGGGCGCGGACTTCCTGTGCGCCTTCAGGCTGCTGGTGGATGTTACGAACTGTTGCTTGATCGATGCTGTCTCGTTCGCTACATACATGCTCGCCGCCGGAGATACGCATCAACGACTGCTCGCACAGTTCCCTTACCTCACCTCACCTACGTTCTCGTCAGCGGTGGCCAAGCACGGTGTGGAGCACCATATTGCCACCAACGCCCCCCCCCCCCGGTCTACGCACGTGCTCGGCGCCTCGACTCTGCTAAGCTTGCGATCACCAGGGAGGAGTTTGCCACCATGGAACGCCTCGGCATTGTGCTTCGCTCGGACAGCCCGTGGGCCTCCCCCCTGCACATGGTTTCTAAGGCTGACGGCGGTTGGCGTCCCTGCGGCGATTTTCTTCGCCTGAACAATGCCACAACCCCTGACCGGTACCCCGTCCCGCACATACAGGCCACCATCTTTTCCAAAGTAGATTTGGTGCGGGGCTCCCACCAGATACCGGTCCACCCTTGGGACGTGCCCAAGACAGCGGTCATCACGCCATTTGGAGTCTTCTAGTTCCTGCGGATGCCCTTCGGTCTCAAGGGGGCAGCGCAGACGTTCCAGCGGCTGATAGACTCTGTGCTACGGGATAGGCCATTCTTGTTTGTTTACTTGGATGACATTCTCGTGGCCAGCGCATCCGCGGAGGAGCACCTGACGCAGCTCCGGCAGTTGTTCGAGCGGCTATCGGACGGCCGCTACGGGGCTGCGGTTGGAGGATGTGGTGTTTGACAGTGCCAACGCCACGCTCCTCTGCGACATTTCCACGGTCCAGCCCCGCCCCATGGTGCCCACCGGCTGGCGGCGCCGTGTTTTTGACGTTATCCCGTTGCCTTTCCCACCCGGGTGTGAAGGCGTCCACTAAGCTGGTGGGGGCCAAGTTCATCTGGCCTGGCCTCAGAAAGGACGTCAAGGCCTGGGCTGACTCCTGCGTGGCGTGCCAGCGTTCCAAAGTACACCGTCATACCAAAGCCCCCTTGGCGCCATTCCTGGTGCCTGAGAGACATTTTGACCATGTGAATGTGGACCTGGTGGGCCCCCTGCCCCCCTCCCACGGGTTCACTCACCTTCTCACCATGGTGGAAAGGACCACCAGGTGGCCGGAAGCTGTTCCCCTGTCATCAACCACGTCTACTGAGGTGACAGGGGCCCGCAGTTCACGTCGGAGCTCTGGACTGCAGTCGCGGAGGGGCTGGGGGTGAAGCTCCACCGCACCACAGCGTACAACCCGCAGGGCAACGGACTTTGTGAGCGGTTTCATCGGTCTATGAAGGCCGCTCTTCATGCCAGCCTCACGGACAGCAACTGGGTCGATCGCCTCCCGTGGGTCATGCTCGGCCTTCACTCTGTCCCAAGGAAGACCTCCAGTCCTCGTCTGCCAAGCTGGTTTACGGCCAGCCGCTGCGTGTCCCGGGTGAGTTTCTCCCGGACGCTGTGGCCCCCTGGTCAGCAGCTTCTCATCGGGCTGTGGCCCGGGACAGTGCCAACACTTTTGCTCCGATCCCTACATCTCACCACTGCCTCCCTCAGTCCTACGTCCCCAAGGATCTGCTGTCGGCCAGGTACGTCTTCATCCGCCACGACAGCCACCGTACCCCCCTGCAGCCCCCCTACGACGGGCCCTTCCGCATCCTGGAAGCGGGGCCTAAGAACTTTGTGGTGGACATGGGGGGCAAGCTGGAGCAGGTCTCGGTGGACCGTCTCAAGCCATTTAGACCTGGGTGGGCCGGTAGAACTGGCCCTGCCCTCGCGGCGTGGACGCCCCCCTTCTCAGGCTCCTGGCCCAGCCTCGGCCCCTGCCCGGGCTCCGGCTCTGTCCCCTGCCCCCGTCCCCATACCCATTCAGCGCAGCCGTTTTGGCCGCCTGGTCCGCCCCCCGAGACGTTGACTTTTGCACTGAGGACTGTTCGCCTGTTGGCTGTTTGTTTCACTGAGTACTTTTGTGTTGCATTACTGTTTTGCATTTTTTCGTGATGGTGAATTCTGGGGGGGGGGGCTGTGTGGTGATACACAATTGAGGGTAGATTCACCAGGGGCTGCTGCTCCTTTAAGGCAGACGGTCAGAGTGCTGACGTAGGCACTGCTTAGAGTTTCCGGAGTGGAGCCATGTTGGCAGCAGCCTAGCGGTTAGCTGGTTGCCACGAGAGATTGTGCTGTATCGGTGTTGTTTTGTGTGGCGAGTAAACGGAATTGACTCGACTCGATCTCTCCGTCTCCTCATTCCTGCACTCCCACATCCCCTTCAGAGAGAGAGAGCGCACACACGAGATGAGCTCCTAAAAATGATCAAACATTGGGTCTCTAGTGACACAGATAATTTAGAAAACAGTCTAAAAGAAGAAGACAATGTATATCGTTTTCCTAAAAGAAAAACCTCCCTTTAATCCGACAAGGAAACTAAGTTTTTAGATTAAATCTGCGCGGAAGAGTTCGCAAACAGCTGGCTGGCTAACTTGCTAGCCAATCGTAAAGCAAAACAACTCAACAACTAATGTGACCTCGTCTAATGTTACGGATACAACCCAAAGAAACACGCCACCTGCCGACGCAGAGGGAAAGGTAGGACATGTACAGTTGAATCTGATGTGCATAAAAAAACGAAACATAAGAACCGCAACGTAGGACCGGAAGTAATCTAAATTAGCTAACGTTAACCAGCAAAAAAAACAAAAACCGTTGGTACTGCAAGAGCGCGCAGGCTAGGAAGAAACGAGGAGAAAGTGTTAAATGACAAGCCAGACACCCCGGAAACTCTAAGCACACTATACTTTATCTGTATGCATGGAAAACCAATAAAACACAACTTAATCTTCCACACCACACAGCTGTCAGCAAGGAAAGCTGCGATATGTCAACGCTATAAACACGTATTTAAAGAGGGAATCGGCCGTGGAGGACGGTTCACAGTGTGCACGGATAAAAATCTGGACACCGATAATGCGATACTGACCATCACATAGTATTACACGAAAGGAACTATACTGCTACACACATACTACACATACTACACTAAAGGAACTATACTGCTACAGGGAAATGAGGAGAGCCTGAACTCTTTTGAAGAGGTTTTCCCCTTGCTTAAGGCAGAGGTAGACAAAAACAGAGACAGAGACACGGCTGAGGATCAGCTACCTACAGACCCCCACAACACGCAGCAGCCCTCCTTCCCCCTTCTGACAATGAGCCCCCACAACAAGCAGCAGCCCCCCCCCACCTTCCCCTCCTCACTCTCTCAGCTGAGGGAGAGTCTGGCCCTGCTGGAACTGGACTTTGTCGAGTTTAGGGAGTTCACCCAGGCCAGGCTTTCTGACACCACCACCAGCTCCATCCAGCAGCTCAGGAAGGAGGTGGAACAGCTGAGAACAGAGAACAGGCTGACTGTCTTAGAGCTACAAAAGACCGTGAAGCGGCTACAGGTGGAAAACCAAAACCTATATTCCCAAGTAGCACAACTAGAGAAGGAGGCGATACTGAAAGAGAGGAACCTCATGAAACAGCTGGAGGATTTTAGGTCAGAGCTCCAAGAGAACACCAGGGCCAGGGCTTCAGTCTCCCAAAACAATGCCACTAACACACATACAGACCATCACACCTCCCCTGACACTAGAACAACCAACAAACATGATACAGAGATCACTCACACAGACACACAGACACTCCTCACACAAAGCACACAACCCCCCCAACCACCCAACCAATCTCCTCTCACCAAGACAAACAAACAGCGCCCACACGTAGCCCTGCTCATGGACTCAAACCAGAAGTTCATGGACCCTCAGAAACTGTTCCCCGGATATCAAGTGACAGCAAAACGATGCAGCACTACTGGCCATGCACTACAGCTCCTGAACAAGGACTCTCTTGGGAGCTCACAGTGCATCATCATCCACACCGGGACCAATGACCTGCACTCTCTGAGCAGTGACACGGATGTGGCGGTAGAGTGGCAGAGAGAGCAAGTAGAGAATTCCCAGAGGCACGGATCGTGGTGTCAACACTGCTGCCATGGCTGCCACCCCACCCCATATAATCCATGGAATCAACGCAGACATCAGAAGAGGCTGTGCTGCTCTTCCCAATGTCCATCTGGCTCACCATTCAGCCATCAGCCTCCATGACCTCTACGACGGACTGCACTTTCACAAGTCGAGGGTGCGGAGTTTTGCGAGGACCCTACAAGATATTGCTTTGGGCCGCAACCCAACCACACCCACCTATCCTCCGTCAGTAGGAGACTACAGACCAGAAACCTCCCACATCCCCAGATACCCCCTTTCCCCCCCAGAGCACACAGCAATACCTGGACCCCCCCTCAGCCCCATACTCCATACTCACGGCTCCCCGTGTCTCCCTCGCCCCCAGCGACCTTCACGTTTTTCCCCGGACCTCTCCAGCGATCTCCTTCCGTGTCTCTCTACCTGGACCCTTCCTATTCGGACTTGACTTCCTGGATCTCGGACCCGGACTTCCTCGGACAACCCCTTGCTCTACAGAATCGGACTTTGGTAGCCAGGCTCACATCGTCTCAACAACGCCCACCTGAGACTCACCTGTCATTATCCCCTGAGGCAGTTTTGTTTGCTTTTCTTCCCCGCATTAAACCGCCCATTGGGTTATCCCGGTGCTCTGTTGTCTGTCTGTCCTTTTGGGTTTCGCTACACTGGCCTCTGGTTTTCATTCGTGAAACGTAACATTAGCGGCGATTTGCAGTCAGACGAGTTTCCCGATCGACGAAACTACTTTTCCGTATCGCGACAATTCTCATGACAAAAATTCATCGGAGATGAACGGCGGGATGTTTGAAATGGTGGCTCTTGTGATGGCATGGTGAGCGGCTACACCGACAAGAAACTGTCATTAACAACAATGCGGATTCAACCACTTTGTTTGCTTTGGCTACAGCGTCGACAAAAATCACCACAGCACCCCCTAGCAGCAGATTTAACGCTGCTGTGACCCTCAACCTCTCCGACTGCCAAAGCACAGTCCTCCACCCAACACGGAGAACTAGGCGACACTTTAAGACCATGTTCCCTGGCGAGTTTGGTAAACTCCATACCGGCGTTTAGCACGCCTACCAGCAAGCGCTGGTCGACCGCAAACACGCACACACACAAAACCCCTTGAAACCCCTTATATAAACAAAGCAAACCAGTAACCCTACGAAACACACTATGTACAATATTTACAAGGAAAAAATAGCAAAAAAAGATAGAAAAACGCTCACAACCGCTCTCACGCATCTGCTCAGCACGCTCACTCGCACTTCCGCTCAGAGAGAGAGAGAGAAACAACAGGAGAGAGGGAGAGACTATTTAAGTCTGTTAACAAAAAAAAAAGATTGATTGATGTATGTATCAACAATGTTTTGTAACGATTCTATGTTTTGAAAGGTTTATTTCATTGTGAACATGAATTGTTATTTGTTACTAGGGCCTGCCTTTCCATTAGTACTTGGAATACCCAAGACCTGGGCTCATCAGCTTTTGGCCTGAAATGCAGAAATAGAGAATTTCAGGCGAACATCAGAGGTACTAACATTATGATATTAATGGAAACACGGAATAAAGACAACAAAATCACTCATTGTCCCCCAGACTATAAAGAAATAATTGTATCGTCACAAAAACTCAGCACAGTACAGCAGGGTAGAAACTCAGGAGGTTTGTTAATGTGGTACAAATCAAAATTAGACAGACACATCAGTGTCATGTGTAGATAAATGCAATGGTGTGATGTTTAATAATGATGATTACAACGTATTGATTGGAATAAGGGATATAAGGATAGATTAATCATTGGGAAATCATACACATAAGGAACAAGGCTTGCTACAAGGACGTCAGGGGCTATAGGGGCAGTGGAAAAGTATTGAGTATGTCAGCAGACAGAGAAATGCAGAGTAAGCTATAGGAAGAGAAGTGGGTGACAATAACAGGATAAGATGTCCCAAGAGGAAGATTGTGTCTATCCCCATAGAAGGTAAAAGACTGAGGGGCACTAACCATTAGAAGGAAGCGGCTACAATAATGTTTGAATAGTAAGAGGAACAACAAGGGTGCTGTTGCCCTGGGGGGGGGGTAGATACAGGATGTGCTGTGCTCTGTGGTTTCAGAAACAGGAACAGGATCTCACGACCGCAGCTGCAGAGGGAGATCACTTGGAGTCCGGATATCATTGAGGCGAAAATGGAGTCAGATCAATGGACCAATCACAAAGAAGACCACACATTCATGTTTAGTCAACACTATGTATAGTATAAAAGACTGGGTCAGGGAAAGAATAGTCAGTCAGACTTCGTGAACTGACACACTCTGTTACTTTTCAGGGATAGGAAGATCTAGACCCAGAGCTCTGGTATGCTTTATCCATTTACTGCTAAATAAAATGGATGGTTTGAGACCGAACATTTTCTCCTATTGCTTTATCAACAAACACACAGGACTATGCTCACACATAGATGAAAATGAGTTGGTAGAGTGAGCTGCAGTCCAACAATTTGGTGACCCCGACGTGATAAAGATGGAGAAGTGACGGACTGACCACAGAAGTAAAAGACAACGGATAACTGCAGTGTGATGGCAACAACAAGCGGCCACTGAAAAAAAACAAAGGTAAACAGACGCATGTTTTATCGAAGTTATGTTATTGGCTATACCAAATTGTGTGTTGTCATTATACGACAAGTGTCCCAGTTAAAGTAGATGAATAAAGCATTGAAATAAATTGTGCACGGGTTTAAAGTCCCGGGGGTTAGAGGCCCCTGAAAGCAACAACTGTACTGAAACGAAGACGTGCGGGTTTAGAGTGCCTTGAGGTTAGAGTCCCATAAAAAGCAGCACATGCACATGGGAAATACGGACGGGTTTAGAGACCCTTGGGGTTAGAGTCCCCATAAAAGCAGGGCATGTCCGTATAAGGGGTTAGAGGCCCCGAGTGAGTAGGTTTAGAGACCCTTGGGGTTAGAGGCCCCATAAAAGCAGCGCTCATTGGTTTATGATATGTGCTGTTTTTTAACGGCAAGTGTGAATGTTTGATATTTTGTATGATTAAAAAGTGTGTTGTTTGATAAAACTGTATAAGGGTGGTAGAAACTCAGTAGTGTCTCAGAGAGGAAGGAGGGAGTGTCTCAGTGAGAAAGAATCAGCAGTGGAAACCTAACTGGTGTCAACGCAAACTGCCTGATAAAACTCACTGATTGGGTCAGTTGCTCGGGACGTATGTGCCATACAAACTGACTGGCTACTGAACTCTTCTCTGATTGGGTTGGTTGCTCGGAACGCAAGTGTCATACGAACCAGCTGGCTACTGAGGGGGGATAGATAAAACACAATGGAAGGGGAATTTGACAGGGAGTGTGAAGAATACGGAGGTTGCCCTCCCAATGTTATGTTGACCGTTAAGCAACAATGGGAAAGAACCAGGAGTCAAATTTTTGCAGGGCTCCCTAAGAACAAGCGAGACACCATGATTGGGGTGTATGACAGTATATGGAAAGACTTACCAACACAGGGTAAGGTCCCCAAAGAGGAGGAAAGGAAGAGATTGATATTATACCTAAGGAAGGCAGAAAAACAAGCTAAAAAGAAAGCAGATGAACACTGGAAGGCGGAAAAAGTTTCCATGTTAGTCAAAAGAAAATGGAAGAAAGATGGAGAGAAAAATGAACAGAGAAGAGCCCACTTACACAACATGACCTTAGCTTGCATGGCAGTAGAAATGAATCAAAAACACTCAGAAATAACCAAAGAAAAAGATAAAGGAAATGAAAAAACAGAATCATCGGCGCCAATATATCCCAAAATACCCGGAATACAACCCCCTCCTTATCCCACACCGCAAATGCCACTCATGTCTATGGAAGAAGGAGTAATGCAAATGACAAATAGGAGCAGAGGTGTTAAGGTTTGTAGAACGAACCCAATAGCGACAACACAAGACAAAGTAAAGCACCAACCTGGCAGGACTCGTAGAGGAGAGCCGGCCGGGCCTGGACAGAAGGGGGAGGCGCTTCAGGCGGAACTTGAGAATAGCTTCTTAAAAATGGGAAAAAACGTAAACTGCTCCCTTAAAGTCCGAAAGGGAAAAAAACGTAAACTGCTCCTTTAAAGTCCGAAAGGGAAAAAACGTAAACTGATCCTTTAAAGTCCGAAAGGGAAAAAAAACACAAACTGCTCCTTTAAAGTCCGAAAGGGAAAAAAACACAAACTGCTCCTTTAAGGTAGAAGTCCAACCGAGTAATAAGATCCACAGTGAGAGAGGAGAAATTAGAATATCAAAAACTTGATCTCAACTAGAAAATCACGATGGGAAAATCCAATGGGGAAAACACAAAGAGAGTTCTTCTCCGAACAAGCTCTCAAGGAGAACTGACACAAGGGAATAATCAAACAAGCAAAAACACGGAGAATACTACAATCTGTACTCCACCGGGAGACACAGAAATGTCACAAAACTCGAGACGAAGAATTTACTCACGGGACTGTTCAGGACGAACTCGCGACGAGTTCTGGAAAGCAAACAAACTTATACTAGAGTGGTTAACGAGTAGGTAGGCTGCAGGTGTTTCAGACGCGCCCTTCCCCCGCTCTCATTGCTGGTTGCCAGGTTGGTCAACAGACCGAGCCCTAACAGTACCCCCCCCTCTACGGGAGCCACCAGGCGACCTGCCAGGCTTGTCAGGGTGACGGCGATAGAACTCAGCTAGCAGACCAGGGTCCATGATGAGCTGGCGGGATACCCAGCTTCGTTCCTCCACCCCATAGCCCTCCCAGTCAACCAAATACTGGAACCCCCGTCCCCTGCGTCGGACGTCCATCAGCCGACGGACCTTCCACTGTGGATGCCCATCCACAATCTCAGGGGGAGGCGGAGCTGGGGCCGGAGGCATAAGGGGGCTCTCGGAGACAGGCTTTACTCGGGACACATGAAAAACCGGATGGATCTTCATGGAGGCCGGGAGCTTAAGACGCACAACTGCAGGACTGGGTACTTCCTGGATCTCGAAGGGTCCAACGAACTGGGGATTCAGCTTCTTGGCAGAGGACTGAAGGGGGAGATCCTTGGTGGACAGCCAGACTCTCTGTCCGGGTTGGTAAGCTGGTGCTGTGGATCGGCGACGGTTAGCTCCTCGTCTGGCACGTTCCGTAGCACGGAGCAGCGCAGCCCTGATGATCTCCCAGACACGACGACAGCGGTCCAGATGAGTCTGCACGGAGGGAACCTCCACTTCGGACTCCTGTGCAGAGAAGACGGGCGGCTGGTAACCTAGGGATGCCTCAAAGGGCGAGAGGCCGGTGGCGGAGCTGACCAGGGAGTTGACCGCATACTCGACCCAGGGGAGAAACTGACTCCAGGAGGTTGGCTTCTTGGCAGCGACGCAACGGAGAGCAGATTCCACACTCTGGTTCATCCTCTCAGTCTGTCCGTTAGGCTGCGGATGATATCCCGACGAAAGGCTGACCGAGGCGCCCAACCCCTTGCAGAAAGCACGCCACACACGGGAAACAAACTGGGGCCCTCTGTCTGACACAATGTCCTTGGGAAGTCCATGCAAACGGAAGACGTGGCTCATCAGGAGGTCAGCGGTTTCTGAAGCAGAAAGAAGCTTAGGCAAAGCCACCAGGTGAACACCCTTGCTGAAGCGATCCACCACCGTCAGGATCACTGTGTTGCCCTGAGACGGAGGAAGTCCAGAGACAAAATCCAACGCCACATGGGACCAGGGCCGACTGGGAATAGGAAGGGGCTGCAGCAGACCAGCCGGTGCCTGGTGAGAGGCCTTGCTGCGGGCACAGATGGTGCAGGCCATGACGAACTCCTTGACGTCCCTCCTCATAGTGGGCCACCAGAACCGTCGAGCTATGAAAGTGAAAGTGCGGTGGACTCCAGGGTGGCAAGCGAGCTGACTGGTGTGGCCCCATTTGAGGACCCGAGACCTCACTGAGTCCGGAACAAACAGTCGGCGAGGCGGCACGTTGCTCGGGGCTGGACTGGAGCGCAAGGCGCGCTTGACCACCGTTTCAAGGCCCCAGGTCACCACGCCAACGACCTTGGTCTCAGGGAGGACGGGACTTGGCTCCACCGTTACAGGTTCCTTAAGGTGTTGACGAGACAGAGCATCTGCCTTGGTGTTGCGGGAGCCAGGACGATAAGTCAGTGTGAAGTCGAACCGACTGAGGAAACTAGCCCACCGTGCCTGCCGACCATTGAGACGTTTGGTTGCCCGGATGAACGTCAGGTTCTTATGATCAGTCCAGATGGTAAATGGATGCTCTGCCCCCTCCAGCCAATGGCGCCATTCCTCAAGTGCAGCCACTACAGCGAGAAGCTCCCGATTACCAACATCGTAGTTCTCCTCGGCGGGAAGGAACCGGCGGGAGAAGAACGCGCAAGGATGAACCTTCTGGTCGGTCTCTGATCGTTGGGAGAGCACAGCCCCCAATCCGGTGTCCGAAGCGTCCACCTCAACTATGAACTGCCTCTTGGGATCGGGATGGAGTAGGACGGGGGCACTGGTGAACCTCTCCTTGAGCGACAGAAATGCAGAGCGAGCAGCTGGGGACCAGACGAACGGCTGAGAGGGGGAGGTTAGACGGGTGAGGGGTTCTGCTACAGAGCTGTAGTTTCGGACGAACCTCCTGTAAAAGTTCGCGAACCCGAGGAAGCTCTGCAGTTCCTTACGTGACTTAGGATCCGGCCATTCCACCACCGCTTTGATCTTGCGAGGATCAGCTCGAGTCTTGCCTCCCTCCACGATAAAACCTAAGTAGTCCACTGACTCAGAATGGAACAGGCATTTCTCAGCCTTGACGAACAGCCGGTTACGAAGGAGGTGTTCGAGAACCTGCCGCAAGTGCTGGACATGCTCCTCGAGGGACCTGGAGAAGATGAGGATGTCATCAAGGTAGACGACAACGAATTGGTCGAGCATGTCGCGAAGGATGTCATTCATGAGTGCCTGGAACACCACCGGGGCGTTGGTGAGGCCGAACGGCATTACCAGGTACTCATAATGACCACGGGGAGTCTTAAAGGCTGTCTTCCACTCGTCCCCTTTCCGGATCCGAACGAGATGGTAGGCGTTCCGGAGATCCAGCTTAGTGAAGACAGTCGCCTGGGTCAGGGGTTCGAGGGTGGAGCTCATCAGAGGCAGGGGGTATTTATTCTTGATGGTGATGTCGTTGAGTTGGCGATAATCAATGCAGGGTCGGAGACCACCATCCTTCTTCTTAACGAAAAAGAAACCAGCTGCCACCTGGGAGGATGAGGGTCGGATGAGCCCTGCCGCCAACGATTCTGAAATGTAATCGTCCATAGCAGCCTTCTCGGGAATGGAAAGGCTGTAAAGACGACTGCTAGGGAGAGAGGCCCCAGGACGGAGGTTGATAGCACAATCATATGGCCGATGCGGAGGGAGAGACTGAGCCCGCGTCTTGCTGAAGACCTCCCCGAGATCATGATACTCGGGAGGAACAGAGGAAAGATCGGGAGGAGGGGCAATCGGAACAGTCTGGACTGCTGGACCAGGTGCGGCCTGAAGACACCGGGCGTGACAGGAGGAGCTCCACTCCAAAATGTTACCAGACGACCAAGCAATGTGTGGCTCATGCTGAGCCAACCAGGGACGCCCCAAGATCACAGGAACTAAGGGAGACTGGATGACGAAGAACTGAAGGCTCTCCACATGGTTTCCAGAAATAGTGAGAGACACGGGACAGGACTATCGGGTAACACTGGCCAGGCGGCGCTCATCCAGAGCAAAGGCCTCTATTGGCCTCTCCAATTCCTCACATGGAATGTTAGCTTGAGCAGCAAACGTAGAGTCCAAGAAACACCCATCAGCTCCCGAATCGATGAGTGCGCCTACAGTGAGCCGCTGGTCTGCCCAAGCCAGGGTAACGCTCACAAGATGGTTAGCCGGAGCAGGATGGCGGGAACAGGAAAGACGGCTCACTAGGATCTCCCGGGGTCCCAGTGAGCCTAATCTTTTTGCCGCGTAGGACACTCGCTGATCCGGTGTCCCTTAAGACCGCAGTAAAGACAGAGACCTGCCTTGAACCGGGCCTCACGTTCAGCGGGAGTCAGTCGTGTACGCCCAAGCTGCATAGGTTCCTCCTCTGTCACTGTCTGGGAGGAGGAGAGGCTTGGCACAGGGGAAGTGGAGTGCGACGAAGAAGAGCCCCCTTCGGAAGCTCTGGATGGCTGAGAGGTAGAAACGGTTCCCCGTAGACCTCGCTCGCGCCTTCTCTCGCGGAGACGTCCATCGATGCGGATGGCAAGGCTGATAAGGTCGTCGAGAGAGGTAGGATCCTCCCGGGTGGCTAGCTGATCCTTGACGGCATCGCTGAGGCCCCTACGGAAGGTTATCCGAAGTGACTGGTCGTTCCAGCCACTCTCAGCCGCAGCCAGCCTGAACTCGACTGAGTAGTCAGTGACACTGCCACTGCCCTGCTGGATCCTGCTCAATCGGACACCCGGATCCTGACCGTACACTGGATGATGGAATACCTTCCGAAGCTCAGCCACAAAGTCATCGTAGGAAGAGCAGAAACTGGCCCCCATGGACCAGGAAGCAGTGGCCCACTGAGCAGCGCGGCCAGTCAGCAGGTTAGTCACGTAAGCAACTCTTGCAGCATCTGTGGTGAACCCCCTGGAATGGTGGGCGAAGACAAGCTCACACTGCATGATGAACGTGGCACAGGTCTCAAAGTTGCCATCAAAAGGCTTGGGATTGGAGATACTGGGCTCCCGGAAATCCGAAACATAAACGGTAGGATTGTCTAAGGCAACGTCTGCGGGCACTGCTGGAGGAGGGGCGGCCGGAACTGGTGGGACAGCTGGCTGGATGGTGATAGCCGCTGTGAGAGTTTGCAACTGCTTAAGAACCTCCTCTTGTTGGCTCGCGAGCGCCGCTTGCTGGGCCGAAAGAGAATCCACCGAAGCCTGGAGGGGTTGCACCTGAGCCCGGAGGCCCTGCATGGCAACAGCGGCCTCTTGTAGTTGCTGGCCGTGGAAGGCTGTAAGCTGAATCTGCTTATAGAGAGCAGCCTGGACAGGATTGGCGTCTAGGTTGTCTGGGTTCATAGTGAGGGCGAGTTCGTACTGTTAAGGTTTGTAGAACGAACCCAATAGCGACAACACAAGACAAAGTAAAGCACCAACCTGGCAGGACTCGTAGAGGAGAGCCGGCCGGGCCTGGACAGAAGGGGGAGGCGCTTCAGGCGGAACTTGAGAATAGCTTCTTAAAAATGGGAAAAAACGTAAACTGCTCCCTTAAAGTCCGAAAGGGAAAAAAACGTAAACTGCTCCTTTAAAGTCCGAAAGGGAAAAAACGTAAACTGATCCTTTAAAGTCCGAAAGGGAAAAAAAACACAAACTGCTCCTTTAAAGTCCGAAAGGGAAAAAAACACAAACTGCTCCTTTAAGGTAGAAGTCCAACCGAGTAATAAGATCCACAGTGAGAGAGGAGAAATTAGAATATCAAAAACTTGATCTCAACTAGAAAATCACGATGGGAAAATCCAATGGGGAAAACACAAAGAGAGTTCTTCTCCGAACAAGCTCTCAAGGAGAACTGACACAAGGGAATAATCAAACAAGCAAAAACACGGAGAATACTACAATCTGTACTCCACCGGGAGACACAGAAATGTCACAAAACTCGAGACGAAGAATTTACTCACGGGACTGTTCAGGACGAACTCGCGACGAGTTCTGGAAAGCAAACAAACTTATACTAGAGTGGTTAACGAGTAGGTAGGCTGCAGGTGTTTCAGACGCGCCCTTCCCCCGCTCTCATTGCTGGTTGCCAGGTTGGTCAACAGACCGAGCCCTAACAAGAGGAGTACAGAGAGGCTAGGGAGAGGTTAAAGGAAGTAGTAAGAAAGAGTATATTAGAAGTGGAGGACCTGGCGAGGGAGGCAGTGAACAGATAAGCGGACAGGAAGAGATAAACCAGGCAAGAAGCTCACCCACGACAGGGCCAGAAGCACACTCCACCCCAGGGGAGAAGGGGGAGAAGCAGGACAGCGGAGGTTACAGAGTCAGGGGGTTGAAGCAATGGATGGGTTCCAGGAGAGACAGCTCAGAGAAATGATAGAGGAAGAGAAGAGGGCAGAAGGTTACGAGGAGGGATCGGAGACATGTACAGATGCAGGGAGTATGAGGAGTGATGAGGAAGACGAAGACACATACCCAGTCACACTCACAGGGGCACTAACCATGCACACCCGGACTGGTAAAGCGCCCCGCGCTGACCACAGGCATAGACACCAGCTTAGGGACAGAGAAAAGATACAACCACCCGCTAGATATCGTCAATTGCCACTGATATACAAAGGACCCCAAACGGGGGATGTGTATCAACCATTCTCATTCACAGACATGAATTGCATCCTGGATAAGATGCCCCCTCCCGCTGAGGGAGGAGGGCCCTGGATGGAAAATTTTGCCAACACACCTTGGGACACAAATTAGCTATGGGAGACTGGAGAGCATTGTTGGGAAAACAACTAGCTATGTGGGAAATACAGCAGATTGAGGCTGCGGCAGGCACTAGTTTTGTACCAGATTCAGAACCATTTACCAGACAAGCCACAGCTGTGGGAAAGGCAATGAGGGATAAATTCCCCATTCCTCCCGGAGCAATGCACTCACTGACCTTTTCCATGAAAGACGGAGAAGACATGTCAGCATTTTTAGGCAGATGCAGAGGCATATGAACAGACACCGCAGGAAGCCATCCAGGTTCAGGACAGTTGCAGACCACACTGTTTAGAAAAGCTGTTATGGCTGGAATCCCCAGAGCAGTACAAGATGCCATGGAGGGCAATCCAGACATCCCAGGCTGCTCTACTGAGCAATGGGAAAAACATCTGATTCATCACATGAAAAGACACAAGGCTAAACCGGAGGAGGATAGACAGAGCACAGAGTCAGCCCAGGTGCAGCTCCTAAAGCTCCAATTGGATGAGGCAAGGAAAAATATAAATGATGCTAATGATGTACCCAGTGCCTGAATGGGTGCCTAGTCCCCCTTATGGGGGCAGGCCTGTAGGAGTAACAGGAGGCATGAGAGGTAGAGGGAGGGGTCGCGGAGGACCCAGAGGTATGCCACCTATATGCTTTGGATGTGGCCAGCCTGGACACTGGAGAAGGGAGTGTCCCGTGCTGTGGGGACCCAGGGGAGGTCAAGGTCCAGTCAGCAACAGGGGTGGTTATGTGCAGCCCCCGGTCCAAAGGCAGCCTCCAGTTATGGTTCCACTTCATCAAGCCCCTCATGCAGCAGCAGCTCCACCACAGGGACAATATCCTCAGACCATGCAGGGTGGTCAGGGGTATGAGTACTGAAGGGGCCCGGGAACTCAAGGACAGGTGGGGCTGGCGGAACCCTACCTGCAAATAAGGGTAACGGACATGGATCTGCCTTTCCTAGTTGACACAGGTGCAAGATTTTCCACTATCACGTGCACCATATCTCGGTCCAACCTTTCATCCTCCAGCGTCCAGCTAGTAGGGTTCTCGGGTAAACCAGAAAATCTGCCGTTGACAACACCTCTGACTACCACGGTGGCAGGACAGACTTTTTTACATCAATACATTTCATCACCAGCGTGCCCAGTCAATTTGATGGGGCGGGATGTGTTGGTGAGGTGCGGGGCATCAGTCATGTGCGGGCCAGAGGGATTGGTAGTGACTTTTCCCAATGGGTATTCTGTGAACTGTTCTCTGTCAATGATCCAGTCCAGCTCTCAAATGTTGTTGTCAGCTGATGTTTCACCCATGGCTGAAGGACTCTGGGCAGATATATACTGGGGACTCCTAGGACCTGAAAGCAAGCAAAGCAACGGCGTTCAGACTCTGTATCATCAGTGGCGGCCATGGGTCCAAATGCTACATCCCTACTCCCCTCCAACCGACCCCCTCCATGTTACTCTGTACTATGATAGGGACGGGGATGAAATTTATCAGCAAACTTTTTACAATGACATTGAAGGGACACAGTGGGAAGTATTGTCTAGCTGTATTCTAGTGGGGAATGAAGGTGTGGCAGCTGCTGTTGAATTTACACCAGAACAATTTGAGTGGTATGAGATGTCTGAAGAGGCGGTGCCCCATATCACCTTAGCAGTACATGTTAAATACCAGGCTAGAGATCTTGGGCCGATGTGCAAGCGTCTGATGGCACGGACAGACTTGGTTTGGACCCAACTCCCTGAATAATAGTACTCCCCATCCGAAAAAGCTTACAGGATCATGCACAAGACAGCTGACAAAGTGCTGTTAGAACATAGACAAATAGAGAGATTTCATGGCAGAGAAAAGGCTGATCACTCTGATGCCACAAGCATGATAGACACTCTCCCTGAGGCGTTATGGTCAGCAGGCCCAACTGTTGAAGGCCATTGCAAGAATGTTGATCCAGTCTCTTTTGAATTGACAGATCACACTCCGATCTGGCAGAAACAGTACTCCCACAAACCTGAGGCAGAAGCAGGGATCACAGATACTATTGAGGGACTGTTGGCAACGGGGGTGTTGGAGCCCTCAGAATCTGGCTGGAGCACACCTATTTTACCAGTAGAGAAGCAAAATACAGGGAAATATAGAATGGCTCACGACCTTAGACGTGTCAACTCCTACAGTCCCAGTACCAAATCCATACACTGCTATGTCTGTACTGTCCCCAGAACACAAATGGTTTTCCTGTATTGATCTGGAAAATGCATTTTTCTGCCTACCACTAGCTGACCATTTGAGAGACATCTTCTCGTTTACCTATAAAGGCCAACAGCTAAGGTATACGAGGGTTCCCCAGGGTTTCGTCTTGTCTCCTGGACTGTTCAATCAGGTTCTGAAACAGCAGCTCACTGATCTCACCCTCCCAAAGGGGGTGGTGTTGATTCAGTATGTGGATGACATCCTTCTGACAGCTCCAGATCATGTCTCCTGCCTAGCAGCCACCAAATCCCTACTAACTCAGCTGTATCACATTGGGTTCAAAGTCTCAAAAACCAAAATCCAGTGCTGCAGGCAGATGGTTTCGTTCCTGGGGAGAATTATCTCTAGTAGAGGAACAGGTGTGTCCCCAGCCCATAGATCCTCAACCCTACACCATCCTAAACCAGTCACAGTGAAAGACATGCTCTCATTCCCAGGGTTTACGGGCTACAGCAGACAGTTCATAGCATCATATGGGGAACTCACACACCCCTTAAGGGCCACGGTCAATGAGCAGGGGATGAGAAATTTGCCCGCATGCTTACAATGGACCACTGAAGCAGCAAACAACTTAATTTCCCTCAAACAGGCTCTCACAAACGCTGCTGACTTAGCAGTGACTGACTACAAAGAGCCATTTTATCTGGATGTTTCAGAAAAATCACATACAGTAAATGGTGTTCTTTTTCAGAAAAAAGGGGGAGGTAGGCAGGTGATGATGTATGCAAGTGTGACACTCGATCCAACAGAAGATAGACACCCACCATGCACAAGACATGCAGCAGGGGTAGCAAAAATTCTGCAAAAAGTAGCACACATAGTCATGGGACATGCTCTAACAGTCCTGACAACACACAGCACAGTGGCCTATGTGAACTCAGTAGCATTCACCATGACATCATTAAGACAGACAAGGTTGGAAAAAATCCTCAATGCACCTCACATAACGTTCACACACGAGGGACTCAACATGGCAGACAACATGGGGGAAGGTGAGCCACATGTGTGTGAAGAAAGAGCACAGAAAGATGTTAAGGTCAGAGTAGATTTATGGGTAAAACCTTTAGCTGACCCAGAGGAAGTGCTGTTCACAGATGGCTGTTGCTACAGACATCCCACTGAGGGACTGAAGGCAGCATATGCAGTGGTAAGACAAACAGATGAAGGGTTTGAGGAGGTTGTGACAGGGGGAGTAATAGGAAAAGAATCAGCACAGCTAGCTGAATTACAGGGAATGATAGTGGCATTAGAATGGGCAGAAGGGAAAAGAGTAAACATCTACACAGACTCGGCATACGTGGTAGGAGCGATACAGGTGGAGTTCAGTCAGTGGATCAGAGCAGGATTTTTGACAGCAGCAAAAACCCCAATCAAACATGAGAAAGACATCAAGAGACTGGTAGAAGCCCTAATGAAACCAACAGAGGTAGCAGTAATAAAGTGCAGAGGTCACGACAAAACTGAAACAATGATAGCAAAAGGAAATCAGGAGGCAGACTCTGCAGCTAAAAGGGCAGCAGGTTACACAGCCCAATACATGATGATGCAGGTGGGAAAAACGGTGTATGATTTACTACCTGCCTGCGATGTAAATATGTTAATAAAAGAACAGCAGAAAGCCTCTCCTCAAGAGTTCAGTTTGGAAAGAGAGAGGGGCAACGGAATCCGAAGGAGTGTGGAGGTCGCCGGACGGCCGACCTGTGTTACCCCCAGGGTGAATGGCTTCCGTGTTACAGGAGGCGCACGGGCTAACACATTGTGGAAAGGCACAGATGCAGAGACATCTGACCCATTGGTGGCATCCATTTTTGCCCGCAATGATTGTGAACTATATCAGGGAATGTAAAATATGTACAGAATACAATATCAGCGCTACAGTGAAGCCACACGAGGGAAAATTTCCTTTGCCAAAAATGCCAGGTCAAGAAATCATAATTGATTACACTGACATGTTGGACAGAGTAAATGGGTATAGGTACCTCTTGGTCGCCGTGGATGCATACACTGGCTGGCCAGAAGCAGTACCTGCTAAAAAGGAAGATGCTAAAACGGTAATCAAATTCCTAATCAACCAATATATACCAACGCATGGGTTTCCAAAAAGAATCAGGTCAGATAATGGCACACATTTTAAGAACAAAGACCTGCAGGCAGTAGAAGCGGCCCTAGGACTGAAACATGCGTTTGGAACAGGGTATCACCCCCAATCACAGGGAAAGGTGGAGAGAATGAATCAGTCCATTAAAGGAAAAATAGGAAAAGTGCGTGCTCAAACAAAAATGAGTTGGGTGGATGCCCTACCCCTAGCTCTAATGTCAAGTAGGAGCTCAGTAAACTCCATCACAGGTTTCACTCCATATGAGTTGACAACAGGGCAGCAGTTCCCGGGACCGGGAGCTGGAATCCCAACAACGGAAAAGGAAAGAGATCCGCTGAAGTACAAACCTTACTATGACCAACTAACAGCTTTAGTGTCAGCTTTCTCAAAACAGGTTGCAGCAGCAGAGGGGAACCTAGAGGGTCAGACACCACCCACCACGGACTGGGTTCTGCTGAAAGTGATCAAGAGGAAGTGGTCAGAGCCAAGGTGGACAGGGCCCTACAAGGTGGTTGAGAGGACATCACACGCGGTCCGACTACAGGGTAAAGGTGATAGCTGGTACCACTGGAGCCAGTGTGCAGCAGCGGATTCACCCGTTAGGACACTGGAACAGATAAGAAACACCAAAGTTGACTCTGAATAAGTGCAAAGACACAAGCCACTATCTGTGGCAACAGCTATTATAGCTATCACTTTTGGATAAGATTTATAGTAACCGGCTTTGCATATAGTCAGGCAAGCCACAATATACTCAGGATTGGAATGAAGAATTTTGCCAGGTGCAGAAAGAATGTTCTGATGTTACTATAGAAGGTCAAAAGCTCTCCCAGAAAAGGTTTTTCTAGGATACAAGGAACTGATAACCAGAACACAAGAAGGTTTTGCTTGCTAAGAATTTTTGATATATGTTGATTAAGATGTTTGAGGGAACGGGAAAACCCCACCACGGCAAATGGTGGTGGTTGGGAGTGTGCGGGATCATTTCAATAGCAACAGTTACTCCAATATTGATGTGGGAATCATCCATCAGAGACAGACACACAGATCAAAACCAACACCACAACAGAACAAAGAGGGAAGGCCAGGGCCAACCAGATTACTGCATTAAAACATGTGGAGGTATAGACGTAGACTACGCACTGGGAACGAATGTGACATTTCAATTTGACTTATGCCATGCTATTAATTGTGGGAAACGCCAGGCGAGGTGGAGAAGATATGATTTGGGCAGGGGGATCCGCGTAGGAACTCCGGCATGGGCAGTTTGTGTACTGGATGGGGAATGGTTTGGCAGTATACTGGTCCATCATGGACCCCTAGGTTAACAAGATCAGTTTCATGCGCGGCCAACTACGACATAAGTCGGGTTGGGTTAATCCCCTGTTGTTGACAATTCACGACCTGTGGGATGATCCATTCGTGACAGGTCAGAAGAAGGCATTCTATGTGGTTGTGTGAGTAGATCAAGATGGCACGGACACCATGGGTCTCATTAAGGTGAATTTGTTAACATCTTCAACCCCCAAGAAAACACGACTAGCGCACTCGAAACTAAACCTAGACAAAACAAGGTTGTAATCGCCATAGATTACAGTAAACTAACGAGAGGCGATATTGTCCAATTGGCTACTGGATATAGGGACAAAAACCTGTGGTTAGATTGGATGGCAGCTAGTGCTGCCTCCATGAACATGAGTAATTGTATTGCATGTTCTTCAGCCAGACCAACTCTTTTCACCGCCCCAGCACCTCTGTTTCCCGACACAGATTCTATAGGATTTCATTGCATGATGGCCCTAAATATGCAAGCTAACCCCCCTAACTGTACTACTATCAGCTCTATTTTTCCACCTGTTAATAACTCCACGGTGCCGCCGGTGTTCACCCCGAGAGCTAATAACTTTACGTGTTTTTCTAGGAGCTCCAGCTCTGGTATGAAGAGGGGAAACATGCCTGACGGCTGGTGCAAAAACATACTTGATGTCAACAGTTGGTCGACTGCTAGCTCTATGGTGTGGGGGAGGGCTGACCTGTTTTGGTATTGCGGAGGCAGGACTCTAAATGTCAGCCTGCCAGCAGACTTGTCTGGAACGTGTGCAATGGTCAGGTTGGTTCTACCCGTTTTTGCTAGCGCCACACCAACAGGCAAATTTCACATATACCCGCCACAGGAGAGACACATTTGAGGTTGGCCATGGTTCTACCACATACATAGATGCCATAGGCATTCCCAGGGGAGTTCCAGATGAATATAAGTTGGCAGATCAAGTGGCAGCAGGATTTGAGAACATCCCAATCCTTAGTGCGCTATTTCCAGTCACTCCCAATAAGAATGTGGATAGAATTAATTATATCCATTATAACGTCCTGAGGCTCGCCAGTAAAACTAGGGACACTGTAACAGGCTTATCTGAACAATTAGCTGCCATCTCGTTGATGACAGTTCAAAACAGAATGGCCCTCGACATGTTATTAGCTGAAAAAGGGGGTGTTTGCTCTATGTTTGACGATCGATGCTGCACGTTCATCCCCAACAACACTGCTCCAGATGGCTCGGTAACTAGAGCCCTAAAAGGATTTAGGACCCTGTCGGAGGAGATGCATGAACACTCAGGTATAGACAACCCACTGGGAGGAATTTTTGAACAGTGGTTTGGGAAGTGGAAAGGTGTGATAGTGTCTGTGTTTCTGTCCCTGGTAGGCATGTTGACTGCACTTGTGTTGTGGATGCTGTTGTATCCCCTGTATCAGACCTCTGTTTGAAAGGTTGATCGTAACTGCCAGTCCCCCATCACCCTATCTAATGGCTCAAGTCGAGGCGGAGACGGTGGCTCTGATGGAGGAAGGAGGGTATGAAGAACTGGGCAGTGACACAGAGGCTGAATGTGATGTTTGAATCCGATTGGTTGGTTGGTCTCATTTTCATGAGATCAAAAGGGGGACTTGTAGATGAATGCAATGGTGTGATGTTTAATAATGATGATTACAACGTATTGATGGGAATAAGGGATATAAGGATAGATTAATCATTAGGAAACCATATGCATAATGAACAAGGCTTGCTACAAGGACATGAGGGGCTATAGGGGCAGTGGAAAAGTATTGAGTATGTCAGCAGACAGAGAAATGCAGAATAAGCCCTAGGAAGAGAAGTGGGTGACAATAACAGGATAAGATGTCCCAAGAGGAAGATTGTGTCTATCCCCATAGAAGGTAAAAGACTGAGGGGCAATGAGGGGCACTAAACGTTAGAAGGACGTGCCTACAATAATGTCTGAGTAGTAAGAGGAACAACAAGGGTGCTGTTGCCCTGGGGGGGGGGGGTAGATACAGGATGTGTTGTGCTCTGTGGTTTCAGAAACAGGAATAGGATCTCACGACAGCAGCTGCAGAGGGAGATCACTTGGAGTCCGGATATCATTGAGGCGGAAATGGAGTCAGATCAACGGACCAATCACAAAGAAGACAACACATTCATGTTTCGTCAACACGTTGTATAGTATAAAAGACTGGGTCAGGGAAAGAATAGTCAGTCAGACTTCGTGAACTGACACACTCTGTTGTTTGTCAGGGATAGGATGATCTAGACCCAGAGCTCTGTATGCTTTATCCATTTACTGCTAATTAAAACGGATGGTTTGAGACAGAACATCTTCTCCTATTGCTTTATCAACAAACACGCAGGACTACGCTCACACATAGACGAAAATGAGTTGGTAGAATGAGCCGCAGTCCAAAGCATGAAAAAAGGAAAATATATCTGGCTAAAAATTAGAAAATAAATCTTCAACTCACAAAAAGATCTCTTCCTCTGTGCAATGTGTATCCCCCCCTTTAGTCAGGGGGCCAAAACTGATATTGCAACTTAAGTTGACGCTTTTGGGTAGAAGCTGTCAACTTATCCAGTATTCATGTTTAACCCCTTGACATATGTTCTAGCTATGTTGACATCTTTGGAAATGATTTTTTTTTTGTCATTTTATCATTGTATCATTGTAAGTGGTACAAATCGGACCTTTTTTCACAATGCTGCCAAATTAGTAAAAATTTGCTCTGGCAATTTTGAGCAAATTTGTAATATTATTCCTCAATATATCTCCTGTGAAATTATGATCTTAACTATTGATAAAAAAATCAACTAACGGTAAAACAATATCATAGCCTACCACAGGGGGTGCTGTTTGTGATCAGCAAAACTGTGATTTGATACAGCAAAAAACAGCAGCAATGACAGTGAAGATAATCACAGAAGAGTTCTACAGTTCAAACAAAACTATCAAGTAATGGGTGATTTGAGATAATAAATGGTTTAAGTCTGTTATTTGATGACCAAATAACAGTTACCTCCGGATTCGACCACCAAGTGTTGCCAAAAAACAGGTATGCTAAACAGTTTTCCATCTGCAAGCTAGCTACCCCATCTGCTTGCAAGCACAGATCATTTCATCTTATTTTATTTCCATTTTTTCACTTCACCAACAGTTATAATTAAGGAGTACTATGTGCACATGAGTTTTTGTGAGCATGTGTGCTGGGAATATAGCTATAGCATTTATTATGCATTTATTAGAATACTAGAAGTTTACATCTGCTGGTTAGCTAGCCAGCTCCTGAGATAATGTAGACTACAGCTAAAGATGTTGCAGTGATCCACTTTTTTTATTTCTCCTCACAAGAAGTGGTCAAGTAGAGTAGAGACTAGAGTAGTGACACTATGTATTTGCCTTTCAGATAAGCCAATATGGAGCCAGTGGAAGCTGTAGTGTGTAAAAGAAGAAGAATGGCAAATTATATTAATTGGGGAAAATGCTTTATTTGTCAACATGACTATGGGAAAAACAGGCAAGATAAACTGCTAAGAAAAGTATCTGAGGATGGACTGAAATGCACTAGACTTAGAGCAAGTGAACGAGTAAAATACAAAGACGTAAAATATGTTGATACTCTAGATCGAATTCAGGAGTTCCTGGACACAAAAGCCGAAGAGATCCAATGGCACAAGACATGCTATGCTGATTTTACCCATGCCGTTGTCATTGATCGTCTTAAGCGGTGCTTTGAAAACACTAAGGACACACTGGAACCTGCAAGCCGCCCTCGTTCCACTAAAAGTTCAATTGCTCCAGTCATTTGGGAAAAATGTATTTTTTGTCAGAAGGATAAGCCTCAGAAAAACCTTCACAACATTGAAGTCTTAGGTACATCGGAAAACATTCTTCACCAAGGTCGGCTAGACACAGTATTGAGATGCAGGTTTGCAGGGAGTCAATGACTTGATTGCCGCAGAGGGCAAATATCATCTTATCTGCTACACGGCATTCTCCAGGAAGTACCAAAGCACTACGCAAGGAGTAGATACATATGCCATTTGCTTAGACAATGTGGCAGATGAGCTTAGAACTGGCCTTGCCAGAGGTGAAATATACTCTTTGAAAACAGTTTGGGAAAGATACTGTGAACTTATTGAAGACTTTGACTTAGAACCAGGAATATACAAATGTCATCATTTCAAGACAAAGCTTGACAAATTGCTTAAAGGGGAAGCATTATTTGTGCAATCACTGAGCCCTTAATGATATTTCCTGAAATGACAGCTGAGGCTGCTATCCAAAACCTAAGGAAAACAATGGATGATGAACAGGAATCCCAAGATGACACTAAAGGAATGAGTATGGCTAGTTGTGACGATGAGATACTGAGTTGGCTGTATTGGGTGTCATTAAAGATCAAGGCAGACATCAGGGAGTCCCCAAGACATGATGTCATTGGAGGGATTGATCAGCACCATGCAGAAGAAGTTGTGCCTGACAGTCTGTACCTGCTGTTACGACTTCTATGCACTGACGATGGCGACCAAGAAAATATGGATGAACAAACCGTGAACTCAAAGCTACTCAGTATTCCTCAAGACATTGTGTTCCTGGCATCTGGTGGACAGAGACAAACACCAAAGCACATTGGAATTGGAGTTGCAGTACAACAAGCTACACGCTCAAAGGGCTTAGTGCAGTTACTTCATGCTGCTGGGCACAGTATAAGCTATGAGTCAGTGCTGAGAACAGATACTGCTATAGCAAACGAGGCTGTGAAGCAATACTTTGACAATCAGAGTATTTATTCCACAAAACTTTGTCAATGCAAGGCTCCCTGGATACATCATGTATGCAAATGACAACATCGACATTAATGAAGAAACCCTTGATGGGAAAGGAACCTTTCATGCCTCCAAGACTGCAGCTTTCAGATGAAGTGAACCTCAAGAACAAATCCGCAAAGTGAAGCTGAAATTAGGCAGATCAAAGTCACTCTCAATTCCATCAGGGATGTTTGCGCTCAGGGATGCTAAAATGGAATCACAGAAGCCCCCTCCAAAATTTCATTGGCCAGTTACACAAGAAATGTATGACACACAACTAACTAAACAATCAAAGAACCAGGATATTGCCTGGATTCTGTGCAGGCAACAGAACTCGGAAGTTGTTCCATCTTGGAGTGGCTTCAACCACCTTATGTCAAAATCAGATCACCAAAAAACAGTAGCTGGAATGATGCCTATCATAAATTCTCCAACACATGACTATGACACAATCTGGACGGTGTTACAAAACTGCCACAAAATGACTACACAACTGGGCCAAAGGTACACAGTCATAACCTTTGATGAGCAGCTCTACTGCAAAGCAAAGATGCTTCAGTGGCATCACCAAAAAGAGTGCGAGAATATTGTTATTCTCTTGGGTGGCTTTCATGTGCAAAATAACTTTTCAAAGGTCATTGGCCAGCATCTTGCTGATCCTGGACTGAGAGACATCCTTGAGGAAAGTGGTGTGTTTGGAAAGAACACAGCTGAAAACATCATGAAGGGAGAGGGATGGAACTGTGTAGCCAGTGCACACAAACTAACCTTTGAAGCACTTTGGAGAATATTGTGGCTGAGCTTTCTGCAATGGATGGAAGATAATGACAGCACAATAGACAACAGTTGCTTTGAGTTGTCAGGGCACATAGGAAGTGGAGAAATGGAAGCAGCTGCGGCATGCTATGAGGTACTTGTGCTGAAAGTTGGACAGCTTCAAGATCTCCTTGCAGAGTTTGATAAGGCCAATGAAGAGAAGCCAACCTTTATCTTCTGGAGACAGTACATGGACCTTGTGTCTATTGTCCTTGTGTTCACCCGGGCACTGAGATGTGGTGATTGGAACCTGTACATGTCAGCCTTCAAGAGCATGATGCCTTGGTTTGCTGCGTATGATCACAGCCATTACACACGATGGGGTACTGTATTCATAGCAGACATGGAACAGCTGGCACAGACAGCACCAGAGGTCTACCAGGGCTTCCTAGATGATGATTTTGTAGCCAAGGAGACCAAACACAGCTTCAAACGAAGTGCCTTTCGACCTTCGCCTTGAACACATCAATAAAACGGGAAAGGTTGCTGGAGGATTGATAGGCATCACTAGAAATGATCCAGCAAGAAACCGTTGGTCCATCACCTACAATGAACGTGCATCCTTGACAGAGGATACCAGATCCCTGGTTGGACTGACACATGATGATGACGGTGATGAGGAGACCCACAAAGACTGCCTTCAATCAAGAATCAAAAGGGATAATAACGATGTCATTCAACTTGTTGATCAGTTCCAGAGATACAACGTCTTCCAACAAGAACATATGTATGATTTAGTGTCCCTGACAACTGGTGATGTTGCCTCAGAAGAGATACTGAATGACCTTACACATGCTGCAGAGTCTGGCAAAAAAATAATCACTGAGTTGGTGAAAAACCGACTGGGCACAAAGAACACAGACTTCCACGACAGTCTCACCAAGAGAAACCCGAAAACATTCTCAAGCCTATACAGCACAGATACCAAGCTTGAACAACTCAGATCCAAGTGTGTGAAGCCTGACAGGGATATTTTTTGCCGCATCATTGTATCCATGGAGAGTGGCAGAGAGGTCAACATGGATGAGCTTCTCCAAAAAGAACTGTGTGCAGTCCCCCTGTCACTTGCCACAACAGATTCAGTGCTCAGGCCTACAAACAAAGCTGACTTAGCCACCAGACTACAAGCTGGTGCAAAGGATACAGAGCTCAGGTCATCTGTTATGAGAACATGCACCATCATTGATGGAATGGCCTTAGTAAGAGCCATGGGAAAACCTCAAAATGCATTAACCTTTGGGGAATATGCAGATGTGTTCACACAGAGAGTGACATCTAATCTACATGGGAACAGTGTGGATATAATGTTTGATCAGTACCAACAGAACTCCATTAAGAGTGGAACAAGAACAAAACGCAGCACTACTCAGCGAAAGGTTTGTTCAATTGTGAGTAGAGATGTAAAGCTACCTGCCAACTGGAACAGCTTCTTTGAAATGGATGAAAACAAAGCCAACCTTACCCACTTCCTATCAACTGAGCTTGAGAATCATGTGCAGCATTATGATGAGGAAATTGTTATCAGTGGAGGGTTTGAGGATCCTGAAAAAGTCACGTCAGCAGCTGGGATTGATGTATCTCACCTACAAGCTACACATGAAGAAGCGGATACATGCATACTGCTACATGCAGCTGATGCAACAACGAAAGGGTATCAGAGGTATTCAGTGCCGAGACACAGATGTGTTGCTGTTACTTCTTGTATTTGCAAACCAACTGAGCCAAGAAATTTGGATGAAAGCAGGGACAGTTAAGAAACCACGCTACATTAAAGTTCATGATATCAAACTGCCAAATGAGATGCTCGATGGTCTGTTGGCATTTCATGCCATCACTGGATGTGACACTACGAGCCAGTTCACCGGAATTGGAAAAAGGACAGCATGGAAAGTGTTCCAGCAGGACTCTCGTCTTCTCTACAACTTTGGTGAGGATGAAGTACCAAGTCCCACTTCTCTATCCTTGGCAGAAAAGTTCGTATGTAAGCTCTATGACCTTAAGTCAACCAGCAACTCTATACAAGAAGTTTGCTGCACTCTCTTTCGGAAACTTAAAACCAATGTTGATACTTTACCACCAACTGAAGATGCATTGTCAATGCACATCATGAGGGCTCACTACCAAACAAAGGTTTGGAAACAGTCACTAGTGACACATCCACAGCTGCCCTCATCAATGAATTGCGGTTGGCACATGACGAATGGTATGCTGGTCCCCCAGCTTCTTACCAAGGAACCTGTACAAGCCACATGCTTACAGCTGACAGTGTGTGGATGCAAGGAAAGTGGAAGTCAGTACCAGACATTGTCTCTGTCGCAGAAGAGGACTGTTTTGCAGTGGGGCATGTGGATGTGCCCGTGCAGCTTGGTGCAAGAACTCCAATGACATTGAAGAGACTAACGCTGAAGAAACAGATCTTGATCTGGATGTTGTGGTGCGGCCGCCAGAAAAAAACACATCACCACCGAGATCTCCTGTGTGCACTGCTCATCCCTCCACATCAGCACGTGCACTGAGGGCGCATGGGCGTAGAGATCGCTCATCTGTAACCAGCAAACTTATAGTCAATAGTGCCTTCTAGGTCCTGATGGTATGTACCTGAGATTCTAGACTTACCATGTTTCCTACCTTGCTGTGCTTCCAGTTGTCGTGCCATTCTGACCCTGTGTCTCTCCCCTCCTCCGTGTCTCCTGTGCCCCCTTGGATTCCCGGGCCTGTCCTCTGGGCCCCCCCAGAGTGTCCTCGCAGACCCAAGGATTCTAGTGTCCCACGCTGCCTTGACTACACCTCGTCTCCGGGGCTCACGCCTTAGCCTACACGCACACTAACAACACTCCCAACATTCCCATTCTGCACACATGCACTACACTCGCTTTGCACTCATACACATAGTCAGTGACACATCTCATATCCAGAATTCTAGTTGCGCCATACACGTCCCGCATATTCCCCTCCCTGTTCCCAATAAACACGCCTATGGGCTTCCCTGAGTTGCTCTGGTTCCTTCCGACCCTAACACTGGATTTATGTTATTATTTTAGTTTTTATTTATGTTATATTTTGTATATATTACATACAATGGTTCCATTACTGGGAAGATGATTCTTAGTAATAGTAATCCACATCAATATGTTGTGTTATCATGGTATATCCAAGTGTATTGTCAAAATACAACATAAAAAAGTCAAATAGCATTAGCACTAAAGGTCACCTCTAAAATTATCTAGATTTCCGCTTGGACATTACAGTACTAAAACCTGTGCAGTATTGCACTGTATCACATTATTATGCTTTAACTTGGCACAAGTACCTATCATACATTGGAATCATGATTCCTAAATTATTTGGGCTACTATCTCATGTTTCTAAGCTGATATTCACTCTAAAAACATGTTTTCTTTTAGGCGGAAATTGAATTTTTGACTTTTTCCAATGGTCTATCTTTATTTTCTCTGACACAGTAACATACATTTAGATTCTGACACTTCTGCAGCCATCCCACTGTTGTTAGCTTTCATTTGATACCAAGATTATGTATATGACCCTTGTGATTGCGGAGATATTCTATATTTATTGTGGGCATGTCATTTCGAGCAGGAAATCTGAAAAATAGGCCTGAAATGGCCTCTAAAAGTCACAATTTTTTTTAACATGTCAACCACCCTAGAACATCTTCTATAGGTCCCCTCTTACCAAAAAATATGTTGACAGCTTCTACCCAAACATGGCCACAAAAGTGTTAACGGAAGCACTTTTCAGGATTGGCCCCCTGACTACTTATGAATCTCCCTATTACACTTAAGATACATTTACACTGTTAGAGACAGAAACAAGCCATTTTCAGGCTCAGGAAATGTTCTTATCTGTGGAGATCTAAATGCACGGACAGGCACCCAGAATGACTTTGTATGTTCAGATGGCAATAACTACATTTGTAACTCACTTGATAAAGCCAATAAGTTTGTTTACGCCTACACAAGCAACTGTGATCCAGCTACAAACAGACATGGAAAAGAACTCTTGATGCTCTGTCGCAGTCTGGGTCTGTATATCGTCAACGGTAGGATAAGAGGAGACACTCTCGGAAGACACACATTTTGCTCACCTCTTCGAAATAGCACAGTAGACTACGTAATAACCGAATTAGACCCCTTGTCAATTAGAGCATTCACTGTCAAACCACTAACTCTCCTTTCTGATCTCAGCCAAATCACTGTTTTCATCAAAAAGACAGAAATCAACACTATCAAATCACAGCCCAGTAAGCTGCTCCACATAAAGAAATCATACATATCGGGCTGAAAACAGTACAGAGGAATTCAAGAAATCCATTGACAATCACGAAATCCAACATCTTTTAGATATCTTCCTAGATACCCCTTATATCCTCAGTAAAGAAGGTGTCAATCAGGCTGTGGAAAAAGTTAACAACATATTTGAAAATACAGCAGAAAAAGCAAGATTAAAAAGATCAAGATCAAAACCAACACTTAAAAAAGAAGATACCTGGTTTGATGCAGAATGGCAATCAATAAGGAAAGAACTTTGTTAGTCATCCAATCAGAAACACAGAGATCCAAATAATACATCAATTAGTCTTCTATATTGTGAGACACTAAGACTGTATAAATGCATACTCAGAACTAAAAAAGCTCAGTGCACCTGTAAGCAACTGGCAGTGATCGAGGAGTCATTAAACACCAATAAATTTTGGGACAATTGGAATCGCTTCAAAAAAACAAATCATGAAGAATTAGTGACACAAGATGAAGATATCTGGACAAACCATTTCCAAACTCTATTTAAGAAAGTCCAATCAGATCAAAACACGGACCAATGTAACATAATAAGCAAACTAGAAAAAATAGAACTGCCAATCAAGGAATATCAAAACCCACTCGACTCCCCCATCACTGAGCAGGAACTTTAAGACCAAATTGGCAAGCTGAAGCCCAAAAAAGCATGTGGACCTGATGGGATTCTAAATGAAATGCTAACATCTATGAATGAAGAGTCTCAATGTGCTACACTTAAGTTATTCAACCTAGTTCTGAGTGTGGGTTATTCCCCTGATATCTGTAATCACGGATTAATCACACCAATTTTCAAAAGTGGAGATAAATTTGACCCCAACAACTACCGAGGCATCTGTGTGAACAGTAACCTGGGGAAGGTATTCTGTAGTATCATCAACTCCCGGCTAATAAACCTCCTTATGAAACACAATGTCTTGAGTAAAAGCCAGATTGGAGTCTTACCAAAACTACCGCACTACTGATCATATTTACACCCTACAAACCCTAATTGAAAAACATACTCAAAATAAAAATAAATTATTCACTTGTTTTATCGACTTCAAAAAAGCATTTGATTCTATTTGGCATTACAGATTGTTCTACAAATTAATGGAAAGCAGTGTAGGGGGGGAAACATATGATATTATAAAATCAATGTACTCGGGAGCTAAGTGTGGAATCAAAATAGGGTCCAAAAGAACTCACTATACCCCTCAGGAGTGCGGAGTGAGAAGGGCTGCCCTTTAAGCCCAACTCTGTTTAACTTGTATATCAATGAGTTGGCAACTATGCTGGAAAACTCACCAGCGACTGGACTCCCTCTGCAAGACAGTGAGGTCAAATTCCTGTTCTATGCGGATGACCTGGTCCTTCTTTCACCATCAGAGGAAGGACTCCAGACTCAATTAGACCTTCTTCAAAAGTTTTGTCAGACCTGGACCCTGACAGTTAACATGAGTAAAACTAAAATAATGATATTTCAGAAAAGATCCAGATATCAGCGAAGACGGCACATAGATTAGGACCAAATTAAATTGGCCATACATTTAATTATACCTACCTTGGCCTTGGAATCAATTCTAGAGGAACTTTCAACATGGCAGTGAATTAACTAAGAGACAAAGCACACAGGGCTCTACTTGCCATAAAAAGACAAATTAATTTTGAAATTCCAATTAGAATCTGGTTAAAAATATTTGAATCAGTCATAGAACCAATTGCCCTTTATGGCAGTGAAGTGTGGGGTCCACTTGCAAGTCAAGAACAAGATACATGGGAAAAACATCCAACTGAGACCCTGCATGTTGAATTCTGTAAAAACATTCTTAAAGTCCACCAGCACACCACAAACAATGCATGCAGGGCAGAACTAGGCCAATATCCTCTTCTGATTAAAATTCAAAAAAGAACCATCACATTCTGGACACATCTAACATTCAGCAACCCACACTCTTTCCATTATAAAGTCTTGCAATACCAAGAGTTGAGCAAAGATAAGAACTCTCCTACCAACCTGGTCCTCAGCCATTGTGTTCCACTAACAAATACTAATACTTTAGAGGCACAAGTCCAGGTCCAAACTACACAACATATTCGGCTTCAACAAATTCCCTCAAACCTAAAAGACAATTATTATGAATATTGGCAATCTAAAACAAAACCCCAAAGCAAGATGAAATGCTATTTGGCCCTAGACAGAGAGGACACATTAGCAGATCACCTCATTCAAATAAAAGAAACACATTTGAGAAACATACTGACGAAATACAGACTCAATGATCATCGCCATAGAAACAGAAACAGGCATAAAAAGACCCGGATGCCAAAAGACGAACGTTTCTGTCAACAGTGTGAAGATAATATTGTCAAGACAGAGCTGCACTTTTTAGCTGAATGCAAGACATTCCAGGAAATCCGCGATTACTACTTTCAGAAATTTGAGGAGAGACACCCCAAATTCACTGCCCTGCTACACCCCAGAAAACTGCCCTACATACTAGGTGAACACAGAGACAGCTGTACTGTGGCTGCACAGTATGTTCTAGCCTGCCACCGTCTGAGGGACAGTGTGTGATACCCCGCACTTCTTCCCAACGGGGAGGACCGGGACAACACTCGGACACACACACAGACACACACACAGACACACACATACACACACACACACTCACTCACTCACTCACACACATATTCACACACACACATATTCACACACACACACACACACACACACACACACACACACACACACACACACACACACACACACACACACACACACACATATTCACACACACACACACACACACACACACACACACACACACACACACACACACACACACACACACACACACACACACACACACACAGACGGACAGCCCCCCCACACACACACACACTCACAGGGCCAGACAGATGATGGCAAAAATATCGTTATTGCATCTGTTGATGTACGTATGTGCTCTGTGTTGTATACTGTTCTTCTCCTTTATGTGAACACTCACACGCGCACACGCGCGCACGCACACACACATGCAGAGACTGACAAATTCACACACATCCACTCACACAGGATCTTGTTGCCATGACGTAGCTGTGTAAGTTGTTTTATTCCATGTGTTGACGTGTATGCGTTGTGTATTCGTGCGCTCTTATTGTCCTTTATGTGAAAATGCTTTGCAATACAAATGTATATTTGTCATGCTAGTAAAAGCACATTTGAATTTGAATTTAAATTTGAGAGACAGATACCAGCACAGAGAGAGAGAAACAAGAGAGAGGGAGAGATGGACAACAGCACACAGGTAGAGAAACAACAGCAGGGAGGGAGAGACGGACACCAGCACACACAGAGAGAGACCAACAGAAGAGAGAGAGAGAGAGAGAGAGAGAGAGAGAGAGAGAGAGAGAGAGAGAGAGAGAGAGAGAGAGAGAGAGAGGGAGATAATTTGAATTTTTAAATGCTCTTTAATTTACATAAAACAAAAAAACAACAAAGACATATCCATTTCACTACATCAACACGAGCAACTCCTTCACATTAAGACGTCCAGAAAAGTCTTCTTTTTTTTCTTTCTTTTTTTGGGACAGTGGTCCAAGTCACATACTCCCAAAGGGTCAAAATAAATATTATGCAAAAACAGAATGAAATACTAGTTGCCTCTCAATGACTGAACAAATGGCTTTATTGAAACACCACCACGAAATAAATTCATCCAAGTTGTTCATTAAGGTGAAGAAGCTGAAGTCCACTCGGACTCTCGCCTTCACCCTTGCAATGAACAACGGAAGTAAATCTTCCTCCAAACCATTATTAGTCAGACTTTTCCTGCTCCTATAAATCGCAAACTTATCTTGCCCGACTACAAAATTTAGCAGCTGCCACTTCTCCGCATCCTTCCTCTTGTACCCAGCACCAAAGATAAAAACAGTTTCACTCCATCTTCATCACAGTGTGAGAATATGATCTGTAGAGCTTCACAGAGCACCTGAAGTCTTTCACATTCCATGAAACAATGAAAAATTGTCTCTGGCGACTGACAGAAAGGACACTTAACAGAAACAGTTGAGTTAATCTTAGAGATGCAACTATTGACTGCCAGCACTCCCTGCAGGATCCTCCACTGCAAGTCACCTGACCTTTTGTTCAGCAGGGTTTTATACAGCACCCTCCACACTGGTTTACAATCATCTGCCACTTTTAGCCTTGTTCTCCATATAGTGTCCTTTCTCTCATTCAGTGTTTTCTTGTTCATGGCAACAACACATCATTTGTACAAGACCTTACTATCTAACATATAAAGGTCCATTTCAGTAGCCAAATTTGGCACCGGCAAAGGTCTTGTTAGACCAGTTTGGTCCATTTGGAGGCCCAACTCGGGGAACGGATCTCCATTATCAGGAGCCTCGGTTCCAATGGCATAGTCATGCAGCATGACCAGTTCCTCCCTGGTGAGTCTTCCAAGCCATGCATTCAGAATGTCTCTGGTGTGTCTGCTTGACCTCAAGCTCAGCAGTGAAGCCGTTGCCTCTGTGTCAAGAAGCATTGGACCTGCAGCATCCACAATGTTCTTCAACTTAACAGTTCCAGCTGAGCACAGTCTCCGGTTGAGACCTTGTTTGCTGTCATCCTGAACGTCCAGTCTGGCCCCATGGATTAGGGGTTCTTCCAGAAGCCAAAACAGAGATGCTGTAGGCTCCAGTATGCACCACTTGAATAGAGTCCAAGCTTTAAACAATCCTTGATAGAAGGGTGACAGGTCATGCATGTTCTTAAAAACACAGTCTGTTAGAAACAAAGAAGCGCCTAGACTCAAACCCTGTACCTTCTTTAAAATAACACTCATGAGAGGTCTCCACAGCACATCATCAGTCCCTGTGAGGTAGCGCTGTATAGTTTGTAGTCTAAATGCTGCTGCTCTGCTCTCCAGATGCACCAAACCCTGCACTCCCATCTCCTTTGGTAGGTATAGTACATTCTGTAGTACTCAGTGCAGGTTATCCCAAAAAAAGTTCACAAAGATGAACTGTACTTTTTTTTAGCAATCCGGCAGGGGGCTCCAGAATGGTTAGCTTGTGCCAGAGGGTGGAGGCTGCCAAGTTATTAACAACCAAAACCCTTCCCCTATAAGACATCTGTGGTAACAGCCATCTCCACTTTTGTAATCTCCCCCCCACCTTTTCCACCACCCCCTCCCAGTTTTTTCCAAACCGTCTGGTCATCACCCAGAAACACTCCTAGGTACTTGAAACCCCCCTCTTCCAATTTAGCCCCCCTGGCAGCTGAGGGAGACCTGCAGACCACTTTCGAACCACTAAGGCTTCGCGTTTTGTCCAGTTTACTTTAGCAGCTGAAAGATTCCCAAACCTTTCCACAAATTTCTCAATCAGATCAGCATCATCTCGCCTTTTTATGACGATAACTATGTCATCTGCATATGCAGATAAGACAACTCGGTAACACTTTAGTATGGGGAACATAAAAACTTAATTACTAGTGAATTAGTAATGATCAAGATGTCACTTTAGTATGGGGAACATATTCTAAGTAACAAAAACGTAATTTACAGTAATTTAACACTATTAACACTCGTAGTTTTGTGTTTTGTTATGTAAGAACAGACCATATTCATTAAGTGTTAGTAAGGGAGAATAACTCTTCTTGTGGTACTACCACCTTATAAAATCAAAGCAAAGGATATTGAGATGGTACTACTAATAAGCAATAATTCTGAGGTTATAGAGGGAAAACTCATAGTTAATGGCTTACTGGTTGTATAATAAGGCCATGCAGAATAAGGCATTAATGAGTACGTAATAATGACCAATTAAGAGCCAATATGTTGCTAATTTGCATGCTAACAAGCACCTAATTAATGGTGACTACGTTCCCCATACTAAAGTGTTACCGACATCTCTTGTGCGAAGATCAGGCAAACACAGACCACCAATACAAGAGCAAAAATTGTGTAATAACGGTTCAATCGAAAGCGCATACAGCATGCCCGACAGTGAGCAGCCTTGTCTTATACCTCTACATGCTTTGAAAGGTTTACACAAAACACCATTAATTTTCAGTACACTATCAATATCTTTGTAAAAAACCTTAATCTTGGCAACAAGTCCAGGGCTGAGGCCAAACCTTTCTAACACCTTTCAAAGGTATTGGTACTCAACCCGGTCAAATGCCTTTTCCTGATCCAAGGAAACCAGACCAGCATCAATGCCCAATGGACCAGAGACTTCCAAAACATCCTGAATTAGTGACACATTGTCAACAACGGACCTGCCGGGCACACAGTAGGTTTGGGTCTGATGGATGGCTTGGTCTAGCACCTTCTTCAGTCTGTTGGACAGGACTCTGGAGAGCAGTTTGTAGTCTGCAAACAGAAGAGAGACCAGGCGCCAGTTCTTCATATCTTGCAGGTCGCCTTTTTTGGTAACAATGTCAGAACAGCTCTCCTGCAGCTCTGGGGCTAGAAGGAGTCATTAAAACATTCAGTGAAGACCTCAATGATGTCGTCACACAGCTCAGACCAAAAAGCTTAGTAGAATTCCGGCGGGAGTCCATCAATCCCAGGGGCCTTCCCCTCCTGCATGCTCTGCAACGCTGTAGACAGCTCCTCTGCAGTCAGAGGACCCGCCAACTCCTCATCACTCTCCTCTGAAATTCTGGGCAGCCCACTGCAGAAGGAGTCAAATGCCCCTTCATTTTTGGTGTACTCACTGCTGTACAGAAGAGAGTAAAAATCCACAGCTCTCTTCTGGATCTCATTCGCCGTAGTCAGCAGGTGCCCTGTTGTTGACTTTAGGGTGTGAATGAGCCTGCTTTGTCCATTCTTCTTTTCCAGGCTGAAGAAAAACTTTGAAGCCGAGTCCATCAGGGCGGCACTCTGAAAACGAGACCGGACCAATGCCCTCTGTACCTTAACACCTAGCAAGTAAGCCAGCAAGGCTTTTTTTGGACTTGAGGTCTTCAACACAGCCTCGGTTTCCTTTGAACCCTGCAGAATTCTGCAGCTACACTTTTCAGTCTCTAGATCCCTCATAGATCTGGTAATGTTACGAGAGACATTGAGAGTGTACTGTTGACAAAGCTGCTTGATCTGCACTTTCCCATAATCCCACCACTGTTTCAAAGATGAAAACTCCCCCTTCCTAGTTTTGAAAATATCTCAAAAAAATTTAAAGGTTTCTTTAAAGTGTGCATCTAGTAGCAGAGCAGTGTTAAAATGCCAATAAGCAGACGTTTGCTTTACGTTTGCAATGAAAACATGGCATGTCACCGTTGAATGGTCTGAAAAACCTACAGGCATAATCCTGCATTCTTTAAAAATACTGAAATTATGCCCAAAAGAATAGAAACGATCCAGCCGTGCCATAGTAAGAGATGTTTCTCTACTATGAACCCAGGTGTACTGCCTGACATCCTCATGCATCTCTCTCCACACATTACCAAACTATGAGTTACTATCAACTACTTGATTGCATGTCTGGAGGCAGCATGGGGTTCAATATGATTCCTGTCCATGTTGTCATTTTCTGTGCAGTTAAAATCCCCTCCCAGAAACAGAAACTCTTCAGGTCCACACTGACGCAAAACTGCACTGAGGTCAGTTAAAAACTGAACTCTGTCAGGCCCTGCATTCAGAGCATACACATTTACAACACCAAAGTGAAGGACTCATATTTGGCTCTATACCATCAATCTACCCTCCACTATTTCCTCAACCACATAAGATTGTTGTAAAGAGTTTTTAGAAAAGAGGAGAGCCACCCTTCCACTACATTTACTCAAGTGGCTTAGGACAACACTCCTTCTTCCAGTCAGTGGCAATCACTGTGTGTTACATGGACAAACATGACGTCAACGAGCCTTAGTTTTACAAATTCAAAGAGACATGCTCTCTGTCTCACGTCTCTTGCTCCATTCAGGTTAAGTGTTGAGACTTTGAAGTTGGCCATCGAGACTGATGAGAGAAAAAACAACACATGATAAAAGAATAACAATGAGCAGAACGGGAAATGACTTGTCTTATACTGCTTCTGACTCTCCATGCTGTAATTCCTGTTTGAGCTTCTGAACCATTTTCCTCAACCTGTACACCTCCTGATCAGTGTAGCCCCATTCTTATTTTTTTCTCATCTGAGATTGAACAGAGTGCATAAACAATTCTTTGTCGGCAAAAAAATCCTCAATTTTGACATTCCTCAAATTTTGTCTTTTTTTTGCAAGAAATTCTTGATTCGGCGGGCATCATAGTACTCTTAATTCGTCGCCCCTGACAACTGGGAGGAAGTGTGAGGCTGGCTGTCTACACCACCGCCTTCCTCTTTAGACTCATCTCCCGACATTTGTACTTCGTGCTGTTTTTCCATTAATACAGGCACCTGGCTGTCTATACCACAGTCCCCATCATCCTAATCTTCCTCCATACCCAACTCACCCTCAGACAGTTGTTCATCATACTGCCTGCCTTATCAATGCTCCTCTTTTGGCTCGAGAGCCACTCATTTTAGCCAACTGCTTTCTCTTTAGTGCAGGAGAACTACAGACTTTGTCGTCCTCCACTAAATCATCATTGTTGCTCAACACTACACCTTCTGCAACTCCACCTGTAGTGTTTGATGCCACTGCCTGCTCACTTCATGAGTCCTTCTCAACATTTACGTTTTCCTTTGTAGACTTTCCACTCTGTTTGGGTGGTTCCATTTTGTCAGTGTGGTCTGGACTCTGTCCCTTCACTGCTGTCTCTTCTCTGTTCTGGCGGGTTTCACTCTGCCCCTTTCCTGCTGTCTCTTCACTGCTATGCCTGGTCTCACCCTGTTTATTTCTGCTCTCTCCTTCATGCTGCGCTTTGCCATCAGAGGAGTGTTCCTCAGTACAGGCCCGAACCAAATGACCCTCCCCTCCACAGCCAAAACACTTCAAGGTCCCAGAGTTTACAAAGATGACATAGTCAAAATTATCTACCTTCACCCTAAGAGCTACAAACAAGTCTTGGTCTTTCTTGTTCAGGATCATTTGAACCTGTCTTCTGTGTGAAACTACATTTCGCACCAGCAGCGAGTTGCAGCCAGACGACAGTTTCCTGATCGACGAAACTACTTTCCCATACCTCCACAGATCTCTTGTCAAAAACTTGTTATATTAGGTTCACGGAGCATAAAGGAGACGCGTCAGTCATGATGTCCGGAACTAGAAATATCCTTTATTTCCCCGCCCAGTCTCGGTTATATATCCTACAGCTCCCCCTACGGGTGCCCACAAGTACCTAACACAACATCCCCCTTTCTGAGATAAAAACATTCAGTTTTTACTATTATTACAACTGACAGGAAATCAACATATCAATATCTGTAAGACTGAAACTCAGACAATAACATCGAATAAAGTCACTTTTATTTTCATCCAAGAGAATGTTCCTTTTCTTTTCCTTACAAGAATATAATGTAATATATCTTTTTACAGAAGATACAGAACACTTCTTTATTCCTTTTTTTTCGAACAATATAATTCCACAGAAATTTATTTTTTTTCGTCTAAGGGGGGGGGGGTTAGACTGCCCCAGCCCTCAACTGAGTGAGGGGATTATTCTGCCCCTTTAACCATTCAGTGTGTCCCACAGCACCTGTTTAACTAAGTTACAAAGTCCGTCAGGTGGGGTGGAGGACAACGTTGCCTCACAGGGTACCTTTGGGCAGACCCAGTCTGTGTTTGGGATGGGGTCTCACTGGAGACAGGTGTGGGGTCTGGAGGGGGGCACCATCTTCAGCTGTAATTTGCAGATCATCAGGTAGGTCGGCGGGCAGCTCAGGTGCTGCAGTGGCACTCCTAGTGTTCTGCTGGCGTTGTGTTGTGCCAGGTGGTTTAATACATGGACCTGGTCTACAGTAAACTGGTCAAATGGTTGGACTATATGGAACAGATGAAACGAACTGCCTGGCAGAACAGAGACATAATGACACGTGTCCCTGGGTTGTCCATCATGACATGTGTCCCTGGGTTGTCCATCATGACACATGTCCCTGGGTTGTCCTTCATCATGACACGTGTCCCTGGATTGTCCATCATGACACATGTCCCTGGGTTGTCCTTCATCATGACACGTGTCCCTGGGTTGTCCATCATGACGTGTCCCTGGGTTGTCCATAATGTCCCTGGATTGTCCATCATGCAGTCGGAATGTCAGACATACTGTTAGGATCAGAGCTGAGGTCGAACTCAACATGTGCATGTCAGGGTATTCAGAGAAGTTTGCTTCCGCTTCTGCCCGAACCTGAAAAAGGCCTTACCCAACCACAACTCACCAGCTGTCTTCTCCAGCTCATTAAACTGCCCTGTACTGTACAGACTTGCTGGGATCACAGTCACATCAGCTCCTGTGTGGATCTTGAATTCTGTCTCTATGTCAGCTAATTTCAGCTTTATCAGCCACGGAGCTTTAGGATCTTCTGCATTAACGGAGCCTAAGAATGCAACGTCCTCTTCGCTGTCACTGTCGGCCATGTTCATTTCTCCTACAGTGTTTGATCGTCAGACTTTTGCATAATGCCCCCTTTTCTTGCAGAAGTTACAGACTGCATCGCGAGCTGGACATAGTTGCATGCTATGCGCATCCTTCCCACATCTTTTGCATTGTACACGGTGTAATATTTTCTAGAATATAATAGCCAGTTTGGCTATAATGATGTGATACAAGCACTCCTATTGGCTGTTAAGTTAGCTGCAAGCTCATTGGTCCATCTGACGCATGAGGACGCAGGGGAGCCACATAATCGTCAGTCTATGTTTAGCACTCAGACGAGTCACTACTGTGGAGCTAGCTACTGTATGATTGTAACCGTCACCATTGAAATGAAGACACTGAATTATAAAGTCGTCGTCGGATCCCTCCATAGAGACGGAAAGTCAGACATGGTGTCAGAGTAAGAACGTGAAAAGGAGAAGAAAGAAGAAACAGAAAAGTTAGAATGGACGTCGCTGGAGTTCCTGCACCCCGCATGGACTGGGAAGCTAGCAGTCTGCCCGAAGCATGGCGCAAGTTTCAACTGCACATCGAGTTGATGTTTTCTGGACCTTTAAAGAGGAAATCGGAGGAAGAAAAATGCAGCTACCTACTGATTTGGGTAGGAGAAAATGGACGGGACATTTACAATACATGGACGCTCTCAGAAGCGGAAGGAAAGTTGTTGGAAACATACTACGGTCGTTTTGAGCGGTATGTAAAACCCAAAGCAAATGTGATCTTCGCGTGCTATAAGTTCCATGGAAGGGCACAGGCAGCTAGCGAGCCTTTCGAACAGTTTGTGACTGATTTGAGACTGCTTGTGAAGGACTGTAATTATATAGAGAGTGAAGAGGAGATCAGAGACCGTATCGTTTTCGGAGTTCATTCACCGAGAGTAAGAGAGAAACTACTGAAAATCGGTTCCGAGCTAACATTGGAAAAAGCAATAGACTTTGCTAGGTCTCATGAACTATCACAAGCACAGCTCAAAACCATTGCTAGCACCAGCACGGGCACGCGCGAACAGGCTGTGCATACAATCGGTTGGAATGCAACAAAGAAGAAGCATTGGAAAAGGCGCGAGGACGACACAAAATGGCGCGCAGCGTCAGACAATGCCTCATGGAGAGCGAGAGACAACAACCGCAGTAAAGGATGCAAATACTGTGGGAACAAGACTCACAGTGGAAACGAAACCTGCCCAGCAAAAGGAAAGCAATGCAACAGCTGCAGCAAATGGAACCATTTCGCTAAAGTGTGTCTCTCCAGACCAGGAAAAGGCGTACACACTGTGGAGGAAAATGAGTCTGACAGATGCTCAGACAATGAAGAACTGTTCATCGACGCATTGACTCTATCAGTGATTACTATAAAATGTGTTTTCTTTCGCCCGGATTGTTCATATGTTTGATATAGGGCATGTGCTACTAATGTTGGGAGTCTAATGTTTGATTTCAATTTCTTAAGAAGGGGGATGTAATATTCTCCAGAATACAATAGCCCGTTTGGCTATAAGGATGTGATACAAGCACTCCTATTGGCTGTTAAGTTAGCTGCAAGCTAATTGGTCCATCTGACGCATGAGGACGCAGGGGAGCCACATAATCGTCAATCTATGTTTAGCACTCAGACGAGTCACTACTGTGGAGCTAGCTACTGTATGATTGTAACCATCACCATTGAAATAAAGACACTGAATTATAAAGTCGTCGTCGGATCCCTCCATAGAGACGGAAAGTCAGACACACGGTATGACGTACTCTGGTCGGGCGCCCTTGTTCCTCTCTGCTTCTCTCTCCCGCCGTTTCTCCAACTTGCACTAACAGCATCCAATTCTGTGCTTGCCTCTGCTGCTCTGAAGTTGCTGCTAAGCATGTCTTGCTGCTTTTTGACTTGCTCGCTCTGGCGAACCCTAATGACCGCTCTATCTAGCGTCAACTCCGGGTCCATTTGCAGCTGCTCAAGATAGCTTTTTATCTCTTAGCCTCAGTACTAGCCTATCACGAATCATCTCACTGTGTACTTCACCATAACCACAATGCTCTGCTAGGCAATGAAGTGCTGCAATAAAACTATCAACTGTATCACCTACTTCTTGGTGTCTCTGATTAAACTTAGCCCGTTCAAATATCACATTCACCCGTACTACAAAGTGCGCATCAAACCTGGCCTTCACCGTGCCGTACGCGTCTGCTTCATCTGGCGTGAGACGGAGTGAAGTTAGCACATCCTCTGCCTCTACTCCCATAGTGTATATAAGGGCGTTGATCTGGTTCTCTTCGGACTGTAGCTCCAAGCCTGAAGCTATACGGAACCTCTCGAATCTCTGAATCCATGTCGGCCACTCCTCTGGCTTGCTGAAATTGAATTGCGCCGGTAGAGGAACTTGAAAACGGTCCATCTTCTCCCCTCGTGTGGATGCTAGCCCGTGCTGTGACCAGTGTCCTAACGCTAGTTAGCTTTGAAGCTCAGTAGCTATCGTGCACACACCACCGAGACTCCGGTTATTAACCCAATTGCTAGGTCCTTTTTTTCCTTTTAGCACAAATGCCGAGATATCTTCATCCCAGTTCATGTAAGTGGCTTACAGTGACCACTTCTGACACCATGTTATATCTGGTTCACGGAGCATAAAGGAGACGCGTCAGGCATGATGTCCGGAACTAGAAAGATGCTTTATTTCCCCGCCCAGTCTCGGTTATATATCCCACAGCGCCCCCTACGGGTGCCCTTAAGTACCTAACACAACAAAACTAATCTGAGATGAACGGCGAGATGTTTAAAATGGTGACTATTGTCGACGGCGTGGTGAGTGGCGACACCGACACAAAGCTGCCATTAACAACAACGCCGGCCTCGTCCACTTTGTTTGCTTTGGCTACAGCGTCGACAAAAATCACCACAGCGCCCTCTAACAGCAGATTTAACGCTGCTGTGACCCAAAACCCCTCCGACTGCCAAAGCACAGTCCTTCACCCAACACGGGAAACTAGGCGACACTTTAAGACCATGTTCCCTGGTGAGTTTGGTAAAATCCATACCGGCGTCTAGCACGCCGACAAGCAAGCACTGGTCGACCGAAAACATGCACACACACAGAACCTCTCGAAACCTCCTTATATACACAAAACAAACCAGTAACCCTATAAAACACACTATGTGCAATATTTGCAAGGTGAAAATAGCAAAAAAGATAGATAAACGCTCACAACCGCTCTCGGGCGTCTGCGCCGCATGCTCACTCGCACTTCCGCTCAGAGAGAGAGACCAACAGAGAGAAAGAGAGAGAAACAACAGGAGATACGGAGAGATGGACACCAGCACACCAGCACATTTTCCAAGACCAGGATCATCTTCACTTCTCAGAGAGAGAGACCAACAGAGAGAAGCAAGAGAAACAACAGGAGAGAGGGAGAGATGGACACCAGCACACCAGCACATTTTCCAAGACCAGGATCGTCTTCACTTCTCAGAGAGAGAGAGACCAACAGAGAGAAAGAGAGAGAAACAACAGGAGAGGGGGAGAGATGGACACCAGCACACCAGCACATTTTCCAAGACCAGGATCATCTTCACTTCTCAGAGAGAGAGACCAACAGAGAGAAAGAGAGAGAAACAACAGGAGAGAGGGAGAGACGGACACCAGCACACCGGCACATTTTCCAAGACCAGGATCATCTTCACTTCTCAGAGACAGAGACCAACAGAGAGAAAGAGAGAGAAACAACAGGAGAGGGGGAGAGACAGACACCAGCACACCAGCACATTTTCCAAGACCAGGATCGTCTTCACTTCTCAGAGAGAGAGACCAACAGAGAGAAAGAGAGAGAAACAACAAGAGAGATGGACACCAGCACACCAGCACATTTTCCAAGACCAGGATCATCTACACTTTTCAGAGACAGAAACCACCAGAGAGTGTATATATACACTCACTGGCCACTTTATTAGGTACACCTTGCTAGTACCGGGTTGGACCCCCTTTTGCCTTCAGAACTGCCTTAATCCTTCGTGGCATAGATTCAACAAGGTACTGGAAACATTCCTCAGAGAGTTTGGTTCATATTGACATGATAGCATCACGCAGTTGCTGCAGATTTGTCGGCTGCACATCCATGATGCGAATCTCCCGGTCCACCACATCCCAAAGGTGCTCTATTGGATTGAGATCTGGTGACTGTGGAGGCCATTTGAGTACAGTGAACTCATTGTCATGTTCAAGAAACCAGTCTGAGATGATTCGAGCTTTATGACATGGTGCGTCATCCTGCTGGAAGTAGCCATCAGAAGATGGGAACACTGTGGTCATAAAGGGATGGACATGGTCAGCAACAATACTCAGGTAGGCTGTGGCGTTGACACAATGCTCAATTGGTACTAAGGGGCCCAAAGTGTGCCAAGAAAATATCCCCCACACCATTACACCACCACCACCAGCCTGAACCGTTGATACAAGGCAGGATGGATCCATGCTTTCATGTTGTTAACGCCAAATTCTGACCCTACCATCTGAATGTCGCAGCAGAAATCGAGACTCATCAGACCAGGCAACGTTTTTCCAATCTTCTATTGTCCAATTTTGGTGAGCCTGTGTGAATTGTAGCCTCAGTTTCCTGTTCTTAGCTAACAGGAGTGGCACCCGGTGTGGTCTTCTGCTGCTGTAGCCCATCTGCCTCAAGGTTCGACGTGTTGTGCATTCAGAGATGCTCTTCTGCATACCTCGGTTGTAATGAGTGGTTATTTGATTTACTGTTGCCTTTCTATCAGCTCGAACCAGTCTGGCCATTCTCCTCTGACCTCTGGCATCAACAAGGCATTTTCGCCCACAGAACTGCCGCTCACTGGATATTTTCTCTTTTTCGGACCATTCTCTGTAAACCCTAGAGATGGTTGTGCGTGAAAATCCCAGTAGATCAGCAGTTTCTGAAATACTCAGACGAGCCCGTCTGGCACCAACAACCATGCCACGTTCAAAGTCACTTAAATCACCTTTCTCCCCCATTCTGATGCTCGGTTTGAACTGCAGCAGATTGTCTTGACCATGTCTACATGCCTAAATGCATTGAGTTGCTGCCATGTGATTGACTGATTAGAAATTTGCGTTAACTAGCAGTTGGACGGGTGTGCCTAATAAAGTGGCCGGTGAGTGTAAATATATCAGTACAGATACAGGAAAAAAAAGTTTCAATACATTGCAGTTACAGGCCTGTTTCGTGCGTCACACACTCACACACACACACATACACACACACACACACACACACACACACACACACACACACACACACACACACACACACACACACATATATATATATATATATATATATATATATATATATAGCCTTTTTTCTGGGCCATCGCCGACGTTGGTCCCCCCACCTGTCAGACCACATTTGCACCCCTGATTGCAGGCACTAATCAAGACGGTTTCGCCAAAGAGAAATGGACGCACTGTGTCATACACAGAGAAGCGCTAGCATCAAGACAGATTAGCCCTGATCTAAACATGGTTTTGACCGATGTTGTTAGCGTGGACAGTTTCATCAAAACAAGACACCTGAGAGCACGACAGTTCTCTACACTTTGTGAGGAGATGGGAGCTGAACATTCAGCTGTGTTTTTTCACAGTGAGGCTAGGTGGCTCTCGTGAGGTAAAGTGTTGTCAAGAGTGTTTGAGCTCAGAGAGGAAATTCAGGTTCCTGGAGGAGGAGTGTATGCATGAAGCTGCAAGCAAGTTTAGTGATGAACAACTTCTGATGGAACTGGCCTATCTCAGTGATATTTGGAAAGCTGAATGAATTAAATCTTTAGCTTCAAGGCAGAGACAAGCACCTTCCTCACCTGGCAGACAAGATCAGTGAATTCACTTGAAAGCTTGAGATGTGGGGCAGGCGACTTCATCAAGGAAATACTGATTTCTTTGAGAATCTGAGTGAATTTGTTGAAACCAGTGATTCTGGAGCCACCACAGTGATTTCATGTCTTAAGGAGCACATTTCTCCTCTTTCAAAAATACTTCCCAAACTACAGTGCTCAGTATGACTGGCTGGCAGAACCATTCAACACAGCAGCCTGCTGATTTCAGCTCTGCTGAAGAGGACCAGTTCATTGAGATGACATCTGACTCCACCCTGAGGCTGAGCTTTACAGCTCAGACACTGAGTGAATGCTGGCTTGGTGTGGAGAGGGAGTGTCCACTTATAGGACAGAGGGCTTTGGGCATTCTGCTTCCCTTCGCCATATCCTACCTCTGTGAGATGGGCTTTTCTGTTGTTGCCCCACTTAAAACAAAGTACAGATCTAAGCTCAACATTGAGCATGACCTGAGAGTGGCAGTATCAAGCCTGCAACCCCGTTTTGAAAAGATGTGCAGTGCAAAACAGTCTCACTGCAGCCATTAATGCAGTGATAAGACTTGAGCTCTCACAAATTGACTTAGTCATCGTTTTTCCAAAAATATCTGCATTTTTTCTTCTTTTTTTGTTGCACGGATTTAACTTTATTGTTATGGTTCTAGCAAGGTAATTTTGAAATTTTATTTCATTTTCTCTGTTTTGAAAAAAGCTTACAGACTGATGGAGCAATGTGGAACTTGCTTTTGTTATTTGCATAACAGAAATTACCTAAGTTAAACTTGGCCCGTTTTGTCACCATTTTGTTGGGGCAGAGGGCCATGAAAAATTTTCTTTCTCCAAAGTGGGGCATGACAGACAACATTTGAGAACCATTGGACTAGGTGTAGCTTCCCCTGGGTATAATCTATGGTACAAAATTCTGTCAATAGCATTGTCCTGTTGTATCACCTTTTTCTTGTAACCACTGCCTGGATCTCGTTTCAGGGGCTCATACGTATTTATGTCACTAAGTAACGTCATAAGTTTCTCATGATAGTCTGTCTGGTTTAATACAACAGTGCATCTGTTGGAAAGAGGATGTTATTGTCCTTACTAAGAGTTGTGAGAGCATTCCTCTCATCTTTGCTGATGTTGGATGGCCAAAAATTGGTCTACCCCAAGGACCAGGTCCTCAGGCACAAACAGCACAATATAGTGTATGCTGGCAAGTGCCAGAAGGATTGCCATGATTTGTACATTGGGGAAACCAAACAAACTTTGGCGAAGTGGATGGCAAAACACAGAAGATTTGTCTCGCCAGGCCAAGACTCTGCCATGTACACCAAACCTACAGGCCAGTGGCCACTCTTTCAAGGATGAGGATATTCACATCCTTGATAGGGAGGAATGCTGGTTTAAATGAGGAGTCAAAGAGGCCATCAATGTAAAGAGGGAATGACCATCCCTCAACCAAGGAGGGTGGTCTAAGTGTACATCTGCCACCATTTTCCAATGCTGTGACTGCAGCTAATCCCCAATACGCTGTAAAGAGTACACGTGGCGATTGTAACTAATTAATAGCCACTGCAATTTGCATATGAAACTAGCGTTAGATCGCTGGCTTTGGTCATTACGCAACTGTACTGTTTATAAGGTTGGGGATACATGCAGTCAGCTGAGACTGACGAAATCACTTAGATGAGTGATGAAACGTTTCTTCCACAAACCTTGAGTCCAGATGAACTGGTTCAATTTTTCTGGGATTTCTATACCTGGATTATTGAATATGCATCAAATAACAATGGTCAATAATTCCGTGTGTCCAAAATATAGTCTGCTATCCCACAATGGATAGAGTTTGACTAATTACCTGGTCACCAACCATTTCAAGCCCCAAGAGATTAAAGTCAACTAAAAAAATCATTAATAAAAAAAACCCAGAAAAAGCCTAAAGTGCACAAAAGAACACTGAAATGCACTGCTACACAAAAAGATTTGAAACAAGTAACAAGACATGAAGCAGTTGAAATGAAAGAAAATTATCCTAAATAAGAGATGTGGACACACCAAACATTAACTGATATCTGATCTAAATAACTACAAGAGGGCCTATGAGGTTCCTAATACACTAAACTATTTAATAAAATAATGTACTGTAATTTCAGTAAAACTTTCACCCACCTCTCTGTCCATTGTTTTTGTCCTTGCCACTGACATCATTAGTGGGGCCCAGGGCATCAGCTAGGTCAAAGTCATCGGCACCTGTAGGGATCCACAGTTCAGTGTACAGAGAGCTTGAAAAACGTGCTAGAAAGGGCGATGTGACTGGGCAACTGATCACCTTAAAACTGGTTACTGTGAGTAAGCCTGGATTCACACACAATCAGGCAATGACTCGCCTGGCTGCAGCGGTGTGCAGCAGTGTGGGTGTCACTAAATGACTCATTGTGATCAGTGATCATCACAATGGGCTATTGCAGCGATCATGGCCCACGTGGGCATCATTGGTCTTATTGCTAGCTTACACGATTAGTCACCGCAACGTGACATCAGGTTGCATTGTGGCAAAAGTTGAATGTGGCTCAACTTTCTTGCCAGATGTGCCGCTGGGTTTTTTTGTAGACCCCCCTGCAGCAAGCACTGCCACAGCGTAAACGTACTACCCTCATTCAAAATGAATGGGAGGACTCGTGTTTTTGACGCATTGGCTGATTCTGTCTGAACCCAGCTGTAATGACCTTCTTTTCACTCTCACAGACGATAACACCGTTTCTGAATTAGCCGTGGAACTTCGGCATGTTTATTTCGCTCCATGCATAACGTGCACATAATCCGACTGACTCTCATCTACCTTCCCGCTCCCGTGGCTGCTCGGTTTACTATCCCATAATTCCCTGTGTCCTTAAAGATGTATTCCCCTAATACTGAACATCACACCAGCCTACATGTAAATGTGCAATTCTTACTCTACTACTACTTCGACTACTACTACTACTACTACTGTACATGCTCAAGAGGGTAGTGCGACCGGGCAATCGATTGCCCCTAAATTTTACATTTACTACTGTAAACGTGCAATTCTTACAAACAGATATAAACCCTGAAATCAGAATCAAGTTTATTGGCCATGTGTTTTTTTTGTTGTTGTTTTTTTAACATGGAATTTGGTTCCGGTTTTGTGGTTCAGTGTACTTAACATAGAATTACAACACAACAATATTTAGATACACAAGGAATAACTATATACAGGTGAAATAAGAGGTGATAAAGTGCAATTGTTCAGCGAATATACCAGAGATGCTGAAATAAATGTGAGCAGGTTACTTACATACATGCCTGAGGTAGATGGACATGACAGAGTGTAACAGTATACATACAGTGTACAGTACAGTATATACAAAATGGTTTGACTAATTTGACAATGTTAAGTGTTCATTTGAATGACATCCCATGGTAAAAAACTGTTTTTATATCTGGTTGTTTTGGGGTACAGTGCTTTGTAGCACCTATCAAAGGGGAGGAGTTGGAACAGGTTGTGACCAGGGTGTAATGGGTCTGCAGTGATGTTGCCTGCCCATTTCCTGAATCTGGAGATGTATAAATCCTGAATGGAGGGCAGGTTGGCACCAATTACTTTTTCTGCAGACTTAACTGTTTGTTGTAGTCTGTCCCTGTCCTTTTTGGTGGCCAATCCAAACCAGACAGTGATGGATGTGCAGAGGACAGACTGGATTATTGCAGTGTAGAAGTGAATAGGCAGTTCCTAATCCAGGTTGAACTTCCTGAGCTGGTGGAGAAAGTAACTCTGCTGGGCTTTTTTGATGATTGTGTCTACGTTGGCTACCCACCTTAGGTCCTGGGAGACTGTGGAACCCAGAAATATGTAGGTTTTCACTGCAAACACCATGCTGTTGAATATGATGGGGGCGGAGGGCAGTGTTGGAGAGCAATATTTTGGCCCCTCTTGATTCCTTGGGTAATGCCAAATCATGTGTAGGTCCACTACAGATGCAAGCCCACAAAATGTGGTCAGAATTTGCCAATAATTGGCACTTGTCTGAAACTGCTTGGACTCCATCTTATTTCATTCTCTTCTGTTGTTATTCAATTTTTCTTCAATTCCAGTTTTTTCTTCACTTAAAGCATCTGGATCTCAGAAATCATAAGAGCAGCATAAACCAAACTTGCAGATAGATTCAAAGTCTACGAATATACTATGGGGGGGAAAAGGTTACACCCATCGACCAGATGGTGGGGTGCTACAGTAGAAAAATTCTTAGAATTATTGAATGATTAGATTATTTTAATCAAATCTGGCACACTGGAATGGCATCCAGTGCTTTACCTGTGTCCCCATCCATAGGGTTAGTACCAAATCAGTATGCGGTTTGACAAGACCATACCGGATTGGTCGAGATCCACATTAACAACGGGTAGCATTGGTGCTATGCCCTCACAGAGTTCTAATGGAGACTGTATAATCCGCTGTGAGTCTCCTGGGTAGAGATGAAAGGACGGCATTGTAAGTGGGAGATAGGTGGTGTCGCAGACCTCCTCCTCTGTTGAGGGATGGTTTTTCCAGTTTCGCATAGATGGCTTCCTTCACCCCTCTTTCAAACCATCTATCCTCCCTGTCCAAAATGTGTACGTTGCTGTCCTCGAAGGAGTGTGTCTTCTCCTTTAGGTGTAGATAGACTGCTGAGTCTTGTCCTGAGGAGTTTGGCCTTCTGTGTTGGGCCATCCGTTTGTGTAGTGGTTGTTTGGTTTCTCCAATGTATAGGTCAGTGCAATCCTCATTGCATTGTACAACATACGCCAGATTGCTTTTTCGGGTGTGTGGTACACGGTCTTTCGGATGAACCAGTCTTTGTCGGGAAAGAGGGGTGAAGGAAGCCATCTATGCGAAACTGGAAAAACCATCCCTCAACAGAGGAGGAGGTCTGCGACACCACCTATCTCCCACTTACAATGCCGTCCTTTCATCTCTACCCAGGAGACTCAAGAAGCTTAGCTTCCAAGAACAACAGTCGGTCACTAACGGCTCCAACGACTCATGACCACTGAATGGAGCACTAACGAAGTCGAAACTAACACCCCCAACGACCGTCGCTGCTAATCATCGGATCACAAAGAGCCGGATAATGATGGGCGTTGCTAAACATCTGAACACAAAGAGCCATGGACATCTATAGCTCTGATAACGACTCCTAGAGGATAAATTCTGAGTCTCATCACCAGCCAGTCAGACTACCTTGGTCTAGTCAGAAAGGTACGAACTGGTGAAGCCTCTTGGATAAGAGTCGAAACGTGTTCACGGTTATATACCAAGTCCAGTTGCACTCGATTCAATTCCTTTGCATAACCATGACCTGGATGAATGAGAACATTCATAGACAACTTTAATCACGCACAAAAAAAACACACACACACACACAAGCAGGAACAGATGGCAGGTAAGACAGGAGGAAAGCACACAAACAGACGAGGCACTCTGGCGACCAAGAGTTTCTGTGTGTGTATCTGTGTGTGTCTCAGCGAGCGTATGAGATGAACCGACAACGAGCCAGAGCCATCAAGGGGCATATATACCCAGTGGAGGCCAATCAGGGAGATTGGGCGCAGGCGTGCAGCACCCGTACAACCAATCGGAGAAAGAGGAGGGAAATTGGGCACAGGTGCGTAGGACAGGGCAGGAACCGGACAAACAATCAGAGAAAGGGGAGGTGAGTGAAGCTGAACAATCAGGGTCATTCAGGCATACGGGTGCAGGTGAACTAAAACACCAATCAGGGGATGGGAGAGCGCCGACGACCCAGATCACACACCCATGACACTCCGGGTGCATATGTTCTATGTTGCTGATTGTCCTCTACAGTTCCTTGAGTGCCAGGTCTGAGTTGCCATCAGGCAGGATGTACACAGCTATCACAACACAACTGTGAACTCTCTGTGTCACGTATCGGGAAAGAACCCAAAAGCAGACGGGACAACCAGGTAAGGGAAGAATCCAGTCTTTATTGAAGTGACCGATCTCGGGGGCAGAGCAGGAGGTGGCTCTGTGGCAGAAGTCCATGAATGGTGACGTTCCAGCGAAGACTGGTCCATAGTGGAGGCCTTTTAAGGGTGAGGGCGATTGCCGGGGTGAAGCAGGTGTCAGCTGGCGTAGCAGGTGTCAGCTGGTGTAGCAGGTGTCAAGGGCGATCGCTTTGATGTCAAGGGCGAGAGGCTGTGACACTCTCGGCCGCCAAAATGGCCGACACAGGAGCAAGAGATATTCCAGGTCCGGGGAACAGAAAGAGTTGAGCGAATGTATGCTTCTAGGGTCACACCAAGCATTATTGATCATGAAACATAGACCCCCTCCCTTGCTTTTCCCACCGGAGATTTTTTTGACCAGTCTGCTCAAAACATGGAAAATCCCATTGGGATGATTGCGTGGTCTGGGATTTCCTCTGACAACCAAGTCTCTGTAGGGCAGATGATGTTACAACCCCTTGTTTCTCGCTGTAAAGAGATCCTTGCTCTTAACTCACCTAGCTTTTTGTCCAGGGATTGCATGTTGGCTAATAAAATACTGGGGAGTGGGGGCTGGTTTGCTCACCGCCTCAGTCTCACCAGCACTCCAGCTCGATATCCCGGTCCCCAGCGACCCTTCCTTCGTCTCCGTGGTAGCGCCATTGTTTTGCATGGTTCCCCCACAGTGTGAGCTGGGGGTCCAAGTGGAAAAACTCTGGCTTTGTGTGGATGATCATCGTGTATCGTATGTTCAGTAGTGTCTCTCTGTCATATTTAAAGTAACTGGCTACTTTAGAGGCAAAAAAATACAAACAGTAAAATAAGTAAAAAGCTGCAAGGTCGTTGGGAAGCACGAAACGAGACGTCCTTATACAGTGCCATCTTGTTCACACACCCATGACAGTATCCCCACCCTTATAAACAATACAGTGGCATGATGACCAAAACCAACGATCAGTTTCATAGGCAAATATGGGTGTGACCATTAAATAGAGTTACAACTGTCATGTGTACTATTCACAGAGGATTTGGGAATGTTTGCAATCACAGCATTGTAAGATGGCAAAAGATGTACTCTTACCCCCCCCCCCACATAGATGGCCTCTTGGACTACCCATTCAAACCAGCATTCCTCCTTATCAAGGATGTGAACATCCTCATCCTTGAAAGAGTGGCCACTGGCCTGTAGATGGGTGTAGACTGTGGAGTCCTGGCCTGATGCATTAGCTCGTCTGTGCTGTGTCATCCTCTTGGCCAGCATCTGTTTAGTTTCCCCAATGTAGAAGTCACGGCAATCCTTCTGGCACTTCACAGTTTATACTATATTGCTTTGTTTGTGCTGGGGGACCCGATTCTTGGGGTGGACCAGTTTCTGGTACAGTGTGTTTTGGGGTTTAAAAGAAACAGACGCAATGTTTGGAAAATATGTCTTAACTTTTCCAACACTCCCGCCACATATAGACTCACCACTGGTTTATGCTTAGGTAGCAGTTGTCTTTGGACTTTAGACTCGAAGCCAGCAACATCATGACCGCTTCATTTATTTTCATCCCCTCTTAAAGTAGAACCCACCCAACCACCCACCCACAGCTCTTGCTTTTCAGGAGACTTTTCTTGCGTGTTTTTTTCCCCGCATGGGAATCGTGGTCACGAACAATGGAAAAGAACAAACGACGAATATTAAAACAAGGACAGAAAGAATGATAAAAGACATGAAAAGTGAGGGGACGAAGGGGAATAAGATAAACAACAAAAGAAAAGAAAACGACAATGAAAGGAAACGGAACAAACGAGCGAGAAGACGGCGAATAACAGAAAAACAGCGGAGAAGAACGCGGAGAAAGGAGAGAGAAATACGGCAAAGTGTTGACGGTGGAAGTGGAGGTAAAGGGAAGTGAAAAAATTACCATGATGGAAATATTGAAGGAGGTGAAGAAAGAGCGTGGAGAGGTAGTTGGTTGCAGATTAAGAGGAAAAAGTCTTTTGAAGTCACAATGAAGGGCGAGGACGGAAAATCCAAATTGATGGACGGCGTGCGAGTGAAAGGGGCAATGATTCACGCCAGAGACATTACAAGCAATGACATGGTGGCATCCTTCATCAACCTTCCTGTCTATCTGGAGGACTGGAATATATTGGCAAAGCTGGAAGAATGGGGAGTGAAGGCGTTATCGCTAATTAAATGACGCATGTGCCGTGGTACAGAAATAGCTGACGGAATGAGATTCATAAAAGTACGTTTCAACGACCAGGTCCTTTCACTCCCCTACTCCACAAAATTCTGATACTCTAAGAGGAGCAGAATATTTTAGAGTCATTTATGACGGACAAATTCGTGTTCGTGTGTGCAGTCTCTGCATTAAACCTGGGCACATTTTTAGAGAGAGCCCAGAGTTAACTTGGTTTAAATGCGGCAAGAGAGGACACTACGCGAGAGAGTGTGACGAGTGCAGAGAGATGGAGAGAGAAGAGGAGGAGCGGCAGAGAGATGGAGAAGGAAATGGAGGAGAAGAGGTGGGAGCAGAGGAGAACGTTATAAGGGAAAATGATGACAGAGAGCAGATGGAGGAGGTGGTGGAGCAAGAAGGAGAGGAAGACGAGACGGCAGCGGAAGATGCACCCATGGAGGTGGAAGGTGAGAAGGAGACTGCGGAGACCAGCAGCAACACGGACAGTAAAACGAGAAAGAAGGAAGGAGAGAAAAAGGAAGAAGAAGTGGCGGTGAGAGTGAATGAAAGGAAGAACAACAGTGGGGAGGCAGGGAAGACTACTGGGGTAGAGAAGGGAGGGGAGCAGTGGGTTATTTCGGACAATACAAACAGTAAGGAATTTGGAAAGCTGGCTACAAACAGGAAAACTCAAAGGGGAGGAAATCTGCTAGAAAAGAAAAGAAAGTGGGAAAAACATAGTGAGTTGAGATAGTTAAAATGGGACATCTCTTTCCAAATATACGCTTGATGGTTAAAATCACATCCTTTAATACAAATGGGCTAAGGGATAGGATGAGGAGACAGCAAACCTTCATGGTGTGTAAGTCTGATATTTTGTTTGCAAGGGGCACATTGGGATGAGGCGTGTGAGAGAGGTTGCGAGAGAATGGATGGAGAAATTTATGTGAACAATGGCGGAGTCACAACAAGAGCGGTTGCAATATTAGTGAAAAGAGGAGTAGTTGAGAATGTTAGGCAATGTGTGGATGATGGTGAGGGGAGAGTGATAGGGATTACTTTTGAGCATTTAGTTCATAAAAATTCAATTGTTCAATGTGTATGCAACAGTGGCGGCTGGTGCTAAAAACTTTTTTGGGGGGCGCAATTTACCTTGGCGCAGCACACCTGACAGCTACTTTAATGTCGACACAGTCACAGAGTTATTAAGAAGGAAAATGTAGCCTACAGATTTTATCTGGGTATGATTGACAGTCAAGACGAGGCGTCGTGGTGGGTGTGAACAGGATTGACAGCCACGAGAATTGTCCAATCACATTAGATCAAAAAAACTTTAAAACAATACCAATTCGCCGCCAATAAAAGTGGGAGTGTCTGGGGTGCACGGTTGTGGCTAGATGGGCTACAGCCACGGACGGAAGTGACGCAAAATCTCGTTGGGCATATTTAATTGCTATGGCGATAGCTAGCCTACCTAACCTCCTGAGCTACCACGAGTTTGGACTTTGGTTTTTAAAGCCAGATGAATGATGAGACGGACAAATTAGTTTTACTTAAAATAAGTACAATTTCACTTAATAAAAACTGGTAATTGTGTATTGTAAATGAAATATCACTGTTGTTTGTGTGTAGATACTGCTTCCCAATGCTAACAAGCCAGCTAAGTCTATATAAAACGGTAGCTAATGTTAGCTAGTGTCTGCGACACTTTAGCTATTTATCCATAGAGATAACATTATATTTAAAATGTTAATTCTGTGCATTTATCCCTATTAAGTAATCGCGTTTGCCATGCTCCGCCAGGAGTGAGGGGCGGAAAATAAACTACAATGTATCAGATTCATCGCCAGTGCATGGACACCGTATAACCAAACATTTGTCCTGCTACTTACATGCCTAATGTGGTGTTTCGAAGTAAAACAATCCTACATTGATTACCATCCGTTATTTGCACATACTGCCACACCTTGCATGGTTCAGCCAGAGTCAGACAACGAATTTCGTCAATGTGTCCTCCTCATATTTTTTTTTTAATCCCCTCAAAAGATCTACACGAAGGGAAACTGTGAAAATAGCCTTTGTGGGCTTCTTTTGAAATTGCCGCCATGTCTCTCAGGAGGTTAGCTAGGCTAGCTAGCGCCATAGCAATGAAATACGCTCGGCGAGATTTTGCGTCACTTCCGTCCGTGGCTGTACCCTATCTAGCCACAACCGGGGTGCACAGAACTGCGCCCCATGGAAAAATCTGAAGAAACCAATTAGACGGCAGCCTCAGGTCACCTGCTCGCCAAAAGTTTAAGTTTAAGTTTAGGTAGTGTAATGCGCATGGATAAGTAGACACGTTGGCCCTTGGCTAACGGGTCGGACCCTTTAGTCGACTGGTTAACGTTGTCGCTTGCGGTGTGGGAGACACGGGTTCGCGTCCCGGCTGTGGCGACGGTCCCGGACTGCCCCCCGAATTCGCTACATTGGTTTCAGAAGTGGGATGGTGAGACCGTGAGGTCATCGGAAGCGCGTGCGCCCGGAGGCGTAAGGCAGGTGATATGCTGAAGCGCGGGGACACGCTTCCCGAAAGAGGGGGGTAGTGTAACGTGCATGGATAAGTAGACACATTGGCCCTTGGCTAACGGGTCGGACCCTTTAGTCGACTGGTTAACGTTGTCACTTGCGAAGTGGGAGATATGGGTTTGCGTCCCGGCTGTGGCGGTTCCCGGACTGACCAAGGAGGGGAGTAGTCCGGGACCGTCGCCACAGCCGGGACACGAACCCATGTCTCCCACACCGCAAGCGACAACGTTAACCAGTCGACTAAGGGTTCCGACCCGTTAGCCAAGAGCCAACGTGTCTACTTATCCATGCACGTTACAGTATCGTTTGGCCGGCGCCCCTCACCCTGGAAGTATATGTATTCAGAAAGAAATCAACCAAATGCCATTTGGAACTAATATTTAATGGCTGCTGACAGGCGCTCACAGACTGAAAAAAAACTTTTATTTCATAATTATTTGCTTTATACAACTAAATTATATTTAACATGTTTAAGAGGATTTTCATCTCTTGATGTTTGAAGGGGGCGGTGCCCGAGCGCCCTGTACTGGCCAGCCACCACTGGTATGGTGGACCGAATGATGAGAGGGAGAGGAAAGTTGTTTTTTTTTGAGAAACTGGGAGGGATGGTTGGTGAGAGTTGTGTGGTGGTGAGTAACTTTAATGTATGGTGTGGAAGGTTGGATGCGACTGCGAGTGTGATATTTAAGAACGATTCATCGAGAGGTGTGTTGAAAGAAGTGACGTGAGTAAAAGGGCTGATAGTCATGTGGAGTGAGAGGAATCTGGAGGGGAGGGCTTTTTCCAGGAGACAAGTGGTGAAAGGTGTGTTAAAACAGAGTAGGATAGATTTAGCTTTAAGCACGAAGGGCACGGTAGGTAAGATAGGGGAAATAGAATACAAAGACACGATACTTTGTGATCACTTGGTGTTAGGTTTTAGCTTAGGCCAAAGTGTAATAATAATAATAAATCAAACTTATATAGCACTTTTCTCCCACTCAAAGTAGCTTTATGTAACCAGGTTAAAATTAATGTTTTTATTTTATTTTGTTTGAGTATGAAATATCACCAAATCCTGTCTGTGTGCTGTTATTTGTGTTTACTACATTTTATTTTATGTCATTATTTACTTTTATGTGTTTTACAACGACCGTCATATACGTGTACTGTCGTTTTAAGAGAGAGGTCTTATGGGTACACGGAAGACGGAACGCGGGAGAGGCCATTTTTGTTTTGTGGGAGGAGTCTCAAGCAGCAATCGAGCCGAGCCACGCGTGTTTCTTACCGTGGGACAGTTTTGCGGGTTGAGGAGAACGTAACCTTGAGTATCCCTGTAAGAAGATACTGCAAGCTGTGGGATAAAATACTTGTTTATCCTTTCTTACATCGGAGTCCCGTGGACGGTTTCTACTTCTAACGCACACGAGTGGAGTCCGGGCAGTGGTTGAACTTCGACCCCCACGTCCGTAAGAAACACCGCTCCTGCTGGAGGACTGGACGGTTGTCGAAGGGTTTGAAACCAAAATAAATGGCAAGGTGAGCCAAATAGAGTCCTGTGTGTCCCCCCTCCTTCCTTGATTATGATGATGATGATGATGATGAGAGACTGAGGGCTCCCCACAACACCTGGGACCCCACCCAAAATAGAACACAACGCAGAGCTGATGATGGAAGTGACGGGCGTGCAGCAGGCTGACCAGCATAGAACAGCATAGGACTGCCCCCGTTACATTGGTGCCGTGACCCTCCTGGATTCTGAGAGTGACATCAGTTGCTCGCCGCGGGAGGCTGCTGTCGTCATCAAGCCCCAGACGTCCTCAGGTATTTCTACAGACTACACTCATGTTACAGTGGACTGGAGTTGAGCTGTGTGGACACTGAACAGTCATAGCTGTGGTTACCATGGACTGGGCTTGTGAACAGGACATTTGTATATACTGAAGGAAGAAAAACACACGAAAAAAAAAGGAAAAAAAGGTTAATGTTGATGTGATTGAAGGACTCGTGTGAATAATCTATTGATCTAAACTACTGGATATGTGCATATGTGATTAATCTATTGGTGAATTTGTTGATTGTGTGTGATTGTTTCAATCTCTTAGTGATTTCTAGATTCAATTATTTAAATGAATTGAGCTTTTCACTTTTTTATTTTATTTTTTATTTTATCTGAGTGTTAGAGGTAGGAACATGGCAGAGGGTGGTTCGTACGTAGGTGGGGGTAACATTGCTGATCAGGATCTTTTGGATCGCCAGTGTGCTATGGAGAGGGGGTACCAGTTAGATGTGGGTGGGGGTTTACGGCTAGGTGTAGGTAGGAGTTTCGGGCAGCTCTTAGAGGGCGGGGAACCAGACACCAGAGCACCAGGACCTAGAGACCCGACCACATTTGGCACTCCTCAGTTCACCTCCACACGCTACGTAGAATGGGCCAGGCCAGTTATCAGCGAAGGGGCTGTGCTGGGTAACAGCGAGCAGCCAGTGGGTGAGTTAGCCATGCTCATTACTCGGTTAGCAGAGAAGATAGGAGAGTCAATCACTGCTAAGCTGCAGGAAACACAAATGCTTAGAAACACACACACAGACAGTGCTAGGTCTGCTGAACCGTGTTCGGAGACAGCTCCTAGTGTTAGAGTAGTAATGCAGACAGACGCTAGGGAGCCTCCTATTTTCAGGGGCGATAGCTCTGATAAGTTTACAGTTCATGAGTGGGAGAGCCTTATGACTTTGTATTTGAGGAAGCGAGCCATTCCAGTTAGTGAGCAGTCACATGAGATTCTAGCTAAGCTTATGGGGAAAGCAGGGGACGTGGTGAGGATAAAGCTGCGCAACACATCTGTCGACCACATAGCGAACCCCCACATTATTTTTGATGTACTGAAGCAACACTTTAGTGACTTCACATACTCGAGCATGCCCCTGGCGGACTTTTACAGTACGCTGCCCAAGCCAGGTGAGGACGCTATGGAGTATTGGATTAGGCTTAATAAGACAGTGGAGGTGGCTGACGAATGCTTGAAGTGGCAGGGCCGTAGTATTGAAGAGCCAAGCCACGAGGTAAGCATGATGTTTATCAAACACTGTCCAGATCAGTCTCTTGCCAATGTTTTTAAGTTCAAGTCCGCAGGGAAATGGTCTGCTAGCGAGATCCAGGAGAGGCTTGATGAGCACATGCTGGAGAGGAAGTCCCGTGTTGCTGCAGGTGGACAACGTGAAGCAGGCGCGGTAGAGCGTAGGTTCCATTCACAGGTTCATGTCCCTGTAGTCGACATGGCTCCCGACTTGAACACGACCGTGCCGGTGGTGCTATCTCCCGTCCCGGCTCATGCGTCATCTCCTATACCATTTTGTGCAAGGTCTCCTACACCGTCTCCTGCACCTGTCTCTGGCGGTGTTGATTATATGAGGAGTTTGGTGAGCTTGCTAGACCGTTTGGTCAAAATGCAGACTCAGGTTCCAGTTAGCGCTGCAGTCCGGACACCGACGCAGACTCAACCGCCACCTAGCGCCGCAGGGCAGGTGTCAGACGCACCGCAGAGGTTGTGCAGGGTTTGTAAGTCTCCGGATCACTCCACATTTTCCCACTGCAGCCGGGAGAACCGATGTATAAACTGTTTGTCTCCTGGTCATTGGAAGAGGGACTGTCCTCACCCTCAGCCGCCCAACCAGCTCCGTTCTCAGCCTGGTGGAAGAGCTGGTCGTCAGTCTCGTCCGTTAAACTACTAAACCCACACCTAGAGAGGGATGGTGTGGGTAATGTAGATGTATCCCTCACTGATGTCTCCGACCTGGCTCACTTGTATGAAGACAAGTGTGCCAAAGCACCTCAGGGTTCGCGTATGGTCATTCAGGCGACACAGAGGATTCAGGCTTTCAGTGACTTGTTCTATGCTCCTGTTCTTATCAACCAGAGTGTGCAGCTTAATGGCATGTTGGATACTGGCTCTATGTCATGCAGTATCAGTGAAAATGCAGTAGAGAAGCTCCGCTCTGGGGGTGTTTTACCTGAGAAGCAGCAGCCTGAAGAGAACATTGTCTTGATTGGCTGCGGTGGTCTGGAGACTAGGCCTGATGGTTTTTATGACCTCAACATGCAGCTTTATGGTGTTTCCTTTGTCATACCCACTCTGGTCGTGCCCGGTCAGCATGATGATCTGATAGTCGGCACAAACGTCATTAAACATGTGGCCCATGTACTCAAGAGTGGTACTGAGTACTGGGACATCGCGTCCAGACAGGAACATCCGTCTAGTCCTGACGTTGAACAGTTCTTGTCCATGTTCACGAATGTAGAGCGCTGGAGGGGTGGTGCAGTTCCTGAGAAGATAGGTACTGTTAAGCTCACCCAGGCTGTGACACTCTTACCGAGGCACGAGCACTTAGTCTGGGGCAGACTTCCTGCTAAGGTGCCTATGTCAGCTGGAAGCACTGTTGTTGTGGAGCCGACAGACTCCAAGGCCATGCCACGCAGTGTCCTCGTAGGTCGACTTGTCACACCGCTCTGGGGTGATAGGTGGGTACCCATGACTGTTGTCAATCCATCTGACAAAGCCATCACACTGAAAAGGAACTGCAAGTTGGCTGATGTGTTTCCATGCTTGGCGATTGAGGACTTTAATGTTTTCCAGGGACTGCAATCAGTTGCAGGGAGGCATGAGTCCAACGCCACAGATAGTGCCTGTCCCCCTGTCCAGCCGGCTAGGAGTTTGTCAGAGCTCGGACTCAGTGACATTGACCTCAGCTCCTGTCAGGTTAGTGAGGCATGCAAGTCCCAGCTCACTCAGCTGCTCACCGAGTACCATGACATCTTCTCCAGGGACTCTCTGGACTGTGGCGAGGTCACAGGATACACACATCGCATCCATCTGGTGGATGAGCGCCCCTTTCGCTTGCCCTACAGGAGGGTTCCCCCAGCCCACTATCAGAAGTTGAGACAGGTTCTCACTGATATGGAGGAGAAAGGGATTATCCGGAAGTCCTCGAGCGCATACGCTTCACCGCTGGTTATGGTATGGAAGAAGGATGGCGGGCTTCGGATCTGCACTGATTTCAGATGGCTGAATGCTCGGACCTTGAAAGACGCTCATCCCTTGCCACACCAGTCGGACTGTCTTGCCGCGCTGGGTGGTAACTGCCTCTTTAGTACGATGGACCTCACCTCTGGCTTCTTCAACATCCCAATGCATGAAGATGACAAGAAGTACACTGCTTTCACGACTCCCCTTGGGTTGCATGAATACAATCGCATGCCACAGGGCCTTTGTAATAGCCCTGCAGCCTTCATGAGAATGATGATTGGGATCTTTGGGGATCTGAACTTCACGAAGCTTTTGTGCTATCTTGATGATCTTCTTGTCTTCGCGCCGTCAGAGGTTGAGGCTCTGTCGAGGCTCCGCACTGTGTTTCAGAGGTTGAGGGAGAACAACTTGAAACTGGCTCCGAAGAAGTGTCATCTGCTGCAGAAGCGGGTGCGGTTTTTGGGCCACGTGGTTGATGGCGGAGGTGTGTCTGTCGATCCCTCCAAAGTAGAGGTCATCTCCAACATGACAGTGCAGGATCTCATGGAAGGTGATGGGTGCACGCCTTCTGTTCGTAGGATCAAATCTTTCCTTGGTATGGTATTTTACTACCAGCATTTCCTCCCGAACTGCTCCTCCGTGGCTAAGCCCCTGTTCGCCCTTACAGCTGGACAAAAGAGGAGGGGGAGGTCGGCTAAGGATAAGAAGCCCCATGGCAGCTTCCGTAAGCTTACCTCCGCAGACTGGACGGTGGAATGTGGGGAAGCATTTGATCTATTGAAGACGATGTTACTGGAGTGTGTGGTGCTTGCCCATCCAGACTTTGAGGTGCCTTTCATTTTGTCGGTCGATGCGTCTTTGGACGGACTCGGCGCGGTGCTGTCTCAAGTGCCCCGAGGAGAGTCCAAGGCCAGACCTGTTGGTTTTGCAAGCAAGTCCCTCAGTGCCTCACAGCGGAAGTATCCAGCTCATAGACTGGAGTTCATGGCGCTGAAGTGGAGTGTTTGTGAAAAGTTCAGCCACTGGCTGAAGGGTCAAAGCTTCACCGTTTGGACAGATAATAATCCGCTGACTTATCTCCTAACGAAGCCGAAGCTTGACGCGTGTGAGATCCGCTGGGTGTCTAAGTTGGCGTCTTACACCTTCGATCTCAAACACCTGCCAGGGAAGAAAAACGTGGTGGCGGATGCATTGAGTCGCGACCCTTTTTCCAAGCCCGTCAGTCAGAGGCTACTTAGGGAGCCCTACCCGGCCCTTGTTCAGGAAGCCGACGGGGTTGAGGGGGACTCTGTGCAGGATGTTTTCAGACTCAGTTGCCAGTCCCAAACACTGAGTAGTGCGCGATCTGGGTTTGCTTGTGATGCAGCTGAGGTCAGGGCTTTTTGTCAAGCCAAATGTGACTGGCCTGATGCATCAGTATTCACAGCACTCAGTTTGGTCCAGCACGTTCAGCATCTGTCGGGTGGTCAGGTTACACTGCCAATGTTATCCACCGAGGAGCTCAGGTTGAGTCAGGAGCAGGACCCCTGCATCTCCAAGGTGTTGCCCTTTGTCGCTGTTCGGAAGCGGCCATCGAGGCGTGAGAGGCATGGTGCTGACCAGAAGGTCCTCAGGCTGCTGAAACAGTGGGAGAAGTTGGAAGTCAATGATGGTGTCTTGTACAGGGTGACAAAGGACCCAGTGTCCAAGCAGAGGAGGTCTCAGTATGTTTTACCTCTGAGTCTGAAAGACAAGGCACTGTCTGGCATCCACGATCACGCTGGTCATCAGGGCCAGGACCGTACTCTCTCTCTTGCAAGGCAGCGTTTTTATTGGCCTGACATGGAGAGGGATATCAGAGCATATGTCAGATGCTGTCGGAGATGTGTGTTTGGGAAGACCCCAGAGCCAGCTGCTTGCGCGCCCCTGGAGAGCATTAAAACCTCCGCACCGATGCAGCTTGTGTGTATGGATTTCTGGTCCGCTGAGGACAGTAAGCAGCGGTCGGTCGATGTCCTAGTGGTTACTGACCACTTCACTAAGCTTGCTCACGCATTCCCCTGCGCCAATCAGACAGCGAAGCAGGTCGCCAAGAAACTCTGGGATCATGTATTCTGTGTTTACGGGTTTCCGGAGAGAATACATTCTGACCAGGGCACAAACTTTGAGAGCAACCTGATTGCAGAGCTTCTCAGGTTGGCGGGTGTAGCGAAGTCCCACACGACGGCCTACCATCCTATGGGTAATGGCGGGACAGAGCGGTTTAATCGCACGATGGGGAATATGCTCCGTTCCCTTCCGCTTCAGCAGAAGCAACAGTGGCCTCAGCAGATCCATTCTCTCACGCTCGCGTACAATGCCACTGTTCACGAGACCACGGGTTACGCGCCTTTCTTCCTGATGTATGGGCGTGTCCCAAGACTGCCGGTGGATGTTATGTTCAGGCAGGTTTTGCATGACCCTCACGTTGTTGATTATGACTCTTATGCTCAGTCTCTGCTTTCCTGTCTAAGGAGTGCAATGGAGATCGCTCAGAAGCACTCCACGGCTGAGCAGCAGCATCAGGCGCGACAGTACAACAGACATGCCAAGGGCACTGTCCTGTCTGTCGGGGATCGTGTTTTGGTTGCGAACCAGAGTGAGCGAGGGAAGAGAAAGTTGGCTGACAAATGGGAGAACGGAGTGTACACGGTTGTCGGTGTCAACCCCAATATCCACGTCTACAAGATTCAGGATGCAGAGGGGCACACCAGGGTGGTGCACAGGAACCGTTTGTTGGAGGTCAACTTCTTGCCCCTCCCTGAGTTAGATCAGGGTGAGGAGTCCAGTACAACCAGTCAGTTGCTTGACTGCGCAGGGTCCAATGAGGAGGACAGTGCAGATGGCCTGACGGTCTCAGGGGATGCAGTGGGGCTAGCAGTCTCATCACTTGGAGACTCACCTAGATCTGAGTGGGCAGAAGCGGAAGAGTTCATTCCGTCTAGTCTGGTAGTCAGTCCTGTGGGGGCCACTGCTCAGTCTCCACCCAAAACACACGCACCACACAACACACATGCACCACACATAGAGGCATCACACTCACTCGATGTAGGTGTTATATCTCACACTGATTCGCACACAGGGGCACCACCCTCACTCGATACAGATGTTGCAGCTCGCACTGTCTCACGCACACAAGTAGAGAGCGATGGTCGGGTTAGGACACGCACAGGGAGGGTGGTGAGGTCAGTGAACAGGTTAATAGAATCTATGGCTCAGATGCCATTTCTACGGAGTGTGAGGGTTTGAACTTTGATGGAGGTTGGAGTCATTCAAACTAGTTTAATGTGAGTTATTAGGTGTCTATCAGACAGGGTTGTTTTGGGCCAAGTGCATGGTGTGGCGTATCAGGCGTCACATTGATCTAAGGGAATTCTGAGACTTGATCAACCTCATTATTTTCTGGACCTCGTAACCGAGGTAGCTCCTAAGTTGACTGGAGGACTAGGTCCTTCTTTTCACTTGTGCCAGTAGTCAGTGATGGGCTTTTCCTTTCCTCTTTCTCTTTTTATCCTGCTGTCAGGATGTTGGTGAATTTCAGGAGGGGTGAATGTAACCAGGTTAAAATTAATGTTTTTATTTTATTTTGTTTGAGTATGAAATATCACCAAATCCTGTCTGTGTGCTGTTATTTGTGTTTACTACATTTTATTTTATGTCATTATTTACTTTTATGTGTTTTACAACGACCGTCATATACGTGTACTGTCGTTTTAAGAGAGAGGTCTTATGGGTACACGGAAGACGGAACGCGGGAGAGGCCATTTTTGTTTTGTGGGAGGAGTCTCAAGCAGCAATCGAGCCGAGCCACGCGTGTTTCTTACCGTGGGACAGTTTTGCGGGTTGAGGAGAACGTAACCTTGAGTATCCCTGTAAGAAGATACTGCAAGCTGTGGGATAAAATACTTGTTTATCCTTTCTTACATCGGAGTCCCGTGGACGGTTTCTACTTCTAACGCACACGAGTGGAGTCCGGGCAGTGGTTGAACTTCGACCCCCACGTCCGTAAGAAACACCGCTCCTGCTGGAGGACTGGACGGTTGTCGAAGGGTTTGAAACCAAAATAAATGGCAAGGTGAGCCAAATAGAGTCCTGTGTGTCCCCCCTCCTTCCTTGATTATGATGATGATGATGATGATGAGAGACTGAGGGCTCCCCACAACACCTGGGACCCCACCCAAAATAGAACACAACGCAGAGCTGATGATGGAAGTGACGGGCGTGCAGCAGGCTGACCAGCATAGAACAGCATAGGACTGCCCCCGTTACATTTACAATAAACAGGGTGAAACAAGACAACAGATAAACATAACACTGACATACAGGGGTGGGTGGGAAGGAGGGTTACGAGAGGGAGAAGCGGCAGCCACACACGACGCCAGCTGTACTCCCCGACTTAATATAAAAGGGCAAGAAAAACAAGAAACAACAGCACTGTGGACATTGATTGTGTGTAGGGGTTTACTCCCGTGGGCTATTCCTCTCCCGAGGTATCCACTAGGCAGTGGCACTATTTAAACCATAGCTGGGGGCTGGTTCGTGAGCATCAGGGAATATCCACACACCGATGGACCTGCGTACCACATGTCTTCCCCCGAGTCCCTTGTAATTCAGCCAGGGTCCAAGGTGTACCCAGTTGCTGTGTGTCGCCACGAGGAGGCACTACATAGGGCTTGCTGTTGGAGAGGAGAGGCTATTTACTGGCAGGGAGATACTTACGTGCTCGGCTTTCCTGTTCACATTTCTGCTAGCCAGCGGCGAAGATTGAGAGTGAGACGTGATAGACACACAACACTACACCAACACACTAGACGCTCCACAACAACCCTACTTTTTACACAAGAATGTCAGACACAGTGTAGAGAGGACAGGCGGGGGGGGGGGGTGTCTGAATGGTGAATTGCTGAGAGACGAGAACTATAAGGAGATAGTGAACGTGTATAATGCGAAGAAAGAATGAGAGTATGCATGAGGAGAACATTGGAAGGTGGTGGGAGAGTGTGAAAGAACAGTTTTATTGAGTGTAGATTATAACAGAGGCGGAAATAAGACAAAGAGAAAAAGAGAGAGGAGGTTAAAGGGAGAGTTAGCAAAACGGATACACTCCTCACCTTGGCTGCGCCTTGAGATCCTGTCCATGAATATCACAAACATAATTGGAGACAAGGGACAACCTTGGTGGAGTGCGACACCCATCGAAAACGTGTTTGACTTTGTGCCAAGAATGCGGACGCAGCTCTCACTTTGGTTATACAAGGAGCGGGTGGCTTGTAGCAACTGCCCCGGTACCCCATATTCCCGCAGTATCCCCCACAGAGTGCCCCGGAGTACACAGTCGTAAGCCTTCTCCAAGTCCACAAAACACATGTAAACTGGCTGTTCAAACTCCCATGCCCCCCTCAGCACTACCACAAGGGTGAAGAGTTGGTCCTTTGTTCCACGGCCACGACGGAATCAACATTGTTCCTCCTAGATCCTAGGTTCGACAATCGGTTGGAGCCTCCTTTCGAGCACATTGGAGTAGACTTTCCCAGGAAGGCTGAGCAATGTGATGCCCCAATAATTGGAGCACACCCTCCGGTCCACCTTTTTGAATATGGGAACCACCGCCCCAGTCTGCCACTCCACAGGTACTGTTCCTGACCTCCACGCGACACTGAAGAGGCATGTCAACCAAGACAGCTCAACAATGTCCAGAGCCTTCAGCATCTAAGGGCGAATCTCATCCACACCCAGCGCCTTGCCACCGAGGAGCTCTTTAACTACCTCAGAGACCTCTGCCAGGGATATGGGTGGGGCTTCTCCTGAGTCTTCAGACTCTACCTCCACTACTGAGGACATGTTAGTCGGGTTCAGGAGCTCCTCAAAGTGTTCTTTCCACCGCTCGACAACATCTCCAGTCCGGGTCAACAGTTCCCCTCCCCGGCTGAACACAGCCTGAGTCAAGCCCTGCTTTCCCTTCCTGAGTCGCCGGATGGTTTGCCAGAACTTCATTGAGGCCAACCGAAAGTCCTCCTCCATAGCCTTGCCAAACTCGTCCCTCAAAACTGAAATAGTTTTAATGTATTGTATTGTGGCTTGGTTTGGTTTGGTAACTTGACTCTGGCCAATAAAAAACGGCTTGATAGACTTATCAAAGGGGCTAGAAAGATTTCAGGGAGAAGCCAAGCCCAGCTTACTGACCTTTATAATTGGAGGGTGTCCAGGAAGGCTACTTCCCTTCTGGAGTGCCAAGGTCACCCCCTTCGGTCAGAGTTTGAGTTGTTATCTTCAGGTCGTCGGTTGATGATGCCCTGTATTAGGACTAAGAGATACAAGGCTTCCTTGGTCCCCACTGCCATCCAATTGTTAAACAATAGATAGTATTCATCTGTTGTCTGCAATTCGCTAGTTTCATTGGTCTGTATATTTTTTTAATATTTTATATTTCATATTTTATATTTGATCTACTTTGGTTCTCCTTGCCCACTATGTCCTGTTGTCAACTCCGCCTTGGTGTTTGTATGTTTTGTCTTTGTGTGAGAGTTTTTATACTGGCTGCAAACTAATTTCCCTGCAAGGGATAACAAAGATACGTTTTGTACCTGTGTGTTGCTTCAGGAGAACGCTGGGCCAACCAAGTCCGAAAGGCCTCCTTCTTCAGCTTGACAGCTTCCCTCAACGCCGGTGTCCACCAGCGGGTTCTTGGGTTGCCGCCTCGACAGACACCGATGACCTTATAACCACATCTCCTGCCTGCCACATCTACAATAGAGGCTTTGAACATGGCCCACTCAGACTCCATGTCCCACCCTCCCTCGAGATACATGAGAACTTCCCCGGAGGTGGGAATTGAAGACCTTGCAGACACGGGCCTCTGCCAGACATTCACAGTTCACCCTCACTACACGTTTGGGTTTACAACACTCTCACTATCATGTTTACAACATGGAGCCACCACCCCGTGGACCTACCACATGCAGGGATGAGCATTGGGGTAGAGTGCAATGCAGGCTGGTGGCAGGCAAAGGCGGGGACCGGGGCGTGCTGACTTCCGGCATCGCAGATTGGTCCTCGGAACGTGGAATATCACCTCTCTGGCAGGGAAGGAGCCTGAGCTGGTGCGGGAGGCGGAGCGGTACCAACTATATATAGTTGGGCTCACTCCACACAAAGCACGGGCTGGAGTTAAACGTCCTGAAACTAAATCAAAATAAGACCGAAATTATTGTACATGGACAACTTCATCTTCTTGATGGTTATGACAGTGCTCTTGGCCCTTTAGCTTCCTACAGTCACTCTTCTGTTAGGAATCTTCGTGTGATTTTTGACAGCTCTTTTAGCTTTCATAAACAAATAAGCTCCGTCATCAAAAGTTTTTTCCAATTACAACTTCTGGGAAAAGTAAAGGCCTGTCTCCCTCCAAATGATATTGAAAGAGTAATTCATGCATTTATTACCTCTCATTTAGATTATTGTAATTCATTGTATGTTTGTGTAGCTCAGTCACTGCTTCGTTGCTGTCACTTATCTGGAAAAACCCAAAAGCAGACGGGACAACCAGGTAAGGGTAGAAATCAAGCCTTTATTGAAGTGGCCGATCCCAGGGGTGGAGCAGGAGTTGGCTCAGTGACAGGTAGACTGGCAGGCTGAAGTCCTTTAGGCAAGAAACCATGAATGGCAACGTTCCAGCGACGACTGGCCCACAGTGGCGGCTTCTTAAGGGTGAGGGCGATTGCTTGATGGCCAGCAGGTGTGCCGGGGTGAAGGAGGGGTGAGCAGGTGTCAAGGGAGAGGGGATGATTGCTTGATGGCCAGCAGGTGTGCCGGGGTGAAGAAGGGGTGAGCAGGTGTCAAGGGAGAGGGGGTGATTGCTTGATGGCCAGCAGGTGTGCCGATTGAAACCATGGGCAGGTGTGCCAGGATGAAGGAGAGGTGAGCAGGTGTCAAGGGCGAGGGGCTGTGACAGTACCCCCCCTCCGAGGAGCGCCACCGGGCGACCCACCAGGCCCGTCAGGGTGCGTCCTGTGGAAGTCCCGGATGAGGTTCGCGTCCAGGACAAGGCGACGAGGGACCCAACACCTCTCCTCCGGGCCATATCCCTCCCAGTGAACGAGATACTGCAGGCCGCGACCGCGGCGACGAGAGTCCAGGAGACGACAAACAGTTTAAGCAGGATGATCGTTGATCATACGATGAGGTGGGGGCGGGGGGGCCGGAGGTACTAGAGAGCTGGTAGAGACAGGTTTGAGGCAGGACACATGGAAGGAAGGATGAACCCGGTGAGTGCGGGGAAGCTTCAGACGGACCACAGAGGGATTCATGACTTTGACAATGGAAAAGGGACCAATATACCTGGGGGACAGTTTTTTAGCGTCCGATTTCAAGGGTAGGTCCTTGGTAGAGCCATACCTGGTCACCAGGGGAGTAGTCCGGAGCAGGGGTGCGATGACGATCCGCCAAGCGCTGGTAACGGCCGGAGGCCCTGAGCAGTGCAGCACGGGCTCGCCGCCAGGTCCGACGGCACCGACGGACATGAGCCTAGACAGACGGAACCGGACTGTCTACCTCCTGAGAAGGAAAAAGGGGAGGCTGATAGCCGTAAAGGCATTGAAAAGGGGACAACCCAGTAGCAGACGATGGCAAGGTGTTATGGGCATATTCTAGCCAGGGAAGTTGTGAGGACCAAGAGGATGGGTTGGCAGACACCAGACAGCGGAGAACAGTCTCCAATACCTGGTTGGCCCTCACAGCTTGGCCGTTGGTCTGAGGATGGAACCCCGATGACAGGCTGACGGTGGCACCGATGGCAGAGCAGAAAGCCTTCCAGACAGCAGAAGTGAACTGGGGACCACGGTCAGAAACTATATCACGGGGAAGACCGTGGACCCGGAAAACCTCCCTGACCAGCAGATCCGCAGTCTCTCGGGCCGAAGGCAGTTTAGACAAGGGCAAAAAATGAACAAATTTACTGAAGCGATCAACAACAGTCAGTACAACGGTGTTACCGTCGGAGGCGGGCAGACCAGAGACGAAATCCAAGGACAGATGCGACCAGGGACGGTGTGGAACAGGCAGGGGGCGCAGCAGACCGAGGGCTTATTCTGGGCACAAACAGGGCAGGCAGAAACAAAAGACCCAGTATCCTGCGTCACGGAAGGCCACCAGAGCCGCCTACGGAGGAAGGCTAGGGTCCGGGTTACTCCAGGATGGCAGGTAAGTTTGGAAGAGTGAGCCCACTGCAACACACTAGATTTAACAACATCTGGAACAAACAAGCACCCAGGGGGACCGTTACCTGGGTCGGGCTGAGTCTGTTGTGCTGCCATGACCTCCCTTTCAATGTTCCAGGTGACAGCCGCAGCCGCAACCACACAGGTAGAGGGAACGATGGTGTCAGGTTGGAGCTTGGGCTCAGACTCCTTCCCATTCATACAAGACAGAGCATCGGGCTTGGCATTCCTGGAGCCAGGTATGTAAGTCAAAGAAAAATTAAAATGACCAAAAAAGAGCGCCCACCTGGCTTGGCGCGCGGTGAGTCACTTTGCTGACTGGATGTATTCCAGGTTCTTATAGTCAGTCCACACTATAAAAGGAAGCTCAGACCCCTCCAGAAAATGTCGCCATTCCTCCAGTGCCAATTTCACTGCCAGGAGCTCACGATTCCCCACATCGTAGTTCCTTTCAGCTGGGGAGAGACGGTGAGACAGGAAGGCACAGGGGTGTGTCTTGCCATCCTCACTGGATCGCTGAGAAAGGACCGCCCCACCCCAATCTCAGAGGCGTCCACTTCTACAACGAACTGTTTGGTTGGGTCTGGCTGGGTGAGGATAGGAGCTGTGGTGAAGCGGTGCTTGAGGGCTTGGAAAGCTGCCTCTGCTACAGGGGTCCACAGGAACTGTCTGGAGGTGGAGGTAAGAGCGGTTAGTGGGGCAGCAACACGGCTGTAATTGCGGATGAACCGTCTGTAGAAGTTGGCAAAACCGATGAAACTCTGAAGCTGCTTACGGCTGGTCGGGTTTGGCCACTCAAGAACTGCTCTGACCTTGGCGGGGTCCATTCTCACCTGCCCATCGGCCACGATGTAGCCCAGGAAGTTGACTGAAGGAGCATGGAATTCGCACTTCTCTGCTTTTACGAAGAGGCGGTTCTCCAGAAGCCATTGAAGGACTTGGCGGACGTGAATGACATGCTCTGACAGGTCTCTGGAAAAAAATCAGGATATCATCCAGGTAAACAAAAGCGAAACAATGCAACATATAACGTAGGATGTCATTGACCAGACTCTGGAAGACAGCTGGGGCATTAGTGAGACCAAACGGCATCACCAGATATTCAAAGTGCCCCAGGGGGGTGTTGAAGGCAGTCTTCCATTCATCTCCGTCTCGAACCCGGACCAGGTGGTAAGCATTGCGGAGGTCTAGTTTAGTGAACACTGTGGCTCCCTGGAGAGAGTCAAAAGCGGAAGTCATGAGGGGCAGAGGATACTTATTCTTGACTGTGATGTTATTGAGGCCTCTATAGTCAATACACGGCCGGAGGGTCTTGTCCTTCTTGGCCACAAAAAAGAACCCCGCACCAAGGGGTGATGATGACGGGCGAATAAGACCAGCAGCCTTGGAGAGAGTCCTTGATGTACCTCTCCATGGACTCCTGCTCAGGCTTGGAGAGGCTATATAGATGGCTGCTGGGGAGGGGAGCGCCCGGCAGCAGGTCAATAGCGCAATCATAGGGGCGATGAGGAGGCAGGGGGAGAGCTTGCTGTTTGTTGAACACGGCTTGGAGGTCATGGTACTCTGGAGGCACCAGTGACAGGTCTGAGGTCTCAGGGCTTGACACCTGACAGGGGACAGACTGAGGCAGAGCAGACTGGAGGCATATGGCATGACAGACGGGACTCCAACTTGAAATTCTGGCCGATGACCAATCAATATGGGGACTATGCTTAACCAGCCAGGGATGACCAAGTATAATGGGAACAAATGGAGAATTGATAACAAAAAAACTTGACTCCTATTGATGGTTTCCCGACAACAGGAGGCGGACAGGCTCGGTCTTAGAGGTTATCCGGGCCAGGAGACGTCCATCCAGGGCATTAGCTTCAAGAGGCTGGTCCAGACTCACAGTGGCAAGACCTAACTGCTTCACAACACTTGCATCCAAAAAGCTTTCATCAGCTCCAGAGTCAATTAGAGCCAAAGTTTAGTGGACTGACCTTTAAAACTGATGGTAGCTTGCAACTGGGTACGTGGACGAGGAGACAGAGTGAAGACAGTTGGGCTCGCGAGGATCCTCCCCCTCCCTCGTGAGCCTGCTAGTTTGACGGACGGTGAGGGCAGGAGGCGAGAAAGTGACCAGGCTGACCACAATACAAGCAGCTGTTCTCGGTGATGCGGCGTTGACGCTCCTCCGGGTTGAGCCGGAAGCGGCCGAGTTGCATCGGCTCCGAAGCTGGGGAAGAATCACGCCTCGGGCTTTCTCGGCGGACGTCAGCCTCAGTCGAGCGAGCTCGGCCCCCAGAGTTTGGAGGCGTGGCCCGTGGAAAGTTGTTGTGACCAGGAAAGCGGCGCGTCCTCTCTCTCCTCCGCTCCCGGAGACGGCTGTCCACATGAATGTCCACGGTAACCAATTCCTCCAACCCTCCAGGCTCGGGGTAGGAAACCAATTCGTCCTTTATGGATTCGCTTAGACCGTTGGAAAACCCGGCCTGGAGGGACTCGTTGTTCTATCCGCTCTCCGCTGATAGCGTATGGAACTCAACTGAGTAGTCAGCGACGCTGCGGGGAAACCTGGCGGAGAGAGATCAGTCTTTTTGAAGCATCCTTTCCCCGCACGGGATGATCAAAAACCTGGCGAAAAGCAGTGGTGAACTCAGCGCAGGATGAGGAAGTGGGGGTCCGCATCTCCCACACCGCTGTAGCCCAATCCAGAGCGCTTCCCTGGAGAAGACCCATGATGTAAGCGTCTTTGGCTCCATCCGTGGAATATGACTGGGGCTGCTGGTTAAACACAATCTCACACTGCATCAAAAAAGGGAGACAAAGTCCAAAATCTCCATCATACTTATCGGGCGGGGCAACCCACGGTTCCTTAGCCGAAGTTGATGGTGCTGAGGGTGGCGGAGCTGGAGGGGCGGGTCCCGGGCTAACGGAGGCACTAAGTTGGGTCTGGATTCTGGAGACCTTTGAGCTGAGCTCAAGGAGGACGTCAGCCATCCCCTGTAGCACCTGGCTGTGCTGGCCGAGGACCGATTCCTGGTTGGCTACAGCCTGGCAGACCGTGGCCAGGTCTATGGTGGAATGGTCTGCTGGGTCCATAGTGGCTGGAACGTACTGTCACGTATCTGGAAAAACCCAAAAGCAGACGGGACAACCAGGTAAGGGAAGAAATCAAGCCTTTATTGAAGTGACCGATCCCAGGGGTAGAGCAGGAGTTGGCTCAGTGGCAGGTAGACAGGCAGGCTGAAGTCCTTTAGGCAAGAAACCATGAATGGCAACGTTCCAGCGAAGACTGGTCCACAGTGGAGGCTTCTTAAGGGTGAGGGCGATTGCTTGATGGCCAGCAGGTGTGCCGGGGTGAAGGAGGGGTGAGCAGGTGTCAAGGGAGGGGGGGTGATTGCTTGATGGCCAGCAGGTTTGCCGATTGAAACCACGGGCAGGTGTGCCAGAGTGAAGGAGAGGTGAGCAGGTGGCAAGGGCGAGGGGCTGTGACAGTCAGCTGCAGCTTGTACAAAATGCAGCTACTCGCCTTTTGACAGGAAAGAAACGACCTGATCACATAACGCCTGTACTGGCCTCCCTTCATTGGTTTCCTGTCTGTTTTAGGATCCAGTTTAATATTTTATTACTTGTTTTTAAGTCTTTAAATGGGCTGGCACCACCTTATTTATCTGAGCTAATACATCATCTTACACCAGTCAGAGCACCAGGGCAACAAACCAGATGCTCTTACATGTTCCCAGATCCAGGCTTAAGAATAGGGGCGACAGAGCCTTTGCAGTGGTTGCCCCTGATCTCTGGAATAATTTACCAGTACACATAAGATCTGCTCAGACCCTAGGGACTTTAAAATCTTTGTTAAAGACCTACCTCTTCTCGCTGGCATTCAATTCAAGTTGAAATTGACACTGCGATTTTATCGTGCAAATATACCTTTACTCTTATGCTTTATTGTTTACATTTTATATTCTTTATTTTATTATGTTTTCTTTACATATATTTTTATATTCATATGTGTCACTTATTTTATATTGCATTTTAAGCTTGTGCAGCACTTTGGTTCAACTGCTGTTGTTTTAAATGTGTTATATAAATAAACTTGACTTGACTTGACTTAAAGAGAGACAGACATGCCCTATCTGAACACATTTTTTAACATTGGGAGTTTGAATCACAACCGAAAATAGGTGTGGTTTTAAGAATTCAAGGCTATTGGCTACTGCTTTCCTGGGTGGGTGGGGCTCAGTACCGCTCATCACTTGTTATTTACAAAAAATATCGGATAGCGAGAGCGAGAGGGAGATCCTCTGCGAGGATTAGTTTCGAGGAGGAGGATTCGGTGATACAAATAACTGTCAGACAGATAGATAGATAGGTAGCAATACATCGCAGCAAGATCAATAATAAAGGCTCAGCAAAACAGCACAAACTCGAGACAAGTAGCTAGCAGGAGAGAGTGAAAGAACTCTTTGGAGTCGTTATCAGAGCTATTGATGTCCGTGGCTCTTTGTGTTCCGATGTTTAGCAACGCCCGTCGTTACCAGAGGTATTGATATGCGTGGCTCTTTTGCGTTCCGATGTTTAGCCACGCCCGTCGTTATCAGAGCTAAAGGATAAATAGGATAAATATCTGAGTTTCATCACCAGGCAGTCAGACTAGTTTGGTGTAGTCAGAAAGGCACGAACTGAGGAAGCCTCTTGGATGAGAGGCGAAATGTCTTCACGGATATATATCAAGTCCAGTTGCACTTGATTCAATTCCTTTGGATAACCATGACCTGGATGAATGAGAACATTCACAGACACGGGGTGAAAGAACGGCTTCTCCTTGGTTTTATAGCATCTCGCTACGGACACACCCTATATGCAAATTGACTGGTGTCTACGCATCCACCGGCACAATTTGACATTGGACACCATCTACAGTCAATGACAGATCTCTCTTGAGTGGCCGCAGACGCGCTGTTTTGGCCACTGAATTTCTCCGTGTTCACATTCCAACTCAAAACATAGCCTATCAATAGGAATTTTCAGATTTTGATGTCAGTGTCACTTTAAATCCAAAAATCACATTTGAGGGGAACACAATTTACAACAGGGTGATTTGGAGTGCGGGGGGTTTAGAAAGATAAGGGATCCAGTGCATGAGTATGTACTAGGGTTTATCAGGGCATAGATAGTGGTGAATGAAGTGAGGGGAAGCGGTGATAAAGTGTGGTTGGGAACAACAGAGAGGATATTTAAAGTTCAAGGGGATATGCCGAGAGAATGGGTCAGTATGATTGAGAGAGAGGCTGTGTTGGATGAGGAAGGAGACATAAAAATATATGTAGGAGAAGGAGAGAGGAGAGAGAGTCTGATGAGTATGAAAACGAGATTGATGTATAGATGTTTAAGAGGGGAAGAAGTGAGAAGACCAGCTGTAGTGAAAGTGTGGGAAAGGGTTATGAATGAGATGGATGGAGGCAGGATATGGAGGAATCTGAGAGTGAAGTAGAAAAGTGTTGAATGTGAGAATTTTGACTTTTTATCAAGACGCAATAGGGTATTCAATAATGTAATAATTAGTAAGTTTGACGTGAATGTGAAGAAAGAATGTGATATGTATGGTGTGGGAGTGGAAACGTATGCATGAGTTTTGAATGTTGTGAGCTGGAGGATACATGTTGAAATGAAGGAATTAATAAGTAGATGTTGGAGAGGTGGGTTTGTTGACAGAGTAGAATGGAGAGAATTGTGGCTGTTTGGGGTGACTGGCAAAGGGAAAGGACGTAATATTAATCTATTAAATTATGTTTTAAGCCATGCAAGATTTGCTGTCAAGCTAAGGAGGAATATAGTTCATTACAAAAAGAGGAAAGCTGAGGTGTGGAATATCTTTAAGAGTATAATGGAAAGATATAATAACAATAATAATGCATTTTATTTGTGGGTGCCTTTCAAAACACTCCACGACACCTTACAGAACACAGTAAAAAAAAAAAAAACAACCCAGCAGCACTGTATCAGACAGCGTAAAAACAAAACAAAGCAGGGTAAAAAGTTAACACAATAGATAAGTGATAAGTATAAATCAACATCTGCAAAAAACTCGAAGAAGCGTGGATCAGACTGAATATGCCAGTTTGAAAAGATGCGTTTTGAGATGGGATTTGAAGGTTGAAAGAGAGTCAATGTTGTGGATTTCTTGTGGGAGAGAGTTCCATAGGCGGGGGGGCAGAACAACTGAAGGCTCAAGTCCCCATGGTAGTCAAGCGGGCCGATGATGTAGTGAGTTGGGGAGCAGAAGAGGATCTGAGAGTGTGGGAGGGCGTGCAGATATGAAGGAGTTCGGAAAAATATGAAGGAGCTATGTTATTAAGGGCCTTTAAGGTGAGGAGCAGGATCTTGAAGTCAATACGGTATATAACAGGAAGCCAATGGAATTGCTGAAGAACAGGAGTGATATGATCTATGATCTATGATACAGGCAGCTGAATTTTGGACCAATTGAAGCTTCTGAAGACACTTGAGGGGAAGACCAAAAAGGACAGAATTACGGCAGTCAATATGGGATGTACCCAGGGTGTGAGTGAGTATGGCTGTGCTTTTAGGTGTAAGTGACGGCCTAAGATGATTAATATTGTGTAGGTGGAAGTATGCAGACTGAGTAACATTGTTGATGTGGGCTTCAAAAGATAATGTGTTGTCCAGGATGGCACCCAGACTCTTAACCTGAGGTGGTGGGGGAACTATAGAATTGTCAATAGTAAGAGAAAATCATCAGTTTGGGCCAAAGTAGATTTAGTGCCAACTGAAAGGACCTCAGTTTTATCACTATTAAGTTTGAAGAAGTGGTATGAAAATCAGGATTTAATTTTAATTTCTAGTAAGCAGTCAGAAAGGGAAGTGGGCGGAAGAGTGGAGGTAGGTTTGGTGGATAGATAAAGCTGGGTGTCATCCGCGTAGCAGTGAAATTGAATGCCAAATTTCCTGAAAATGTGGCCAAGAGGTAGTAGGTAAATAATAAATAGGAGGGGTCCCAATACAGAGCTCTGGGGAACACCGGTAGTAACAGGAAAAGACTGAGATCTCAAATTTTTAAGTTGGACAAACTGCGTGCGGCCGGAGATATGATCTAAACCAGTCAAGGGGGGTGCCAGTTATTCCACTGGAAGCTAATCTTTCTAGGAGGATGTTGTGTGAGATGGTATCAAAGGCTGCACTCAGATCTAGGAGGACAAGTATGGTTAAGAGCGCAGGGTCAGCTGCCATCAAAATATTATTAGTTATTTTCACCAATGCTGTCTCCGCACTGTGCATGGAGCGAAAACCAGACTGGAATTGCTCTAACAGATTGTTGTTAGTCAAGTGAGCGTGTACCTGAGATGCGACTTCTTTCAAGCGTTTTAGAAAGAAATGGTAAATCTGAGATTGGGTGAAAATTATTCAAATTGTTGGGGTCTGCACCCGGTTTCTTGAGTGTTGGAGTTATTGCAGCTGTTTTGAGAGATGAGGGAACAAGACCAGAGGTAAGGGAGGAATGTATGATGTCAGCTATCAAAGAGGATATAGAAGGTAGACAGGCCTTTACTAAATGAGTAGGAAGGGGATCTAACTGACAGGTAGATGATTTGGATTTGAAAATAAGACCAGATATTTCTGCAATAGTTGGGAGTTTAAAACTAGATAGTGAAGAACAGAGGGGAACATAGGAGGGTGAATGAGGTCAATTGCTGTTGAATATTTTCAATTTTGGCATTAAAAAAGGTCATGAAAGCATTACATTGAGCAACTGAATACAGGTGAGGTGCGAGAGTGTCTGGTGTCCGTAAAATATTGTTTACCACGGAAAACAGGGTTCTAGTGTTCCCTTCCCCTGATCTAATTAAATTTGCGTAATAAGACGATTTAGCTGTGGACAGAGCCTCCTTATAATGAAGTATGTGGTCATTATACATGTCTTTATGAACAACGAGGCCAATTTTCGTGTATAGGCGTTCCAGGCGACGGCCTTTAGCTTTAAGCTAGCGTAGTGCAGGTGTAAACCAAGGGGCAGAGTGGATAAAGGGAACAGAACGGGTTTTTAAAGGAGCGAGATTGTTTAAAATACTATAAAGGCCATCGTTGTAATGAGAGACCAGTTTGTCTGGGGTGGATAACTTGTCTTTGGTGGGGAGGTTATCAATTTCACTAGTGAGACTAGATAAATCATATTCTTGATATGACGGAACGAGATGGAGCGTGACAAATTTGTTTTTGATACTGTTAAATTAACATCGCAAGACACTAACTTGTGGTTGGAAATAGACAAATCAGATGCATTGCAGATAAGAGGAGTTACACCAGAGCAGCAGATCAAGTACGTGTCCTTTAGAGTGCGTAGGAAAATCAATATTTTGCTGTAATCCAAAACTGTCCAGGCATGATGTAAAATCCCTTGTGGCAGTATTGTGGACATTGTCCATGTGTATATTAAAATCACCCAGCAATATTACATTGGGGGATAAAGAACAGAAAAAGGTTAGAAAAACAGACAGTTCATTTAATAAATTGTTATTGGGCTTCGGTGGTAGATAAACAGTGGCTAGTATGGTAGGATTTGGCCCATTGATTTGTAGGCCATTGGACTCAAATGAAACATGCACAGGCACAGTTATGGAAGACACTTTCCACTTTTCGCTGTAAAGTATCGCGACACCCCCCCCCCCCCCCCCGCCGGTGTCACGGGATTTGCAGGTGGACAGAAACCCAGGAGGAATAGTTTGATTAAACTGTGAGAAGTCATTTGGTTGTTGCCACGTCTCAGTCAAGCATAGGAAATCAAACTTCCGATCATTCAGTAGGTCATGAAGTAGGAGTCCCTTGTGGGTTAGTGAGCGAATGGTAAATAACCCGATGGAGAGGTTGTTTTCCCGGTTTTGATGCTAGCCGACCTGGCTAGGTTAGCTCGTGCGCTGTGGTCAACAGTCCGTCGGGGTCTTCTTGAGGGACGAGGAAAGGAAGATCAGAAGGAACGGGTTGGTTTTGTGTCACAGAAGCTGAAGCCCCGGCGGGATCCACGGTGAATGTATTTCCGACGAAAATGACGAACTATATCTTGGTGAAGTTGCAGTGCTGGTGGTGACTCAGAGAGGTGGGGTCGTAGTCGAACAAGTTCTGCTGCCGTGTTTTGAAGTAGCGGTGTTACTGGATGGAGTATCAAAGATAAAGTAATCCAGGTGAACATAATCCAAATGAACAGCCCACTGATCCACATGATAGCCGGTGTTGTACCAAACGTAGGCTCCGAAGTAGAACGACAGTTGCTGGCCTCCCCCAGCGACTGTCGTTTTATACCAGTAGCCAGGTATAAAACAATTGGTAACCAAAAACAAACGGGATTGTCAGATAAAAACCAAAAGGAAAACAAGCAAACGTTTCTGAAATTGTAAGCAGAATGGGCTACTGTTCATTTGGCTAAAGGAACAGTAGAGTCAACGACACAGCAAAAACTAGCAGAAATCCAGCGGGCAGCAGCGGCTAGTTTCACCAGCGTTCACCCAACGTTCACCCAATATGTTGTATTCTTCTTGCTAAAACAAAGGAGGATAAGAAGCAACATTTTTCCTCATTCTTCTTGGCAGACCAAGCACTAATAGTGGTGAACAAAATGAGATATCTGGGTCACATCATCAGGAATGAGCTATGTGACAACGATGATGTGCAACGCCAGTGTTGGAAACTGTATGCACAAGCCAATATGCTGGCACGTAAATTTCATATGTGTACAGATGATGTTAAATTTGCTCTTTTTAGGGCCTACTGTACTCCACTCTATACTGCCCACTTGTGGTTCAATTATAGCCAAGTAAAAATGAAAAAGCTGCAGGTAGCATATAATGACGCATTTAGAATCTTGCTCAAGCTTCCAAGATGGACAAGTGCAAGTCATATGTTTGTGACTAGTAATGTTCCCACTTTTCATGCTGTGTTGAGGAATTTTCTGTACAAATGTATGTGTCGATTAATTGATTCTAAGAATGTAATTATAATGCTGTTAACGGAGCCTACACAAAGTGACACCAGGTACTCCTCTTTTTTCTGGAGACATGGGAACAAATGTCTGTATAGCTTTTAATCATTGTGGACTTGTGAGCTGCTGTTCTTAGCTATATTTTTGTGTTCTTGTCTTGTGTTGTATTTCTTTGTTGTTGTCTTTAACATGGACCTACCTTTGTGTCTGAATAAAGTAAGATTTGTTGTTGTTGTTATAGTCATGTTGCAGAAGAAGAGTTTATTAGTGGATTTGTGAAGGGGAACACTTTTATTGTGATTGGGGAAGGAAGGAGGGCGAGGCTGAATTTTGAATAAATAGTTTAGTGTGTATGGTCAATCATACACACTATACTATTTATCTGCACTGGTTCATTTATTTACACTGGTTAACCCAGCCACTGAGGATGCACAAGCCAGTGCATTTTTTAATGCGGGTCCCAAGCCCGGATAAATGCGGAGGGTTGCATCAGGGAGGGCATCCTGCGTAAAATCTTTGCCAAATCAAATGTGCGGCTCATAAATCAGATTTCCATACCAGATCGATCGAGGCCCGGGATACTAACAACTGCTGCTCTGTTGGCCAGCAGGGTGCCGGTGGAAACGATGCAATTGTTGGGCGAAGGAGAAGGAGAGGGGGAAACAGGGTCCGAAATTCACACTCGCCACCGCCAAATGCGAGTAGATTTTCTGATTGGCGAGTAAATCTCAATAGCCTACCCGCCACATGGCGAGTAACAAAAAAAGTGAAATCCAACCACTTAACCCCCCCCATCTCTCTCGCTCTCTCTCTCCCTCTCTCTCGCCTTAGCAACAGCAATAACATAAACACAATAACAGAAATTAACCAACCAAACTGCATTAGAAAAATAACAGTGCAACAGCAATAACAGAAATTAACCAATCAAAGTGCATTAGAATGTTGTTAGACGCTACTGCCGGGTAATATTACACACACACACTCGAGAGGAACAACGACAGCAGCATTCGTCAAACTCGGTACGAGCCTACTCTATTCTTTTAACTAACGTTAGCCAGCAACACCAGTTATGTGGCGATATTTAGAAGGCGCAAAACCACCATCAAAAAGACAACCATGCCCCGAAGAGGAGGAAGAAGCTACCATCACCACCAAACCGAAAAAAATAAAGTTTAGTGAAAAGTGGAGGTATGGCGATAAAGGAGGTGCGAGAGGCTGGCTGGAGTATAACGCACAGACCGTGATAATGAGTTGCTCCGTCTGTCGCCAGGATGCCAAAAACCGTAGCAATTCATTTGTCATCGGTAACAAGATAATGAAGGTAGAAAACACCAGGGAACATGAGACCTCCAGATGTCACATTACCTGTATGAAGGCCTCTCAGGCTCAATCAGAGCCTCTCCTCGCAACATCCTCCGTAAAGGCGCTAATAGTCATGTCCGAGCAGACCAGCATGAAAATCTCTCCGACTTCGAATGGATGTGCGAGTAAGTGAATTTAGGTGTCATCTCAAAATATCCTTATACAGCATAAACAACGTGCTGGCTGTAGCTAACGTTAGCCAGCTAGCACTAGTATGTGACACCTAGTTTGCACTAACGTTAGCTGTGTGCTAGCTTCAACACCATGAAACAGGTTAAAACTGATTGGCGTGTCCGCGGTGGTGTAGCGGTCTAGGTATCGGCTTTGTGTCGATGCAGTTGCCCACTGGGGACCGGGGTTCGCGCCCCGGTCTCGTCAGATCCGACTATGGCCGGACTCGATGAATCAGCAATAATTGGCAGCGCTGTCTTCGGGAGGGGGGTGGAGTCGGCTTGTGTTCATTACATGAATGCGTCTCTGTGTGTGTTGGAAAAAGAAGTGGTTCGGCCTTGCCACAAAATGGGCGAGGCGTCTCCTTCCAGACTGTCGGCCGGAGAGACGCAGTTGGCGAACGCATGCAGTACGAGGGTGGATGTCTGAACTAAAATAGGGATCGATTGGCCACTAAATTGGGAGAAAAAAAAGGGAAAAATCAGAAATAAAAATGATTAAAAAAAACAACCCTCAACTCAGTCACACTCTCGGATCTACTGATGGTGCAGCTGTCATCTCCCGAGATCAGGGAGTATGACCCAACCAGTGCTGTTAATCTGTGGCACCAAGACTTTGTCAGGAACAGGAGGCCAGACTTCATGGACGGTGAAAAGAGAATGGCTGCTGTAGAGTGAAAGGTAGTCTGGGACTAGGGACGGGCATGTGGAGCACTCGAGTAGTTACAATAAAACTGCAAATAAAACATGAAATCATACTTGCAACATTTTATCATTTAACCATTGACTAATTTTACATAAAATATTTTTGCTTCAAATCTGCTAATTTTTAAAAGCTCTTATTCAACACAATACCTTATTCTCTCATTGATATATACTGAAATGTATGTATGGCACAAAAAAGTTACTAATTATTTTGGCCGGTAAAAAATACGCTTGGCCAGTAGATTTTTCATCTACCAGTCCCCTTGGCCAGTAAGCCAAAAAGTTAATTTCGGACTCTGGGGGGAAGGCATGTCCAAAGGCAGCTGGAGAAGAGGAAGGGTAGGAGTGTGGAAGTGAGAGTCGGAACCTTGAATGTTGGCACTATGGTAAAAGGAGAGAGCTGGCTGATATGATGGAGAGAAGAAAGGTTGGTACAGTGTTGCTTGAAAGTTTTTGAACCCTTCAGAAGTTTCTATATTTCTGCATAAATATGATCTAAAACATCATCAGATTTTCATACAAGTCCTAAAAGTAGATAAAGAGAACCCAATTAAACAAATGAGACAAAAATATCATACTTGGTCATTTATTTATTGAGGAAAATGATCCAATATTACAATCGGTGAGTGGCAAAAGTATGTGAACATTTGCTTTCAGTATCTGGTGTTTGCGCACGTCACAGCCAACACTGAACACGTCACCGATCTGCAGTCTGCAGTCAGGGGCTTCTCTCTAGGTTCAACGTAAGCGGCTCTACGTTTCTGGTCCCCTCCCCCCTCTTAACCGTGGCGTGGGTCGCTTCAGTCGCACGTCGAGTTTCTACAGCTGGTTACGCTCAACCGATGCAACCCGGAAATAGCTTTTATTGACAATTTTATTCTCTTCTCTTCCCTGCCGTCTTCTGTCGAGATGGTATCCACCCAAATGGCCTGGGGTCACGCATTTTAACTAACAAGTTGTTTTACATAATCGGGAACTGTTCCTCTGACTATTCCCCACCACATGTCCTCACCCCTGTCATCACCAACACATCTCTCCCTCCCCTGTAAACCACACTATTTTCCCCTTGTGGTCAGGAGGGCCCACTACTACCTCTCTCAGATGTAATCCAGCACTGCTGTCTATACCGGTATTGTTTAAAAATAGAAGAAATCGAGTGTAACTCAAATTATGGGGTAAACCAGTCTAATCTGTTACCTATTCTACGACAACATCAGACTATCACAAGGGCTCCTATTATCTCAGCAAAGCTATCCTTACTCAATATTAGATCTCTAGCCAACAAATCATTTTTAGTAAATGACATAACATCCTACAATCGCGTCACCCATGTGATGGTGAATATCTGTCCAATTCTCAAAATCTGCATATTCAGATTTGCAGCTGCTTCCTCAAGCAATCTCGCATTCTTTGCAGACTGGTGGTACAAAGAATACAGATTGGCAATGAAAAACTCGAAATGATTACATCCAGCAACTGCTTTCAGAGAATCATGGACAGCCAATTCAAGGCGTTGAGCCAAGCAATGCATGAACTGGACGTTTGGAAAGTCACGCTTAAGCCGTGCAATGACACCACTGGTTTTGCCTGTGAGAACTGATGCCCCATCTGTGGCGATGCTGATGAGGTGTTTCCTTAAAAACTCATAATCTAATCCCGATATCCCGATGTGCGAAAGCACTGTCTCAAACTGTTGTAAATGGATTCTGCATCTGTGCTCTGTGTCAGCTCTACAATGTCTAAAAAAAACATTCCAAGTCTCCTTTGCCCCTCACATCACACGTATGCAATGAGATAGGCACGACTGTGTTTTCATCAATAGTGATGCTGATTTTTTAATTAAGCTCTCGAATATTCGAAACAAACTTCCTCCGCATTTGCTGTGTAATATGACCTATAATCACAGCGCAGGAGTGATCTGATTTATGCGCAGTTCCCACCTTTGCACCATTAAGCTCCTGAAGCTTCATTAAAGGGGTGAGCTTTCTGTAAGACAGCCTTTCCTTTGCCACCATATAAGCGGACCTGAATGGTGCTGCGGTCGCCTCCATTAACTTGGAATTCACCTCAATGCCTTTATTTTGCAGAATCGTCTTTTGCTTAGTCAATGCCACTTCAATGGCCCTCTTGTGTGCAATGCTGTCCCTATGTTTATATATATTTTCGCAACTTGTTTTGCGCAGTGCTGCTTACTTCCCCGTTAATCCACTCCTCAGAGAAGTGCTTGCCAGGTACCTTTTCAGACAGAAGAAGGGTTTTTGCGTCCCTGCAAGCGGTGCCCCCCAAGCTACCATCCTTAACGAACAGCCATGTATACCGGCTCTTCCAGTCTCTCCATTATTGGCTGTTCCAGTTTGACGGGAGAGAGGAATTAGAAGGGTTAGGATCGTGACCGGCCGTGGCCTCTTCCTCTTACGAGCTGTTACCTCTACCATCTTCAGCCAGAGAGGACTTTTCTTCAGCTTCTTCATGCTGCGCTGGCACCCCGGTGGACAGTGTGCTAACAGCGGTCCCAGGGCTTGCAGCAGGTGACACGGTCATGCTAACATCACTAGAACACGATTTCTTAGTGAAACCAAAGTTAATTAAACTGCCTTCTTTTCTTTTTGACATGGCTATTGATGCGGAAGAGGTTGGCAAAGAAGAAGTGGGATAGTCAGAGAGATGAAGAAAGTAGACAGGAGTACAAGGAGATGCAGCATAAAGTGAAGAGAGAGGTGGCAAAGGCAAAGGAAAAGGTGTATGGTGAGTTGTATGACAGGTTAGACACTAAGGAAGGAGAAAAGGACTTGTACCGATTGGCTAGACAGAGGGACCGAGCTGCGAAGGATGTGCAGCAGGTTAGGGCGATCAAGGTTAGACATGGAAATGTGCTAACAAGCGAGGAGAGTGTGCTGAGAAGATGGAAGGAGTACTTTGAGGGGCTGATGAATGAAGAAAATGAGAGAGAGAGAAGGTTGGATGATGTAGGGATAGTGAATCAGGAAGTTCAGTGGATTAGCAAGGAGGAAGTGAGGGCAGCTATGAAGAAGATGAAGAGTGGAAAGGCAGTTGGTACTGATGACATACCTGTGGGGGCATGGAGATGTTTAGGAGTGGTGGCAGTGGGGTTTTTAACTAGATTGTTTAACACAATCTTGGAAAGTGAGAGGATGCCTGAGCACTGGAAAAGAAGCATACTGGTACTGATTTTCAAGAACAAGGGCGATGTGCAGAACTGTAGCAACTACAGAGATAGTTTCTTGTTTGCAATGGTGATGGACAGGTTGATGGACAATATCAGGCAGGAGTCTCCATGGACGATGATATTCGCGGATGACATTGTGATCTGTAGCGAGTGTAGGGTGCAGGTTGAGGAGAGCCTGAAGAGGTGGAGGTATGCACTGGAGAGAAGAGGAATGGAAGTCAGTAGGAGCAAGATGGAATACCTATGCATGATGAGAGGAAGGACAGTGGAACGGTCAGGATGCAAGAAGTGGAGGTGACAAAGGCATATAAGTTTAAATACTTGGGGTCAACTGTCCAAAGTAACGGGGAGTGCCGTAGAGAGGTGAAGAAGAGAGTGCAGGCGGGGTGGAGGGAAAGGAGAAGAGTGTCAGGAGTGATTTGCGACAGAAGGGTACCAGCAAGAGTTAAAGGTAAGGTTTACAAGATGGTAGTGAGACCAGCTATGTTATATGGTTTGGAGACAGTGGCACTGACGAAAAGACAGCAGGCGGAGGTGGAGCTGGCAGAGTTGAAGATGCTAAGATTTTCATTTGGAGTGATGAAGAAGGACAGGATTAGGAATGATTATATTAGAGGGACTGCTCAAGTTGGACGGTTTGGAGACAAAGCAAGAGATGCAAGATTGAGATGGCTTGGACATGTGTGGAGGAGAGATGCTGGGTATATCGGGAAAGGATGCTGAATATGGAGCTGCCAGGAAAGAGGAAAAGAGTTAGGCCAAAGAGGAGGTTTATGGATGTGGTGAGGGAGGACATGCAGGTGCCTGGTGTGACAGAGGAAGACGCAGAACTAGGAAGAAATGGAAACGGATGATCCGCTGTGGCGACTCCTAACGGGAGCAGCCGAAAGTAGTAGTAGTAGTAAATTGTTGCTAACTGCAAAAAGAAAATGCTAAGGATTTCACGCGCAGATCAATGGGACTCAGCCTCCGACGTTTATATTTTTCCTACGAATGTTTGAGTTAACATGTAAACATGAGTGGATTTTGATTTGCACCGCAGCGCCGCCACACCTTGATGGTCATGACAAGAATTGCATGTGTAGTTATCTTTATTGAAGTGAATTGGTGTTAAATTGCCGTCAATCTTGAATGAATGACACATTCGCAATTTTACACATAAAAACCCATGATGATGACGATACACAAAACTGAAATTGCATGTCAAAATAACACATTGTCAATATTTTTAGAGACCCCCCAACATTTCAGAAATCACGTTTTCAGGGAAGCCCTTGTCTTATTTTGGGGAGCTGAGTGTTAGGGTTTGTGGAAGACCCCAAGCGCACGACACCAGGCAGAGATGGGATTAGCCGAAACGGGCGTACTTTATTACTTGCTCATACGACGAGCAAACAGGAGGCAATGAGCGAGTAAGAAAAACAGGAAGTCGACGAAAAAACTCACGGGTAAATCCAAACTGGAAACACGGCAGGATACTGCCACAGGGAAACTTCACAAAGAAAACAGGAAACCAAGGGCTGAGATAAACTCGGAGAGAAATGCACCGGCAGGGAAGAGTAGCCACTCCTGCGAGGAAGTTGCGGCACGAACTGACAACGGGCGCTGGGAGACCAGCAAATTTATGTCCAGCCCTGACGACTAAGTCCGGCCCTGACGAGCTGATTGGCTGCCGGCGCGGGGTGGGCGGGCCACGGCGCTGGGTGGGCGAGCCATAACACTGAGCTCCCCCTAGCTCCCCCGTAGTTCGCACCAAGAACCTGAGTGTTATTTCTACACTGTTTCACTTCCTGTTTGTTACAACATGTTGTGTCCTGAAGAAGGCCAATATGGCCGCGATGCGTAAGCACACTTGTTTTTTACTTTTTTGCCATGCTCTATTAAAGGCTTAGATGTTTCGCTCCAAAACAGTGAGCCTTTCTTTTTCTTTTTGATCATAAATCCCTCCACCCTCTACAAGAGAGCACCTGTTTGATCAAATTTATATAAGACCCCGAGTAGCCCGCCTACCTTGTTTTTTTTCTTACATTATTTTTTCTCACATAAGAGAGTTTGTTTGGATTAATTAAAAAAAAAGAAGCTGTTGTCAGTTTTACCTGCTCTTGCTCCTCCTTTTGGAACTGGTGGTTTTGGCACAGGGGTTGCTGTTGGAAAAATAAATTAAGAGGTACATAAGTATGGAAGAACAGAGGGGAAAAAGTTTATTCTATGCATATTTTTATTGAACTTCAAATGTTTTTGCAAATGTTGTGGATTTGTTTTAGTATCCTGTTCTGTTATTCTCTTCTTTGCTTTATTTTTTCCATCTGTTCAGTTACTTTATTTCACTTGGTTCTACTTCAGTCAGATGTACTTACATGCCTTAACGGAACCATCACTGCCCAGGGCAACTGTCAGGTCAAACGGACCATCAGAGACAACTAAAGCACAGAGCAGAGACAGAGAAAAGTGAGATGGGAGACAAAGGAGGAAGTACAGCGGAAGTGATAAATACATAGCGAAGAAACAATTGGAATAGAAGGAAAGAAGACAACATCAAAAAAGAGACAACCCATCATAGCCGGTACTCCCTATGGGTTGACTTGTCAAATGTCTCAGGCCTCAAACATTCTTTAATTTATTTTTTCTGCTGAAAGAGAAGAACAATGTTCTTATCGGATATAATAGATAGCAGTGATAATATAACCAATCAAAAGCACTGGTTTGGGGGGGGGGTTATGGGAAAGATGAAATATGGCATATTTCAATGAATTCAGACTATCAACCAGTTTTGTTGTTTTTGGGTTATTAATTTTTATTTTTTTCAAATCTCTATTGGGTTTTGCAATTTTTTAACATGACACAAACAAACAATCATGTATATGCATCCCCTCCCTCTTTAAGCATTCATTCGAATGACAGACCACAGAAAGAAACTGTTTGTATAGCTGGTTGTTTTGGGGTAGAGCGGCACGGTGACGCAGTGGTTAGCGCGGTCACCTCACAGAAAGAAGGTCCCGGGTTCAAGAAGGTTCTGGGTTCGGGTAGTCCAACCTTGGGGGTTGTCCTGGGTCGTCCTCTGTGTGGAGTTTGCATGTTCTCTCTGTGTCTGCGTGGGTTTCCTACTGGTGCTCCAGTTTCCTCCCACAGTCCAAAGACATGTAGGTCAGGTGAATCGGCTGTACTAAATTGTCCCTAAGTATGAATGTGTGTGTGTGTGTGTGTGTGTGTGTGTGTGTGTGTGTGTGTGTGTGTGTGTGTGTGTGTGTGTGTGTGTGTGTGTGTGTGTGTGTGTGTGTGTGTGTGTCAGCCCTGTGTGATGGCCTGGCGGCCTGTCCAGGGCGTCTCTCCGCCTGCCGCCCAATGACTGCAGGCATAGGCTCCAGCATCCCCGTGACCCTGAGAGCAGGATAAGCGGTTCAGATAATGGATGGATGGATGTTTTGGGGTACAGTGCTCTGTAGCGCCTACCAGAGGGAATGAGTTGGAGCAGGTTGTGACCAGGGTGTGATGGGTCTGCAGTGATGTTGCCTGCCTGTTTCCTGAGTCTGGAAGTGTATAAGTCCTTGAATGGAGGGCAGGTTGGCACCAATGATTTTCTCTGCAGACTTAACTGTACGTTGTAGTCTGTCCCTGTCCTGTTTGGTGGCCAATCCAAACCAGACAGTGACGGCTGTGCAGAGGACAGACTGGATTATTGTGTTGTAGAGCTGAATCAACAGTTCCTGAGGCAGGTTGAACTTTTTGAGCTGGTGGAGAAAGTACATCGTCTGCTGGGCCTTTTTGATGATTGCGTCTATGTTGGATGCCCAACTTAGGTCCTGGGAGATTGTGGAACCCAGAAATCTGTAGTTTTTCACCATAGAAACCATAATGTTGAATATGCAGTGTTGGGGGACTCCTCCTGAAGTCCACTGTCATCGCCACTCTTTTAAGTTTGTTCTGCTCCAGGTTGTTATGGCCGCACCAGAGGGCCAGCTGATGAACCTCCCGTCTATATGCAGAATCGTCGCCATCCCGGATAAGGCCAGTGATGGTTGTGCCGCCTGCAAACTTCAGGAGTTTAACAGATGGGTCACCTGAGGTGCAGTCATTTGTATAGAAGAAGAAGAGTAGAGGGGACAGTACACATCCCTGGGGGGCAGTGCAGATTGTCCGGGTGCTGGATATGATTTTCCCCAGCCTCACCAGCTGTCTCCTGTCAGTCAGGAGGTTTTTAATCCACTGGCAGATGGGGGCTGGTACAGTGAGCAGGGTGAATTTGGAGTGGAGGATATCTGGGACGATGGTGTTAAATGCTGAGTTGAAGTCCACAAACAGGACACTTCGTATGTCCCTGGGGAGTCGAGGCGTTGGAAGATGTACTGCAATCCCATGTTGACTGCATCATCCACTGACCCATTCACTCGATAGGCAAACTGCAGGGGGTCGAGCAGGGGGCCTGTGATTTCCTTCAGGTGGGCCAACACCAGTCTCTCAAAGGATTTTATGACCACAGACATTGGGGCAATATGCCTGTAGTCATTTAATCCTGTGAAACGGGGTTTCATGGGGACCGGGAGGATAGTGGAGTTTGTGATCTTTTGAAGATCAGTGTGAAAATGGGGGCCATCTGGTCAGCACAGACTTTAAGGCAGGAGGGTGATAAAACATCTGGGCCCAGTGCCTCCTTGGACATCTGTCTCTGGAAGAGCTGATGCATGTCCTCAACACAGATCATGAGTGCAGGTGGGGGTTTGGTGGGGAGGGTGTTACGGTGGTCTCTACTGCCCACTCCGTTTCCCCGCCTCCACCTAATCCCTCTCCTAGGGCACGCTCTGCGTGTTCCCTCTCTCCGCGCTCTGACATTCCTGGGACTTCGGTGTGTGCTGCCAGAGAGCTGCATCACAGGAGGCAGAGGTAACGAGCGAGGCTCGTCCTCGTCCCACTCCTGGTCTCAATCTCCAATCACCCCACCTGTCTTCTATCTCACATCAACTCATCCATAAGAGCCTGGTCTGCACTTCTAACAGCACGAGTTCATGCCATAACCTCCGCGGTAACGTACCTCGTCTCTAGTGTTCCTGTTACTTGTTTCATGTCTTTAGTTCATTTATTCTCATCTCAAGTTCGCGTTCAAGTTTCAAGGAGTAACTTTTGTACTGTTAGCCTATTACCTCCAACCTCATAATTTTCTCCTTCTGCCCTAAGGACTGTGTTGGGATTCCAGAAACCAGCTCAAGCAGCCACTACTCGCCGCTCATCTCCATTCATCTCTGCTACTCTCTCTCATTCATTAAATTGTCCACTGGGCTTCAACTTGCTCCCTGCCCCGAGTTGTGAATTTGGGTTCTGGGACTGAAACATAACAGTACGAACTCGCTATGTCGAACTCAACCAACTTAGGAGAACCATCTTCAGCCAGGTCCTCTAGCTCTGCATGACCTAACCTGCTGTGCATATCTGTGGTCCAACAAGCCCAGATCACCGCCGGACACACTTGCCAGCTCCATGAGATCTCGCTTGCCATGCAGGCCTTCCATGACCAGATCCAAACCGTCCAACCCCTACTAGGATTAGTATAGGCACTGGTCGACCATCAGCAAGCCCTGGCCAATCAGTAGAAGATCATCCTTGATCAACTTTGCCTTCTCACCGGTTGCAGCCTCTCCGTCTCTGCTCTGAGAGTTCCAGCTCCAGCTGTGCAAGGGGTTGTCTCTCCTCCCGTCCTGGCTCCCGCAGTCCTAGTTCCCTGGGAACTGACACTGGCCAGTCCTAAACCATTCAATGGAGATTTTGAGGAATGCCGTTCCTTCCTGATGCAGTGCTGCTTCGTCTTCAACCACCAACCCAGCCATTCACCACGTACACAGCTAAAATAGCCTACATTTCCAATCTCCTCATTGGCAGAGCAGCAAAATGGGCAACGGCTTCCTGGGCCATGCAGGTGGCACACTGTTTCAATTATGATGCCTTTGTCTCAGAGTTACAGAAGATCTTCGACCATCCAGCTCATAGCATGGACCCTGATACTCGACTGAATACCATCTAGCAAGGCAGTGGCAGTGCCACTGACTATTCAGTGGAGTTCAGGTTAGTGGCTGCTGAGAGTGTATGGAACAACAAGGCGTTGCGTAGCTTGTTCCGTAGGGGGTTGAATGAGTCCCTTAAGGACGAGTTGGCCACCAGGGATGGAACCCACCTCACTTGACGAACTAATCACACTGGCTATTAGGATCGACGAATGCCTTCGGGAGCGGAGTCATGAGAGGAGTCAACGCACCTCCAGTTCCACCTGTCGCCCCTCCTGGGGTTCGTCGAGTCCCCCTTCTCGCTCTCTTCTCCAGGGTTTGTACACTTCATCCAAGCAGAGCTCTCAAGCATCCCGTCGAGTCTTTTGGTCCCCTGCTTCTCAGACTGTCATGGAAAAGGAGCCCATGCAGGGAACTCCGGTTACGGAGGGGACTGTGCCTATACTGAGGCGAGGAGGATCATCGTATAAACACCTATCCCCAACTCCCAAAAGATTAGGCTCACCAGGCAACAGGGGAGTCCTGTTGAGCTGTCTGACCATTCCCCAAACACCTCCCATCCCAGGCAAACGTTTCAGCTCCTCTCTCACCTGGGATGGCCAGATTCTCTTGGTTGATGCTCTCATCGACTCGCGCGCTGACGAGAGTTTTATCGACCAGGACCTCGCCGTTCAGGCTGCCGTTCCCATCACACCCCTGGACTCCCCAGTTAAATCTCTCGCTATGGATGGGTGCCAATTAGCCCACATCACTCATGAGACAATTCCCCTTACACTCACTCTCTCGGGAAACCATGTGGAGCAGGTCAAACTCCTGGTGATCCACTCTCCATCCTGCCCTCTCGTCCTGGGTCGGCCCTGGCTGGAGCGTCACGACCCCCACGTCTCCTGGGCTTTGGGAAGCATCTTGGGATGGAGTACCTTATGTCACGCCCGCTGTCTCCTGGCGGCTAAGAGCCCTTTACAGAGGAGTATCTCCAGTCCTTCGCCACCCGACCTCTCCTCAGTACCCATGTATCACGACCTCAGAGACGTGTTCAGTAAGGAACACGCCCAGTCTCTGCCTCCTCACTGCCCTTATGACTGTGCCATTGAACTTCTTCCGGGGGCTCCTCTCCCAGCCCGCCACCTCTACAATCTTTTTCTCCCGGAGAAGGCAGCCATGGAGGCTTACATCACTGACTCTCTGGCAGCAGGGCTCATTCGACCCTCCTCTTCCCCGGTGGAAGGGGGGGTTCTTCTTCATAAAAAAAGGAGGGTGATCCCAGGCCCTGCATTGACTACCGCCAGCTTAAATACATCACTATCAAGAACAAATACCTACTCATGAGTTCTACTTTTGAGCCCCTCGCTGATGCTACCTTCTTCACTAAGTTGGACCTCTGGAGCGCCTACCACGTTGTCCGGATCCGGGAGGGAGATGAGTGGAAGATGGCATTCCAGACTCCCCGGGGACATTATGAGTACCTAGTAATTCCTTTTGGACTAACGCTCCATCTGTATTCCAGGCTGTAATGAATGACATCCTTCGTGATATGCTTGACGTCTTTGTGGTCATTTACCTGGATGACATCCTAATTTTTTTCACGTACTCTAGAGGAGCATGTTCAACACGTCCGCCTGGTTCTCTGACGCCTACTTGAGAACAAGCTTTTTGTTAAGGAAGAGAAGTGCTGTTTTCCCGCCTCCTCTGAGTTTTCTGGGGCTCATTGTGGAGAAGGGACATACCCGTGCTGACCCCCTGCAAGACCAAGGAGGTCGTGGAGTGGCCCCAGCCCACCAACTGTTAAGCAGCTCCTACGCTTCCTGGGGTTCGCTAATTTTTATCGGCGGTTCTTAAGGAACTACAGCCAGGTTGCAGCTCCCCTCACCCAGCTCACTTGCATGGCTCACGCCTTCGCCTGGTCCCCAGCTGCCAGCAACGCTTTTCTGTCTCTTAAGGAGCGCTTCACGTCAGCCCCAGTCCTTCTCATCCAGACACGTCCAGGCAGTTCATTGTGGAGGTGGCTGCCTTGGTGCTGTTCTCTCCCAGCAGTCTGCGGAAGACCAGAAATTGCACCTCTGCACTTTCCTCTCCCGCCAGTTTCTCCCGGCCGAGGTGAATTACGACATGGTAATCGGGAGCTGTTAGCGGTCGTAGAGGCATTTGAGGAGTGACGACACTGGTTAGAGGGTGCTGAACATCTGTTCTTGGTTTGGTCCGACCATAAGAACCTCACCTTCATTCGGTCTGCTGAACGGTCGCCAGGCGCATTCGGCTAGCTTTCTCAGCCACTTCAATTTCACATTGACCTACCGCCCGGGCTCCTGCAATGTGAAAGCGGATTCTCTGTCCCACCTACATCCCGTTGAGAAGGGAGCCGAGGAGGCAGGCACCATCATTCCCACGGCTCAGGTGGTGGGAGTAGTCACAATGGCCATTGAGTCAGCGGTGAGATTCGCCCAATGCTGTCAACCTGGTCCAGGCAATGGTCCACCTAACCGCCTCTTTGTGCACTCCTTAATCAGAACCCGAGTCCTCCACATGAGAGTGGATGTCCGGGATTTTGTCCCCACCTGCACAGTCTGCGTTCGCAGCAAGGCCTCTCATCAACCCCCTGCCGGCCTGCTACGTCCACTCCCCGTGCCCAGCCGTCCATGGTCCCACATCTCATTGGATTTCATTACTGGCCTGCCTCCCTACTGAGGTAACACTCTCATCCTGATCATAGTGGACCGATTCTCCAAGGCGGTACACCTGTTGGTTCTTCCTGAGCTCCCCACATCTGCCGAGACTGCTAGCCTCCTTATGCAGCATGTTTTTAGGCTACATGGTCTTCCCAAGGACGTGGCATCTGACCGGGGCCCCCAGCTCACGTCCCAAGATGGACGGGCCTTCTGTAAGGGAATCGACGCAACCATCAGCCTCTCCTCTGGCTACCATCCTCAATGCAACGGCCAAGCTGAGAGAGCAAATCAAAGCATGGAGACCACCCTTCGGTGCGTCGCTGCCAACCTTTACTCCTCCTGAAGCAAGTACCTGCTCTGGGTAGAATACTCCCTTAATACCATTGTCAGCTCCGCTACTGGTAGGTCCCCTTTTGAATGCTCCGTGGGCTACCAAGCTCCTTAATTCTCCCTTCTGTAGTCGGAGGTGGCGGTGCCCATCTGCGCCGGTGTAGCCGGGTTTGGAGGACCACTCGGTCCACGCTACTCCGGACCACCGAGCGCATCCGCCGCGGTGCCAACCGCCGCCGGACCCCGGCTCCCGTCTACCAACCCGGTCAGAGTGTATGGTTGTCGGCCAAGGACCTCCCTCTCCAGTCCACCTCTAAGAAATTGGACCCTCGCTACATCGGGCCCTACGTGATCGACCATCTCGTCAACCCCTAGGCGGTAGATCTCAGGCTCCTTGCCGCCATGCGGGTTCACCCAGTGTTCCATGTTTCTAAGATTATGCCTGTGCCCTCTAGTCCCTTTATGCCCCCGGTCCCAGCTCCGCCTCCTCCCCAGATGGTGGACGGGCAGCCCCAGTGGTCTGTCCGGCGGCTGCAGGACGTGCGCCGCCGGGGCTGGGGATTCCAGTATCTGGTGGACTGGGAGGGTTACAGTTCTGAGTAGTGCAGCTGGATGTCCCGTCAGCTCATCTTAGACCCTTCTCCCCTGCAGGACTTCTACGTCCCCTACCCCGTCAAGTCTGTTCGGTCGCCCGCTGGCTCCCGTAGGGGGAGGAGTACTGTTACAGCGGTCTCTACTGCCCACTACGTTTCCCCGCCTCCACCTCAGCCGTCCTCTAGGGCACGCTCTGCGCGTTCCCTCTCTCCGGGCTCTGAAATTAGGACGAGGACGAGCGAGGCTCGTCCTCGTCCTAATCTCCAATCACCCCACCTGTCTTCCATCTCAAATGAACTCATCCATAACAACCTGGTCTGCACTTCTAACAGCGCGAGTTCATGCCATAACCTCCGTGGTAACGTACCTCGTCTCTAGTGTTCATGTTACTCATTTCATGGCTCTAGTTCATTTATTCTCGTCTCAAATTCGCGTTAAAGTTTCAAGGAGTTACTTTTGTACTGTTTGCCCATTACCTGTGTAACCACTTGGTACCAAGCAGGAGTGACCACCCTAAAGCCAGTATATTTGTTATGCTCGCGCACCAGAACCTGACCCGTGTGGCGAAACCCAAGACAGACAGACACGAGATGACTTCAAAATCTACAAAGGAAGGTTTTATTGTGGGAGGGAAATGTATGGTGAAAAAAAGGCGTTCTGTTAGTGGGATGTGTGAATAAACTATGTGTGGTGTCCCGTGATTTGCGTGTATAACTATGTGTGAGTGTTTTTAACCAATGTGTGGTGCGGTATGTAAATGACCAGGAGGTGTTGAAAAAATGTGCGTGCACCTGGCGAGAAAGTCCAGTCCGTGATCCAAGAGGGGTTGTCCGAGAAAGTCCAGGTCCGAGATCCGGGAAGTCGAGTCCGAAAGGAGGGGTCCAGATAGAGGGAAAAGGGGGGGAGATCGCAGGAGAGGTCCGGGGAGAAACGTGAAGGTCGCTGGGGGCGAGGGAGACGCGGAATTCGCGGAGGGAGAGTCTTGGGAGGAAACAGAGACACGAAGATAAGACACTGGGGAATAAACAGAATGCAAGGAACGCTGGAGGGCTTGTCAGAACTTTACCGCAGGGTTCAGTACGTCGAAGCACAGAGAGACGTTCTGGGAGGCTTCTTGTAGAAGGCTACCTGATTGCCACAGGTGTGCCTGATGGATGATGGCAAATACCTGTTGCAGTGCAGCGCTCGTCTCCTCAGAGCGCGAGCCGAGCGCTCGGATGTTTCCGGCACGTCCGAGCTGGGGGAGTGGCTTGAACGTGCCGGGGAGGCAGCTCGGGGCGGTGTAACCACAACAGGACCCCCCCTCCTACGGGAGACACCGGGCGACCGTCCGATGGCGTTGGCCCGATAGAACTCCCCCAGGAGTGCGGGGTCGGCCAGGTAGGACCGGGGAACCCAGCTGCGGTCCTCGGGCCCATAGCAACCCAGTCCAACAGGTATTGGTACCCACGCCCCCGGCGGCGTACGGCGAGCAGCTGGTCGACATCCCAGACCATGTCACCACCGTCGAGGACCCTGGGGGGTGGAGGAGCTTGGACAGGGGGAGACAGGGGGCTGGTGGCTACCGGTTTGAGGCGCGAGACATGGAAGACGGGATGGATCTTGAGTGAGGTAGGGAGATGGAGACGCACCGCCGAAGGGTTGACGATGCGGTCGATGGTGTAGGGACTGACGTAGCGGGGAGCCAGCTTCCGGTTGAGGGTAGGGAGGGGCAGGTCCCGGGCCAGGAGCCATACCCTCTGGCCAGGTCGATAAGCTGGGGCCGGCACTCTCCGCCGGTTGGCGCTGCGCCGGGCCCGCTCTGTAGCTCGCAACAGAGCGGCCCGGGCGGTCTTCCAAACGCGATGGGCCCTCGTGGACGGGACCGCCACCTCCAACTCCTGATGGGGGAACAGAGGGGGTTGATAGCCCAGGGAACACTCGAAGGGGGACAAACCGGTAGCCGAACTCTCCATGGAGTTGAGCGAGTACTCCACCCAGGGCAGGTACTTTCTCCAGAAGGCGGGGTTGCTGGTGGTAACGCAACGCAAAGCCGCCTCCAGGGCTTGATTGGCCCGCTCTGCCTGCCCATTGGTCTGGGGGTGATACCCGGAGGAGAGGCTGACCGTGGCCCCAATCCCCTTACAGAAGGCCTGCCATACCTTCGAAGGGAACTGGGGACCACGGTCAGAGACAATGTCCAGGGGAATCCCATGGGGTCGGACGACGTGGGAGACGAGAAGGTCCGCCGTCTCGGCTGCAGAGGGGAGTTTGGTGAGGGCAACAAAGTGGACGGCCTTGGAAAACCGGTCGACAATGGTCAGAATGGTGTCATTGCCTTGGGACACGGGGAGGCCAGTTACAAAGTCCAAGGCAATGTGGGACCAAGGTCGGCCGGGGACAGGAAGGGGGCGCAGGAGACCTGCTGGAGGGCGATGGAGAGCCTTGCTGCGGGCGCAGGTGGTGCAGGCTGCCACGAACTCTCTGGTGTCTGCCTCCATGGTGGGCCACCAGAAACCCCTGCGGATGAAGGCCACCGTTCGGTAGACACCGGGGTGGCAGGCAAGATGGCTGGAGTGGCCCCACTCCAGCACCTGGGGCCGGACAGAGGGAGGCACAAATAGCCGGTTCCGGGGTCCATTGCCTGGGTCGGGTTGGGCACGCTGGGCCCTTCTCACCACTGATTCGATGGCCCAGGTGACGACACCCACCACCCGGGCCGGGGGAAGGATGGTGTCTGGGGCGTCAGGGTACCCCTCGGGAAAAAGACGGGAGAGGGCGTCTGCCCTGACGTTCTTGGTGCCCGGGCGGTAGGTGAGGGTGAAGTCGAACCGGCTGAAGAAGAGAGCCCAGCGCGCCTGCCTGGGGTTGAGCCTCTTAGCCGTCCGCACGTAGGTCAGGTTCTTGTGATCGGACCATACGATGAACGGCTGCCCTGCTCCCTCCAGCCAGTGTCTCCACTCCTCTAGGGCGGCGTGGACGGCCAGCAACTCCCTGTTACCGATGTCATAATTCTTCTCCGCAGGACTGAAACGCCGGGAAAGAAGGCGCACGGGTGGATCTTCTGGTCCTCCTCCGACCGCTGGGAGAGGACGGCTCCGATGCCCGTGTCCGATGCGTCCACCTCCACGATGAACTGCCTGCACGGGTCCGGGTGGGCGAGCACCGGAGCCGTTGTGAACAGCCTCTTCAGGGCCAAGAAGGCGGCTTCCGCCTCCGAGGTCCAGGAGAAGGGGCGGAGGTTGGAGGTGAGTGCAGTGAGGGGGGCGGCCACACGGCTAAACCCCCTGATGAAGCGCCGGTAGAAGTTTGCAAACCCCAGGAAGCGCTGGAGTTGCGTCCTGTTAGTGGGCCGTGCCCACTCCTCCACCGCTCGGGTCTTCCTGGGGTCAGTGCGGACGAGCCCCTTTTCCACGATGTGGCCAAGGAACTCCACGGAGGCGGAGTGGAACACGCACTTCTCGGCTTTCACGAAGAGCCTGTTCTCCAGCAGCCGTTGGAGGACCAGGCGGACATGCTGGTGGTGTTCCTCCTCAGTCCTGGAGAACACGAGGATGTCATCCAGGTACACCACCGCGAACGTGTTCAGCATGTCCCGGAGCACGTCGTTGACCAATGCCTGGAAGACGGCCGGGGCGTTGGTGAGGCCGAAGGGCATAACGAGGTACTCGAAATGCCCTAGGTGGGTGTTGAAGGCTGTCTTCCATTCATCCCCTTCCCGGATGCGCACCAGGTGGTACGCGCTGCGCAGGTCCAGCTTCGTGAACACCGTGGCGTGAGTGAGTGGCTCGAACGTGGAACTCATAAGGGGGAGTGGATATTTATTTTTCACCGTGATATTATTTAGCATTCGATAATCTATGCAAGGCCTCAGGCTGCCCTCCTTCTTTGCCACAAAAAAGAAGCCCGCCGCCACCGGGAAACACGAGGGCCTTATGATTCCTGAGGCCAGGGACTCTGTGATATAATTGCGCATAGCCTCCTTCTCCGGGACGGAGAGGTTATACAACCGACCGGTGGGAAGGGCGGCCCCGGGAAAGAGATCTATGGCACAATCATAGGGACGGTGAGGGGGGAGGGAAAGTGCACTGTCTTTGCTAAATACAGGGGCTAAATCGTGATAAATGGAAGGAACACCAGTGAGATCCGTGGGAGAAGGCACGGGTCTGAGGCCGCTGGACGGGGAGTGGGCGGAGCAAAGGCAGTTGGCATGACACGCAACGCTCCAACCCAAAATCCGCCCAGTAGACCAAGAGATGTAGGGATCGTGCCGTTCCAACCACGGTCTTCCTAACACCAGGGGCGCTGTGGGGGCGTGCAAAACCAAGAAACGGATAGCTTCCACGTGATAACCCGAAAGAGTGAGGGTGAGGGAAGCAGTGCTGTGTGTGATCTTACCAAGTGAACGACCATCTAGGGCTTGGGCTGTGAGGGGTGTGTCTAGGGGGACGAGTGGAATGCCGGCCTGCCGGGCCAGCGAGATGTCCATCAAACACTCGTCCGCCCCTGAATCCAGGAGTGCACCAACAGACAGTGAGTGGTTACCCCAGGTGAGAGTGACCGGAAAAAGGTGGTTGTGCTCCTTCTTGGGCTGGGGCTGAGGAAGGGTCGTCAGGCTCACTAGGACACCCCTCACTAGTGAGCCGGGTCTTTTTGGGCGAGTCGGGCAGGCCTTGATATAGTGGCCCGACCTCCCGCAGTAGAGGCAGAGGTGGCCATGCATCCTCTGCTCCTTAACCTCCAGCGGGAGCCGTGACCGACCCAACTGCATGGGCTCCTCCTCCGGCCTGGATCCAGAAGCCACCCAGGGTTGCGAGGGGGAGTGTGAGGGTGGAGAGAGCCCACGGGACGCTGACCCAGGGAAGGCACCGGTAGGACGGACGGGGGTTGGTCTATGGGAGGGGCCAGCGCGCGGGGCGCGTTCCTGGCGCCGCTCCTGCAGCCGTTCGTCCATCTGGAGGGCGAGGGTGACGAGCTCGTTGAAGGAGGCAGGGCGGTATTGTGAAAAAAAGGCGTTCTGTTAGTGGGATGTGTGAATAAACTATGTGTGGTGTCCCGTGGTTTGCGTGTATAACTATGTGTGAGTGTTTTTAGCCAATGTGTGGTGCGGTATGTAAATGACCAGGAGGTGTTGAAAAAATGTGCGTGCACCTGGCGAGAAAGTCCAGTCCGTGATCCAAGAGGGGTTGTCCGAGAAAGTCCAGGTCCGAGATCCGGGAAGTCGAGTCCGAAAGGAGGGGTCCAGATAGAGGGACAAGGGGGGAGATCGCAGGAGAGGTCCGGGGAGAAACGTGAAGGTCGCTGGGGACGAGGGAGACGCGGGGAGCCGTGGAAATCGCGGAGGGAGAGTCTTGGGAGGAAACAGAGACACGAAGATAAGACACTGGGGAATAAACAGAATGCAAGTGTAGCCGGGTGGTAAATCTGTTAAATATGTTAAATGATTTTCCACTTAAATTTAGTATAGTTTAACTGTTAATATATGTAATTGTTACACTGTCAAGCCATGTAAAATGTCATTTGATGTATTTAAATTGTGAGGCAGATTGTGAGTGTATTTTTATAGTTTTGGTTGTCATTGCATGTTTTGACCAGTAAGTGGCAGTGGCGGACTTTTATTGTAACTCCGTGCAAGTTATCCAAGTGCATCTTGGGTATTCTTTCTTTTTTTTTCTTGTGTGGAGCGCCTGAAGATTGCGGTGTGACAGTGCTCTGACTCCGTAGTAAGTAAGGGTAAATATCTTGTGAAATATACCTGTAACATTATTCCAAACAATATTGTATGTCGGTAATTTGACAAGATGGTTTGATTTAGACGCTACTGGAGTTGATGTTCGGTGATTTTGGGCGCGAGCCGTCGACCGCTGTTCGCCATTGCAGGCATGACAAGGTAATGTTGGCGTGAATAAAGCCACACCATGCCATTGTATTTGGGATGTAAAGGTTTTATATGCATTTTAATTCTGTTTAAAGGTAACTGACAGAGTGAGAAGTTGCGCGATCTTCAGGAAGTTCCACATGTCTTTGTTAAACCCTGTTTAACGTACATAGTCCACTGCCGTATTTTGCACCGTATTTTGTATTTATTATTTCCCTTTTTAAAATCTTTTCTGTTAAACTTGCCACATCTGTGAACATTTATGAGCTGTTTGCTCGAAAGACACGGGAATGTATGCACTCAGTAAAACGATCTGCATTCGAAGGTTCAAACAATAAAATTAAAGCTACAAGAACCCCGGAAGTAATTGTGTCCTGTGTGGTATCTAATTCCACGGGCTACACAAGGAACGCTGGAGGGCTTGTCAGAACTTTACCGCAGGGTTCAGTACGTCGAAGCACAGAGAGACGTTCTGGGAGGCTTCTTGTAGAAGGCTGCCTGATTGCCACAGGTGTGCCTGATGGATGATGGCAAACACCTGTTGCAGTGCAGCGCTCATCTCCTCAGAGCGCGAGCCGAGCGCTCGGATGTTTCCGGCACGTCCGAGCTGGGGGAGTGGCTTGAACGTGCCGGGGAGGCAGCTCGGGGCGGCGTAACCACAACAATATTCTCTATATAAACAGATTTTTTATAAATATTGGATAAGAAACCCAGGGAATATCACCACTGCCATAATATAACTTTCTTAATTTTGATAATTTTTTGTTTTATTCAGATGAATGCCTGATGTTCAAGATTATTCATGGACTCGCACCCCCCCTCCCCTCTGAGAGCATGCCTGGCCTCTACCGACAGTAACAGAACTGTAAGGGTCAGAACCAGAGCTACTTCAAGGGGAGATTGGATACCACAGTTTAGGAAGACTACTTTTGGTCAATTGGCATTTTCAGAAAAGTGGTGGGAAAGTGGAATTCCTTTCCCCTTAATGTTAGAGAGTTAGCCAGTTTTACGGTGTTTAAAAAGAATCTTAAGCTTTGGTTAAAATCAGCACAAACATGTCTGTGAATGATCTCATTCATCCAGGTCATAGTTATCCAAAGGAATTGAATCAAATGCAAATGGACTTGGTTATATGTCCATGAAGACGTTTCACCTCTCATGAAAGAGGCTTAATCAGTTCGTGCCTCTCTGACTAGACCAAGTTAGGTGGTGTCACAGACCTCCTCCTCTGTTGAGGGATGGTTTTTTCAGTTTCGCATAGATGGCTTCCTTCACCCCTCTTTAAAACCATCTATCTTCCCTGTCCTAAATGTGTAGGTTGCTGTCCTCGAAGGAGTGTTTCTCCTTTAGGTGTAGATAGACTGCTGAGTCTTGTCCTGAGGAGTTTGGCCTTCTGTGTTGGGCCATCCGTTTGTGTAGTGGTTGTTTGGTTTCTCCTATGTATAGTTCAGTGCAATCCTCATTGCATTGTACAGAATACACCAGATTGCTTTTCTGGGTGTGTGGTACATGTGTGTGGTACATGTGAACCATGGAGGAAAGGAAAGCCGTGACAGCCCTGAGCAAGGATGAAAACATCGCTATCCTTCCAGCAGATAAGGGGAGATGCACGGTTATCCTCAACACAACAGACTACCACGCCAAGATCACGTCATTACTCAGCGACACCGACACCTATGAACCGCTGAGACGCGATCCAACTAGTGGTTACAAGAGGAGAATAATAGAATACCTACAGAAACTACAGAAAGGAAGAACCATTGACCGGATACAATACCACCGTCTCTACCCACAAGATAACATTCCATGCATATATGGACTCCTTAAGATCCATAAAGATGGAGCCCCCTCAGGCCCATCGTCAGCAGCATAAGCTCGGTCACGTACAACATTGCCAAACATATAACCATCATCTTGACCCCTTTAGTGGGCGAAACACCTAAACCGTATCCAAAACTCCATTGACTTTGTGAACAAGGTCCAAGGGGTAAAACTGGAACCTAATGAAACCATGGTATCCTACGACGTAACCTCGTTATTCACCTGCATCCCAACCATGGCGGCTTTGGAAACTGTGAGGCAACGTTTGCTACGTGACAACACCCTCCACAATAGGACCAAGCTCAACCCAGACCAGATTTGCCAACTACTGGACCTTTGCCTGAACACTACATATTTCCAATTCAGGGGCCAGTTTTACAGACAGAAACTGGGCTGTGCAATGGGCTCACCAGTATCTCCCATTGTGGCCAACTTATATATGGAAGAGGTAGAACACAGGGCCCTGAACTCCTTCAGAGGAACACCTCCGAGCCACTGGTTCAGATATGTAGATGACACATGGGTCAAAATCCAAATACAAGAGGTGCAAGCGTTTACCAAACACATCAACTCAGTGGACAAGAACATTAAGTTCACAAGGGAACACGTAAAGAACAACAGTTTGCCCTTCTTGCACTGTGACGTCCACATGGGGGAAGACAGGAGCCTCCACATTGGGGTTTACAGGAAACCTACACACACAGACCAATATCTACTTTTCGACTCACACCACCCTCTGGAACACAAACTGGGCGTCATCAGAACTCTGCAACACAGAGCTGACAATGTGCCCAGCAGCACGCAGGCCCAACGGAAAGAACACAAACACCTGAGGGAAGCTCTAAAAACCTGCGGCTACCCCAATTGGACCTTTGTGAAAACTGCAACACATTCCAGAAAGACCGACAGGGTGAGCGATGAGGAGAAGAGGGACAGAAGGAATAACATAGTCATCCCGTATGTTTCTGGGGTCTCCGAGAAACTCAGGAGAATTTTTAACAAACACCGCATCCCGGTATACTTCAAACCCAGCAACACACTCCGACAAAAATTGGTTCATCCCAAAGACCATGTACCACACACCCAGAAAAGCAATCTGGTGTATGCTGTACAATGCAATGAGGATTGCACTGACCTATACATAGGAGAAACCAAACAACCACTACACAAACGGATGGCCCAACACAGAAGGCCAAACTCGTCAGGACAAGACTCAGAAGTCTATCTACACCTAAAGGAGAAGACACACTCCTTCGAGGACAGCAACGTACACATTTTGAACAGGGAAGATAGATGGTTTGAAAGAGGGGTGAAGGAAGCCATCTACTGGAAAAACCATCCCTCAAGAGAGGAGGAGGTCTGCGACACCACCTATCTCACACTTACTTACAATGCCGTCCTTTCATCTCTACCCAGGAGACTCAAAAGCTTAGCCTCCAAGAACAACAGTCGGTCACTAACGGCTCCAACGACTCATGACCACTGAATGGAGCACTAACGAAGTCGAAACTAACACCTCCAACGACTGTCGTTGCTAAACGTCGGAACACAAAAGAGCCATTGACATCAATAGCTCTGATAACGATGCAAAAGAGGCTAAATATCTGAGTTTCATCACCAGCCAGTCAGACTACCTTGGTCTAGTCAGAAAGGCACGAACTGATGAAGCCTCTTGCGTGAGAGGTGAAACGTCGTCACGGATATATAACCAAGTCCAGTTGCACTTGATTCAATTCCTTTGGACAGCACAAACATGTAATCACAAATAAATGTCCTTGCTTTAATATTTTGCACATACTTTAGATTTCACTCAGGGATTTTGTTTTACTTTTTATTCAGAGAAGTTACTATATTTTTCTTAGTCAGAAGCAGCCTTGGGTTCTGGATGGAATCAACCCAGGTGCAACCTGACCGTAGACTGTGTGTAATTCATATGTCTTGCCATTGAATAGGCCAGATTTATTTTTATAGCTGTTGTCATAGTTTAGGTCAGATTGTTATTTATTGATGTTTAAGGTCAGATAACTAATTATATCTATTGTTGCTGAATAGATGAAATACATATTCATTATGTTGTTGCCATATAGGCCAGATTGCTACTTATATCCACTGTTTTAAATAGATGACATTGTATTTATAACATTTGAGATCGGTTTTCTGATGTATTGTCAAGTTTTTATTTTGTATTGATTGTAATTTGTCTGCCTGTCCAATAGTTGTTTTTATGTATTGTTATGTTTTTACTTCTGTATTAATTGTTGTTTGTTTGTCTGCCCAGGGACTGCAGATGGAAATTAGCTGCCAGCTAACGCTGGTGCAATTGTAAAATTGTGCGTTGTCCCTGTCAAATAAACAATAAAGTAAACAATAATAGCCACTCCGCAGATCCAATACTGAGAACTACTTGTTGCTTTCCAGGGAGTCTAAGGCAACATCGATGCGAGGCATTGTGTACCGGTCCGGTATGGTGCAACTGTTGAGAGTTCTGTAGTCAATACACATTCTGGCACCTCTGTTCTTTTTGTGAAAAACTACAATCAGTGAGGCGTAAGGACTACGGGACTCTTTTATAGTCCCCGTCTCTAACAGCTGCTGTATGTAGCGTAGGACATCATCGATGTCTGCGGGAGCCAATCTGCGTGACCTTTCTCTAAATGGTTTGGGGTCATGCAGGCGTATGTAGTGCTCCACCCCCTTGGTCAAGCCAACATCCCACTCATGCAAGGAGAAGATATTCCGTCTCTTAGCTAACTTCTGGTGAAACCGATTCTGCCAAGTCTCAGGGGTGGGGGAATTGCCAAAATCAAAGTAATCTGGGTCTATAGCATCTGCTGGGAGGTTAGATGGTTGGACTGGGGTAACTGTATCTACAGCATACATCTCTGCAATTACAGTTCCCGCTGGTATGGAGGTTTTCCTTTGAGACTCATTATGAATGAGCACTGTGCAGCAGTTGGTGTCTATGTCTGCACTCTGGAGCACACCCAGCTGTACAAGCACACCGGCTGGGAGTGACTGTGCCATGGGTGCATCAATCAGCACAACGTCTTTTGACGTGGGGGTCGGATGGTCTACTTTGCAGGTAACATAATATTTTTCCCCTGAGGCTATTTCGAGTGGACCAGGTCTTTGCAATTTCACTTGTACAACAGCATCATCCATTGCTTCTGATGGAGAGAGCTGAGTCTGCACTTGGACTGGTGCATACACTGGTTGGATTCACATGGAGCGAATGATGGTTTCATCCCCCCCTTCCTTTCAACAGATCCCATGGTTTGTGGAACAGAAATGAGTTGGTGCCGACAATCACAGGGGCTTGACTGTAGTGCTTCGGCTCGGGACAGATCAAAACTAAAACAACGATGGGCCCTTTTACACCTGTCATTTTTTCTGGAAACTCCATCTCCACAACGGCATAACCTTGGTAAGGATCATCCGTGCCTGACAGACCCCAGAGGCCTAAGTGAGAGATGGGGTGTACAGGGACGTCCCATAAGTGTTCGTTATACTAGTTCTCAAAGATTATGGTCACATCCATGAGAGTGTTGAAGGACAAGTAATTGACCTTGATAGGGTAAATCATGGAGGGACCCTCAGGTAGGCTGTTGTCGTCTTCAGGGACATCTACATTGTAGGACCCAGCTACACACTGCTTGCACGAAACTTATGAGTTTTTTGATGACTTTTTGTGCATTCTCTGGTGCAGTGCACCTTGGAGCAATATGACCCTTCTCTCCACATCAGTAGCAAAAGTATTCCTCAGACTCCTTGGCAGGTTGCTTTTTAGAAGGAACAGGCTTATGGCCTGAAGCTGCCTTGTATCGTCTGGACCGGATCATGTGCTCTCGCAGGGACTCTGAGGTGGGTTTCACAGACATCATACTTATCCTATTTTCCAGGGTTTTCACTTGTTGTCAAAGTGACTGTATTTCACTATGTAACTCAGTTTTCCGGTTTTCCTTTGAACCACTTTGTGGACAATCAGATGGTGGCTGGTGCAGTGTGCTCATCCATCTTATCTTCAAGAAGTTCACTCTGGTGGGCCAACTCAGGCTCCACTTCTTTCTCTGCCTGTACTGTGTGCACATACTGATGACGTATGGGTGCTTCTAGGCTTTGTCTAGCAGCCTGCCGGCCTTCCTCTTCACGTATCTCTTGTAGCAGGCTCAGGAAGGTAGGGGGATCATCCACCCACTCCCTAATTTTCAACTGGAGTAACAGGAGGTCAGAAATTGAACTGCTAATAAGCTGCTCAACTCTGGCTTTGTTAGCTGAGCTAATTGGGAGGCCACCCCCTGCACTACTTTGATAAGGGACCTCTCTAATCATCACAGAAATTCTGACAAACACTTACCAGGCTGCTGTCAGAGGGATCTGAAGGAAAAATAGAGGTCTTCCTTCCCCTGACCCTGTCATACCGAAAATGCTCTCTATTGCCTGTATGTAATCCATTGGGCTAGCATCAAGATCAGTCATACGCACAGCCTGAATGATCTCTAAGGCAGGGCCTCTGAGACTCTCAAATATCCTTCTTCGTTTCTCCTTTTCAGAGCATGCACCTACATCTACCGTGAATTTTGCCTGCTCTAACCAGAGGTCTAAGCATTCTTCTCCTGTGGGAGTGGGACTGACTCCCGAAAAAGTCGTCAGACGTCTATAACTGGTACTGTCTGGTGGTTTACTGTTCCTGTCCAATACCTCGCCAACTGCATGACTGATAGACTCGGGGCAGCTGTGCGCCACTTTATTGGTAGTGCATAGTCTCTGGATATCATCCATTGTTTTTCCTTCATTCTGGATGAGTTTGAGTAATTTCGCTGTGAACTCATCTGAGCTGCCAGTGTATTGGGGTGCTAGGTAGTGTACTATGTTCCAGGCACTATCTCCCGTTAGTGGCATTACTTCTGGGGGGATTCTCTTCACGGCACTTGTCGTGTATTGATTACGTCGCGCTTTGATGTGGTACAGGGAGGAAGAATAAATATGGAGTAAAGTGAAGTAATGAGAAACATGGCTCTCGGTGTGCGTATGATTTAATTCGGTTCTACGTGGCATAATATGCAAGTTAGAAGTGTAACAGTGGCGACGAGGATACTAAATTCTAATAGTTAAATCTGGAAAGTGAGTTTAGTTCGTCCGCGAGATGGAGAACACCAACGTGCCAACGTTTGATTGCTACAACGAGCCTGCTACGCTAGGTCCTCGTTGGAGTAGATGGCTAACGGCTTTCGAGTTGTTCGCAGACGGTAAAGGTCTGATAATGACAAACAATGTCAGCGCAAGTACAAAGATTAGGAGAAGAGCATTACTTTTGCATCACGCAGGGACAGATGTGCAGGACGTTTTCTCTACCCTTGACGACACGGGAGGTCCTGAAGATTATGCCAAAGCAGTGGATGCGCTGAATAACTATTTCGTGCCTCAGGTGAATGCCGCATTCGCGCGCCAGACTTTCTACCAATTGTCACAGAACAATGGCGAGACTGTACAACACACTGGCGTAAACATAGGTGGTGCAGCCGGTGCAGTGGCACCAGCGCCCGTCGCTCGGGGGGACCCGTCAATATTTCTGCAAAAAATGTCCTAGTCCAATGTTACGTGTCTGTTTTGAGCATGTGATGATAGCTTGTTTAGCGCGCGCAATATCATTTACCTATCTAGCCTACCTAAGTAGTGTTAGAAAAATAAAATCAAGCAAGCAAGCACGAGTTGCACACATAAAAGTGGACGTAAAAAGAGGAAGGAGAGCAAGGAAAAAAAGGAAAGCTGCAATGTGTGCTGCGTGCGTGCCAAACCATGCAATCTAGCAGGTTTTGAGTCTGATGTGTGCTCCCCTGTTACTGTCGAATGACAAGGCTATTAGCTATATTACAGCCTAGTTGTTTTGTAGACTTGTTTCATTGCCTTGTCGACTGATTTGATTTAGAGACCGTCTGTTTAGGTTTCCGAACTCTATCCGTGGTGCGTCCGCTCTCCGTGGTTCTGAAGTGGAGCCAATCTTTGACTTACTGACCTTTACAATAACTAATCTGTGTAAACTTTGTCTGTTACTTTGATATTTCTATTTTATTTGTTATATTTTATGCTGTGAAGCACTTTGTGATTGTATATCTGTGAAAGGTGCTATACAAATAAATTACTAAAATTACTTAATAAACCCACCTATGGTGGTGGTGGTGGTGTGTGTGTGAGCGAGTGAGAGAGAGACGGTGGGGGGGTCTACGAGGGTTGCTTGCACCAGGGCCCATAATAAATATGTTACGCCAGTGGTACAACAGTTTGTAACGCGTTTGCGCCAGACAGCTAAAGACTGTGGTTTTGGGGCGGATATGTCTAACCAGCTCACAAGGATGCGGTGCTGAGTAAATGCACGTCAGAATATGTGTGGAGAAAGCTGCTTGAGGATGTTTCGGGACTGACTTTAGCGAGAGCGCTAGAGATTGCTGCGCAGTGTGAAAGAGTAGAACAACAGATGGCAGCAATGAGAGTGAGTAACACGGACGCAAAGGCAACTGAGACTGTGAACCAGGTATCCGAAAGGGAAATGGGCCAAGAAGAGCCGAAAACGTGAAGGGGAAGGAAAAGGGAAAGAGAAAGTGTGCTATCGTTGTGGGCACGGAGACCACTTTGCAAAAGATGAAACATGTCCAGCACGCGGGCAAACCTGCAGGAAGTGCGGTGGTAAAGACCACTATGCGAAAATGTGCAAATCTAAAGGTGGCAAACAGTCAGTGAAATATGTAGACTCAGAAAAGGAAGAGCAACAGGATAAAGATTATGCATTTGTAGTACGTGACAGTAGCAACATTGATAGATTAACATTTAATGTGGGTGGTGTAGACCTAGTAATGTTAATTGACTCAGGGGCTACGACCAATATAGTAGATAAAAACACATGGGAAGGACTAAAAAGAGAAAAAATTAAGTGTCAGTCCTCCACTTCAGGCAAAAAGCTGTATACATACTCATCAAAGGAACCACTGCCAGTGAAGGGAGTGTTCACATGTGAGGTGAAGATAGGGAAAAGGGAAACCCAAGCAGAGTTCACAGTAGTAGTGGGTCAGGGAATACCACTACTAGGGAGAGAGACAGCTATGGAGCTAGGTGTGCTAAAAGTGGGCGTAGATGTAGCAGCGGTGACTGATATCAGGGCAGAGGTAAAGAGGAAGTACCCAAAACTCTTCACAGGGGTTGGTAAGCTCAATACCAAACAGATCAGTCTGCACATCGACAACGACGTGGAACCCGTAGCACAACCACTGAGACGAGTACCGTTCCATCTGAGGGAGGCAGTCATCAAGAAGATAGAGGAGTTGCTAAGCATGGACATTATCGAAAAGGTTGAAGGCCCAACACCGTGGGTAAACCCAGTCGTAGTAGTTCCCAAAGCAAAACACACTGACATCAGACTATGCCTAGATATGAGAATGGCAAGCAGGGCGCTGACTACAAAAGAGGTGGAGAGAGCCTCTGCAGAGGATGAAGAACTGAATGAGGTGAGGAAAGCGATACAGAGTGGCCAGTTTGAGAAGTGTTCAGCCTATGCACCTATCGCAAAGGAAGTATGCACTATAGGACAGTTAGTGTTAAGAGGAACGAGAATTGTTCTACCACAGAGCCTACAGAACAGAGCTGTAGCGTTAGCTCATGAAGGACATTTAGGTATTGTAGGGACAAAACAGCATCTCAGGGGAAAGGTGTGGTGGCCAGGGATGTACGGGGCACCAGAGAAATATGTTAAGTCATGTCACAGGTGCCAACTAGTGGCGCGGCCCGACGCATCAGAGCCATTGCGGCCCACAGCTCTCCCTGATGGACCATGGCAGGATATTGCCACGGATTTGTTAGGTCCATTACCAACAGGACATTCTATCTTAGTAGTTGTAGACTACTACAGCAGATATTATGAGTACGAGATCATGCGATCCACCACGACAGACAAAGTGATAGACCGTCTAGAGAACATATTCAGCCGCCACAGTCTACCCGTCTCCATCAGGTCCGACGGTGGACCACAGTTCTTGTCATCACAGTTCCAGGAGTTCTGTCAAGACAACGACATACAGCACGTGAAAACAACTCCTAAATGGGCACAAGCAAACGGAGAAGTGGAGAGGCAAAACGCGTCGATCATGAAACGGATACACATCGCACAGGCAGAGGGACTGGACTGGGGGAAGGAACTCCGGAGGTACGTCACCATCTACAGATCCATAGACCACTCCACCACAGGCAAGAGCCCAGCCGAACTCTTGATCAACAGAAAGCTGAGAGGAAAGCTGCCGGACATCAGTACACCTAGGAGTGACCTGGAGGCACGGGACACTGATGCAGAGGGAAAGGGGAAGTCCAAAATATATGCCGACGACCGACGCAGAGCCAAACATCCCAAGTACAAGTGGGAGATGAAGTCCTTCTGAAACAGGACAAGGCAGATAAGATCACGACAACTTTCAACCAGACACCACACACGGTAATCAGTAAGAACGGTAACAATGTGGTAGTCGAGTCACCCACAGGAGCTCAGTACTCCAGAAACACAACCCATGTCCAAAGGTACACGCCAGCTGAGCTGACGTCATCACCTGCTGGAAAAGAAACACAGACAACACTGAGGGAGAATGAAAACCAGGGACTTGAACACACAGAGAGGTCCACACCAGAGACACCCAGTCAGGGGTCATCATCCCCATGCCGACCTCTGACAGCAAAGACAGAGAGACCTCGCCGAGAAATAAAGATGCCCCGGAGATTCACAGGTTTTGTTATGAAGTGAATTCAATGTGAGAATGCATATGTTCATGTGTATGGTGATAGAGAAAATTAATACACAATGCTAGGGGGCAGGAATGTTTATTCGGTGAGAGAATATGTTATTAACATTCAGATATATGGTTATGTTGTTCAAGTGACCTGTCTATGTAAAGGAGACATTAGAGTTCTAATCCAAGTAAGGGGGGGATGTCGTGTATTGATTACGTCATTACGTCGCGCTTTGATGCGGCACGGGGAGGAAGAATTAATATGGAGTAAAGTGAAGCGATGTGAAACGTGGCTCTCGGTGTGCGTATGATTTAATTCGATTCTACTTGGCATAATATGCAAGTTAGAGGTGTAACAGCACTCACACAACACCATTACGGATTGACATTGACAGCAATACATTTTTCCCCTTACGCTGACTTTACCCAAGACTTTGATAGTCGCTATTGTTTCTTCTATATCTGGTATGGTAGCGTCCTTCGGCACTCCATATATTAAAAGGGCATGTGCTACATCTATTCCCTCTCTCCTGCACCAGTTAACCAAATCAAGCGGTGATGGACTGCTCGTTTTGCTTGCCATACTTGCAACGTGCTAAAACTAACTGTAATTTATCGCGAAACGTTTTATGCTATGAGACGATTTTACTAATTATTTACGATGCCTAAAATGCTGTTTTACTTGTCAGTTAGATCGATAAATGTTGGTAATCCCAGCGGTGCCTCCCATGTGTAACACCCGTCCCACGTAGCTATATAAAAATCGGCTATGTGTAGTAGTACTGTGGAAGGAGCCTGGCCACGGTTTCAAAATAAATGGCACTATTTCCTGTATGCACTTAAATTATTTAATGGTACTCTCTTTTAAACTAAAATAACTGGCGGGGCCTCCAAATTAATGTATGATATATAATAAAGATATCACTTAGATTTCGGTTTTGTCTCTTGTCCTAATTTTATCTGTCCTTTTAACAGTTATTAAACTATGACACGGCAAGGTTTCTTTAAATGTAATACCAAATTATGGTAGTGTGGTGGACACGTATTGGGGACAGAATTCAACCCAGGAACTAAGGGTTAAGTCATGGTTGCCCTGGCAGGTTAACGCAGGGTTAAGTTATGGTTGTCCAGCCAGTTTTCTGGTTATTCTTGCCACCTCCGCTCAGTCGAGCTGGGGTTTTGTTTGTCTCGCTGATTTACCGTGGATTAAAGAAAGTTGCCTACACGGCTAAAGTGTGAACCTGTGGTGGACACGTATTGGGGACAGAATTCAACCCAGGAACTAAGGGTTAAGTCATGGTTGCCCTGGCAGGTTAACGCAGGGTTAAGTTATGGTTGTCCAGCCAGTTTTCTGATTATTCTTGCCACCTCCGCTCAGTCGAGCTGTGGTTTGGTTGCTCTCTGATTTACCGTGGATTAAAGAAAGTTGCCTACACGGCTAAAGTGTGAACCTACGGTCTTCTCCGTTCCTTCGGCTCTACACTGGTGACCCCGACGTCGGTTTTCGGATAAGTTTTCTGAAACCACACACATTATGGCTACGAACGCCGTTGCAATTAAACTGCCGGAGTTTTGGGAGTCTTCCGCGGCTACATGGTTCGCGCAGGCTGAGGCACAGTTCGCGCTCAGAGACATAACAGCAGACGAGACCAGGTACTACTACGTATTGGCAGCGCTGGGGTGCGCTACGGCTTCCAGGATAAGCGGTTTCATAACCAACCCACCGGCCGATGGTAAATACGCCGCACTTAAACATCTCCTCCTTGAAACTTTTGAACTGTCAACAACGGAGAGAGCACGTCGCCTCTTCGCAATTCAGGGCTTGGGAGATGGCAAACCATCGGAGCTAATGAGCAGGATGTTAAACCTACTGGGTCAAGAAAAGCCATGTTTCCTGTTTATGGAGCTGTTTCTGCGCAACATGCCGCCCCACGTCCAGACTGCGCTCGCTAACTCCACCATCACTGATCCCCGTGAGCTGGCAAAGGAGGCTGACCGATTCTTCGTCGCTACACAACGTTCCTCCCATGCCGGGGTGCTGGCTCCTACCTTCACTGGCCCCCCGCCGACATCGCGGGCGTGGCCCGACGGTGGCGCCACAGCATCAGACCGCTACAAGCCCTCTGGACTCTGTATGTACCACGCTCGATTTGGTGCGAAAGCTAAACGGTGCCGTTCCCCCTGCAACTACAGGCCGACGGGAAACGAGAGGGCCAACACTCAGTAGTGGCCATGAGTGTTGGCGATACGAGCAGGCTACTCTTCATCCTCGACACCATCTCCGGTCGGCGATTTCTTTGTGACACGGGCGCACAGAGAAGCGTGCTCCCTGCTACTGACGTCGACATCATGGGCGGGGAGCGGGGCCCCCAGTTGGCGACGGCTGACGGCAGCCCTATCCACACCTACGGCGTGCGGTCTGTAGAACTGTGTTTTGGTGGACAACGTTTCACGTGGGAGTTCGTCATGGCCAATGTAACGCTTCCCCTCCTCGGAGCTGATTTTTTGTGCGCTTACGGTTTGCTAGTGGACATTCAGAACAGCCGTCTGGTCGATGCCTTAACCTTCTCCTCCTTCGCATGTACGCGGAGGGAAGCGGCCTATGCAGGTCTAGCCAACTCTCTCTCAGAGGCAGACAAGTTCACCCGCCTCCTCGCTGAGTTCCCTGACCTCACCCAGCCTACCTTCTCTGCACCCACCGCTAAGCATGGGGTGGAGCATCACATTGCTACGAAGGGGCCCCCGGTCTACGCCAGAGCCAGGCGTCTCGACCCCGCCAAACTCGCCATTGCCAAGTCTGAGTTCGAGCACCTGGAACGCATGGGGATCATCCGCCGCTCTGACAGCCCGTGGGCGTCCCCACTCCACATCGTCGCTAAGCCTGATGGAGGTTGGCGCCCATGCGGGGACTACCGCCGACTAAATGACGCCACCACGCCCGACCGCTATCCTGTCCCGCATATCCAGGACTTTTCTGCAAACCTGTCTGGCAAATGCGTCTTCTCAAAAGTCGACCTGGTCCGTGGTTATCATCAAGTTCCCGTGCACCCCTCAGACATCCCCAAGACAGCGGTGACTACCCCATTCGGCCTATTTGAATTCCTACGAATGCCATTTGGACTCAAAAACGCGGCCCAGTCCTTTCAGCGGCTGATGGATTCAGTGCTCCGTGGCCTTCCTTTCATCTTCGTCTATTTGGACGACATACTCATCGCCAGCGCCTCCAAGGAAGAACACCTGTCCCATCTTCATGCCCTCTTCACACGCCTCAGCCAGCATGGGCTGATCGTCAACCCAGCGAAGTGCCGGTTCGGGCTGACAGCCATTGATTTCCTCGGGCATCGCATCACTGGGGACGGGGCAGTCCCCCTGCCCTCAAAGGTGGAAGCGGTGGCGGCCTTTCCGCGCCCCCAAACAGCTCGTGCGCTCAGGGAGTTCATTGGGATGGTGACATTCTACCACCGCTTCATTCCCCGAGCCGCCTTTATCATCCGGCCACTGTATGAGGCGCTGAAAGGCATGTCCCCCAACCAGGCGGTCAACTGGACAGCAGAGCGGGACCGTGCGTTCACCGAGACTAAAGCTGCGCTCTCCCAGGCTACCCTGCTAGCGCATCCTTCACCTACAGCGCCTATTTCCATAACCACGGATGCATCGGACTATGCTGTTGGTGCGGTTCACGAACAGTGGGTGGGGGGGGCTTGGCAGCCTTTGGCCTTTTTCAGTCGCCAGCTTACACCCCGAGAGCGCAAGTATAGTACTTTTGACAGGGAACTCCTCGGTCTCTGGCTCGCTGTCCGGCATTTCCGTTTCCTGCTAGAGGGCCGCGAGTTTACTGCGTACGTGGACCACAAGCCCCTCACGTTTGCCATGTCCAAGACGGCCGAGCCATGGTCCGCTCGCCAGCAGCGACAACTCTCCTACATTTCGGAATTCACTACCGACATCCAGCACGTCGCTGGTAAGTCTAACCAGGTAGCTGACTGCCTCTCTAGGGCAGTGATTGGAGCGGTCCACCTAGGCCTTGACTATGCACAGATGGCCGTTGACCAGGCCACGGACCCGAGCATCCTCCGTCTCCGGGCCTCCGACACGGGGCTCCGCCTGCAGGACGTTCCTTTCAGCGACACAGGTGCCACCCTCCTGTGTGACGTCTCCACAGGACAGCCCAGGCCCATCGTCCCGCACAGCTGGAGACGCCCCGTATTTGAAGCTGTGCACGGCCTCTCTCATCCAGGCGGTAAGCCATCCGTGCGCCTGACCTCTGCTAAGTTTGTGTGGGAGGGACTTAAGAGAGACGTGAAAGCGTGGGCCGACTCGTGTGTTGCCTGTCAGCGGGCTAAGATACACCGCCACATTAAGGCGCCCCTGGAACGCTTCGCAGTGCCGGAGAGACGATTTGACCATGTCCACGTCGACCTGGTTGGTCCCCTACCCCCCTCCCATGGGTTCACCTACCTCTTCACTGTGGTGGACAGGACTACGCGCTGGCCTGAAGCTGTTCCCCTGGCATCCACGACGTCTGCTGATGTGGCCCGGGCTTTTATTGGGTCGTGGGTCTCACGTTTCGGTACGCCTTCCGACCTTTCATCTGACCGCGGGCCACAGTTTACCTCAGAGCTATGGAGTGCTGTGGGTGAGGCTCTGGGCGTCAAGCTTCATCGCACTACCGCCTACCACCCTCAGGCGAACGGCCTATGTGAGCGCTTCCACCGGTCCATGAAGGCTGCGCTTCGGGCTACTCTCAAGGACTGCAACTGGGTCGACAAGCTCCCATGGGTCATGCTGGGCCTGCGGACCGCCCCGAAGGAAGACCTACAAGCCTCCTCTGCGGAGCTGGTGTACGGCACGCCGCTGCGAGTCCCAGGCGATTTCATGCCCAATGCAACGCGTCCCTGGTCAGCTGTGGACCAACGAGCCTCCTTGCTGGACGGGGTCAGAGCTTTCACACCCGTCCCTACCGCCCAACACGGCGCGCCGGTGTCCCAGGTGCCCCCAGGTCTGCAGTCAGCGGACTACGTGTTCATCCGTCACGACGCACACCGCCCCCCTCTGCAACCCCCTTATGACGGCCCCTTCCGCGTCCTGGAACGGGGAACTAAGCACCTGGTGGTGGATTTTGGGGGCACGGCCGAGCATGTTTCAGTGGACCGAGTTAAACCCGCACACCTGGACTTGACGCAGCCGTTGGAGTTAGCCCAACCTCCTCGTCGCGGTCGTCCCCCGGCTCCGCCTCCTCCCCCCGTGGAGGCCCGAGCTGCCTCTTCTGCTCCTCAGGCCGACCTCCACAGGCCCGCGTCAATGCCTCCCAGAGACACTCCGGCCCCTGTTATCCGGAGCCGCCGCGGACGGCCTGTTGTCCCCCCGCGCCTGCCTGACTTCGATTACTAGGGCGAATTCTGGGGGGGCTCATGTGGTGGACACGTATTGGGGACAGAATTCAACCCAGGAACTAAGGGTTAAGTCATGGTTGCCCTGGCAGGTTAACGCAGGGTTAAGTTATGGTTGTCCAGCCAGTTTTCTGATTATTCTTGCCACCTCCGCTCAGTCGAGCTGTGGTTTGGTTGCTCTCTGATTTACCGTGGATTAAAGAAAGTTGCCTACACGGCTAAAGTGTGAACCTACGGTCTTCTCCGTTCCTTCGGCTCTACAAACCTACGGTCTTCTCCGTTACTTCGGCTCTACACTGGTGACCCCGACGTCGGTTTTCGGCTAAGTTTTCTGAAACCACACACATTATGGCTACGAACGCCGTTGCAATTAAACTGCCGGAGTTTTGGGAGTTTTCCGCGGCTACATGGTTCGCGCAGGCTGAGGCACAGTTCGCGCTCAGAGACATAACAGCAGACGAGACCAGGTACTACTACGTAGTGGCAGCGCTGGGGTGCGCTACGGCTTCCAGGATAAGCGGTTTCATAACCAACCCACCGGCCGATGGTAAATACGCCGCACTTAAACATCTCCTCCTTGAAACTTTTGAACTGTCAGCAACGGAGAGAGCACGTCGCCTCTTCGCAATTCAGGGCTTGGGAGATGGCAAACCATCGGAGCTAATGAGCAGGATGTTAAACCTACTGGGTCAAGAAAAGCCATGTTTCCTGTTTATGGAGCTGTTTCTGCGCAACATGCCGCCCCACGTCCAGACTGCGCTCGCTAACTCCACCATCACTGATCCCCGTGAGCTGGCAAAGGAGGCTGACCGATTCTTCGTCGCTACACAACGTTCCTCCCATGCCGGGGTGCTGGCTCCTACCTTCACTGGCCCCCCGCCGACATCGCGGGCGTGGCCCGACGGTGGCGCCACAGCATCAGACCGCTACAAGCCCTCTGGACTCTGTATGTACCACGCTCGATTTGGTGCGAAAGCTAAACGGTGCCGTTCCCCCTGCAACTACAGGCCGACGGGAAACGAGAGGGCCAACACTCAGTAGTGGCCATGAGTGTTGGCGATACGAGCAGGCTACTCTTCATCCTCGACACCATCTCCGGTCGGCGATTTCTTTGTGACACGGGCGCACAGAGAAGCGTGCTCCCTGCTACTGACGTCGACATCATGGGCGGGGAGCGGGGCCCCCAGTTGGCGACGGCTGACGGCAGCCCTATCCACACCTACGGCGTGCGGTCTGTAGAACTGTGTTTTGGTGGACAACGTTTCACGTGGGAGTTCGTCATGGCCAATGTAACGCTTCCCCTCCTCGGAGCTGATTTTTTGTGCGCTTACGGTTTGCTAGTGGACATTCAGAACAGCCGTCTGGTCGATGCCTTAACCTTCTCCTCCTTCGCATGTACGCGGAGGGAAGCGGCCTATACAGGTCTAGCCAACTCTCTCTCAGAGGCAGACAAGTTCACCCGCCTCCTCGCTGAGTTCCTAGACCTCACCCAGCCTACCTTCTCTGCACCCACCGCTAAGCATGGGGTGGAGCATCACATTGCTACGAAGGGGCCCCCGGTCTACGCCAGAGCCAGGCGTCTCGACCCCGCCAAACTCGCCATTGCCAAGTCTGAGTTCGAGCACCTGGAACGCATGGGGATCATCCGCCGCTCTGACAGCCCGTGGGCGTCCCCACTCCACATCGTCGCTAAGCCTGATGGAGGTTGGCGCCCATGCGGGGACTACCGCCGACTAAATGACGCCACCACGCCTGACCGCTATCCTGTCCCGCATATCCAGGACTTTTCTGCAAACCTGTCTGGCAAATGCGTCTTCTCAAAAGTCGACCTGGTCCGTGGTTATCATCAAGTTCCCGTGCACCCCTCAGACATCCCCAAGACAGCGGTGACAACCCCATTCGGCTTATTTGAATTCCTACGAATGCCATTTGGACTCAAAAACGCGGCCCAGTCCTTTCAGCGGCTGATGGATTCAGTGCTCCGTGGCCTTCCTTTCATCTTCGTCTATTTGGACGACATACTCATCGCCAGCGCCTCCGAGGAAGAACACCTGTCCCATCTTCATGCCCTCTTCACACGCCTCAGCCAGCATGGGCTGATCGTCAACCCGGCGAAGTGCCGGTTCGGGCTGACAGCCATTGATTTCCTCGGGCACCGCATCACTGGGGACGGGGCAGTCCCCCTGCCCTCAAAGGTGGAAGCGGTGGCGGCCTTTCCGCGCCCCCAAACAGCTCGTGCGCTCAGGGAGTTCATCAGGATGGTGACATTCTACCACCGCTTCATTCCTCGAGCCGCCTTTATCATCCGGCCACTCTACGAGGCGCTGAAAGGCATGTCCCCCAACCAGGCGGTCGACTGGACAGCAGAGCGGGACCATGCGTTCACCGAGACTAAAGCTGCGCTCTCCCAGGCTACCCTGCTAGCGCATCCTTCACCTACAGCGCCTATTTCCATAACCACGGATGCATCGGACTATGCTGTTGGGGCGGTTCACGAACAGTGGGTGGGGGGGGGCTTGGCAGCCTTTGGCCTTTTTCAGTCGCCAGCTTACACCCCGAGAGTGCAAGTATAGTACTTTTGACAGGGAACTCCTCGGTCTCTGGCTCGCCGTCCGGCATTTCCGTTTCCTGCTAGAGGGCCGCGAGTTTACTGCGTACGTGGACCACAAGCCCCTCACGTTTGCCATGTCCAAGACGGCCGAGCCATGGTCCGCTCGCCAGCAGCGACAACTCTCCTACATTTCGGAATTCCCTACCGACATCCAGCACGTCGCTGGTAAGTCTAACCAGGTAGCTGACTGCCTGTCTAGGGCAGTGATTGGAGCGGTCCACCTAGGCCTTGACTATGCACAGATGGCTGCTGACCAGGCCACGGACCCGAGCATCCTCCGTCTCCGGGCCTCCGACACGGGGCTCCGCCTGCAGGACGTTCCTTTCAGCGACACAGGTGTCACCCTCCTGTGTGACGTCTCCACAGGACAGCCCAGGCCCATCGTCCCGCACAGCTGGAGACGCCCCGTATTTGAAGCTGTGAACGGCCTCTCTCATCCAGGCGGTAAGCCATCCGTGCGCCTGACCTCTGCTAAGTTTGTGTGGGAGGGACTTAAGAGAGACGTGAAAGCGTGGGCCGACTCGTGTGTTGCCTGTCAGCGGGCTAAGATACACCGCCACATTAAGGCGCCCCTGGAACGCTTCGCAGTGCCGGAGAGACGATTTGACCATGTCCATGTCGACCTGGTTGGTCCCCTACCCCCCTCCCATGGGTTCACCTACCTCTTCACTGTGGTGGACAGGACTACGCGCTGGCCTGAAGCTGTTCCCCTGGCATCCACGACGTCTGCTGATGTGGCCCGGGCTTTTATTGGGTCGTGGGTCTCACGTTTCGGTACGCCTTCCGACCTTTCATCTGACCGTGGGCCACAGTTTACCTCAGAGCTATGGAATGCTGTGGGTGAGGCTCTGGGCGTCAAGCTTCATCGCACTACCGCCTACCACCCTCAGGCGAACGGCCTATGTGAGCGCTTCCACCGGTCCATGAAGGCTGCGCTTCGGGCTACTCTCAAGGACTGCAACTGGGTTGACAAGCTCCCATGGGTCATGCTGGGCCTGCGGACCGCCCCGAAGGAAGACCTACAAGCCTCCTCTGCGGAGCTGGTGTACGGCACACCGCTGCGAGTCCCAGGCGATTTCATGCCCAATGCAACGCGTCCCTGGTCAGCTGTGGACCAACGAGCCTCCTTGCTGGACGGGGTCAGAGCTTTCACACCCGTCCCTACCGCTCAACACGGCGCTCCGGTGTCCCAGGTGCCCCCAGGTCTGCAGTCAGCGGACTACGTGTTCATCCGTCACGACGCACACCGCCCCCCTCTGCAACCCCCTTATGACGGCCCCTTCCGCGTCCTGGAACGGGGAACTAAGCACCTGGTGGTGGATTTTGGGGGCACGGCCGAGCATGTTTCAGTGGACCGAGTTAAACCCGCACACCTGGACTTGACGCAGCCGTTGGAGTTAGCCCAACCTCCTCGTCGCGGTCGTCCCCCGGCTCCGCCTCCTCCCCCCGTGGAGGCCCGAGCTGCCTCTTCTGCTCCTCAGGCCGACCTCCACAGGCCCGCGTCAATGCCTCCCACAGACACTCCGGCCCATGTTACCCGGAGCCGCCGCGGACGGCCTGTCGTCCACCCGCGCCTGCCTGACTTCGATTACTAGGGCGAATTCTGGGGGGGCTCATGTGGTGGACACGTATTGGGGACAGAATTCAACCCAGGAACTAAGGGTTAAGTCATGGTTGCCCTGGCAGGTTAACGCAGGGTTAAGTTATGGTTGTCCAGCCAGTTTTCTGGTTATTCTTGCCACCTCCGCTCAGTCGAGCTGGGGTTTTGTTTGTCTCGCTGATTTACCGTGGATTAAAGAAAGTTGCCTACACGGCTAAAGTGTGAACCTACGGTCTTCTCCGTTACTTCGGCTCTACAGTAGGCTATATATTTACATAAAACAGAACTTATCAAAATCACATTCATGAATAAAGACAAATAAGAGTAAATCTCAAACATAAATAAACACAAAATGATATCAAATAACATCAGTCATAGGCCTACACTCACACACACTCACTTAGCAACCTATGGTCAACCCACTTGTAAACCAAACCCCTGTTGCAGGCCTGAGTCGTGGCTTGGGAGCATAGAGGCCTAGAAACTGTCGTGGCCACTTTACTTGGTCACACAAGCAAAAAAAAAACAAAAAAAAAACGTGCTCAGTACTCACAGATCCAGGGAATATTTAGAGGGGGAAAGATGAGGGGAAACTTGGTGATGGTGTAACGCCGTGTGTTTGGACCCAATTGCAGAGACGAGGCAGAGGCAGTTGGTAAGTACTACGTCACTTTACTGCACTTCGGCAAACACAAAATAAGCAAAAACCACTGCCAAACAGGCAGGCAAAAATGCAAACACGAACTAACATAAAATACTAAACACAGGAAACACTCTCTCACACAGAGGAGGCAGACGAGGGTTCAGGAGGCAGACGAGGGTTCAGGAGACACGGGCATCCGCACACCCACGCTAAGCTTTTCCAAGACTCGACGTGGTATCTCTGCAAAGCACCCGGTCAAATAGTCCCCAGCACAGGTGCACCCAATCACAGGCCAACCAGTATGCAGGTGCCACTCATACAGGCTGATTGCAGGCCGACAGGAAAATTTCACATCTGTTGGCTGTTGATCCAGTGATCATGTCAGCACCCCCCTCCCAGGAACGGATTCCAGACGTCCCAAAATCAAAAGGACCCAGCAGAGCGGACAGAGGGGCCCAGGGATCTCAGGCGGGCGGTCCGAGGGCTGGGACCGATGGGGAGGGCGACCAGGACGTAGGAGGCAGAGCTTCTCCGGCGGATGGCCCGAGGGCTGGGGCCGATCAGAAGGGCGACCAGGACACAGGAGGCGGAGCATCTCCGACAGACGGCCCGAGGGCTTGGGCCGATCGGGAGGGCGACCAAGACGCAGGAGGCAGAGCATCTCCGGCGGGCGGTCCGAGGGCTTGGACCGATCGGGAGGGCAACCAGGCTTCGGAAGCGGCGGGAAGGCCGCGGGGCAAACTGAAGAACTCGCAGGCGGCGGGACGGCCGCGGGGCACACTGAAGAACTCGCAGGCGGCGTGGCAGCCGCGGGGCAGACGGGACTCGGAGGCAGCGTGGCAGCCGCGGGGGAAACGGACCTCTGAGGCGGCTCGGGGACAGTGGGCAGCGGAGGCTCGGGGACGCTGGGCAGCCAAGCCCAACTGGTCGGGGTGAGCGTCGCCGACACACACAGGTGGCGCTGTCTGGGTAGGCAGCAGCCGCTGGAGAGCGGTGGTGGCGAGGCCGGTTGATGGCGGCCATCATCTGCTGCTGTTGCGGTTGGACCTGCTGCAGCTGGAAGTGATCCGTTTTCCGCTGCTGAAGCATGGGGCAGATCTTTTCCAAAACACTGGAGATCGAGTGGATGCTCGCCTTCAGCGACTGCAGCTCTTTTCGCTCCTCGCCCAGAGCCGCACCCCGGGCGGACACGGCGACGCGCAACTGCTCTAACTCTGCTGGGTCCATGTCTGGTCGAGTCTTGCTGTAACGCCGTGTGTTTGGACCCAATTGCAGAGACGAGGCAGAGGCAGTTGGTAAGTACTAAGTCGCTTTACTGCACTTCGGCAAACATAAAATAACCAAAAAAAACACTGCCAAACAGGCAGACAAAAATTCAAACACGAATTAACATAAAACACTAAACACAGGAAACACTCTCTCACACAGAGGAGGCAGACGAGGGTTCAGGAGACACGGGCATCCGCAGACCGACGCTAAGCTTTTCCAAGACTCGAAGGGGTATCTCTGCAAAGCACCCGGTCAAATAGTCCCCAGCACAGGTGCACCCAATCACAGGCCAACCAGTACGTAGGTGCCACTCATACTGGCTGATTGCAGGCCGACAGGAAAATGTCACACCTGTTGGCTGCTAAGCCAGTGATCATGTCAGATGGGTGCTCGGCAGAGCGCAGAAGAACAGCAGCGAAGAACGCATCAGCAGCGACGGTCAAATAGCACTCCAACAGAAAAACAGTTCTTCAAAGTGGTCCAACGGAGCTGTCCTCTCTTACAGTCACAAAGCATCCGTCTCCTGAATCAAATAAAGCAGCTAAGCAACGAGTCCATACACTATTTCGTGGCGAGCTAGCCATAGCTTGTCTTAACCAATTCTTCAAAGCTGAGCTAACTGCTATTATGTTAATGCTAACGTCTACTCGCAATTAGCAACACAATGCGTTTTACACCATAACATGTAGTCACAGTATGAAAAGCAATACACAATCTCATATTTACCTCTGGCACATCACAAAAATCCGAACCCTTTGGATAACTTCGTTAACCACTAAATTAGGCCCTTGTTGCTGTCAAACAATCTGTACTGTTCACTTGACGGTGACCGTTCGTGTTTTCCGTTCTCCAACGCGCCAGACCCAACCAAGCCCCAACACTCTACCTGAGGGTGAGGATGGAATTTGGATTGGCTATCATTTCAGAACATGCCAATTAAAACAAAGGAAAACATAGATTGACATAATGCGGCTAAACAAATTAGGCTGTTAGACTGACTACATGTGTTTGGTCCTGTACAAATTAAGCAAACTATGCTCATTTGCAAAAACTCTTAACCTTTTAACTGTAAAGATTATGACTTCTCTATTTTATCCTTCCATATATATTTTGAACATGGTTAAACATTATGAACTTCATTTTTAAAACTACTATTTATATCCTAAATTAATTTTAACCAAATGTGTAAATGCATTTTTGTTAGGGTTTGTGGAAGACCCCAAGCGCACGACACCAGACAGAAATGGGGTTAGCCGAAACTGGCATGCTTTATTACTTGCTCATACAACGGTCAAACACGGGAGGGCAATGAGCGACAAGAAAACGGGAAGTCCAAGGAAAAAAACTCACGGGTAATCCAAACTGGGAACACGGCAGGATACTTCCTCAGGGAAACTGCAAATAAAACCATAAACCAAGGGCTGAGGTAAACTCAGAGAGAAATGCACCGGAAGGGAAGAGTAACCACTACTGCGTGGAGGTTACGGCACGAACTGACAAAGGTCGCTGGGAGACCAGCAAACTTAAGCCCAGCCCTGACGGCTAAGCCCGGCCCTGACGAGCTGATTGGCTGCCGGCGCGGGGTGGGCGGGCCACGGCGCGGGGTGGGCGAGCCGTAACAGTACTCCCCCCTCCACGGGAGCCACCAGGCGACTTGCCCGGCTTGTCGGGATGGGAATGATGAAACTCAGTGAGCAGCCCAGGGTTCAGGATGAGCTGGCAGGACACGTTCCTCCGGACCGTAGCCCTCCCAGTCCACCAAATACTGGAACCCCCGTCCTCGGCGCCGGACGTCCAGCAGCCGGCGGACCTTCCACTGGGGGTGCCCATCCACGATCTCAGGGGGAGGCGGAGCTGGGGCCGGAGGCATCAGAGGACTGTGGGAGACAGGCTTAACCCGAGACACAGGAAAAACAGGATGGATCTTCAAGGAAGCCGGAAGCTTCAGACTCACCCCCGCGGGACTGAGCACCTTCCTGATCTCAAAGGGCCCGACAAACCGGGGGTTCAGCTTCTTCGCGGTGGACTGAAGCGGGAGGTCCTTCGAGGACAGCCACACCCTTTGGCCTGGTTGGTACGTAGGCGCTGGGGACCGGCGTCGGTTGGCACCCCGACTGGCGCGCTCAGCTGCCCGGAGCAGAGCAGCTCTGGTCAACTCCCAGACGCGACGACACCGGTTCAGATGGGCCTGCACGGAGGGAACTGCCACTTCCGACTCCTGCGCAGCAAAGAGAGGAGGCTGGTAGCCCAGGGACACCTCAAAAGGTGAGAGGCCGGTGGCAGAGCTGACCAGGGAGTTGATGGTATACTCGACCCAGGGGAGGAACCGACTCCAGGAGCTGGGCTTCTTGGCGGCCACGCACCGGAGGGTAGACTCCATGCTCTGGTTCATCCTCTCCGTCTGCCCGTTAGTCTGTGGGTGATATCCAGAGGAGAGACTAACAGGGGCACCCAACCCCTTACAAAAAGCCCGCCATACCTGGGAGACGAACTGGGGCCCTCGGTCTGAGACGCCGACCAGGGGAAGGCCGTGGAGACGGAACACGTGGCTCGTCAGGAGGTCCGCTGTCTCAGAAGCCGATGGGAGTTTGGGGAGGGCCACCAGGTGCACTCCCTTACTGAAGCGGTCCACCACTGTCAGGATCACAGTGTTACCCTGGGAGGGAGGCAGTCCGGCGACAAAATCCAACGCCACATGGGACCAGGGCCGGCTTGGAGTTGGGAGGGGCTGCAGCAGACCCGCGGGTGCCTGGTGAGAGGCCTTGCTGCGAGCACAGACGGGAGCAGGCCCCTACGAAGTCCCTGACGTCGTTCCTCATGGTGGGCCACCAGAAACGCCGAGCCAGGAAGGCGAAGGTGCGGTGGACACCCGGGTGGCAAGCAAACTGACTGGCATGGCCCCACTGAAGAACCCGGGACCGGACTGAGTCCGGGACGAACAGGCGGCGTGGAGGCACGTGGCTCGGGGCGGGATGGGAGCGCAATGCCTGCCTGAGCACGGTCTCGATGCCCCAGGTAACCACGTCAACCACACTGGCCTCAGGAAGGATGGGAGTCGGCTCCTCTGTAGCTGGCTCCCTCCTCGGGTGTTGTCGGGACAGGGAGTCTGCCTTCGTGTTGCGGGACCCGGGGCGATAAGTCAGCGTGAAGTCAAACCGACTGAGGAAGCTGGCCCACCGTGCCTGCCGACCATTGAGGCGCTTGGTTGCCTGGATGAATGTCAAGTTCTTGTGATCCGTCCAGATGGTGAACGGCTGTTCCGCCCCCTCCAGCCAATGGCGCCACTCCTCCAGAGCAGCCACCACTGCCAGCAGCTCCCAGTTCCCGACATCGTAGTTCTCCTCGGCGGGGAGGAACCGGCGAGAGAAGAAGGCGCATGGGTGGACCTTCTGGTCAGACGCTGACCGCTGGGAGAGGACAGCCCCCAACCCGGTGTCCGAAGCGTCCACCTCTACGAAGAACTACCTCTTGGGGTCGGGGTGGAGCAAGACCGGGGCGCTGATGAACCTCTCCTTGAGGGACTGGAACGCAGAGCGGGCAGCCGGGGACCAGATGAACGGCTGGGAGGGGGAGGTCAGCCCGGTGAGAGGTTCTGCCATGCAGCTGTAGTTCCGGATGAACCTCCGATAGAAGTTCGCAAACCCGAGGAAGCTCTGTAATTCCTTCCGGGATGTGGGATCGGGCCAGTCCACTACAGCCGGGATCTTGCGGGGGTCGGCCCGGGTCCGTCCCCTCTCAACGACGAAGCCCAGATAGTCGACGGAAGGGGAATGGAACCGGCACTTCTCTGCCTTGATGAAGAGCCGGTTCCGGGGAGACGTTCGAGTACCCGGCGGACATGCTGGACATGTTTCTCGAGGGTCCTGGAGAAGATGAGGATGCCATCGAGGTAGACCACCACAAACTCGTCGAGCATGTCGCGGAGAATGTCATTCAGGAGATCCTGGAATACCGTCGGGGCGTTGGTGAGGCCGAACGGCATGACCAGGTACTCATAATGACCCCGGGGCGTCTTAAAGGCTGTCTTCCACTCGTCCCCCTTCCGGATCCGGACCAGATGATAGGCACACCGGAGGTCCAGCTTAGTGAAGACAGTAGCCTGGGTGAGGGGGTCAAGGGTGGAACTCATGAGAGGAAGGGGGTACTTGTTCTTGACGGTTATCTCATTGAGTTGGCGATAGTCAATGCAGGGTCGGAGGCCCCCGTCCTTCTTCTTTACGAAAAAGAATCCAGCTGCCACCTGGGAGGACGAGGGCCGAATGAGCCCTGCTGCCAAGGACTCGGAGATGTACTCGTCCATCGCAGCCTTCTCGGGGATGGTCAGACTGTACAGACGACTGCTGGGAAGGGGTGCCCCAGAGCGGAGGTCGATAGCACAGTCATAAGGCCGATGAGGAGGAAGAGATTGGGCCCGGGTCTTGCTGAAAACCTCACCTAGCTCATGGTACTCAGGGGGAACAGAGGAGAGGTCGGGAGGCGGGGCACTAGGGGCACATCGGGGGGATGGGCCGGGAGCAGCCTGGAGACATTGGGCATGACAGGAGGAGCTCCACTCCATGATGGTACCGGAGGCCCAGGCGATGTGTGGCTCATGCTGCACGAACCAGGGGTGCCCTAGGATCACAGGGACCAACGGGGACTGGATGAAGAACTGAAGTCTCTCCACATGGTTAACTGCTATGGTGAGAGAGACAGGGTGGGTGCGTTGGGTGACGCTGGCCAGGCAGCGCTCGTCCAGCGCAAAGGCCTCCATGGGCTTCTCCAGCGTCTCTAGCGGGATGTTAGCCTGGGCAGCAATCTCTGAGTCCAGGAAACACTCATCAGCCCCCGAGTCGAGGAGTGCGCCCACCGTGATCTGCTGGTCAGCCCAGGCCAGGGTAACGTTAACCAGATGGTTCTGTGAGGCAGGACGGCGGGAGCAGGAAAGGCGGCTCACTAGGATCTCTCGGGGCCCCAGTGAGCCTAGTCTTTTGACCGAGTGGGGCAACCGCTGATCAGATGTCCCTTCTGGCCACAGTAGAGGCATTGACCCGCCTTGAATTGGGCCTCCCGTTCGCCCGGACTAAGGCGCGTGCGCCCCAGCTGCATAGGTTCCTCCCCCGTCGTGGTCTGGGCCGCAGAGGGAGAAACGGCCACAGGGAAAGTGAGGCGAGCAGGAGTAAGGGTCCTGACAGGAGTGCTGGATGACTAGGGAATGGACGGGGATCCACGCAGGGCTCGCTCGCGCCTCCTCTCCCGGAGGCGTCCATCGATGCGGATAGCGAGTTTGATCAGGTCATCGAGGGAGGTGGGCTCCTCCCGGGTGGCTAGCTGGTCCTTGATAGCCTTGCTGAGACCTCTCCGGAAGGTGACCCAAAGTGACTGGTTGTTCCAGCCGCTCTCAGCTGCGGTCAGCCTGAACTCCACCGAGTAGTCTGTGACACTGCCACTGCCCTGCTGGATACTGCTCAGCCGAGCACCAGGGTCCTGGACTGGATGGTGGAAAACCTTCCGTAGTTCCGCCACAAAGTCCTCGTATGTGAGGCAGAAACTGGCCCTCATGGACCAGGAAGCAGTGGCCTACTGAGCTGCTCGGCCTGTGAGCAGGTTGGTCACGTAAGCGACATGGGCAGCATCAGACGTGAACATGCTGGGTTGGTGCAGGAAGACCAGCTCACACTGCATGATGAACGTGGCACAGGTCTCAAAGTCGCCATCAAATGGTCGTGGGCTGGAGAGGCAGGGCCCCCGGGGAACTGAGTTGAGCCCCACAGGGTTAACTGGGGCAGCGGTCCCAGGGGGCGGGTTACCCACGACTCCAGGGGCAGGCTGGCCCGGCGGCTGGATGGTGAGAGCCGCCGTGATGGTCTGCAACTGCCGCAGGATCTCTGCTTGTTGGCTCGCCAACGCCGCCTGCTGGCTCGTTAGGTTACCCACACAGGCCTGGAGGGGCTGGACCTTAGTCTGAAGATCCCTCACCACAGCAGAGGCCGCCCCTAGCTGCTGGGTGTGGGAGTTGGTCAGTTGGATCTGTCTGATGAGAGCTGCTTGAACCGGACTGGTCGGTACGCTCTCTGTGCCGGCTGGGGTCATCATGGTCAGTTCGTACTGTTAGGGTTTGTGGAAGACCCCAAGCGCACGACACCAGACAGAGATGTTGTTAGCCAAAACTGGCGTGCTTTCTTACTTGCTCGTACAATGGTCAAACACAGGAGGGCAATGAGCGACAAGAAAACGGGAAGTCCAAGGAAAAAAACTCACGGGTAATCCAAACTGGGAACATGGCAGGATACTTCCTCAGGGAAACTTTGCAAAGAAAACCATAAACCAAGGGCTGAGGTAAACTCGGAGAGAAATGCACCGGAAGGGAAGAGTAACCACTACTGCGAGGAGGTTATGGCACGAACTGACAACGGTCGCTGGGAGACCAGCAAACTTAAGCCCAGCCCTGACGGCTAAGCCCGGCCCTGACGAGCTGATTGGCTGCCGGCGCGGGGGGGGGGCACGGCGCGGGGTGGGCGAGCCGTAACAATTTTAGCCAGGGCTACACCTCCAACCTCATAATTTTATCCTTCTGCTCTAAGGACTGTGTTGGGATTCCGGAAGCCAGCTCAATCAAGCCACTACTCGCCGCTCATCTCCATTCACTACTCTCTCTCATTCATTAAATCGCCTACTGGGCTTCAACTTGCACCCTGCCTCCTGAGTTGTGCATTTGGGTTCTGGGACTGAAACATAAGAGGATGAGGGTGGCTGACAGAGCGCAGTTGGTTGTGTACTGTGGCTGGAGAGAGTGAGGGGTGTGAAAGTTTGCTTTTCAAACGCTATAGCATTCATGGAAGAGGTGCGTGGTTAAAAAAACAACAGAAACAGGAGCAAATGAAAGTGAGAAACTTGCGACAGGAACGCTAGAGTAAGTAAAGAATGATTTCATGGAAAAGGCAAAAGGGTATACCAGGATAGAGGCCAACCCTCTTCTCTACAAATTGTGTGTGGGTGGTTACACAGGACAATGAAGATTTGGCTTCCTGAACACTATCGGGTGTATTTTATGGATTTTAGGCTACTGATCACGAAAATCACCTTTAAAAATTTTCTATCACATACGATTTTGTTGGTGTAACCCACCCATAAAATAGTGGTTTAGTTTCAAATGTGTCAACACTATACAAAGATACACACAAACATTGCAGACAATTACTAGACAGCACTCATGCATATTCTATATAAGGAAATCTCCTTGACGTTGGCGCCCCCTAGGTCTCATTGACAGTGCAGGTGCGCACTTGTCGTTCAGAAAACCTTTAATGGGAGACGGTTTGCAGAGTGCGATTGTTGGAGAGAAATATACTGTCTGCTGCACTTCGGTGTTGTGATTTCACAAGCCAACACCTGTCTGAAATATTATTTTGTGAAATAGGTAAGCTCATTTGAGTTGGTTATTGCGAATAACTTCAGTTGAATTGTTCATAAGTACTTTATGGAGACATGTGTACCAACGTTATGCTAGCTAGCAACGTGGCTGGCTCTTCTAGCTACAGTAACGTTACTGTTGCCATTCCCAATTTTTTGTATTTTATTATTGCAATGTTACGTTCCCACAACTCTGCATATGTTCACAGTATGTATTTTGGATGCTATTATCCTATACTGGTGTAACCCTGTGGTTAAATTATAGGCCTTAGATATATTATATTGCACTATTAGGTAAGAGTTTGGCCTATGTTTGTTAGTTTGTATACCTTTTGAATATGAATATATTATATTGTTGATATTGTTCTGCAAAACAGTTGTTTACCAATGTGAAATGCATTTACTTTAGTGTTGAAACTTACCATTGTTGTGATTGGTTGGCTGTGGAGAGAATACCTTACCTTGAATGTGATTGGTTGAGGGGGCAGCGGAAAACGTCAGCACGAGCAGACTGGACTGGGAGAAAGAGGTCTCTCGTCCCTGATGTGAGCAACGGAGCAGTTTGATGTCAAGTTGTTATATGCTATTTTGCGGTGAGAGAAATGTAATTGAAGTTTAGTGAACAGTGATGTGTGCGGGTGTCTGACCGAGACCCATCCCGGGAACTGTTTGTGTGGACTGGGGAGACAAACTGACTACTCGTCAGTCCCATATGTGGACCCAGTGACGTTACGGAGCGAGCTAGCCAGTCGGTGTCCGTTGTTAGCACAGCAAGACGGGTGAATGGACTGGATGCGGTAAGGGGCTCTCCCCACAGTGAGTCGGGCCGTCTTCTAGTTTAGCGAAATAACGTCATCAGTTACAGTGTAGTGGTGTGTTCATGCGACCATCGAGGAAGGCAGAAGGAGTCGTCTGTTGCCGTGTTCTGCTGCCGAGGCGAGCGCACGGTTCGACCGTGAGATGGTGCTAACGGCTAACTAGCCAGTTAGCTAGGATGGCTGCCGGCCTGACGTTTGCTGCTGCACTGAGACGAAGAGGAGCATTCATTGTGAGTACAAGCCGGATGTGCGGGCTTCCAAGGGTAGCAAAGAGGGCTGTTTAGGGTACCAACGTACCCGATAAAGAAACAGGCCTGCAACTGGGGGTTGACTTTCTTTTATTTTTATTGCCGGCTTAGTTATAGGGTTGTTGAGCTGTATGCTAATGTGTTGGTCTGATTCATTTGTGTGTATATGAATGCAGATGCTTGTTAGCCATTGAGGCTTATTACTTTCATTCATTCTAATAATTATTACTCATAATACATTTGTATATATGATTATATGTACCTGTGTGAGTGTGGATTATTCATGTGTGTTTATTCCTGTGGTGTCTAGGCTATGGTAAGTGACATGTTGAGACAACCTTAAAGGGCTAGTCCACTTTTTTACTGGTGGAAGTAACCTAGTGACACCCAGAGATGTGTAGACCATATTATATAACCTTAAAGGGCTAATACACCACATTTTAGAACCTTAAAGGGCTAGTCCACCGTTTTAATATAAGTTACTTGGTGACACATTGAGGTGTCTAGACCATGTTAGATTTCCTTAAAGGGGTCATATGCCATATTTAAGCGCCTTAAAGGAACATACTTTAAACACATAAAAAGCGAAGTTACCATACTTCAATAGTTTATTGGATACCGAGTTGTATAGAGAACTCAGAAGCGTTGTCCTTGACAGTTAAAAGGGATAGATAGCGCTACACTGGTTTTATCATGTACATAGCTATGCTAGCTTTCTAGCTAGCATAGCATTGGTACACGTTGGTACATGTATATAGCTATGCTAGCTAGCATAACGTTGGTACACATGTCTCCATAAACTACTTATCAACAATTCAACTGAAGTTATTTGCAATAACCAACTAAAATGAGCTTACCTATTTCACAAAATAATATTGCAGACAGGTGTTGGCTTGTGAAATCACAACACCGAAGTGCAGCAGACAGTATATTTCTCTCCAACAATCGCACTCTGCAAACCGTCTCCCATCAAAGGTTTTCTGAACGACAAGTGCGCACGAGTATACTCAACAATAGGATTTGTGGTCTTTCAGGAAGATTTGATATAGCAGAAATGTCTCGTCAGTGTTGTAACAGCTGCAATATATCCTGTTAGATCTGTGGTGAGTACACGCTTAAGACTCAAAGACGCACCATGACTGCACGTACTAAGAAAGTATATGAGCTCTACTTCTGTCTGACCAATGTCTCCGGCTTTTCTACTTAAAAACAAGAAATCTGGGGGGCGCTGGTGAGCAGTAACATGTGAGGACGTCTTTAGATTGAGCTCCTGATCAGGGCGAACTTTTCATTAATATTTTAACTTTTCAGATCAAACACAGATGAATTAGGTTTAACACACACGATACTTAACCGCTAGCACACCGGACTCACAACCCTGTACTTGCATATCCATGATCTAGAAGACGCGATGGGCAAAAGCAAATCCAGCAGTGACCAGGCCGCTAAAGCCTCGGGCTCTGTGAAAGTCCCGGACGAGGAGTCTACAGATCTATCTGGGGTGGTGGCTGCCATCACGAGCAGTGAGAGCAAGATCTTGGCACGGATCGATTCATTCACAGAGGATCTGAATGCAAAAATAGACTCTATAAAGGCCGGCATGGCGAAACAAGAGACCCGTCTGAAAGATGTGGAGGACGGCCTAAACACATACTCAGACAAGACGACGAAAATGGAGGAGGACATCGGCCAACTAAAATCTGAAGTCGCTATGCTACGCCAGAAGGTAGACGATCTGGAGGGACGACAACTCCGGTGTAATGCACGTATTGTCGGGATAAAGGAGGGATTCGAGACCAGCGGAGGCCAGCAGCCTACTATTACCAACGCTGAACTACTGCAGGAGTTACTGGGCCTCAGCTTCACCCCGACCCTAGACCGGGCTCACCGCAGCCTGCGGCACTCGACCAACGAAGGAGAACCCCCCCCCCCCGGATCATCGTGGTGAAGTTTCACTATTTCTCAGAGAGAGAGGGAGAGAGGAGTTTTTTCACAAAGCTGCCCATTCAGATCCGTTGAGCCTGCACGGCAAGAGAGTGAGCATCTTCCCGGATTACACCGCGGCGGTGGCGAAGAAGAGAGCGGCCTTCTCCGAAGCGAAGCGGCTCCCCCGGAGCTGCCAGGGCGTCAAGTTCGGGATCCTGTTCCCGACGGTGCTTCGTATCACTTCATCGTCCGGCCAAGAAAAGCGGTTCGAAGACCCATCTAAGGTGATGGGTTATATCAGGGAGAATCTAAAGCCTCAGGACAATGTACAGTAAGATTGTCACGTATCAGGAAAGAACCCAAAAGCAGACGGGACAACCAGGTAAGGGAGGAAATCAAGTCTTTATTGAAGTGACCGATCTCAGGGGTAGAGCAGGAGTTGGCTCGGTGGCAGGTAGACAGGCAGGCAGAAGTCCATGAATGGCGACGTTCCAGCGAAGACTGGTCCACAGTGGAGGCTTTTTAAGGGTGATGGCGATCGCTTTGATGTCAAGGGAGAGCGGCGATTGCTTTGATGGCCAGCTGGTGTACCGGGGTGAAGGGGGGGTCAGCCGGTGTCAAGGGCGACCGCTTTGATGTCAAGGGCGAGAGGCTGATTGCTTTGATGTCAAGGGAGAGAGGGCGTGACCAGCTGGTGTACCGGGGTGAAGTGGGGAGGGGGTTCAGCAGGTGTCAAGGGCGATCGCTTTGATGTCAAGGGCGAGAGGCTGTGACAGTACTCCCCCTCCGAGGGGCGCCACCGGGCGACCTACCAGACCCGTCAGGGTGCGTCCTGTGGAAGTCCCGGATGAGGTTCGCGTCCAGGACCAGACGACGAGGGACCCAACACCTCTCCTCCGGGCCATATCCCTCCCAGTCCACGAGATACTGCAGGCCGCGACCGCGGCGACGAGAGTCCAGGAGACGACGAACGGTGTAAGCCGGATGATCGTTGATCATACGAGGAGGTGGGAGCGGGGGGTCGGGAGGAACTAGAGGGCTGGTAGAGACAGGTTTGAGGCAGGACACATGGAAGGAAGGGTGAACCCGGAGAGTGCGGGGCAGCTTCAAACGGACCACAGAGGGGTTAATGACTTTGACAATGGGAAAGGGACCAATATACCTGGGGGACAGTTTTTTAGCGTCCGATTTCAAGGGTAGGTCCTTGGTAGAGAGCCATACCTCGTCACCAGGGGAGTAGTCCGGAGCAGGGGTGTGATGACGATCCGCCAAGCGCTGGTAACGGCCGGAGGCCCTGAGCAGTGCAGCACGGGCTCGCCGCCAGGTCCGACGGCACCGACGGACATGGGCCTGGACAGACGGAACCGGAATGTCTACCTCTTGCGAAGGAAAAAGGGGGGGCTGATAGCCGTAAAGGCATTGAAAAGGGGACAACCCAGTAGCAGACGATGGCAAGGTGTTATGGGCATATTCTAGCCAGGGAAGTTGTGAGGACCAAGAGGATGGGTTGGCAGACACCAGACAGCGGAGAACAGTCTCCAATGCCTGGTTGGCCCTCTCGGCCTGGCCGTTGGTCTGAGGATGGAACCCCGATGACAGGCTGACGGTGGCACCGATGGCAGAGCAGAAAGCCTTCCAGACAGCAGAAGTGAACTGGGGGCCATGGTCAGACACGATATCACGGGGAAGACCGTGGACCCGGAAAACCTCCCTGACCAGCAGATCCGCAGTCTCTCGAGCCGAAGCCAGTTTAGACAAGGGCAAAAAATGAACAAATTTACTGAAGCGATCAACAACAGTCAGTACAACGGTGTTACCGTCGGAGGCGGGCAGACCAGAGACGAAATTCAAGGACAGATGCAACCAGGGACGGTGTGGAACAGGCAGGGGGCGCAGCAGACCGGCACTGGCCCAAGTGGAGGGCTTATTCTGGGCACAAACAGGACAAGCAGAAACAAAAGACCCAGTATCCTCCGTCATGGAAGGCCACCAGAACCGCCTACGGAGGAAGGCTAGGGTCCGGGTTACTCCAGGATGGCAGGTAAGCTTGAAAGAGTGAGCCCACTGCAACACACTAGATTTAACAGCATCTGGAACAAACAAGCGCCCAGGGGGACCGTTACCTGGGTCAGGCTGAGTCTGTTGTGCTGCCATGACCTCCCTTTCAATGTTCCAGGTGACAGCCGCAGCCGCAACCACACAGGTAGAGGGAACGATGGTGTCAGGTTGGAGCTTGGGCTCAGACTCCTTCCCATGCACACGAGACAGAGCATCGAGCTTGGCATTCCTGGAGCCAGTTCTGTACGTCAAAGAAAAATTAAAACGACCAAAAAAGAGCGCCCACCTGGCTTGGCGCGTGGTGAGTCGCTTTGCTGACTGGATGTATTCCAGGTTCTTATGGTCAGTCCACACTATAAAAGGAAGCTCAGACCCCTCCAGAAAATGTCGCCATTCCTCCAGTGCCAATTTCACCGCCAGGAGCTTACGATTCCCCACATCATAGTTCCTTTCAGCTGGGGAGAGACGGCGAGACAGGAAGGGTTAGGGGTGTGTCTTGCCATCCTCACTGGAGCGCTGAGAAAGGACCGCCCCACCCCAATCTCAGAGGCGTCCACTTCTACAACGAACTGCTTAGTTGGGTCTGGCTGGATGAGGATAGGAGCTGTGGTGAAGCGGTGCTTGAGGGCTTGGAAAGCTGCCTCTGCTACAGGGGTCCACAGGAACTGTCTGGAGGTGGATGTAAGAGCGGTTAGTGGGGCCGCAACGCGGCTGTAATTGCGGATGAACCGTCTGTATAAGTTGGCAAAACCGAGGAACCTCTGAAGCTGCTTATGGCTGGTAGGGCTTGGCCACTCAAGAACCGCTCTGACCTTGGCGGGGTCCATTCTCACCTGCCCATCGGCCACGATGTAGCCCAGGAAGGTGACTGAAGGGGCATGGAATTCGCACTTCTCTGCTTTTACGAAAAGGCGGTTCTCCAGAAGCCGTTGAAGAACTTGGCGGACGTGCATGACATGCTCTGACAGGTCTCTGAAAAAATAGGATATCATCCAGGTAAACAAAAACGAAACGATCCAACATGTCACGTAGGACGTCATTGACCAGACTCTGGAAGACAGCTGGGGCGTTAGTGAGACCAAACGGCATCACCAGATATTCAAAATGCCCCAGGGGGGTGTTGAAGGCAGTCTTCCATTCATCTCCGTCTCGAACCCGGACCAGGTGGTAAGCATTGCGGAGGTCTAGTTTAGTGAACAATGTGGCTCCCTGGAGAGAATCAAAAGCAGAAGTCATGAGGGGCAGAGGATACTTATTCTTGACTGTGATGTTATTAAGGCCTCTATAGTCAATACACGGCCGGAGGGTCTTATCCTTCTTCGCCACAAAAAAGAACCCCGCACCAAGGGGTGACTATGAAGGGCGAATAAGACCAGCAGCCAAGGAGTCCTTGATGTAACTCTCCATGGACTCCCGCTCAGGCTTGGAGAGGCTATATAGGCGGCTGCTGGGGAGGGGAGACCCCGGCAGCAGGTCAATAGCGCAATCATAGGGGCGATGAGGAGGCAGGGAGAGAGCTTGCTGCTTGTTGAACACGGCTTGGAGGTCATGGTACTCTGGAGGCACCAGTGACAGGTCAGAGGTCTCAGAGCTTGACACCTGACAGGGGACAGACTGAGGCAGAGCAGACTGGAGGAATATGGCATGACAGACGGGACTCCAACTTGAAATTCTGGCCGATGACCAATCAATATGGGTACTATGCTTAACCAGCCAGGGATGACCAAGTATAATGGGAACAAATGGAGAATTGATAACAAAAAAACTTAACTCCTCTTGATGGTTTCCCGACAACAGGAGGCGCACAGCCTCGGTCTTAGAGGTTATCCGGGCCAGGAGACGTCCATCCAGGGCATTAGCTTCAAGAGGCTGGTCCAGACTCACAGTGGCAAGACCTAACTGCTTCACAACGCTCGCATCCAAAAAGCTTTCATCAGCTCCAGAGTCAATTAAAGCCAAAAGTTTAGTGGACTGACCTTTAAAACTGATGGTAGCTTGCAACTGGGTACGTGGACGAGGAGACAGAGGGCAGACAGTTGGGCTCGCGAGGATCCTCCCCCTCCCTCGTGAGCCTGCTAGTTTGACGGAACGGTGAGGGCAGGAGGCGAGAAAGTGACCAGGCTGACCACAATACAAGCAGCTGTTCTCGGTGATGCGGCGTTGACGCTCCTCCGGGTTGAGCCGGAAGCGGCCGAGTTGCATCGGCTCCAAAGCTGGGGAAGAGTGACGCCTCGGGCTTTCTCGGAGGACGTCAGCCTCAGTCGAGCGAGCTCGGCCCCCAGAGTTTGGAGGTGTGGCCCGTGGAAAGTTGTAGTGACCAGGAAAGCGGCACGTCCTCTCTCTCCTCCGCTCCCGGATACGGTTGTCCACACGAATGGCCAGGGTAACCAATTCCTCCAGCCCTCCAGGCTCGGGGTAGGAAACCAATTCGTCCTTTATGGATTCGCTTAGCCCGTTGGAAAAGCCGGCCTGGAGGGACTCGTTGTTCCATCCGCTCTCCGCTGATAGCGTACGGAACTCAACTGAGTAGTCGGCGACGCTGCGGGGAAACCTGGCGGAGAGAGATCAGTCTTTTTGAAGCATCCTTTCCCCGCACGGGATGATCAAAAACCTGGCGAAAAGCAGTATTGAACTCAGCGTAGGATGAGGAAGTGGAGGCCCGCATTTCCCACACCGCTGTAGCCCAATCCAGAGCGCTTCCCCGGAGAAGACCCATGATGTAAGCGACTTTGGTTCCATCCGTGGAATATGACTGGGGCTGCTGGTTAAACACAATCTCACACTGCATCAAAAAAGGGCGACAAAGTCCAAAATCTCCATCATACTTATCGGGCGGGGCAACCCATGGTTCCTTAGCCGAAGTTGATGGCGCTGGGGGTGGCGGAGCTGGAGGGGCGGATCCCGGGCTAGCGGAGGCACTAAGTTGGGTCTGGATTCCGGAGATCTTTGAGCTGAGCCCACGGAGGGCGTCAGCCATCCCCTGTAGCACCTGGCTGTGCTGGCCGAGGACCGATTCCTGGTTGGCTACAGCCTGGCAGACCGTGGCCAGGTCTGTGGTGGAATGGTCTGCTGGGTCCATAGTGGCTGAAACGTACTTTCACGTATCAGGAAAGAACCCAAAAGCAGACGGGACAACCAGGTAAGGGAGGAAATCAAGTCCTTATTGAAGTGACCGATCTCAGGGGTAGAGCAGGAGTTGGCTCGGTGGCAGGTAGACAGGCAGGCAGAAGTCCATGAATGCCGACGTTCCAGCGAAGACTGGTCCACAGTGGAGGCTTTTTAAGGGTGATGGCGATCGCTTTGATGTCAAGGGAGAGCGGCGATTGCTTTGATGGTCAGCTGGTGTACCGGGGTGAAGGGGGGGGGTCAGCAGGTGTCAAGGGCGACCGCTTTGATGTCAAGGGCGAGAGGCTGATTGCTTTGATGTCAAGGGAGAGAGGGCGTGACCAGCTGGTGTACCGGGGTGAAGGGGGGAGGGGGTTCAGCAGGTGTCAAGGGCGATCGCTTTGATGTCAAGGGCGAGAGGCTGTGACAAAGATGTTGATAAACTCCAGTATATTTGTGGCTAAATGGTATTGGCGGCTAATAGATATTAGCTGCTAAGTGCCAACAACTAGCGGAAGTAACTAGCTAAGACGCCAAGACGACAGGGTAACGTTACAGTTTAACTTTATCTATTTACTTTAACTTTTGTAATTTGAGACTCAAGATAACGTTGCCTTTTCATTTAATACGAATGTTTAATACCTGCTGCCCATTTAAAAAGCTATTTTTCTGTTTTATTATTATCATGTGTGTGCATGTATATGTGTGTATGGATGCTAATTATTATGAGACCTGTAACAGTGCTTTGGTGACTTGCCAGAGCCTGCTAGGGCGACGCCCAGGTCAGTGTCACTTACTTACAAAGGAACTGTATTATAACTGCTGTTATATGGGTGTTGATATATTTTCCTTCCTTTTTTAAATTCTAATATGGGTGTTAATATATAGTTCTTAAGTATATAAATACTTTTTGATTTAATATAATCTTAACAAGACCACTGTACGCCCTGGTTAGGGCTTGTTGGAGGGTTTTTATATGGTTATTTGTCATGTTATACTGGAAATGGGGTATGCGAATTAGTAGATCAGCCTGGGTTCTCAAGGCTCTGTTTTTGTTTTGTAGTTAGTAGGCAGGGACTTTTTGGATTTTTTTTTCTGTTTTCATTTTTAGAAAAAATGTTTGACGCTCAAAATACAGGTTATATTCGTTTTTTGAGCTGGAATATAAAGGGAATTCACAATCCAGTAAAGCGTAGTAGGGTTTTTGTACATTTAAAATCTTTGAGAGCTGATGTCATGTTCTTACAGGAAACTCATCTTCGGTCAAGTGAACACATAAAACTAAAGAAAGCTTGGATAGGACACATTTTCTGTTCCAGGAATGAGAATAGAACGCAGGGCACGGCCATCTTGATCAGGAAGGGTATCCCATTCGTTCCACTACTGACTATTTCTGACCCCAGGGGAGGGTATGTGATAGTGACGGGTAACCTGTATGGTACATGTGTGGCAATAGCAAATGTATATGGACCAAACTGGGATGACCCATTTTTTTCTCTAGTTTCATAGCAGCCCTCCCAGACTTAAATAATTACCGATTAATATTGGGGGGGGGGGTTTTACTTGTGTATTACATCCATATTTGGACAGATCAAACCCAAGACCTAATAGTAAAATTCCCAAGGCAGGCGCTGTTATCCATTCATTTATGGAATCCTACTCTTTTTTTGATCCCTGGAGAAGAAACAACCCAACTACTAAACAATACTTTTCTCCTGGATAGTAGGTTCCTTCCTATGGTTAGGGGGAGCAAATATAATAGTATTGTTATTTCGGATCATAGTCCTGTACATCTAGATATAGGTTTCATAGACTGCCCTAAACCCCAACGCACCTGGCGATTTGATCATCTATTACTGTCCAGGGACTCCTTTAAAAACATTCTCTCCCAGCAGATAGATACCTTTATGGAATTCAACCATACTCCGGATATGCCACTAATTATTGTTTGGGAGGCTCTCAAAGCCTACCTTAGAGGCCAAATAATCTCATACACGGCACATGAGAGAAAGAAACATAAACAACGTCTAACAGAACTGTCCCATAGTATAGCGGAAGTGGACTGTTCATATGCTGATTCCCCAACAACTGAACTTTATAAGAAAAAAATATTATTAAAAACAGAATTCGACAATCTCTCCATTTAACAAACAGAACAATTATTCTTTAAATCAAAACAGACATTTTATGAGCATGGAGAGAAAGCTGGAAAACTATTAGCCCATCAGGTTACACAGTCCACAGCCGCTAACACTATTTCTGAAATTTGCACAGCAGCTGGGGTAAAGACTACCAACCCTGACACCATCAATAACCAGTTTAAACAATTTTATATTACCCTTTATAGTTGAAAATCGCCCAGCGACTTGTTGCATATTTTCACTTTTTTAGACGGTCTAACCATACCAAAAATTGCCCTTGCAGACAGAGCACAGATAGACAGATAGATATCAACAGAGGAAGTGATACAAGCAATTAAATCCATGCAGAGCAACAAAGCACCGGGTCCGGATGGTTTCACAATTGAAATGTATAAAGAATTTGCTACCAAGCTGGCACCAATACTTAACCTGTTGTATCAGGAAATTTTTAACCAACAGAAATTGCCCCAAACTATGATGCAGGCAATCATATCAGTGTTACTTAAAAAAGAAAAAGATCCCCTACTGTGTGGCTCCTACCGCCCTGTAAGCTTGTTGAATTGCGACTACAAAATCCTTACAAAAATCTTGGCCACCTGTATTAAAACTGTTGTTCCAACAGTTGTTAACCCTGATCAAACTGGTTTTATACCAGGTAGGCAGTTATTCTATAACATGCGCCGCCTATTTAATGTACTCTACACACCACATTCCGTAGAACAGACAGAAGTAGTGATGTCTTTAGATGCTGAGAAGGCATTTGACCGTATCGAATGGCAATATCTATTTGCTGTTCTAGAAAGGTTTGGCTTTGTTTCCTCATTCCTAGCATGGGTTAAAATATTGTATTGCTCACCGACAGCCGCAGTGCGGACGAATAATATTATTTTTGATTATTTTTCACTCCACAGGGGCTGAAGACAGGGCTGCAGCCTCTCTCCTTCCCTGTTCAATTTGGCAACTGAGCCACTCGCTATAGCTCTTAGGGCAGAGGATGGCATTAAAGGTATCTCACGAGGGGGTAAATTGCATAAGGTATCACTTTATGCAGATGACCTGTTGTTGTATATATCCAACCCAATAGAATAAATACCAAGACTATTACTTACCCTGGATAACTATGGTCGCCTGTCAGGTTATAAGATAAACTATTCAAAGAGCTTGCTTTTTCCGATTAACCACATTGATAGAGACTACTCTACCTTTCCATTTAAACTTGAACATAATGTATTTACATATTTAGGAATCAAAGTCACTCATACAATGGGGAGGTTATATAACCATAACTTTAAAACACTAATAGAACGAACAAAACAAGATTTTAAAAAATGGTCAACGCTACCAATTTCATTAGCGGGCCGCATTTATATAGTTAATGTAACCTTGTGGTTAAATTATAGGCCTTAGATATATTATATTGCACTATTAGATAAGAGTTTGGCCTATGTTTGTTATTTTGCTTACCTTTTCAATATGAATATATTATATTGTTGATATTGTTCTGCAAAACAGTTGTTTACCAATGTGAAATGCATTTACTTTTATTGTTGAAAACTAACCATTGTTTTGATTGGTTGGCTGTGGAGAGAATAACTTACCTTGAATGTGATTGGTTGAGAGGGCAGTGGGGAACTTCAGCGCGAGCAGACTGAACTGTGAGAGAAAGGAGGTCTCTCGTCCCTTGTGTGAGCAAAAAGGAGCAGTTTGATGTCGAGTTGTTATATGCTATTTTGCGGTGAGAGAAATGTAATTGAAGTTTAGTGAACAGTGACGTGTGCGGGTTTCTGACCGAGACCCATCCCGGGAACTGTTTGTGTGAGCTGGGGAGACAAACTGACTACTCGTCAGTCCCATATGTGGACCCAGTGACGTCACGGAGCGAGCTAGCCAGTCGGTGTTCGTTGCTAGCACAGCCAGACGGGCGAATGGACTGGATGCGGTAAGGGGCTCTCCCCACAGTGAGTCGAGCCGTCTTCTAGTTTAGCGAAGTAACGTTATCAGTTACAGTGTAGTGTTGTGTTCATGCGACCACCGAGGAACGCAGAAGGAGTCGTCTGTTGCCGTGTTGTGCTGCCGAGGCGAGCGCACGGTTCGACCGTGAGATGGTGCTAACAGCTAACTAGCCAGTTAGCTAGGAGGGCTGCCTGCCTGACGTTCGCTGCTGCGCTGCGGCGGGAAGCGCGAGGCGAAGAGGAGCATTCATTATTTGTGAGTACAAGCTGGATGTGCGGGCTCCCAAGGGGAGCGAAGAGGGCTGTTTAGGGCCCCAACGTACCCGATAAAGAAACAGGCCTGCAACGGGGGGTTGACTTTCTTTTATTTTTATTGCCGGCTTAGTTATAGGGTTGTTCAGCTGTATGCTAATGTGTTGGTCTGATTCATTTGTGTGTGTATATGAATGCAGATGCTTGTTAGCCATTGAGGCTTATTACTTTCATTCATCTAATAATTATTACTCATAATACATGTGTATATATAATTCTATGTACCTGTGTGAGTGTGGATTATTCATGTGTGTTTATTCCTGTGGTGTCTAGGCTATGCTAAGTGACATGTTGAGTTAGCCTTAAAGGGGCCGTCCACCATATTTTTACAACCTTAAAGGGCTAGTCCACCTTTTTACTGGAAGTAACCTAGTGACACCCAGAGATGTGTAGACCATAGTATATAACCTTAAAGGGCTAATACACCACATTTTAGAACCTTAAAGGGCTAGTCCACCGTTTTAATATAAGTTACTCAGTGACACATTGAGGTGTCTAGCCCATGTTAGATTGCCTTAAAGGGGTCATATGCCATATTTAAGCGCCTTAAAGGGGTAGTCAACCTTTTTAGTTGGAGTTACCAGATGACACTGTAAGACATTTAGAGCCTTTAGAACATACTTTAAACACATAAGAAGCGAAGTTAGCATACTTCAATAGTTTATTGGATACCGAGTTGTATAGAGAACTCAGGAGCGTTGTCCTTGACAGTTAAAAGGGATAGATAGCGCTACATTAAAATGACAGTCTTACCCAGATTTCTCTATCTTTTTTCAAATGGTTCCCATATTCATACCTAAGACAACTTTTCAACAATTAGATAGATTAATTCCATCATTCATCTGGAACAATCCAAACCCCAGGATGAAGAAAATATATTTGGAGGTCCCTAAGGAGACAGGGGGATTAGGCTTGCCTAACTTTATTTGTTACTACTGGGCTGCAAACATTGTCAAACTTTTACATTGGGCATTTACATATAAGAATCAACAGGGTACAGATTGGGTTCACATGGAACTCTTATCCAATCCTTTACCGATATTCACCTCTCCACTACCACATAATCCTAACATACAAATAACAAAGCCGGTGGTTAAAGCTTCACTTAGGATATGGCTCCAGTTTAGGAGACATTTTGGATTAAAGCATGCTAGCGGTCTTTTTCCAGTAGCAAATAATCAATTCTTCTCGTCATCTGTGTTAGATAACGCATTTCAACTTTGGCATAGAAATGGACTGGTGTTTTTCTGTGATCTATTTAAAGATGGAACATTCACCTCATTTGAAACACTTACCAAAGACCATAACATAACCAGATCCCATTTTTTTAGATACCTTCAAATCCGTAGTTTTGCCAAGAAAGTGTTTCCCTCATTTCCGTATCTGCCACCCAGGAGCCAATTAGATGTTATTCTAGAGAAGGATCCCTTTGGGAAAAAACGGGTCTCTATAATTTACACACTGATACAGGGATTGAAACAGATATCCTGGGACAAAACAAAAACTGCATGGGAGAGAGATTTGGGTGTAACGCTTTCTGAAGAGGTATGGCAGGACAGCTTAACTCGTATACATACGTCCTCATTGTGTATACGACATGGGTTAATTCAGTTTAAGGTGCTTCACCGTCTTCACTACTCGGGGGACAAGCTTGCCAGAATCTTTCCCACCACAGACCCTGGCTGTCCGAGGTGCAGCCATAGTCCAGCCTCGGTGAGACACATGTTCTGGGCATGGCCCTCCCTCAACAGTTATTGGGGACAGATATTTAATGTATTCTCACATATCTGTAAACAGACCATAAACCCTGATTTTCACACAGCCATCTTTGGCATACCGCCCACTAACTGTAAGGTCACAACTTTGCAGGCAAAATTTGCCTCATTACTAGCACGCAGACTTATCCTATTTAACTGGAAGTCGAATAAAGCGCCATCATTTTTGCTGTGGTTGAAGGAGGTGCTGTCCTTTCTTCCTTTAGAAAAGATCCGATATAAAATATGTAAAACCCACAAAAACTTTACTTTGACCTGTAGTCCTTTCATAGACTTTATTGAAGGTTTTCCCTTTTATCGAATGTACTTTTTATTTACCTGGTTGTAACGACAATACTTATAGATGTATGTATAACGTTATATCGTCTTAAAAAATATGGTTATTATGTGGAATTGGAATAAGAAATCCCTGCATAGTCCTTTTTTTCTTTCTTTTTTTTCTTTTTTGAGCTTTGGGGGGGGATTCCTACATGTTTGAAAATTGGAAAATAAAGTTTAAAAAAAAAACAAGAAATCTATTGAATAACTAAATCCGCCCTCAGCCATGAGACCAGTACCACATGATGACAGTTTGCCAGTACCGAAGCCATCAGAGACAAGGAGCCTAGATGAGGCAGATGAGGATGCCACAACGCATGAACCAGATGTGGAAAACGATACTGATCCAGATGTTGAACGCTTTATGCCTGGTTATCTTCATCTGATAACACAGCCAGAATTAAATAACCTGGTCAGGAACTCAGATTTGTCAAACGCTAAAGTGGAACTACTTGGTACAAGATTGCAAGGATGTAGTTAGCTGTCACCTGGTACAACATTTTCTATCTTTCGGAACCGTCAAGCAATGTTGACAACCTTCTTTACGCAGGTTGACAACCTCTGTTTCTGCATTTACATTGATGGATTGTTCATGGCTTTGGGTTGTGTGTATGACCCACAACAATGGCGTCTTTTCATAGATTCGTCAAAGTTAACCCTGAAAGCTGTCCTGTTACACAATGGCAATGTCCACCCTTCAGTACACATTGACTATGCAGCAGCAGTACACATAAAAGAACCCTACAATAACATGGAAGTGTTGTTGAAACACATACAGTACAACAATTACGACTGGAACATGTGTGGTGATGTAAAAGTATTGGCACTGCTACTAGGAATGCAGCTCGGATATACAAAGTACTGGTGTTTCCTGTGTGAATGGGACAGCCATGGTAAAGAGTCACATTACATTAAAAAGAATTGGCCGCTCCGTAAGCATTTCATTCCAGGGCGGAAAAGTGTAGTGTAACGTGCATGTGTGGGGTACTTGGGATTTAGTAGCCCCCCATCTATTTTTTATTTTATATACTTACCTTCATTGACCACTCACTAATAGTAAAGAGGAGAATTGTCTGCTGTGTTGTTGTGATAGCCGGTTCTCGCCACAGGAGGGCACTGCAGGTTAATTGCTTCTAGCCTGTGTGACGTAGTGCTGGCTCTCGCCGTGCACTCTGGGACATAGAGTCGTCAGATGAGTGTTGCCGTTCGTATAGTGAGCCATGCTCTGAAAACGTGTCCTCTGTAATGTCTATTTGACAGGTAAGCAGACTAGTTAGACATATGGAATTAGGATGGTGATTAAATATGATGTGTAGGTGGGATATGGATGCCTATTAGAAATACCCACGAAGGGACTTTCATATTTATTTTGATAACGTCATATCACTGGCTAACGTTAGCTAGATTGCTAGCGAGTTGCTAACGTTAGCATAGCCATAGCTCCCGCGGTCTGAACCCATTGTTCTGTAGCTTGGCTTTGACATTGTCTGTAGGTGTGATTAGTCTGTCCCTTTACTATGTTTAGTGTCTCCACACTGTGTAAATATGAAGGTAGGCCTATGTGTGTTGCTATTTTGATCCCCCCATGTTCCGTAACGTTATATACTGTTTAGCTTTGCTCGCGGTAGGCTAGACTAATGTGAATTTATGGAAGAATATATTTGGTGCTCTTATTGTGTATAAATTGGAGATGAGTGTTGCCGTTCGTATAGTGAGCCATGCTCTGAAAACGTGTCCTCTGTAATGTCTATTTGACAGATGGAGTAAAACAACAAAAACACCAGCCCTTGTAAGTGTCATTCTTATCAAGTGTGCTACAAATATTGGTGCCGAAACCCGGGATCAGCGCCATTGCCACCATTGTCAGGAGAAGAAGTGGGGAGCGGAGTGAGAACACGTGACCAACAATGGAACTGGAGCTTGAGCAACTGCAAGACAGGCTGAGTGAGACCCTCCTGCAGTTAGGGCTGGACCAGTTAAAAGAGGTGTGTGTTATTGCTAAAGTCCCCACTGAAAACCAGACAAAGAGGCATGCGCTGATCAGACTTATTAGTGAAACTGTGGATGAAGCAATTGAGAAGGAGGATGAAGAGGTAGCACGTCAGTTTCTGTCCAGACTAGTGGACCTCTCTAGTGAAATGAAGCAGAGAGGGGCGGAGTCACATACTGGTGCAGGTGCAGACAGTACTAACAAGGATGCTGCCGAATTGGCAAGCTTACATGAACAATATCAGGCCTTACAGTCCAGCTTTACTGCATCCACAAAAGCGCTTGAGGAAGAGATATCACGCCTCAGTGAGAAACTAAGTCTTAAAGAACCCAGTAGACCTAGTCAACCTTCAAACCCAATCCCGTCAGTAATCCAACCCCCTGAAGTGACCATACGCAGAGACTTTAAGATAAATGGCCAAATAGGAGAACGGGGGCAGATAGACAAGTTGTCTTATATAAATCTTACGCATCAGATTGATATGGGGGTGAGAAAAGGCCACAGCGAGTTGGAGATAATAGAGGCTGTAATCCGAGCCATCAGCCCTGGGCTGACTCTCCGTGACTTGTTAGAGATCAAAACCGAACTCACCCTCCCTCAGCTGAGGACCATTCTGAACGGCCATTTCAAAGAGGATAGCTCTGTGGACCTATATCACCGACTAATCAACATCACACAGGACAGTCAGGAGTCACCACAGAACTTCCTGTTCCGAGCCATAGCATGTAAAGAGAGACTCTTAGCAGCAGCGAGAGAGCCTGGCTCTGATGAACAATACAGCCCTGAACTGATACAGAAGAAGTTCCTAAGAGCTGTGGGAACTGGGCTAGTGAGTGACCAGGTAAAATATCAGCTCAAGAGCTATCTCGATGATCAAGCAACTACTGATGATGTTCTCATTGTTAAGATGATAGAGGCCGCAAGTTTCGAGTCAGAGAGACAGCGGAAATTCAAGAAGAGCTCCCACAGTAAGGAAACCAGAGTGCGGGAAGTGCGAGCTGAGGCACATCAGTATCGAGGAGCGGAAGCTGCAGTGGTCGGGGGTCAGGAGTCGTCGCCATCAACATCCGCGAGTGTGAAAGCCCTTAAGACACAGGCAGGGAACCAAAAGGAGTCTGCGTTCTACGAGATAATCCAACAGCTGAAAGGAGAAATGGAACAGATGAGAAAAGCCATGAACCACTCCTCTGGCCAAAGACCTTCTCGTCAGCAGCAGCCTGTGAGGAAGCGCGGATGCAAAGCCTGTCAAGACAGTGAAAGGGGCGACCAGTGCAACCACTGTTTCAAATGCGGACAGAGTGGCCATCTTTCAAGAGGGTGTAGAGCTCAGAGGCCTGAAAAATCGGAGCAGGTAGACACGTCTAGCTGTACTGTCACCAGCAAGCTCATCGACGACAGTATTCAGCTACTAGAAGCCAGAGTGTCTGCCCGACAGCGAGACGAGGCAGGGCGGGAACAGCAAGCACCCACAGTGAGTCATATCTCCTCAAAACGCCAGTCACAGCTGCTGAACCTAATTGGAAAGAAATACATGATAAACTGTTACATTGATGGTGTAGCCACACAGGCATTGTGGGATACCGGGTCGCAGGTCTGCCTAATCAGTGAAGAATGGAGGAGAAAACATCTCCCACACACCAAGGTGAGAAGCACAGAAGAGATCCTTGGCCCTGGCACCCTGACTGGTAAAGCAGCAAACCAGACAACCATTCCTTTCTCTGGATGGGTGGAAGTGACTGTCCAGTTAGCACCGAATAGCACCACTCAGACTCCACCAATGGAACTCACTGTGCCAATACTAGTAACCACACACCAGGGCACCGCAGAAGAACCGATCATCGGTTACAATGTAATTGAACACCTGTTAGAGTCTGGAGCTGGACAGCCATCAAGTGTAATCACAAAGGCACTAAGCATTGCGTTCGCGGTTGACTACAAGAAGGCTGAAGTCCTCGTGAAGCTGATAAACAGCCAAGATGATATGGAAGGTGAGGGAATGGTTAAAGTGGGCCGAGAAAGCATGACTATTCCGGCGGGCCAGACAAAGATTGTTAAGTGTGGTGTTAGAGCAGGGCCCCTCCAAGCAGACCAGAACGTCCTCTTTGAGCCTAATGTGAACCCAAAGTGGCCAGAGGGCCTGAAGGTGGATGAAAACATTGTATGTTTACAGAAGGGAACCTGGTCACGCATCGCTGTCCCAGTGACTAACGTCACAGCTCATGACATCACACTGCCGCCACGGACTCCCCTGGGGCAGACCCAAAGAACTAGAGCCATCTACCCTGCCGCCGTGAAGCCGTTGGATGTGGATGGGACTAGTACAGTGAACCCAGTCATCCCAGGGACCTCCACAACAGGTACAGAACGAAGACCTGTGATTAGAGACACAACAAAGCTGAAAGGGCCAGGTGATGTCAAGACGGAACACCAGGAGGAAGATCTATGGGACCCGCCTGTCCCTCTGAACCACCTGACACCTGAACAACAACTGCAGGTGAGAGAGCTACTGCGGGAGGAGAGTAGTGTGTTCGCACGCGATGACCATGATGTGGGGACTATTCCATCACTCCAGCTCAAGATCCGCCTGAGTGACACCACACCGGTGAAGCGGACATACACATCAGTCCCAAAGCCTCTTCATAAAGAAGTGAAGGAATACCTCGAGGATTTACTGAACAGAGGCTGGATAACTAAGTCAAAATCACCCTACTCAAGCCCAATCGTGTGTGTGCGGAAAAAGGATGGGAGCCTCCGCCTCTGCTGTGACTACCGTGAGTTGAACAAGAGGTCCATCCCAGACCGCCATCCAATACCACGCATCCAGGATATGCTCGACAGCCTGAAGGGGAGTGCCTGGTTTTCTGTCTTGGATCAGGGGAAGGCATATCACCAGGGGTTTCTTGAGGAGTCCAGCCGTCCACTGACTGCATTCATCACCCCGTGGGGATTATATGAATGGGTGAGAATTCCCTTCGGACTGTCCTCAGCACCAGCAGAGTTCCAGAGGTCCATGGAGGAATGTTTGATTGGGCTGAGGGACAACATTTGTCAGCCGTATTTAGATGACAACCTGGTCCACTCAACCACATTCGACGAACACCTCCAGCACCTGAGAAGAGTACTGCACCGCTACAGAAGCCATGGAATCAAGCTGACGGCAAGAAAATGTGAACTCTTCAAAAACCAAGTAAGGTTCCTGGGAAGGCTTGTGACCAAGGATGGATACACAATGGACCCCGCTGATGTGGCCCCGGTCCAGGCACTGAAGGAGAGAGAACCTACGACCATCGGAGAGCTCAGGAAGACGCTGGGATTCATCTCGTATTACCGGCCCTACATACCTAACTTCTCCCGAATCGCAAGGCCTCTCTATGACCTCCTCACCCCAGAGAAGACAGCAGCGGGGAAGCTCAAACAAAAGAGAAAGGACAAGGGGAGGAAGGGCTCCCGAGACCATCTGCCCTCCTCTCACCCAGTTAAGTGGACAGCTGAACACCAACAGGTCCTCTGTCAGTTGATTGAATTCCTCATCCAGCCACCAGTGTTGGGCTACCCAGACTTTGAACAGCCCTTTATCCTTCACTGCGACGCGTCACGAGAGGGCCTCGGGGCAGTATTGTATCAAAGACAGTCACAGGGTGGGCTGGCAGTCATCGCGTATGGGTCTAGGACACTGACAACTCCTGAGAAGAACTACCATCTCCACTCAGGGAAGTTGGAGTTCCTCGCGATGAAATGGGCCATATGTGAGAGATTTAGAGATTACCTCTACCATGCTCCATCATTCACTGTCTACACAGACAATAATCCCCTCACCTATGTGCTCACGACAGCCAAACTGAATGCGACCACCCACAGGTGGGTAGCAGAGTTAGCCGATTTCCAGTTCTCTATCAAGTACCGGCCTGGACGAGCCAATGGGGACGCAGATGGCCTCTCACGCATGCCGATGGAGCAGTACATGCAGACCTGTTCACAAGAAGTACACCCCGAGGTCATGAACAGTGTGACCCAGGCGCTGTCAGTACAGCTGGAGAGAGCTGAGCCTTGGATGTGTCCGGTAACCATAGCCACAGCACTAGCCGAGTTTGAGAAGGAACATACATCACCTGTGGCAGAGATACCCAGTCAGACGGTGAGAGACGCCCAGAGGGAGGATGCTGTCATTGGAGAGGTGCTGAAGTACATAACCTCCAATCAGTGGCCTCGGGGAAAAACACAGTGTGCGAGCAGGGGTGTTGCGACACTCATGAGAGAGAAGCATCGGCTGTGCCTTGATGATGATGGCATCCTGCGCCGGAAAACAGCTACCCGAACTCAGCTAGTCCTGCCGAAAAAGTTCCATGAGCTGGTATATAAAGAACTGCACAGAGACCTGGGCCATCTAGGCGTGGAGAGGGTGTTGCACCTGTTGAGGGACCGTTTCTATTGGCCTCACATGCAGAAAGATGTGGAACATTACATCACACAGGTGTGTAGCTGCCTGAAGACCAAGCGCCCCAACAAACCAACCAGAGCCCCTCTCACCAACATCGTGACCACACACCCATTTGAGATGGTCTCCATTGACTTCTTACACTTAGAGAAGTGTAAGGGAGGGTACGAGTATATACTGGTGGTTATGGACCACTTTACCCGTTTTGTTCAAGCCTATGCATGCAGAAACAAAGCTGCCAAGACCGCCGCAGAGAAGGTATTCGGGGACTTTGTGCTGAGATTTGGTTTCCCGGCGACGCTGCACCATGACCAAGGGAAGGAGTTTGACAATAAGCTCTTCGCCAAGCTGCAGGAGTACAGTGGAGTCAGGGGTTCTCACACAACACCGTATCACCCGCAAGGAAATGGTCAGGTCGAGCGTTTCAACAGAACGGTTCTGGCGATGCTGAGAAACCTGCCAGCGGTTGCAAAAACGGATTGGAAAGCGTCACTCCCAAAGGTGATACATGCATACAACTGCACCCGAAATGAAGCGACCGGATTTGCACCTTACTATCTGTTGTTCGGCAGAAATCCAAGACTTCCCATTGACCTGATGTTTGGCCTTAGAGCAAAGGACCAGGCACTATCCCCTCAAGAATATGCAGAGAAGTGGAAGGCCCGCATGAATGACGCCTATCGCCTAGCATCAGAGACAGCACGGAAGGAGGGGGCCAGAAACAAAACACTATACGACAAAAAGGCCCACGGGACAGAGCTGTATCCCGGATGCAGGGTTCTCATCCGCAACCTGAACGAGAAAGGAGGACCGGGGAAATTAAGACCATTCTGGGAGGACCAGGTGCATGTAGTAACACAGAGGAAGCACGCCGACAGCCCTGTGTATGAGCTGAAGCCGGAGAATGGAAAAGGACGAACCAGAATCATGCATAGGAACCTTCTTCTGCCATGCGACTTCCTGCCGGTGGAACCAAGAGAAGAGGACTTACCTGTGAAACCTAGACGGGAGAGAAAGAAGACAGACAGACAAATGCAGTGGAACCAGGAACAGGACAGTGACTCAGATGATGAGGATAACTGGAGATGCATCGTGGGACGACCAACAGTCAGAGCCAGTGAGCGGATCCAGAGTCAGCTGAGCCCAGATGCCTTGGAGTTCTATCCGGAGGAAAGAGACGGTCAAGATGAAGAGGATTTTGCGGAGCAGCCTGCAACAATAGAGGACAATGGGACAGTGTCAGAGAATGGCGAGACATCTGGAGCTGAAGAAGAGGATGAGCCCGATGACGACAAGAGCCTGGAAGATGCCTTGCAGCCTCCACCAGAAGATGCCTTGCAGCCTCCTCCAGGGGAAGCTGTGCAGCCTGCCAGAGAAAAAGCATATCCTTTGAGAAATAGAAAACCTACACCAGTGTTTACTTATCACAGACTAGGGCAGCCTAGTGTGTCTGGTAGATAAGCAAATCAGACAACTCAGTATAAATAAATAAATGAAAAAAAAAAACAAAAAAAAAACAAAAAAACAAAAAAAACTTTTGACATGTTACAATTGTTATAGCTATGTGATTTTAGTTGTCCTGTGATCACCAGACACAGAGTTACTGTAGCATTGGGGTTTTAGAACACACCTGTTACCACCAGGGATATTACTATTACAAAGTTATTTGCTTTTAGTCAGATACTATAGCTCCCCGGCCTCAAGACGGACGAAGCAGTGGATTCAAGTGCACATTATTTACTGCAAACATATACCATTAATAGGAGATGTGTGTTATATGTTATGACTGATT